>NC_051855.1:13504922-14704922 GCF_905115235.1 Hermetia illucens | reverse complement strand
GCAGCTCCGCTAAAAGGTTTTCTAAAATTGTTTCCTTTTTATCTATTTCTGTGCCACTCAGGAGACACCAGATTTTGAACACTTCAGTCCTTGAAAAGGAGCAGATTGATGAGCTATCTGTTAATAGAAAAAACGACATATTTAGGTAAAGGTCCGATTCGTACAATGCGAAACATTGTGGTACCTATATCGTTGGAGGCTTGTATAAACTAAAGGGGCAAAAAGGAGAAGAAAGTGGGCTTTTTTGGAAAAAAAAATGTCTAACATAATTTATGTTGCAAAGTTGCAGAAAACTGTTGATGATTGAAAAGTAGCAAAGGACCGTGTTATATTGTTGTTCTGTTCATGACTTATTTGGATTGCGATGGTCAAAGACCCTCCTGAGTGGCCGGAGGCGACCAAGAGAGGAGAGCTATCCCAAAAACCAAAAAAAACATGGCGAAATTGACCGTTAAGGTCCGCCCACAAACACTGAAGCTCCATTGAAGCGTTCCGTCGACACGTCCTTGCAGTCGCTCATCATAACTTCGTCCCAAAAGCCTTGTTATCGCTCGTCATTCATATGGTCTAAGTTTTCTGGGAAAAAATCAACATATGAATGCAGAAAATGTATCTTGAGAGACATTCGAGCTCTAATTTTGCGGTTATTTTGCAAAAAATTGTCGGTTACTTGCTTGTGATCCGGTGATTTGTGATTACCAAGAAAGTTGAGACCAAAGATGTTTAATGCAATGTGTCAGCTGGCAGCTGTTATAAGAGCGCAATTTTGACACCACTCGCAAACTATTGGTGGAGATGGATTGGATGATGTATCTATTTCGAGGAATTATGACTTGATAAGATATTGACTGAAAATGAAATTCTAGACACCACCCTTAAGGCTTATCATGAAAGAGAGCAAAGCGATAGTGACAAAGAGGATCTTCCTGTTTTAAATGCTGCCCTAATTGAAGAAGGTCTCGACGTTGCAAAGCATTTAGGTAATTATTTTGAACAACGTCGTTCTGGGAAGATTGATATTCTTTCTAGGCGGTATCCCGAATTACTGATACCGAGGGACAACATGACAACGAGGTTTCACTTCGATAAGAAGTTTGAAACACGTTGGAGTAACAAGGCAAACTGGGAGAGCGTGGCTGCGACATACGGCTTAAACCAGCAAATGATTACTTGGTACACTGACGGATCTATATTGGGCGGGCCTACCAGGGATGGAGCAGTCCAGGGTGCTTATTGGGGGATACGAACCCATGCGTACAAAGGATTGCTTAAACCTCACCAAAAAGAACCTCCGAATCATAGTGGGAATTCTCACTGGTCATTTTCGGCTGAACTATCACCTAGGGAAGCTAGGGATATCTACGGACACTGCCTGCAGGTTCTGTGAGGAGGAGGACGAAACCTCTATGCATGTCCTGGGACAGTGTTCGGCACTTGTGCAAAGTAGGTCGATACATCTGGGAGAACACTTAATACCAGAGGCAAAGCTGAAACTTCTGGAAGTGGGGAACATACTAAAGTTCCTAACGGTTACAGGTCTGCTTGAGATACTATGATCAACAGGTACACTATAATCAGTAAAAGGGGCACAATAGTTCTTCAAGGACGCGGTGCGACTTTCCCTTAACAGAATAATAATAAACGTCGTTTTGATTTTTTAGGTTTGGAGCGAGAGTCCTGAAAATGCCATTCATGTACAAGGGCTATTAAAAATTGAAGAAAAACAAAGTAGTCCTTTGCTTAAACATTATAAAATTCAATACCAACTTTAAGGAGCAGCATCTCATTAACCGTTTCCAATCAAAGTATATTCGAATCTCTTATTTACACCAAGCCTAAACAATATTTGATACTCTTTAAAAGTAGAGATCGCAATGTTGAAGTCTTTTAATCACATTATTGGTGTCCTTTTCCTTTCTATTATTTTCAACTGCTATAGATAGATACATATACGCGTTCCCATTATCATCATCATCATCATCATCGCGCTATACTTTTCCCAACTGAACATAATGGACAAGAAGGACAACGATGAACAAACGATGAACTGCTTCTTCTAGTGTCCTGGTATTATGAATCTGAAGATTCTTTTTGTGAATTCTTTAAATTGAAAATTTTGAAAGGAGCACGAGTTAACGGGGGAGAGAAAAAGAATAATTTATTCATCTCTCGATTTCCATTTTCGTCCTTCTCGTTGTCGTTTTACGGGGGGTTTTTCTCCATTTTATTTTCCAATGATGCTCTTTGCTATTCTTTGAAGATATAAATGCGTTCTTTAGATTCAAATGGTAGGGCCAGGAAGAAAATGGCAAATGAAAGAAGGCAAGGATTGCGAAGTGAGAAGTTAGTAAGTGTTTTGGGGAGAGAAAGTGAATGTAGCTTGGTCTGATCATTCCACCCTCTCCTTATTAAAAGGAGCAAAAGATGAAAAATATATTTGTTCTTCAGCTGACCTGGTATTGAAGATGATGTATCTTTCATACATATATATATATAGTGCCCACCCCCCTCCATAGTGCCCACTGAAAGAATATATCCAATTAAAAACTCAAATAATGCTGATGGGGCCGAAGGACGAAATGAGCAATGTCCAAAAGTACATGTTACCGTGTTTTGCCCTTTCCTTCAGGAATCGCGAATGCTTTTCAGAAGCAGCAATTTAGTCGGAGTAACAATATTACTGGGATAGTTTCAGCGTATGTCAAGGGGGTCCTTTTATCTTTCACTTATTCCTTTCAGCTTGGTGAAGCTTTTTTTTTGTGATTTTCTTTTAATATCTTTGATTTCGTGACCCTTACGATGATTTGGAAAACTCGAGAAAGTAATCAAAGATTAATCCAAAACTTCTGTGGATGAACTTATTGTTCATAAACGTCAGGATCTTTTACAACATTTTTATTGTTTTTCGATAAACCCCAGGTAAGCATCCTAAGTTGTATATTCAATATCTTTTCTTATAAGAGTCCTTGAAGTAAAATTTAGCGTATGCACAAACCCACAATAAACTTCAGCTTCCAAATATCCTGCAAGGATATATCATGTACTGTGTCGATTCCACAGAACGGCCATCTATTACTCCCTAGTCGAAAATGTTAACCCTGTATCTATAGATAGAGGAAAAGCTCCGTATAGATATTGGTCCTGGTATTATTCATAAGCAAGAGAAGTAAATATCCCTTGTTGAATTTTATGTGTCCTTCAGGGGAAGTCGTACGCGTGCCACGGTTTTTTTTGTTTGTATCTGGATAGTATCCTTTTTTTCTTGCTTTGAAGAGGGTGAATTTTTTATGTTTTTGATCCTAGCAATTGCATTCTGGGAGAATTTACGTGATGGAATTTTGGCAGATGCTTTTTTTGCTTGATAGAAAGTTGAGGGTAAAAAGGGATGGGATTTGATAAGTGGATTTCATAATCGGTTAGGATTGGTGCGTTAATGCATTATTTACAGAAAAGAAATTAATCTTAAATGTGAATTAAATACTTTCTCTTATGCAAGATATGAATTCAAAAGTTAATGCTTTACGTATGTTTCCGCTAATTGGTATTTGCTTACTGAATCCTACTTTCTCCATGCAAAGGACTTGCTTCAGATTTTATACGAAACCTTACGAAATTTGATGAATGCATGAGGGGAATGCAAACTCTGAGAAAAATCATGGTGATGAGTATCGCAAAAATCATGATGGATTCACCGCTGGTTTCTAGAAAACTGCGTCCCTTTTGATAAAGACACCCACATCAAACGGGTACCATATGAAAAACGCAGATGAAAAACTACGCAAAAAAAAAAAAATTAATGATAAAAGAAATTCAGCTTCCTCGAATTTGGAACTACCCCGTCCATATTTTACTCATAAAAGCGTCATTATCTTAACTCGAATTCTCCTCGACTCAATATCCAGTGGAAGTGGTCCAGTGTTAACTTGTCCGACGCCGATTGGGTGAAGTAAGCCTAGCTTTGCCAACATGGTAATTGTGGCATGTATCAGCAATCAGCCCTTTTGGGACCCGAGTCGGGCAATGTGCATCGAATCGGAATTATTGCCACGAGCGAGCCCTGATTCATCCATGAGTTCCGGAATCAACTGAACGTAGGTTAGGCATCAGGGTAGGGACCTGGGTTAAGGGTTTGTCCCTGATGGCACACTTGCTCCTGGTTCTTGTGGCTTCCTTGCATACGATCCACTGGTACGATTTTCGTAGAGAAAAATGATTATGAAACGGAGAAAATAGTAGGGACGAAGAAAGGGTTGGCTGCATTTGGGGGCAGCACCAAAATAGAGATACCGAAAACTGAAAACTGAAGAGGAAAGATTTATCAGGTTGCAACCTTCAACGTCTACAAAGGCGTGAGAAACTGACTGATGGAGCTGGAAGAACTCATGATTGCAACCTTCATCCGGAAAAACCTCTACAAAGGCGTGAGGAACTGGCTGATGGAGCTGGAGGAACTCATTATTATTATTCTGTTAAGGGAAAGTCGCACCGCCTCCTTAAGGAACTATTGTGCCTCTTTGACTGGTTATAGTGTACCTATTAATCATAATATCTCAAGCAAGTCTATAATCGTTAGGAATTTTATTATTATTGTTTAAATTCCCTACTTCCCATCTTTAAACTTTGCATCTGGTTCTCCCAGATGCGCACTTGTGCTGGTATAGAGGTTTCATCACCAACATGGCCTGGAACCCAGAATATTCAGACCTAGTTGGACGAGTCGAGCGTATGCAGCCTTTCAAAGCATTCCCATAAGAGCTTAGAGTTCGCCTGGTTGGACCTACGTGGCTTGATTGCTGCTTGGCTGTCGGTGAGAATAGCCATGTTCTGCCCCCGGTACTTTCTTTGGAGATTAAAGGAGGCACACCTGTCTATGGCGTATATTTCCGCCTGGAATATGCTAGCGTTCTTACCCATTGGCTATCCTAAATATTGTCCTCCTTGTTTGCATCTGTATGAGCAGATGGAGACGAATTAATCCCAGAAGGACCTCCAGGGATGTCGTTGGGTATGTCCTCATTGCCCCACTGATACACACGCAAGCCGGTCTTTGAAGTTTGTGTAACTCCCTGCCTTGCGTCCTGAGTTTACACCTAGGTAATCATTACTACTTCTATTGCATTGTATATCCAAAGTAGAATCTTCGGGCTACAACCCCATTTTTTCCTGCTGTCACTACAAGCCATAAGAGAACTTGTAGCTTTCCGACATGCGTCTTCCAGAGAAATTTTCAGTTTTGTGTAATTTCCAAATATTTTACCTCTGTTTCCCTCTCCTCCATGTCATGTAACCCTATGGTTCTTAGGTGATCAATCTTACGTTTCCTAGTGCGTTCACTATGGTGGTTTTGGCTGGGTTGAAACGCAGTCCCACCCCTTGCACCAAGTACTAGTAACTCTTTGTCCAGTTTGGATTCTATTGCATAAGGTATCCTCATATTTGCCCTTACTGATTAAAACAACAGAGGAACAGAGAAAATCACTGAAATTGGAAACATGGCTTTACGTATAAGCCTCGCAGTCGAATGCCCTTGTTGTATTTTTAAATCCGAAAAGGAAAAACTTATCAGGAAATGAAAAGAAAACTGCCTAATGGAGCCATAGGAACTGCTGGATCGTATTTCCTTCTACAGGCGGACATAGAGATTAACAAAATATACACGACAGGCGACAAAATGGATCGCATCGATAGTCCGCTGTAGAGCGAACTGTGAGAAAAGCGGAGAGGAAACAATGGTACGGTGTGTGAAGCGGTCAAGGGGCTCTTGGGACAGAGCGCTTTAATTTCTATCCTAGAACCCGCGTGCAGGCCTAACATAACATCCTCATTTTCGCCGAGAGTGTCGAAGAGCATGCAGCAATATTCAGCATCGAAGCATGCAGCAATATAGCCCTTAGTCATCTGCGGTCTAAACAGGGAGGCATATCTGGTCGCCATAATGGGACCAGCATCGAAGAGCATGCAGCAATATAGCCCTTAGTCATCCGCGGTCTAAACAGGGAGGCATATCTGGTCGCCATAATGCGGGAGCTCAACGAGGAGTATCCGCTTTGAAGCTGAAAAGCGTGGCCAATTTAGTCACGCGCGCGGACAAGCTTCTGAACAGCCAGAACTTGGCACTTTCGATGAAGTCGCAATCGGGACTGTTCCTGGCAACCTTCGAGCCCTCCCAAGCGCTCAGTTAAGTATACAAGGTAAAGTATATACTTGACCAAAAGATTTCGCTTGAGAAAGTCAAGCCTATTCAAGAAGTGCAGAGCTATAACTGTCAGAATTTCGGGCACATCGCCCTTAACTGTTCGATTGTGCAGAAGTGCGTGCCCAGCACCCACGGAAGAGAGCGGCCAGACCGGACATCCAGCCAACTACTACGGGTACCCGGCATACAAAGATATGGTTCCCAGGCAGGGCAAAAAAAATGCCGAAACAGCGACAAACAAGCAAACGGTGACACGGATGACACAAAGCTTGTCTCGACCAGGCGTATCGTATGCCTACGCAGCTAGGAATACTCTTCCTAAAACTGCATCATCTCCAGTTCCGCAAGGCTACAGACTGGCTTATTTCATTAAAACAATATATAGAAAACATTACGTATTGTCCTCAGAGGGAGGAGCAAGTAAATGACTTACCTTACGCTTTAAACTAAAAAAGGAGACAGAATAGGGCGTTGTAAGACCAGCATAGCCTTGGGATCGGGGAGTGAATCTTATTAAGAATCTCTGGTGTGAACCAAGTTGGGTACGAATGTAGTCAAGCAGGAGAAGAAGGGACACAACAGGAGAGGAGATCGGACAGGATATTATAAAAGGTGCTTAGAGCTTGATCACACGTTGATTTGCTTAATATATGAACCCAGTTGAAAGAAAGCTGAGTAAAGATCGTCGAAGTTGGTTTTGCGGAAGTTGAACTTAGTAGATTTACGTGCGGTTTTGGAGTTTGACCGAGGGAGTTCCGCTTCAAATTCAAGCGGGGAGTGGTGAGCGTCAGTTTTGACATACGGGGATGTACAAGGAAATGGAAAGAGGTGGCGCTCAGGGAGGTTGGAAGGAAGAAATCAAGAGTGCGGCCCAAGGAGTTTTTGGTGGTATTGAAATTCAGAGCAGAATAAGTGTTCATAAGTATAAGTAGTGTTCATAAGGAAAGCCAGAGGAGGAGAAGACGAATTGGGGCGTTTGTATGGCTTGATGGATACACCTTCAGACAAAAAAGAAGGGTTGTGGGGGCGTCAAATTCGTGAGGATAAGTGACCTTGAAAGACACGATCATCCGGTCGGTGAGAAGAAAGTAAACCAACTTTGCTTTTTTATATACTCCTGTACATCGTCCGCAGAAGTTGCGAACTCTATCTTGGACATAAAAATCTGTTTAGGTGGGGACGCCACTTTTAGTCCGGGGCCGCTGGTATGGGTGGATAAAATGCCAGGATATATAGCAGCAGCGGGAAGTGGAGCTTCGTTGGCCACGGAAACGATGTCAAAAAAATTGAGTGGCTGTGTTCCGATTGGTGATCTGCTGAGGTGGCTGCGGATATTGTGCCGTTGAAGGCGCGATGGAGAGAGACAGGATCGGAGGTTCGGGGGACCGTAACCCGTCGCATAGGGGCCGTTAAATCAGGGATGTAGAGCTTCTTGAAACAACCCTGTTGTAGGAAGGCATTGCAGATTGAAGGACCTGTTGCATAGACTCCTGGGATGATGTTGAGGCTACACTGTTAGGTACAGTTGGAAGCGTCTTTTCGGAAGTGGATACCAATCCTTCAGAAGGCGATACTAACCCTTTTCCTTTCTTGAACAGAAATCTTTGATAAATTGACAAAAAGTGTGTTATTTTCAATGACGTGCAGACACTTTATGCGAAGATTTAAGGCGAATAATAGACAAGTAACAAGAATCTATGCGTATCTAACATTATATGTTTTAGCAGAATTCGCGGAAAATTCTAGTCCCCTTCAATTTTCTATATATGTAATTCTAAATTGAAGAAATGTTGTGTGCTTTTCTCTTCTACTCACCACCGTGACATGTCGTGACTAAAAGTCGTTTTCTGGATATCCTTAGAAGGTGAAATTCCCCAACGCTACGTATGTCTTTTTATATTTACCTGGTAAAATCCTACTACGGTGGATGTGCAAAGGCGTTGGTAAAACCTTCTGGCGCTCTAGTCGTATGTAAACTCCGCCTAATTTAATTTAATAAGAGTTTTTGGTCTGAACCAGTCAAAGTTATGTAATATCTTTTATTTTTCTGAAGTATAGATTGCAACTTAAAGAAACCACTTACAGGATCCAAAGTAAATAAGCTAAAAGCTGAATTATTCCTCGCCTTTATTTTTCCTTAATTTCACTTTAGAATTCTCAAGGAGTCTAGAAAATAGAGAAGATGGAGCGAGATAAAATATGAAATTTATCTAGTGGAAGAATGGTGGGCTGGTTCTCAAAGAAAACCATACATTTTGAGCGACTTTACATAATGTCTTATCATATAAGATTTCATAAAGAAAGACGCGAAAGCACAAGAAAACTTAGGAAGCTCTCTTCTCCGTGTGACGCTGTGTCATACAGGAGACGAAATACCATGAAAACATGGCTGCTTGAATTTTCGTGGAGAATTGCGACAGCGAAACATTCAAATACTCATCACACGCCCATATATCTAACGTGCTTCCATTGATTGTGCTTTAATCCAAAGCCACGCACTCCTGCTTCTACCCACCTCCTTCATTAATTCATAGTAGCGTATCTTGGGGTACAGTCCTTTTTCGCTAGGGACTCCAAGCAAGAACACAATGACAACAACAAGAACAGCAACAATAAACAGTCTAAAATGTTCACTCCGCCATTAAAATCTCTTCAAAGAACGCGCCACCCTCATACCAGGCAGTTATTCTCAACTTTCCTCCCACCAATTTCATTCCTTTTCTTTAGTATGCCATCATTATAAACTAAATTCCCCCATTTTTCCTAGGGTGAAGACTCTCGTGTGTCGAAGGCGATGCTGATGATGGTGATGGTGGAAAAGGACGACGGAGACGATGGTGATAAGGAGCACTAGCGAAGAAGTATAATTTCTGTGTTGTTGATATAGTGATATATGGAAAATGGTGGGAAGGATATTGTGAGGCAAGCACTGATTGTAATTATGCAGGAATATATGGAGGGTGGGCGAAGGCTTTAACGTACACTGCTGAAAAGGAAGGGTAGAAGTGGGTAGGCAAAATCTTTTTTCCTATTCATGAAATGGCGTGCGGTAAAAACTACGTAGCTGCCATCAACCAATCATTCAATCCTTTCAACCTTCTTTTTGAATGCGAACGGGAAATTAGGCTTAGTCCTTACATTGCAATGACGCCAATCTCCTTGGGAAAAAAGTCGAATGATGGTCGGTTGAGACGTTTGACTTCGGTAGGGGTGTATTTGCCAAAAATTGATTGAATTAATTTTATCTTGGCACTAGGTAGGTAAGCAGGATAGACCACTCCGAGATGCCCAATTAAGCCTCGTTTTGATGCCACAAACTCCTAAGACTGCTATGCCTGCTGTGGGAAAGACCTTCCCAAAGTCACCCCGTAACGTTTACGAAGGGCAGCAGCTCCCCCCACTCCAGACTTAGAAATCCTTTTGAGGTTACCAAAGAATTGTTAACCTGGTGTCTGCAGTTTCGCTCTGGCTAGAGCTAGGCAATCATAAAGGAAGTCCGTGGGGGTTTCCTTCGACAACTTGGACAATATGAATTGTAGGGTCGGGTAGTCTCCCTGCCTTGTTTTCCAGTAATTGTGGATATCATTTCTCTAAAATAATTTGATAAAACATGCGATACCAGTCAAGCCGAGACACGTTATTATAATACTTAGGGCCTAAAAGCAACTTCAACTTTCCAAATTTTTAAAAATGCAAATATTGAAATATTATTAAGACATTGACGTTTTCTTACATCCCTTTTAAGGACCACCGGGAAGGAATAACCCTGGGCTGATTATGGAACCTACGCGATGAGTTTCCCCCATCTTCGTTTCCTCTCATGGGAGACCAGATGACATGGTCGCTTTGCGGCAGTCCACCCCAACTAAACGTTCACACCTTCCCGCTCGAAATATAATGGGGGGCCCTAATAATCGAATAGACTGACGCCTTCCTGGGGAGGGCTAGCACAAAACGACATTCATGACAATCCTTTATATGTAATGCATCTAAAAAAAAGCTAGCTAAACTAGCTTGCTCGTTTTCATTGTTTTAATATACGTATATGGCCCATTACGCCCTTCAAACGCGTTTCATCTTTTTTAGGTTCCTCTTTTCACTTTGTTGTTCTGTTTATGCGTAGTTGAATACTTATCTTCAATGGTGTATTAATTAATCCTGGGCGTGCTTTCCCAATCACTATCGTCTCGTGCCCAACAGTCCGAGCAGGATCCTTTTTGAATGTTTCTTAATTGTTCCATTAAATGGCGGTATCCTTCTTAGGGCTTTCAAGCAGCAACGCTCGGAAGCAACCACGGTTTTGGAGCCACAGTAACAACTTCCTTGGAGTTTTGGATAACTATTGAGAATTCAAAACTGCCACTAGGATGGCTTCCAGTTTTAATTCTCGATTATACGTTATTTACTGAATATTAAGCACCGATAAAAACGCCTTTGGCGAAAGAATTTCTAGCCGGAATTCTCTAACACTTTCCAATCGTACGAGCTCTCTGCTACCAGCAACCGACAATAGGAAAAACGAGCAGCTCAACTTATCAAGTCTTCTTCTGTACTCGCTCGACGGAAAAATCGCATGTCCTGAGCAAGCCACGATGTCACCATTACCTCTACGTTCCTGTTTTTTTTCCTGCTGCCAAAAACGAATTCCCACGCCATGTGGCGCGGCAAAGCGGAGCAGGGCGGCCACAACGATAAATTTCCCTTCCATGACTGAAGCTTGACGACTCAAATTTGAATATTCAAACCTAGAAAGCGGCCAGGAACATTATATCGGTATAACAACCGAGGCGAGGAGATAGGATCTGGAGGAATCACTTGGGATGGTCATCCATTATCTCGCGCAGTCGATGTTCACAACTGGTAAACCTCTTAGGGGAGTTTGATTGCTTGACAGCTTTAGTTACTCCTTAACCTGGACGGGAATCTTGCAGTTAGAAGTCTCCCAAGAGCTTTGTGAGAAGCAATCCAACACCGAATTCGGGTCTGATACCATTTGCCTCTCACATTGCCGCAAGTCCCACCAACTTACTTCGCTTAGGTCCAGAATGTCCAGTCTATATTGTTGAAGTTTCCGCTCAAATTGGCGAAAGTGAGCATTCTGAGGACTCTCGCTACCATTATTGAGGATCGTGCGCACATTCCAGAAACCAATCATAGTTCGTTTTCGATAGCCAAAGGTCGTTGCCGTGAGATCAGTCCTTATCCGAGGCGTTGTCGACGTTTCAGTAGCAATAAAGTTTCAAAATTTGCCGGTTGCTAGTCCACAAATTTCTATCGCTTTTCGTTGCCTCTTGCGACAAGCAGGTAAGGCTTTGAGGGTATTTTCAAGTCCTAACTCACAGGGTGATACCTGGCTGGAGATGATTCAAAACTCCTGGTCAGCTGTAAATCCTCTAAACGTGACCATATCAGAAACATTTCCTAGCGTGGAATCCCATCTGCTGTCTTTAAAGTGAGCCGAAAATTTCGGAGGGGGATTAAATTTTGACGCGGGACTTGCTCAGCTAGTTTGACGGAGATATAACTCGCTTCGCTCCGGTGTCCACCAAGCCCAGTACATTCTTACCCCAAAAGTTGAAGTTCGCATATGGTCGTAAGCCTCCTTGGGCTTGTCCGCGCCAACAGTACCGACGAAAGGAGTTCTTTCATGCAAGCCAGTAGGAGCGAGCGGGGAGTGGTAGGTGAAGTGGTAGGTGTCAAATAGCTCGGAGTTGCCCATGATTTGCTCTGGAGCTTCTTGATACCTCCGGATATGACCAATCGGTAAATTAGGTGTTACAGTCTCTCTTATGTCCTGGGACTGCCGCCAGCCTGGTGATGAAAAGCCACTAGTGGTAGGGTGCTCCCTTTCTGGCCGTTCATTCGCCATTGAATTAAACACATATCATAGCAACAAAACCAAGGAAGCTGAACTCACTACTAAACTCTGCTTAAGAAATAGAAAATATTGAACGAATTTTGTCAAGGGAAAAGATGATTCCAGTATCTATTACTAACCGTAGTAAAAAATATTGGAAACGTCCTTCTCCTTGACAAAATACGTTCAATATTTTGTATCCCTTCAGTAAAGTTTAGCAGTGACGCCGTCACCATATTTTTCCCTAATCATCTTTCCATATATTCCGAGGAGGGGTGTAGTCAGAATATATAAAAGCCTTAAGAAAGGCTAATAAGCATAGTAAAGATGGATATATCTTCTGCCTTGCTATAGATAACGCTACGAGTATATGGTATGTCCCTTGCGAGGATAATGCTTCGTAGAGCTTTTACATTTACATTTTACATCAACATTGGCGTTAATGATATTAGTTCAATTTTTGCTCCCTTTTTCGCCAACCCCCTTATTGTTCCCGCATAAGATAGATTTTGGGTATGATAAAGATAAAGAAGTTGCTTAGTAGCTTCGTCTTCCCGTTAGTTTCTGAAAGATATCTCGCAAATCACCAAAGTAAAAAGGATGGAGGATGTATTCCCCCAAGGTTCACGACATAAAGCCCAAGGCATTAGCTATGAAGGGAGTGAGTCTCATCCTTATCTAAGCGTATCTGGCTTGTAAATATTTAGATTATCGTCGAAAATAAGTGATATTAGGCTTTTCTTTAAGAGTTTCCTATTTTGAAGACGAAAAGAGGAAAGCTGGTATGGATGACTCTAAAGTGGAATGAAAAATCTGTCTTAGAAGATACAACGCTTTTGATTACATTTAGCTGTATCTTAAGGGACTATTGGCTATATCCGGCAAAGATTATCGAATACTTTATAGATAATGCCAGCATATATTCAGGTTTCAGTTGCTTTTGTTCCTCGTTCTCCAGCGCTCTATAGAATTTTCAGATATTTGTGGTATTGTATAGATGGAAGCATTATAGCAGATTTGTTTAAAACGAAGGTGAAGGAAAGGACGGGGCTGAAAAAAGTGTGCTGGGCATGATGAGTAATGAAAACTCCAAACCATTTATTATAGAATGAAAAACGAGAAAACTAAATAATAGTAGATCTGTACAGAGTAGATGCGTATATAGGTTACATATTATTAGATTAGGTAGCCGCAATGTTCAGGAAAGAGGACAAAGCAAAAAGGAAATTAATTGAACATTGAGGGTTGAAGGGTTTACATACAGTGCGTTGGGAACTTTTTAATTAAGGAGTTACACCATTACAGGTAGAAAGTTCTCTTTTCGTAAACTAATGATTAGGAAATCTGCTATCAAGAAGAGCGTCTAAAGTGAAATTGTATGATTAATAGGTGGAAGGAGTAAGATTGTTCTGCATGAGTTTAGGGGTTCAAAGTCTGGAATAATAATGGAATTGTCCCCTCTAGACATCCCTACTGTGGCTTAGCTATTGGTGGGGATCATAAGTAACTGGTGACCAGAATTGTTGTAGACCTTGCTATGATAATACCTGAATAAGACTGTGACCGTCAAAGGGTAATATAGATCCCAGAGCGGACCGTGGATTGGTGCACACAATATAGAGCATGAAACCCGGAAAACGCCTGCTGAACGAACACCAACAGCTCCACCACTAAAATCGATCTCCTTCTCTACGTCCGCTTCATTTACAGATCGAAAGCTGCCCAGCAACTAGCCAATAACCTGTTCCAATATAGGGCTGATGTAACCGCGCTACAAGAGATGCGCTGAACAGAGCTGGTTTCCTGGAGAAGAGCCACTACGTCATATAATTATAATGCTCATCTAGTAAACCATGTTCTCGGAGTCATTTTCCTAACCAGCAAAGCAAGACCTTCGCGGAGGTCCTTAGCGAAATCCGTAACAAGACCCAACCCCAAGATAGCGGAGCGGAATTGTCTTCCATTCGATACTTATCAGTGAACAGTATCGAAATAATTTGGGTCCGGGACGGCAACCACATTAGGGTTCTTGCTCCAGACCGAGGGGCGACTTTGTCTGGATTCGGTGTTTAGGGTGTTTTTCAGGGTCTATCGAACACCGAATGAGACGATGCCGGACTTTCGATGCAGCTTTGATGCTTTGGGGGACACTACCTTGGGCACATTCTGGTTGGCCAATGATGTCCTGTAAACTAATGTTCCAATATCGGCCAGACCTATTGTTAGGCGCATTCAACGCTTGCCTGAATGCGGGCATTTTCCCTTCTCATTGGCAGGTGGCGATGCTTGCGCTGACCAGTAAAGGGAAATGCGACCCTGAATTGCCTTCTTCATACCGCCCACTTTGTTTTCTTGAGACTACTGGGAAAGTGCTCGAAGAGCTCATCAGAAGTAGAGTCGCTGAAACGACACGTGCTGCCCGAAACTTATCCACACGCCTGCTTTGGCATATTGATGCAACGGGTAAACGCATGGATCACTGCTCATGGTTTCAACCTTGCACTGGAAAAATCCGAAGTAGTCATCCTGACTGAAAAGAGAATTCTGACCCTTCAACCTTCAACCTTATCGGAGAGATTTTGAGGGTTGGAGACAGATGAAGCGTATTGTGCATTATGTCCGGGTTCTTCTCGTTGCAAAGAAGATAGATCTCGAACCAGTGGAGTGGCCGGATGGCGGGGGACACTCCTTGAACTAACAGTTCTCTTCTTCCTCTCCCCTTCCATTGGTGAAAAGAATTCCCTTATTTGGCGGCTCCGCAAGGCGGGAGAGTTCGGGGGCTAGCCTGAAGTAATGTGACAAACGGTTCTAGGCTAGCTCTCTGACGATGGGGAGAAATCTACCGACGCGCTCTGTTGCGGGAATCCAGCACTCTGCGCGCAAATGCATTCACCTACCTTCTCCAAAAAAAGTATGATATCAAAATCATATTTGGGGGTTTTTAACAGCCAATTAGGGACAGAGCCCATATTCAGGCGATACGTCGGCTCTCATAGCTAACAAAAAAACACAAGTAACAACGGACTGTACCTGGTTGGCATGAAAAGCGATCCAGAAACATATGTGGGTCTTTCCAGACGGGATCACTTTTAATCAAATTGACCACGCGTTGATTGAACGTCGGCACCTCCCAACTTTGATGAATGCCAGTACAAATAGTTGGGCCAATATAGGCTCGAATCATTATCTCGTTAGTATAGTACTCGGACACCGCCTAGAATCCCTTCTGAAAATCAGGTGACAGTGAATACTGAAGACATCCACAACAAAGCCCTCCATAAGACCTATAAGTGGGAAATGACAGAGGCCCTGGAGATGAAGCATCAACAAATGGTCTTCACAACCACTTGACGAACGTTATCATTGGTACGGTGACAAACATATTTGGCCGCATTTCCAAAAAAAGTTGGAACCGGAGTCGCACCAGGCGCGGAAATTTTACCAATAAGTCAGCAGGATGAAACCTTATACACCTCGATGCTCATCCTGCCGAGACAAAGAGGACCTAATTTCCAGAATGGTCATATTGGAGCGATGGGTTGAGTACTTCGATGAACTATTCAACAACCAAAATACCGGCGAGGTGGAGGTCTCACCAACTGCAGACGACGGACAAATGCTAGAACCATCAAACAAGAAAGAAACAGTCCGTGCAATCCATAGCCTTAAAAACCATAAGTCGCCAGGAGCTGATATAATTACAGCTTGATTAGTGAAATGTGGAGGTGACTCGTTAGACTAGACCTCCTAACTCCTCCCTTTTTGGTTTTGGTCACCCCTCCCCCCTCCCTAGCACGGTAAGGTCAGGCTTACTCACTGAGGCGACCAAGTATCAGTGAGGTGAGCCTAACCCAATTAATTACTCCCGATTGCAAGCTATCCAATGGGCACGGTCCGAATAACACCCTGGATTGGGGGAGGTGTTTTTCGACCCCTCGGTCTAGATCCGTAGTGTTGCATTTCTTTCGCGATTCTCTCCCGTTTATTGTTGTATTACTTGTTGTGAAACTGATCCGTTTTTGAAAGTCCACACAAATGTTACATTATATTTCAGAAACGATTTCAACTTTATATTCAAATCAATTCAGTGCGCTTCTAAGCACGAAATATCCACTATATACATATGTATGTATGTAGATGATGGTTTCCTGAACGATGGAAAATCTTATTTAGTTATATCCACGCTTTACATTAAGTATTCCTTAAGGCTTCCTCACGAGTAGACAAGATGGCGATATCTGACAAAAACAAGACGAGAATTGTAAAGTCGATAGTTGGGTTCTATGTGGAATTTTCGAAATTGGAAAATGATTAGACGAAGGAAATTCATTCAGAAGCCACGGCTACCACAACGCGAACGCGCATTTACTCTTCTTCGTAACTTTCCGGGGAAAAGTTTTTGTAATATTAAATTTCAGGGTAAGAGTTTGGTAAATCTTGTTAGAGAAGTTACTGAAAATGGCGGAGAAAATCGATTTTTCTTTATTATTATTGCATGTACTGGATGTGTGTATCTTATATAAGGTTTATTGGTCTCTAAAATATGATTTTAATGGATCAAATATTTGTTTTCCGTAAGATATTACTAATGTGATAATGAGAATAAAGACGATGAGCAGGCCTGACGAAGGGGGGTGGAAAGGGAGGATTGTCCCCGGGCCCGCGCTTTTCTCTGAGACTAGAAGCAGAAATTTCAATAAAAACTAGGGTTAATGGGAGGACCAACATAACTTCCACCCCCAAAGCGGATAATTTTCATCCCGGGCCCCATTTTCCGCATAACTTCCACCCCGGGCCGGATCCAGGATCTCTCTACGATCCTGGATGAGCGAAATAATCAAAACCATTCAATATCAAACCGAAAAACATGGAAAATCTTGGAATTTCATAGACTGGAAATTGAAAAAATATATTCGCATTTTTTTAAAATTATATTGCGTATTAGGGTTTGGGCTACTTACCATCAGCACTTAGTAATTTGTACCATTTATGTCGTACAAGAGGTTCGTCTGAATTTAGGTAACCTTGCAAGGTTTTACACAATTTATCCATCTGGGTCATTTCCTCGAAGCTATTTTCCTCCGGCTTATGAAGAGAGTTGTGCTGTCTCTGGAATGGACGAATAATATGGTATTGCCATCAAGAGAAATCTTGGCTTTCTAGAGGATTGAGGACCTGACTGACACGTTGCTAAAATTCGTATATTCCCTCCTTTTTTTAGACATACATCGTACGCACCAGCGGTAAGTCCCTTTTTGATTTTTGTATGCAACCGCGGATGCTTGTACGCACTAGACCGCAACAAAATTTCAACTGCGGTGTTTGAACAGTGAGTAGAAGCCAGAACCGGTGTTAGCCACCAACTATACAGTACGAGACCAACCGCTGTTGAGCGTGTACTTTATAATGGAATATAATAGAAGGAAATGACACCACATCCAAGCTCACATGAAATTTTCTCACAATATTTTTCAAAGTTTCTAAATTCAGAAAATCAGATAAAAAAAATGCAAAGAAAAACTTTTTAAAAGTGAGTACTCAGCTTAGCAGGGCTGGCAGCAAACTCTTCGCGGACGGTTGTAAGGAAGCTAAGCATAACGAAAGGTATAACATGCGATCAGGATGGCTCATCGCGCACCGTAATGGCTGCCTTCAGTGTCCGATGTCAACATTGTAGCATCCCATCGGAGTGCGGGTGTTATACAGTTGTCTGCTGACGTTTGAACCCCAGGAGCTTTCCGAGCTCCGAGAAGAGACTATTCAAATTGCATTCCTAGCTCTGTGATGATGACGGCGGGAACATCAAAGCGCGGAATCCACTCTCGATAGAGGGTCTCAGTATATGACTGTCCTGTTATATCCTTTAGAGGTATTGCATCAGGCCACGTCATAAATTGATCAATCATCATGAGTCAATATTTGCAGCCGTGCCAGTCTTCCAAAGAGAAATTACGCCTGTGTTAGAGTCGGGAATCATATCATCACTTCCAAGCCGGCCATCAAATACTTGGGGGTGGTGATAGACAGGAAGCTCAGCTATAAGCAACACGTACAGTATGTTTGTGATAAATCATCCATTGCCAGTATGGCCCTGGCGAGGATGATGCCGAACGTGGGAGGGCCACGGCATACCTCTAGGTTGCTTATAGCCAGGATGGTGACCTCAATCATGCTCTATGCGACCCCAGTTTGGAGCGAGGCGTTGCGGATGTCAGTTAACACTAGCAAACTGAATGCAGTCTACAGGAGGACAGCTCTGAGGGTATGCTCTGCCTTCAGGACTGTCTCAGATGATGCAGCATTCGTCATCTCTGGAATGATGCCCATTGACATCTTGGTAGATGAGATGGCGAATATATACCATGCGAAGCCAATCTCTCCCTTATTGCAGACGAAGAAGGCTGAGAGGGAGAGATCCATAAATAGATGGCAAGAGCTGTGGGAACGCTCGGGAAAGGGTCGGTGGACTCACAGGCTCATTCCTGCCATCAAGGAGTGGTTGGAGAGACGACACGGTGAGGTTAATTATAATCTCATCCAGTTTCTCACGGGACATGGAGGATATCTCCAATACCTTCACAGGTTTAAATTGGAGACCTCACCCGACTGCGATGGAGTCCCAGAGGACCCAGAGCATGTATTCTTCCACTGTCCGAGATTTGTGGAAGAAAGGAGGAACCTAGAGGAGACTCTAGGAGAGGCGCTGATACCAGAAAATCTGGTGCCGAAAATGCTAGCACATCAAGAGAATTGGGATGCGGTCAACTCCATGATCGCATCAATTCAAGATAAATTGCGAAAGGCAGAGGAAAGGAGAAAAACGCAGTCACGTGCGCAGCGTATAGAAGAAATGGGATTAAGCTAGAGTGAGCTGACTCCGCCCCGTGATGTAATACCTTATGGTGGTTCCGCGGGGCAGGGAGGGAGTCGGGGGTGGTTTTAGTTGGTAAAAATCCCACACGCTGGTGTGTCCAGACCAGTGTCTTTTGAAGATTTCCACCTCCTCAAAAAAAAAAAAAAAAAGTTTTCCAAAGGGCCTATAATGCCGAGGTGTATAGTGTGGAAACGCCTTGTCGAACTAAGGAACACACCTTTTTTTTCCAAGCATGTCTAGTGACTTTACACCTTTGGTATGCGACGCACTCTTTGGCCCAAGAGTTCACGTCCTAGTGCATTGACGGCTATTGCTGGAGAATAACCGATTCGTTGTTCGAATGTCAGGATGCGCAAGATCGCGCACTGAGCGAAACACTTTCTTACGAATAGTGGCCAAAATATATGGCTCTTTTCAGATTTTGCAGTAGATAGAGGAATGCGAACCGAAGATAGGGGACACCTTGAACTTGTATTTGGAGTCCGATTACAGGCTCTGGAGAACTGCGTCATCCTTCTGGCCTACAGCGATTGTCGAAAAATCGACTACGGCTGGGATGTTGATCTCGGAGACCTTAGACAAACCGTCAGCGACTAAGTTGTTTTGATCGGACACATGTTGAATGTTCGACGTAAACTGGCTAATGTAGACTAAGTGCGGAAGTTGGCGAGGGGATACTTTGTCGGGAGTTTTTCATGAGGCGAAAGTCAGAGACTTATGGTCCGTGAACAAGATGAACGCCCTGCCTTCAATGGAATATCAGATATGCGGCTAATAATTCACGATCATAGGCGTTGTAATTCCGTTGGGCGGGACTCAGCCGTTTTGAGAAGAAATTGAACGGTAGCCAGTGTGCACCTTGTTAAGGGAATGCCAGAAGAGTAGCGTCTCCCAGCTGCTGCTTGGTGCTTTCATACGCTTGGACGGTTTTTGGAGGCCACACAACCATTTGGGAATTTTTCGTCTTAAGACTAGAGAGGAAGGCATTAAGTAGTGCTTGGTGGTGAGCAGCTTTAGGCAGGAATTGACGGCAGAAGTGGACCATGCTCAAGAACCTTCTAAGGTATTTGACAGTCTTTGGCAGCGGAAGGATTACGATCGCTTGCACCTGGTCTCGGTTGGGTTGAATGCCGTCAGGGGTGATGGAATGGTCTAGAAATTTCACCTGCTGCTGGAGAAATTTGTACTTGTCCACGTTGAGAATTAGGCCATTTCCAAGGAGGCATTGAATAATGCACTCAAGATGTGCCAAATGCTTGCACTTGGAGGAAAATGCGACTAGAATTTCATCTAAGTTGACGAAACATAATTTCAAGTTTCGTAGTACAGAGTGGATGAATTTCTGGGAGGTTTGCGCGGCATTGCACAGGCCAAATGTCATCCTTGTGAACTCGAAGAATTTAAAAGGTGTGCAAATTGCTGTCTAAGAAATAGCTTCGGGGGTTTGATTTTGGACGTTGGCGAGATCCAAGGTAGAGAAGATACGACAGTTTGGCAAATAATAGGTTTTGGAGGAGGAGGAATGGGCTACCGACCAGGAATTGTCTGAGCATTCAGGCGTCCATAATCTCCACAAGGTCGGTGTGAGGACCAAATGGAAATCTTGAATTTTTTCGCACTTCACTCTCACTACTTTTCCAAACTTGATTGATTGATATTGATCTGCGAGCCTTGAGAAATGAAAGATTTAAGAGAAGAACTGGAGAAGTTGTACATTATGTAATGCACTAATTGTGAGCAAACCGAAGACTAAGACGAAGTGAGTCCTGTTTGATATTTCGAGCATATACGAGTATCTAAATATGATGAAATGGCAAACTCTATTATCTTCAAAACCTGAAAGCCAGTCCATTTCATAGGAACCACATTTGACCATAACTCACCCGTGTAGCTAAACCGGACCATATTCAAATATTCAGAAAGCTACGCAATCAAGTTATTATTACAATTGGAACTTACTCTGATTATCCTGAAATCAAAATACATTCCCACGAATTTAGGAACCTAAAAGCGAAAAGAGGACTCTGAGAAAATTAAAAATTCCATAAAATTGACCTGACGACCTGCTATCCAATATGGGAATCACTCACATATGCAGACATGAACGAAACCAGTAGTACCTGTCCTATTACCTCCAGTCCTGTCACCCTGCACAGAGCAGCTCACTTCTTAAGGAATGCACTATGAGCTTGCAACAAGTTCTTGATATCATTTTTTCACGAAGGATTCACATGTGACGTTAGGATAAGATACATTATAGACGGACACCACACACAAGACACACTAGCCAGGAGGATTTCGGAACAGGTTTACCTTTTTCATTCCAATGGGGTATTAATTGCACTTAAAGGGAATTAAAAAGGAAAAACTGAATCCTTTACGATTGAAAGTGGAATGTTGTACTGCTTATCGAAAATCCTTGAGAAATTACTCCGATTGTAAAGTAGATGGTGGTGGACACCACAACGAACCTGATCATATCGGTCGAACTTGCATTAGAAACTTTCCTAAAGGACATCCATCCATCCAGGGATTGTTGAGCGAATTTTATTTGACTTTTCATGGGATATGCATACTCACATGTAGGGGTTCGTGTATTTAGGGGTGTGAGAACATTAAATACGAAGGTGTAATCTAGTTGTTTTCTTCGGCTGGCAAGTAGTCAAGATGTTTTTCTTGAAAAACTGGTTAAAAATTTCTTTGGGAAAAATTGAAATCATTTGGGGTATTTGATTGTGTAATGGGAACAGTATCTTGTTTGGGCAAATTTGAAATTTAAAAAGGACAATTGTAAAGGATTGTAATAATAACATTCAAGTGTATGAAAGGTTTAAGAAAGGTTGCATCATGGTAAGTTATGTTCTCCTTGAGTAATTTAATTTTGGTTTGGTTTATGAGAAATTATTTTTTAAAAAAGTCCTGATCAGGTAAATCAGTCAGTAACCTCGTTTCGTTTACATAATACAGTATAAGTGTAATCTTGCGGTGTTTCCAGTGAATAACTTATTTGAAATAATTAGACGGTTTTCGCTTTTCGGCTAGTGTTAGTTATTTTATTCGCGCATACCGATATATCGGGAACCACTTGCTCCCTTCATCAGTGGTACATGTGTGGCACGCCTGATTATTTCATAATACAGTTTTCCTCTAGTTAATGAGGCAGTTTTGAAATTCAAGTTTGAACATTACCCCCAAAGCGGTACCCAAAAAATGTTCATTAATTTTATTTCACTTGACTTCCGACACAAGATAACCGAAAAATCCTTCAAGAGACCTCTAACCCAGCATCCTCATTTGCTACAATCAAAGTCAAAACATAGGTAAATGCTCCAAAAACTATCCTACTTCAAGTGATACGCAACTTTGAACATCTTTTCGTAAATTAAACGAAACCTTAAAGAGGGAACAGGAAAGGAGAAAGGAGGAGGGAGTAATATGGGTTGCATACGGAAGCAGTATGAGGTTCAGAAAATAGGATGAGTGCTAATGATGGCAAGGTTAAAGAAATTGCGGGTCGGAATAATTGCCGGTCCAGAAGACTACTCTACCTTCGGAATCGAGCAGATAAGCGGATCTAAGGAAACAGATGACTTCGAAGAAAATTAACTTTGACAATTTCAACTTACATGGCCTTTTTAGCAACAAAATTGAGACGAGATAGACATTTGACCAGGAAGTTGAGAGGATAACAGTCAAAGACCTCGTAAAGGATCAGGTTGGAGAGGTATTTAGAGCGGTCTTCGTTTCTAAAAATGTTGGTGCAGTGGCGAAGGATTCTGCGCTCATTTAGGCGGAGTTATTCAATTTGAGATGGGGAGTCATCGGATCAGTGAATGAAGCCGAAAGTGAGGACTGGTCTGATAACTCGTTTATACCAAAATAGCTTAATTTTTTGTGGGATACATTGTATTTCCGGATGGGATGCAGGATTGAAGACACCGGTTCCACGATTCAGTGCCTTAGTTATATGAGTGATGTGGGAGAGACGGGAATTTGATATCACTCCGAGGTGTGTGACTTCTGTCACAGTTGGGGTAGGATCTTCGTGGATTTTCAGTGACAAAGTTCTGATGTCACTAAACATTTTCGGCGTCGTTGGGCACATTATTAATGTTCATGCCCCAATAGACAAGGAGATGCATACGTGCTTTTTAACCTGGCCCTGGAGAAAGTGGTTTGCGATGCAGACGTAAATGCGAGAGGCACTATCCTCTTCAAGTCTATCCAACTATTGGCCTACACTGACGATGAAGTATAGTCTACCTTCATCCAGATCGAGCATCTAGCGCGAGATATCGGGCTGCACATTAATGAAGGGAAAACGAAGTACATGATGGCAAAAATGAAAGAATCAACAACATCGAACCGCGCTGGTCAAACGAACACAATGAAGATAGGAGATCACAACTTTGAGACTGTTGAAAATTTCTCTTATCTAGGGTTGAAAATCATAACCGATAGCAGCTATGACGATGAAATCCGTGCACGGTTGTTGTTGGTTTCGTTCGAAACGTCTTACCATAGGGTCAAAGCTCTTATTGTACAAGATTATGATCTTGCCAGTCCCTATGTATTCTTCGGAGGCTTGGGTTTTTAGCAAAAAAAAGAAACTGAGAACTCTTTGCCGTGTTCGAGAGAAGAATCCTCCGCAGAATTCTTGGCTGGTAGCAGTGTCTGGGAGCAAGTGTATAGCCTGTCATTTGATGATGACGAAAATGGGGGAAAAGCTAAAAAATCCCTTTTCGAGGATTTAAATGTTAATTTCTCGTTTAGTACTTGCAAAATAATGAAAAGGAACCTGATTTGTGATTTTGCGATTTGAGGGTAGCAGCGTCTGGGAGCAAGTCTATAGCCTGTCATTGGATGATGACGAAAATCTACATGAGGATGAACGTTTCCGTAGCCCATATAACGACCAAATCTATGAGCACCACATGAGAACCACGACCGTCTGGTTGTGGATAAAATCCGGGTCAACAGGTTGCGGTGGGCGGGTCACCTAATTCATATGGATGAGGATGATCCAGTCCAGGAAGTCTATAAAGGCAATATCGGTAATAGAAAAAGAGGACAAGGCTGAGTTTGCCTGAGATGGAACGATTACACTCTTGTCGAGGACATCTGGAGTTCCCTGTTAAGGTAGGCCTAAACTGGATACCGGTTGTTGCGCCGTTAATGATGAAAAAAATTCCAGGACAAATTTTTACTCACATGACAATTGCTGGATTCGACTTTTGTAAGAAGAATAATAGTGAAGTGTTAACTCCACCTTCGCACACCAGCCATCGTATGCACCCTCTCAATAGAGGAGCATTTGGGCCTCTCAAAACCTATTTTGACGATTCGTGCAAGTGGTGGATGTTGAATCATCCTGGTATTCCTATTACTGTCGACGTCGTAGTTGAACTGGTCGCTGAGCCGTTTGTTTAAAGATGCTTCCAGCATGAATATCGTCGTTGGATTCAGATCAAGCGGCATTTGGCCATTTAATCGTGACATTTTTTCAAAAGATGATACGAGGACGCTGATCAAGAGGATGGTCCATCGAATACCCACCAACAGGCTGGTTCATCAAATGCCCATCAAGAGACGACAATGGATATCCTTTATTTTATGTGTTCCTATTTTGAAATAAAAGCTGAAACGTTAACTTTCTAAGCTTGTGCACTGTTTTATTTCATCTTAAAATTTTTAACATTGCAAAAAAGTACCTTTGCCTTATTGAATTTAGCTTGAAAAATATTTAGCTAAACATAAAGTCAATATGGCCAAAATGTTGCCAGATATGTGACCTTTTCAACGCATGCTTATACGACGAAGTCAGTGCAAAAATACCACCGTATGAGCTCTCCGAAAACCGACCTATTTGACCCCACCCTATTCTACTATCAGAAGTTATTGGAATTGACGACCATAGTAATAAAACAGTGTGATGTTTGCTAGCAAAATTGTCGATAACGAAACGCAGCCCTGTCGAACTCCTCTTTGAATTTCTGTGAAATGTCACCTCGATACTGTACATGACATTTTATTCCGTCATATGTCGCTCTGGTAATAGCTATTAGTTCCTTTGGTATTCCCCACCTACGAAGAAAATATAAAATACACTCCCTGTTAGCACTATCTAATGCTTTTTTTTCGAAAATGAAGAGCTGGTGAAGTAGGCACCTTTACTCCGAGCATTGCTCCGGAATAATCAAAAGTTTCCTAATGTGGGTCGTTTTAGAACTAGCCGAATCGGTAATCAGCCTGCTTTCTATAAGATCAATTTTACGAGCCATCCTTTGACGTGTTCTAAAATTATGTTAGCGACAATAAGAAGCATACAAATACCATTTCAGTTGTCGCACTGAAGATAGGTATCCCATCTTGGGAACCTTCACGATCATCCCCTTCTTTCATTCACTCGAAAAGGTTTCAGATTCTCAGGATTCACGAATGAGCGGAAGTAACAATTTAGCAGGGGCTACAGGGAACAGTTTTGCCGGGAGACCATGAAACGTGACGTGACGATAAAAGAAAATTTGGCTTCTGTTTGGAGGAGCAGTCAATATCCCCACGTTACAACAGTTTGCGATATCATCCACAAGAGGTGGAAAGTCACCGGATAAGATCCTGTCAGAAACCGGCTCCTGGTCATGGGCACGCACCTTGTGGTAGCCGCGAATGACAGTCCGACAGCCAATTCGCGTCTACTATCACTAGGACTGCCAGAGTTCAAAAGCAGAATACTCGAAGGGCAGTGGAGCTCTCTCCAGGATACAAAAGCAGAGTACCACAAGAGGTGGAGGAGCACTCTCCAGAGTCCCGGCCTCTCACTTCGTTTAAGCCCTTAATGTCACTCTTGCCGAGGAGCTCGCACATATTACAGAAAAGAATCAAAAAACGTTTTTGAAAGCCAAAGGTCACTAAAGGTCGGGGTCGAGAACTCAGTCCTTATTCGAGGAGCTTTTGGCGCATCGGTAACAAGAAACTTTGAAAATTTACAGATTGCTAGCCCACAAATTTTTATTAATTTCCTTACTAAGGCAGGTCTAGATCAGATACCGGTTGATGATGCTGGTATTTTTTTCTAATGACAATTTCTGCGAATGAAAATAAGGTACAAGCTTAAATCAAAAACAGCAGCCATACATGGCAGACGTAATCCGCAATTATTTTCTCTCCTTGACAACCACCGTAATTAATATATAAATTACTTCATTGTGCCGTAACTATAGAAGACTTATGGAAACCTTTAATGAATATTCATGACACAAAAGATCCCCTGGTAAAAGTACTTAATTGAATTTCCAAGGTACCGCTAAAATGCTTTTCCAATATGAAGAAATAGAATTAAGTTTTGCTCGCAGCGCGCAATTATAGATGTAAACAAAGCGCGAAATAGCTATAGTGAAAATTGATAATACTTTAGAGGATTAGGGTATTTTCTTTGTAAATAAGGTACCAAGAGTTTTCCGCTCCCACACGTTTCACAACACAACTATATGTGATGCGTGGAGGCATCGAAGGAAGTACATAATGTACAAAAGGCGCGATATGTAAGGCATACCACCTTAAAACATAGTGTATATACGCGTATGTATGGTGAAAATTTCCATGAGAATGTCATATACCTATATATCGCGGGCGCGTCCCTAAAGTGAAATATCGTTGAAAAAGTGTGGAGCCAACTCGACGAACAAGTAGCGAAATTGCGGGGAAGCTTTTCAAAAGGGAATAGGTAGTAACTCGCACATCAGTAGCCAAGAAATTCCCTCATAATACATATCCACGGACCGCCATCAGCGAAACATGCCAGCGAATGAATCTAAGCTCGAGCACATAACCAATGAGAAAATTCTGAAGAAAATCATTTCCGTCCTTATTGGCTGAGTTGGAAAAACTTTTACTTGAAAACGACTGTAAGGAATCGAAACGTGCGTAGTACAACACACAAACTAAAGAGTAAGAAGAAATTTTCCTTCCGTAGATTCTCATACACCGCCTCTTTATTTTCCTTGAACAATCTCTGAGTTTTCAACCCTTCCCGCTTTTCCTCCCTCATATTCAAGACGAAGGAGCAAAACTATATTTTGCTGCCTATTCAGCCAACCCGCCACCACCGTCTTCGTCTTCATCACAACTACGCCGCGTTCATTGTATATAAGAAACGTGTGTAGCGAAGTTGCTTATTTTGCCTAAGGATATACGGAATATGAAGCGAAAACCGAGGGAAGTCGCAAAAGAAAATTTTCTTGACGTGCTCATGTGCGTTATGGTGGCAAAAGCGGGCGGGCGTTTTTCCGCTTACTTCTTCGTGAACTTTACATGATGAAAAGTTTTCCCTTTTGCTTTGTTTATAAAGTTTATAATGTGGCAGAAAACGAGAGATAGAGAAGGGAGAGAGAAAGGTTACCCTTGCCTTTCCCTCTGTCCTTTTGCACGTCAAAGCCAAGATGAAGAAAAGCAGGAATAGATACGGTTGGAAAGTTCATTAGAAGATATAAATAAGAAAACTAGATATGGAATATGGCGAAGAGTGTCAAGTCCGCAACTAAATTGGCTATGGCAAGGAAGAGAGCCTTAATTAATGTATTAAATATCGCGGAGACACAAAATTATGAATACCTTAATCTTAACTTCTCACATAAGAATGCTTCTTTTTCGGCCAAATTTTCCAATTTTTATACTTACAACTTCCAGTGAATTCCAAGTCAACTAAGTTCTTGTTGGATGTTATTTTTACTTTTCACTTTCCGTTCCGTTATAATATTCTCATTTTCATCATACACCTAGCTAGAATCAAGTACTCCCTGTAGCGACAATCTTAAGTGATGACTTTGAGAAAGTTGCGTTTCACTGTAAAGATTCTTCTGGCTAATAGTAAACGACCGGATAACCATCTCTTTGTGAAGACTGACCCCTCGCTCCTCTCGTCAGAGCTTGTTTTACTACTGAATGTAAACTTTTTGCAAAGTCATAGAGTTTATGTCCTTTCTCATCCCATCCAACTTTACTTACTCTCAAGTCAGTGAATTTTCTTTCACTTCCAAGACATTCATTTCACGCAATATTTACTTTTCCCCCTGAGAGCAGAAAATGTATTTTACGGATACAGGCAAAAGAGTCCTTTAATAACATGCCTTTCTATCTCCCGCCAACAACCTAACCCAGCCCCCTCTCCCCTTACACTCCCTCTACACTATCGGCCGGTCTTCTGGCTACACATAGTTTCTCTATCTTGTCCTACAAATATCCTTCCCGACCGAGAAACTACAGAAGAAATGCAAAAAATAACGGACAAGGATAATCGAAGAAGGATTGGGGGATGGAGGGTTTGGGGCTGTGAGTATTGGACGTAACGAATTGGAGATATTACTGAAAAACGGTTTTGGGTTTCATATTTTGTAAAATGGTAGCCACTACCATTTGTTCGTCCTTGCACCCCCGTCCTTTGTGCAAATATTAACGAAGGTAGTTTATTTTTGAATCTGTTTCTTTAAGATAATAGCCTTTTCCCTTTTGGGATATGCGCGCAGGAATTTTGGCCTTTTAAGTTTTTTGAATGGCTGCCCCTATGTTGCTTTCCAAGATGTTTTGTGTTACAGGGAAATCTTATACATATTGTCTTCGTCCTTTATCACAATAAATGGAAAATATCTCATATACAATGCCTTTAATTATTCTAGTTAAGAAAACATGGTAGAGAGCTTGGTTTACTGTATTCCCTTTATAGGTTGCTACCTAATTAAATAATGATTTATGGTTTGGAAGTTCGAATTTCGCATATTAAAAACGTGAGGATAGCTTGGAGAATGGTGGGAAGTGAGGGTGGAGTACCCTGCCATATGCATACATGTAATTTTTTTAGTAGTAAAGCCTGATTCTGAGCTGAAACCAATTTTTTTTTTCTAAAATGCCTAGTCAATCAAGCATTCTCTAAATCTAAAGATATTTAAGCATTTGAAGATGGTTTCTAGCATTCTCCGGTTCTATCATCAAATCCCGAATTTCCCAAGCAATTTCAGGTTTTTCCAAACCGATTTCAGACTTGAGGATTGACAGGACAGGATTGAGCTTATACAGTGAGAGAAATCTGCCCATCAATTTTCTATCATTGTTTGTTTTCGTTATCATTACCAATGGCGCAACAACCAGTATCCCGTCTAGGCCTGCCTTAATAGAAAATTCCGGACAACTCGGTTTTGCATCGACGTCCACCAGTTCGATATCTCTAATTCCCTAAAAGCTGTCTGGCATCCTGACCTACGTCATCGCTCCATCTCAGGCAGGGTCTTCCTCGTCTTCTTTTTCTACCATAGATATTGCCCTTATAGACTTTCTGGTCAGGATCATCCTCATCCATACGGATTAAGTGACCCGCCCACCGCAACCTGTCCAGAGAGATTTTAACCACAACCAGATGTTGTGGAATCGCTCATAGATTTCGTCGTTATATACTGTAGTCTAGGTATCATCTATCCTCATGTAGGGGGCAAAAATTCTGCAGAGGATTTTTGTCTCGAATGCTGCCAAGTGTTCGCAAGGACTGACAAGATCATAGTCTTATACAGTAAGAGCTTTGACCCTATGGTGAGACGTTTCGAGCGAAACAGTTTTTGTAAGCTGAAAGAGCCTCTGGAGGTAGCCAACAACCGTGCTCGGATTTCATCGCCATAGTTGTTATCGGTTATGATTTTCGACCCTAGATAGGAGGAAATTTTCATGCTTATTCTTCAGTCTTTCCTCCGTTCAAAAGCGGGGTCGGCTCATTTTGATATGTTGCGTTTTTCTGCTCTGTCAAAGGCCTGATCAAATCACCCTCTACCGCACCAAGCCACAGTTGTTTCGCTAGCCTTATCGTCGGTTACCATCGATTTCGATGTTCAGACCAATCTTGGAAGTGAATTCTCATTAGTGCGAATTTCGTGACCATAGCATCGAAGATACCAATCCCATTTTTTGTTAACTGGCGTTTTCTCGTGACTCAAAGAACGCGAATCACAAATAGAAATGACCAGAAAAAATTAAAGATGGGACAGCAATTGGCTGTGTGGATACCATGTAACAATAACCAATTGTTGCCGACAAACTCCAGCGGAGATTGAAGTTCAGCAATTCGAGCTGGCCTCGCCAAAAACCACTACGCGGGAGCGTCCGCTCCTATCAATGCGTGGCAAAGGAAAATCAAAAACCGGTTGCTATTTTTATACACGGTTACGAAAAAGCCCATGCAGCAAGATTGAACGTCGAAGCTCGTCTGTCTACAAGACGAGATCTCCTTCTTGTAAGTTGGGTTGCGGATTCAGCCATTTATTGCAGCATTGCATGCTATGTAAGACCTCCTTCTTCCAGCGAGTCCGTGGTCACGCTGTTCATGAAGGGCGACGTCTTGGCGAAAAGAGCTTGTAACTCCGTGTCGGAGCCTTTGAAGGTGGTAGCATTGTCGGAGCACAGCTTCTCGCAGACTCCTCAGCGGGCGCTAAATTGGGAGTAAGCTGCAAAAAATGCATTCGAAAAAAGGTCGGATACAATGTAAATGTGCACTGCTCGAATTAAAAAGCAGATAGAAATAGCTATGTAGCCTTTCGTGGTTCTAGCTCCTCTGCCTCTGGCAGAGCAAGGGCACTGGTCCAGCGTAGTCCAAGCTTCTTATGGCAAAGGCTCGTGATGGGGCGACGCGTTCGAAGGGTAACGGACCTATTTGCTGCACAGGTCTCCTACCGCCAAATCGAGTGCAGCGAATGCATCGACGAAGTACTCCATCTCGATATCCAGAACGAGTGGTAGAGATACGATAGCATAAGTCGAACGTGTGCGTCCTTGATGAGAGGTTTTACGGTGGTGCACCCGCCTGGAAGCACGATGGGGTGTTTTCGTTGAATGGAAGCGGTGAGTGGTATAGGCGTCCACCCACTCGAATCTGGCCTTGCTGGCAAATGAAAGGGCTGAGTCTTGGCAATGGGTTGCGTTTTGATACTGATGATACTGACTCAGCAGTGATGAGCCGCACACGCTCGTCCTTGAAATGTTGAAGTTGAACGGCTCTGGAACAAAATACACGGGCGAGGTTTCGTTCTCTGCTCGATGAGGTTCTATGCGTTGGTTTTTCAACAGTGCGATGTCTCCAACGGAAGTAATAGGTCAAAATCCGTATGACTGTTTCAAATTTTGAAAACCGTTGAGGTAGCAAGGGAGTCCTCCAAGGTAGCAAGGGAGACGTTGAGGATGGCCTATCAGTTTCTGGTTTCGTCAATCATGCCACCAAAGGCGATGGAAAGCGAGGTCAGCGGGGTTCAGACCTCGCGTTGCACAATCTGCGGCGTTGTCAACTGATCGCACATGCCTTCAAATAGCCATAGGAATGATGAGGGTGATGATTTCACTTGTGCGGTTGGCAATAAAGGTTTGCCATTTGAACGTATAGCTTTTGAGCTGATCTTGACCATACGTGAGTCGCCTTCGGTGGTTGCTGCACTGCATCGAGGATATGTGAAACCGATCGAGCGAGAAGCGTCGCTGTTCACAGTTCCAATCGAGGTAAAGGTTGAACCTTTGTTGAAGCAACGATTTACATGGAACCTCTTCGGTTTCCCAAAACTGGGTAAACGCGTGCAAGAGTGCGAGTTCAGCACAAAGGTGGAGTATTCGAACGGCGACCGAAGAGTCTTGTACAGAAGGCAAGGATATCACTCCCTTCAACAGCCATCCAAATACTGACTGCTGAGCGACATGAATTTCGGTAGGACTTTTGATTAAACCGTTCAAGATGATAGTTGAATATAGGTATGTCCACGCCGAGAAGCAGTCTACTTTCGAAGTAGTCATCGTAGTCAGGATCAGCAAGATTCAAACCTCCGAGATGCGGCCAATTGTTGTATGAAATCTTTTCTTTCAGCAAGAAACGCGTTAGTCCGGCGAGTACGAGAGCGGAGAATCCCATGGCAAATTACACAAGGGAATTGAATTTTGACGATTCCGTAGCACCAACTCCAATTACTGAAAGTGAGGTAATTTGTGTGTCGGGTCCAAGATGTTGCACGGTATGCTGCGTAATAGAGCACCTCTTTGCATCCGGGCCAACTAATGCACGGATCACCTACGATTTTCCGGAAGGATTTGCGATCACCACGCGCGCTGTTACTAATAGCATCGTAGCCCCAAAGGAAGCGCTATTTGAAGTGGTGCTATTGATGGAATCATCAGAAGCCTCTGCATCACCGGCGACTTTTGCTACATTTTCACCTGAGTGATAGTCACGATTGTTCGGAGCTTTGCACAGGGGATTGTCGTCTAAGTGAAGCTTGGTGGGATGCGCTGCTTGACATGTAAGGCACTGTTTTATCTAAGAAGTGGCCTTTCTTAAGACAATTCAAGCATAGTTTAAGTTATTTGCAGAAATCTAAACGTTGAAGAGGAGTTCTAGCATGAAACTGATTGCAACGATACAACCAATGATTGGTCTTACAAAGTTTGCACAAAGGATTAATTTCTGAATCCAATGACTCTACTTATCTTAAATCGAGCCTACGTGTGATGAAATGGACGAGTCAATTATCGTATTAGTTAACTGGATAATTCAAATCTCGAAGGGTACGAGCCGCTCCTTCCGACCCATGCGGCAGGAAGGAACGAAATCCGGAGTCCCATGCTCGCAAACACAGAAGCGTGCCGATCTGGGTGGGGTGCACTATAGCAAGGAATAATTCGCGTAGCCTCGCTCTGCCGAGTTCACTCTTAAGTGAACACTCATATCGATCACGAATATCCTTATTTTGGGTAAGACTATGGATTGTTAGTCCACTAGTCACGGCATCGATGGATCGGTGTACAAAGAAATATTCTTATTGTTAACGGTAGAGAAGGGTTCGAATCCCGCATGGTTTGGTTTCGGTTTTTGGTAAGCCTATCCAGATCTCTCTAGCCCTTACGAGTGTCCAATTTATCGTAAAGATCTTTGTAATGGACCGTTCGGGAAACTTTGCTTTCCCTGTTGGCATTCTTGTAAATTTGTCAATTGACCAACGTTTTGTCGATGGGAAACTTATGGTAGACGCTATTTTTTCACAGACCTTAATTTGGACATCTTTATGCATACCTGATTTGGTGACCCTGAGGTTTGCATAGCAATTTGATGAAGTAATCCACCATCTACTCTCCTGGTATACGCCTCCGCTCTTACCCCCCCGAAACTTTCCTGAAACTTTTCTCAAAGTAAGAACTCTGCATGAAAATTTCGACTCTAATAGATTCCAGTGCAAACGAAACTGTTAAAGTATCAAACTTTCGAAGCAATTGAATACATTGCAGAGCACAATTTTGACATCCGCTGGATTAAGTCTATTATATCTAGGATATGTCACCAATTGAATCAAGGACTAAGACAGAGAGAGAGAAACTTTATTAGCAAAATAAATTAGATCCTTCCAATTTTCAACTTTACATCTTGAAACTCCATATAATTAAAATCACGTTCAATCATAATGCATGTCCTTTGCTTTCTCCTATATCTAGAATGCAAAACCACCATCAAGTCCTGGCAAATTTCCATTTCGCGAAAACTATCGCGAAACATGCCATTCAATTTTAACTTCAACCATTTCAGTAGTGGTTTCAAGAAAATTTTCCAAAGTTTCACAATAGAAACCTCCTTCAATGGGGGGCATATATGTATGAAGACAATTCCAATGCATCTGGTTGATGAAGTATTCTAAGGACATACAATCTTTGCTATTGAATTAAAATATATATCCTTTTTGTTCACGCTCTCATCTTCATGATAGATTATGTATATTTGTGAGGACCCATTTTCCTTAAAATTATCCCCAAAGTATGACGTACTCTATATATATATATATATGTAAGTGCATAAATGTCTATTCTGCAATTTGAAAGCCGTCTTCTGGTCTGATATTGTAGAAGCATCAATGTGATCCTGACGAAGCATATAGACTACATAAAAATGTATCTCAAAGATTTTACTAGTGCTCTTGGTGCTGCTGCGGCTCCATAGATAAAAGTGAGTACAAGACTTGCTTTTTGCAAAGTAAATTCATTCATTAATTCACAGTTTCAAGATGTTTTTTTCTTTCAGAAGTCCTTACAAAGTCAACTGATTTATTGCTATTTCACACCTTCCCTGAAAGTTTCTTATGACCTTTCAGTCCTGGCTTTCATCATTGCGCCTTAGTTTACATCCACCCCAGTCATTCACTAACTCATTTCATTTGTAAGCGAAGTTTTCCACAAGAGATATATCTTTTAATTTTCCTTTAGATTTCAGACGTAGAGCACAGTTTGAAGAAAATCCTTTTAAGCCCGGGCGAATCTGACGAAGTCAACCCGAAATGGATTGATGAACCACCTTACCCTCTTTGTACCCATCAATGTAGCGCGTACACGTACGTCTTTCATAATTTCACCTTTCCAATTACCCTCCATTACGGAAAAACCACCACCCGACCCACCAATCCGCGTTCGTTTCTAGATGTTTGAGTGGCAAGACCGATGGTCGGGGATGAGCCCAGGTATTTTAGTGAAGGACACGACCACCCTACATTCCACCCATATCCTACCGTCATACACAACTACATGCCATTATGTCGGGGATCGACCTTCTTTTCTCGGAAAATGAAGAAGACATCGAGAACGACGACGACGACGACGACGTTGCTTGCAACGATGAAAAAGGATAATGCGCGCCCGGATAAGTCGTTTTAAATAAGGCGTTCCCAGGACTTTATATGGGGCGTGGTTTTAATGACGGTGAAAATGTTCGTTTCGCTTTGGTTTTCTTTTGGTTCCTCGTTCTTCGTCTTCTTACATCGTCGTCCTTCTAGCGTTTTAAAAATGGCGAAATGAAAATTCTTCTATACTTTTCCTCACCGAAAATACACGCGATATACATGCTGTGGCGTTGTGTTAGTTTTATAAGAGTTACAGTTTGGTTTGTCCCCCATCTTCTTGTCGTAATATGCTCACAAAAAATGGAAGCTTAAGGAGGACAGCAGGAGGCAAGATATACAAGGAAAGGCAGGGTGAAAATCCTTTCTTAGATGCCTTTCCCTCTCGTAAAATCTACATAGAGAGCGAACGGAAAATAGCGGGTGGTTGAGGTATCAAGCAACGACGGTAATGGCGGCGGTAAAGATTTAAGCTGACGAGAGCATATTAGTATCTTTCATGTTTTCATTTCCTTGAAATATATTATACTTATACTCATCCTCCACCTCTATCCCAGCTTACAGTTACTCGGTATCTCTTTATTCTCCGAAACCGAAACGGCCTGAGTTTCTTGGAAAATTGAAATTTCATTCCTGGAGACTGTTTGAAGCCCTGAGAGCGCTTATATTTAATTCCAGAGGAAATTACACTTGAGGCTTGCATAAAAATTCAAAATGTCCTTCTTCCTCATGCTCAGCAATTATTCTATAATACTTGAAGGTCAAAATTAACCGCATGGCCGACATTAATTCAATATACTTTAACAAATGGTGATTCGAAACTAACGCCATTTTTTTACACCCCCTATAAAGTGTGCACTCGTCCTTTGTGCGGATAGTTCACCCCCATCATTTTCGGGATTCTGAAAAATGCTCGGTAATGGGTAGGATGGAAAAATAATTCCTTCCTACGCTACTTCAGAGGGGTTGCGCTTGCAAGTGTTAAGGGTGCTTAAAATTTGGTAAAAGGATACATTCTCGTACAGGACACCATATTTAAAAAAATGGAAATTATGGTGGTTTAAATTAAAAAGATGTCCATGTTTGAAATAGTTAGTGTCCAGGACGTGGACCATTTGAGCACTGACTATTTTTTAAGAGAAGGGGACAGAGACGAAAGGGTTTTGCGTTTGAGTGGAAATGAACAGAAGGGATTGTGAGAGAAAGGGAGGTTTAGATAAATTCTCAATATATCTATTTCCTTATAAAACTGTAGTTGGCTGTTGTATAAAATAGAAAGCTCCAGCTTTTTCCGAAGTTTATTTTCAAAATTCTCATAGAAAGGACTGAATCATATCGTTGACAACTCCACCTGTCAACGTCACATAACGAGTTATAACTTTAAGATATGATATCACCTTATCATCACCAGGGGCAATTCAAACATCATCAAATATCATTTAACATTCTCTCATCACCACCTACATATGACAATATTACTCTTGTTATAAGTAATGTTTTGTAATGCCCGTACCGGTGTTGTAACATCACCAGACAACATGCTCATGGGTAACATTCTAATGGATTCAATACATCACGCTGCCCCTAATACAGCTGCTTTGAGAAATGAGAAAGCCTGGGGGGAGGGGGGGCTGGGGGGCCGGTTCAGAGCTGTTAAAGTCGCTATGAATGCGGCAACTTCAAGAGAGTACTATCTTGGCCTGCGCAGACTCGGGGTCGCTGTATCTGATAAAATCCAAGAGTTACACGAGCGCCTCGTGATCTGGGGATACACAATAAAAGGTCTACCACCTTAAACAAACAGTGAGCCTTACCTCTGGAGAAAACCCGCAGCCCTGCATATTCAGGTGAGTGGAACCATGGTCTTGTAGAAGCCAGCGCTGAAATACATCGGCATCATGATATACACGAAGATGAGTTTCTACGAGCTGATTCGCAACACCGCAGACAAGACTGCTAGAATATTTGCGATTTATCGACTGATGCCCAGTGTCGGAGGTCCTTTATCTAGCAGATGTCCTTGCTGATGAGTGTGGTTCAGTTCGTCCTCCTTTACGAAATATGGGGTGATTCCCTCAATAAGAAAATGTACCGTAAGGCCGTACAAAGACGAAGTGCTGTGCGAGTCGTGTCCGGCTACCGTACCGTCTCGGAGCCAGCTGTAGTGGTGATCGCGGTAGTAATTCCGATCGCTCTCCATGTTCTTACTTCCATGCGTCTCAGAAGAGACGAAGGAAATAAGGAAGCTGTCATTTGTGAAGCAACAGCTCGTACTCTCTGCCCATCGCAGTGATCTTGAGAAACAGAATCGAGATCGCATCTTATTAAAGATGTGCGGCCGTGGTGGAATGAAGATCTGTCCAGCCTCAGGAAGCTTAACAGGGAGATTTTCAACACCATACAAGGACTGCCTGAAACGGTGCAAGTCGGCCATCAAGACTGCCAAGAGGTCGTCTTAGTTGGACTATTGTCAGAACATTGAAAACACCAGCGAAACCGCATGGCTCAGTAAGATTCTGTCAACAGAGGAGCCCATTCTTTCTTGAAAAGTCGGAAGGCTCCAGGACGGAAGCTTCTGGTGAAACATTAGAGCTGCTGATTCAGACGCACTTTCCCGCCAGCGAGGAGGACTGTGAGTCGGAGCCTTGCGTGGAGGGTTTGCAGCCACCCCAACCGTGCGTAACTATCAAATCGGATAAGATCGGCTGGGTTATAAACAGCTTCTCCGCATATAAATCTACGGGTTCAGATGATATAATTGCAATCATGCAACAGAAGCAGCTTATTTCCTTCGTGAATGCTACGGGCTGGCTCTGAAGATCTGAGCCGACTGGACTCTGTCCCCTTACTCTCATAGCAGCAGTCACGGTCTTAGGAGTTTGTGGCATCAAATCATCACACCACAGCGCTAATTGGGCTACTCGGAACGGCCACTGATAGCTACCTACCTACCTTCATAGAAACGTTTGCGAACTGTGTGATAGTATACCATTTAACCAGGACTCTTGAAATAACCATGGGTTGTTGGTGCGGAAATTAGGAGCTTAAACTTCCGACATGCTGACTTGTTGTATGCCAATGGAAGTGATAGACCCCGCTCCTGCATGGTGGTTTCAAACGACCTTCAAGCTGTCTTTGTTAACGACCTATGTGATGTCAATACCACAACGATCAAATTAGCCATAGAAAGTTAACATGGAGATGAGGAAATTCTATGGTGGTCTCCTTATTTCCATTATGATGTAGACGAAGTGAGACATTCATCAGAACTAACCCATACGCATGGGAGGTGCTGAGGAAACAATGAAGAAACGAAAGATTTACTCTGGCATGCAAACTAGTTTCACTGGAACGAGTGAAATGGACATTTAAGTTCTTCCGTAGATACAAGTCTGCAGGTCTAGATGTTACCATTCCTGCTCTAGTTAAAGAGGAAATGGATGCTCTGGATCTACGCATTCGAAATATATACCGTGCTTGCTTAATATACGCTTATATTCCAACCAGTCGGCATGAAGTAAAGGTAATATTTATTCCCAGACCGGGGAAACCCACCTACACAGACCCAAAATACTTCCGACAGTCTAACTTCCTCTCTGCTAAAAGGACTGGAAAAACTAATAGATCGGTTCATAAGAGATACATATATCCCTAGGTGGCTATTTCACTGTTGGCAACATGCCTACCAGAAAGGCAAATCCACGGAGGCAGCACTCCATGAGCCAGCGGCAAAAATTGAGGAGGCGATGTCTGATCATCGTCGAAGGCACCTTCAATTATGCCTAATTCGCGGTGATTTGTAACGCGGCAGACAGCATGGAATCGATCCCCTGTTAAGCAGTTGAGTCCTTCATATGGTAGAATGGAGAAAAATCCACATATTGGTCGGACAGAAGTCTTTTGCCCACAGGGAGGGGTTCTCTCTCCTCTGTTATGACTCCTGGTAATGGTGACCTTGCTATGGCTCATGGGAGGCATAAAGGTCTTCGTACAAGCATTTGCGGACGATCTAGCCGTAATAATTATCAGCAAGTTTGCAAGCACAGTATGTGACCGCTTGAATGCAGCACTGTATGTAATCCACAGTTGGTGCCCCCATAACGGACTTACGGTGAACGCTAGGAAGACTGGACTAGTTATGTTCACTAGGAAGGGGCACAATAGTTCTTCAAGGACGCGGTGCGACTTTCCCTTAACAGAATAATAATAATGTTCACTAGGAATGTCAGGGGCGGAAATCCAGCTGGTAAAAACAGTCAAATATTTAGGACTACATCTGCCCTCCAAGTTAACGTAGAAGTACCATATACAGGAGCAATACCAGAAATCCTGCAGATTGTTTTGGTGCTGCAGCACTGCGATTAGTAAGATTTGAGGACTTTCACCAAAACGGATTACAGACTTAATAATCTTCACCGACGGGTCAGTCATGGAAAACGAATCGGGCGGAGAGGGGTTCTCGGAAATCCGATTATGGAACTGGTTCGACCTTTGAGAAAAATGAGGACCATATTCCAGGTGCGATTTTATTAGGAGGAGACGAATGTTTGCGACAAAAATGAGCGGTTGCATCATTCGAATCTGTTCCAACAGTCGGGCCGCATTATCAGCACTAAAAAGCAACGACATATTGAGCCAGTCGGTGTTGGTGTATTATGTTGTCATCAGGTGCCGCTGAAGCTTGGCCGACTGAACGAAACATTCCTGACGTAAGTGCCAAGATACTCACTTCTGGATCCACGATGGTGGGGCCAGAATCAGCTTTTGGCATCCGGCCATATACTGTCAAGTCTACTCTGAAGGGGGAAATAGCAAGAGTTCAAATGGAGAAATTTGAACTTCCACCGGCAGGTGAAAATCTTTGTGTTCTTAAGAAATGGGGCATAAAAACCCTTGTAGGGCTTTTAATAGGACACTGCCCCTTAAATTCCCTCATGGAAAAAATCGGAGTGGTGGTCTCGGCCATATGTAGCTAATGTGAGGAGGAGAAAGAGATGGCCCCGTACTTCATATGCAACTGCCCGGCCTCGTCAGACTTAAGACGAAGACACCTTGGTAAGGTTTTCTTCGAGGAAGAGTCACCGCATTCTCTGCCTCTGGAGAATGTTCTCAGATCCTGCGAAAGCTTGCGAACGCCATCGGCGAGAGGCCGATGAATAGGTCATCTTCGGCGATAGCACAATGGGTCTATAAAAAGGTATGAGTGGTTGGAGCTGCAAACAATATGCAAATAAAGAAATAATTATTTTTTATTTTAACCAGGACTGGGGGAAAATGCAGATCCTTGGACAGTCCCAACGTTTCAATTTATAGTGGTGACGTCAGAGGCAAAAGGAGTCAAAAACTGCTCCATTTGTTGGTCCTGTCGGTAATCCGATTAATCTGCATCTATTAAAGTGAATTTAAAAAAAAACAGCTCCTTTTTAATCTAAAAGCACAGAGTATCTGTATCATGAGCTATAAGGACTTTCTCAAAAATTATTTTGGTCCTGTTTTGTATTTCCAACACTAGCTTTCTTGGGAATAAAAAAAGCTTTCAGTATCCTTATTTTTTGCCCTAACCATCCGGTACACATGTGTGATATGTGCATATGATAAAAACTATAACAGCGTACGCTAGATGTCGCTGTGGCACACTCAAGGATTTGTGTTTACCAGGATCCTGTAAGGATAAAACCCTTCGCACATTCGAATCTAATAAGAGGATTCCAATGCCATTGACGACTAATGCGTTGCATACAGATTTTTGTGCTGTGTTCGGTTTCTAGGAATAAAGGGTATAGGTTGCAAGGACGAAATAAAAATGTGTGAGTCCAATTTGTGTTAAATTGAACACAACCATGGTGAGTTACATCTAACATCGCCGAAAGCAATACGCATTCCAACGGCCACTCTAGGACTAAGGAGAAATTAAGCTAGGAAGAGAGAAGGGCTGGCTAGCGATGTTTGGTAGCGACAAAGTGGGTGTGGAGGCATGAGGGTGTTGTTGCAAAAAGGCTTCGTTCTCATAGCCGAGTATTAAGCATTCTGTGATATATGTATGGATTTTTTTTATGGGAATTCGTATACTGAAGGCAGAATTTTACCGGATAAGGCTTCAGTTTTTTTAGCTTCATGATGCCGTTCCCATTCAACGAAGGAGCAAAATATTTCAAGTGTTGCAATGGGTTAAGCGGACAATGAAGTAAAATGGAAGAGAAGCAGGCAGAAGACGGCAGATAGGCATGGTTAACTCTGCCTCTTGATGTCCTGGCTGGTATTGCTTGGTGGACAAGGCATGAAACCGTATGGCCATTATATCTATAGAGAACAGCTTGTAAGGATACGTCGACAAGCAGGCTGTGAAATTTATGTCCAAGAGGGGTATGCAACTCTAACTTCATTTTTTTTATCTGCTTTTTCCTCTTTTGTAGGCACACTCACTTCTGATCCTTTATGAAATGAGGAAAGAAAAAATGTAAAAATCCATTTATCTACGGAGATAGACGTTTATTACGAAAAAAAAGGCAGCCCTGACCGGCATAAATCAGGACATTGTTTGTTTTCTATTCCTTTATTGGATTAGCACGTTTCATTGCGTGGGAATAGGATTTTTTTCATTCACAAGGGAAACCTGCCCTCGGAGAAATCAATTAGAGAAGCTGAGAGGAAGTGGCTTATGCTTGTTGGATCGAGGTGGCAACGTAGGACAGACTGAACCTGGCTTCGTTCCGGGAAAATGGTGTCAAACATTCCCATGGCTATTGCTCTACAGAAAACAAGCTGCAAGCTAAACCGATTTCCTGACAGCAAAAGAATATTTATGGAAACGAATGGGGGGGTTGTTACCTCACATGGCCACATTGAATTTTTTTCGGGGTCACCCTTGGTGCAGTTATTTCATGTGCTCTTTCGCAACGTTTGGAGTTTTGTTGGAGCAATGCATATTGGGCTCTTTTTTTTTATTTCTGGGTTGTGTGGTGGTTTGTTGTTGTTCTTCGGTCGCTATTCTGATCCTGTATCCCCTCGTCAGGGTGTGGAAGGTTTTTTTTCTGGTATTCGGTAAATCCTGGATACTAGCAGTTGAACTTCTTTTTTAATTAGTTTGGTCAATTACGAGGATTTACAGTGATTTACTGTGTCACATTCCAATGGATGAGCATGAATATTTGGTTTTAGGGGCATTTTTTTTTTCGACTGTTAGAGCCATGTGGATTCTTCGCCATTGTCCTCGTCATCTATTTGAGGTTTTGTATGCGGTTTGTTGATAGCTGATGTGGTGACGGCCCCAACTCGACATAGGAAGAAAATGGAAAACAGAAAGTGTGGGAAGGCCAACAATTACTACGACCTAACAGGAGTCGATAGAAGCAACAGTTCTATTGTGGGGTCGTGGGAATGTTAAATGACTTTAGCTGGGTTAATTGGTTCGGAATGGACAAGTGAGAGGAAAAAAATATTGATTTATGAATGGAAATTTAGGAGATTATGTGGTGATATCTTTGATTATGAAAGACGAAAAAGGTGATTTTGCATATATGTGTAGATTATACTATGGTCAATTCCGACCCGAATTGTAAACGCGGAGCTTTATGCGACCAGGCGCGTACCTTGGGTTGCGGATAATGACATGACCCACAGGGACAGCTACGAACACCGCAAGTTAATCTTGTAAAGAAGTAGTCGGGGACAAGCAGAACGTTTCTACTTGTGTTCGTCTTCCTAAGCCCTTTCCTTTTTTTCTGGAGGAGTCTACTTTCTTGAAAAATCCGCAATCCGGGTTGAAGGAATCAACGCGCCTATCGGATGAATCGCAATGGCGTTACATTGTATTTCAGCGGCTCCTCTCCAATTACCTTACCTAACTTTGCAGGTGACCATGGACCACTGTAACATTGGGATTCTGTTGAAGGGTTGACTGCTTCCCCAATCCTCGTAGGGAAATAATAGGATATAATAAAAATTCGTCTGAACAAGTGGGACCCCAGGGACAAGAAGACCGTACTCAATACGGTTGAGAGTCGCTCAACAACATCAGAGCGGCTCTTTGCCCTTGGACGTTTTAGCGGTTATGCTGTTAACCACCATGGACGGAAGACCAAGTCGTCGTATTGTTTCGACGAACCAACTTGCTGAGTGTCTATTACCGTGTCACGGATTTGGAACATAGACAATGACTTTATGACGCGTTCATAACCCGATTTCTTGAACTAAGTCATGTTTCGGAACAGAACGCCGTCAAACAGTACAGAATGATAGTGAATTGCAACCGAGTTGCCCTATCATCATTTTCTAAGTAGTTCCGTTCCGTGTGTAGTTGTTAATTAACCGAACTAGTCAAAGAAGCAACTCAATTACTCCACCTATAAGGTATTCCCTGAACCCAGTAGTCAGCAGAGGCTTAGTAACTGGGTATATCGACCCAATTTATAATGAGGCTTTGTCTCCATTTAAGGTCGCATTCACAGAATATCCTGAGATTCTCTCAGACACTAGGCCAAAGATTCCAAAACTAAAGTTTACTTCGGCAACTACCAGGACTTTTCCGTTTTGGGTGTTTCGATTCAACAAAAAAGTCGAAAAATTGAGAAAGGTGATTGGTCGTGTCAGATGTGTTGCGAACATCATTGGAAAGTGCCATTTCTCCAATGATATGCCAATCACTGAAATTCTCGAGGTGCTGAAATAGAAACTTACGGTATGTTCCAATCACATTCGCAGATATGAAAAGCGCTTCCAATGAAGGACAGACAACGCCTTGTTCTTCAAGAACCAAAGAGGATTTTATCAAAACTTCACCAACTCAGGTCGGGAAAGTAAGCTTGATCTGGACCAGACAGGAGACCATTCAACCCAACCGTTGCAATTTAGAAGCAGCGTGGTTCGCACATAGTATGCACTTATGAGAGGTCCTCCCTGAAATGACCATGCCTAATATAGCTAAAATTGATGTTGAGATAGCCCTCGAAAGGCCCGGTAATTGCAAAGCGCTAGGAGTTGATAAGATTCATAATTCCTTGGCAGCACCGTTGAAGAGCACTCGCAGGATATTAGCAAATCATTTTAATAAGATGATTGCTGATCTGAAATTAGTTCCATAATTTTCCGCCGAGGGGATAGCCAGTCTGATCAACAGCCCCTTGCCCTTGAAAATATCGACCAATTACAAGTGGTACGCTTGTACAAAATCAACCCGAAGGTGGTACTTCTCCTAAGAACAGTGGTGAGGAATTGGAGCTTGAAGCTATTAGTATTCCAAGAAGGCTATTCGTTGGAGATTCAACTCCCAGCACATTCCTAGAAATTTTATGGAGAAGGAAAAGTCTTGCATACGTTCGACCGCGGCCGGAGTTGCGTGACCCAAATTCCGCGAATAAGAGCTAGTGTTAATGTCATGTATATGATGCAGTGTGTTGGTGTGCACCCACGTGAATGCGAGCACACAGCTGCGAGTTACTGCGATCGCGTGGTAGCATCTACTATAACAACAGACATTGCACAGCTGTTTACAGCTTCCATATCCTCCCAATATTGCACGGATTCGACACACAGGACGATCCCCATAATTATATGTAAGTATATTCCAGAGAGAATCCTAGAAAATGATGTGATGAACTACTGTTGAGTCATACTATTGCCACTAACTACGGTGTTGATCGCAATAGACCCGATCTAGTTCTGATTTTCAAGGAAGAACGAGCGTGCTTCATAATCAAAGTAGTTGTAGGAAAACTGTTGAAAAACAGTAAGGTTTTCCTTACTTACGGCCCATTGACGGTAGTCCTAGTGGTAATTTCAGTAAACGGTTTAGTCCAGGAAAATTTACATAAAGCGCTGAAGAGGCTTAATCTAAGGGCCGGACTGTTCATGGACATGCCGAGAGCTGTCAACTTGACAACCTGTGCTATAGTCCGAAAAGTCCTGTCCGGTAACAATCTGGCCTAGTGGGTCTCTAATCTACGTTTGCACTGCTTTCGATTTAACATCTATTTGCCTCTTCTTGAAATGTTTTCGACAATCACCCTTCAGCCCATCCTTAGGTTGGCCATCCCTCGGTCCGGTTGGGCGGGAATAGGATTCGGTTGGGCGGGAACATGATTCGGACTCATGGTACGTGCAATGATAATTCCTGATACTTCGTAGCAACTGGTTACGAAAACCGGCCTTTTAAACTACTTAATTAGGCCAGAGAAATATAATTACGAAATATCTAATCTGTGAAATGTTCCCGTTTTCATTAGTGATCATTAATTAAGAATTTTCGACCCTCTTCAAAACCTGCACATTTGAAAACGGGGAAATATTTCAAGAAAGTGAATATTTATTTGTAAATAATTCGAAAATTGCTGCTTACCTTATCTATTAAAGAGGAAAACTTGAAATATTGTCATCATTACCGTCATCGTTATTTATCCCTGTTTCTTTTAGATACAACAACAGACGAAGGACCTTTCGCTTTCCACGGGTATGTATGTAACTCCAACCGAAAACGATATGGATAGAAACAAGGATAATACATTTGTGCTCTTCTCTTTCTCTTAAAAAGTCTTGGAAATTTATGATTGGAAGGTGTTGAAAATCACGGGCTACTTCTTCTCTTGAATCACTTCAGGATATCTCCAAAAGGATATCCTGAAAATTGTGCTATTAATTCAATGGATACACGTGAGTGTACTGAAATATATGAGGAATCAAAACAAGTGATGGTATTCCTACTTTTTAAGTGACTATTGGCTAATCATGGGCAGTAAAATGGTTTCTATCGAAGTCTGAAAAATTGAGCCAATCTATGAAAGTCCTACAGAACTATATGTTGTTCAGAAATTATTTGAAAAAAATACAATTTTCAGTTTGTTCGTTTCCAGCCGTTTGGGATGGAATTTTCAATAATTTTCAGAATTTCAGCCCCATCCTCTGGAGGGAGTGAAGACTTACACGTGGGGGGGGGGGAGGGGGGGGGGGGAGAGGTTCTTACTCTCCAAGCCAGTTGAAAATTCGTGGTGATTGAAAAATCGTGGTCCCCTTAGAAAGTTAGAGCGGGATTCATCATTTAAGGAGGTCCTCCTTTCTACCTCAACTAAGAACCTGTAACTGTCGCGTCTTTTTAAAACGTTAAGGTACCCTGAAAAGAGGCTATTTTTGCAACATTAATCAGCTTGGTATGGAAATTATCGTCGCAAAAAGATCTGCCCTTTGGCTTTCCCCTCCCGTTCACATCTTCGGCAACCTCCCTTGCACTTCGCGACAATGATTATTCTACCAATAACCTTGTTAGCGTTACTGAAATAGCCCTTTTTCGGAGCATCATACCCTTTCAACGGGTGGTGACTGCCACACGATGTTAGAAAGGGGCATTCTTCTTTCTTCTGCATACCCTTTCCATCCCCTCCTTCTGCTGGGGTCACGCTGCTAAATCAAACTTCACCCCAATGATGTCAAAATACCGCCCATTTAAAACGCCATTAATTTTTAAGGGGGGTGACCGCTGATTTTTGAGAGAGAAAATCACCCGCTACTCCATTCATACTATCCTTTGGGCCTGAAAGAATGGAGTTCCAAATTAAACCCTACCGTTTTGACATGAAAATACCCCTAATTTGGAGAGGAATATGTCCTTAAGTGGGAATGGCCGTTGCAATTTTTCAACTAAGTTAGAGAGGAATATTTTCCTCTTCCTCTTGCACCCACGCAGGTGAGGGGCGAAAGCGAAAGGGCACTGGTGGCTCAGCTCTTTACTCAGACATAGCGATGATGATTGGCCCATCAATAAGCTTATTAATATTTCGGAAGTAGTCCTTCTTCGAGGCGCCATATCCTTTCAACGGGAGTTGACAATTCTTCGATGATGTTAGAAAGGAGGGTATTGTTCTTCCTTCTGCATACCCTCTTTACTCCTTTTCCTCCGGGGGTGGTACTGACAAACCAAACTTCACCATGATAATTTCAAAATATCCCACATCCCACCATTACTTTTTAAGGAGACGTGATCACCATGATTTTTTAATGTGCTTTGAGAGAGAAGATATCCTGCTTCTCTACTCATAGTCTCCTTTTCGCCTGGTAGGATGGGAATTAAGGTAAAACCCTGCCGTTTGAACGTGAAAATAGCCCCAATTCGTGGGGCCATAAATTTTTAACTGAAGATATGGGCGTCTGAATTTTTCAACAGGGGTAGAAAGAAGGCCTTCCGTTTCCTTTTGCACACCCTCTCCAACCCTCTCGTATACACTAAAAAGTAGTACAAAAGCGGATTATGAATCAGTTTATCATAATTACTATTTCGAAACCTGTGCGATTAGTTTCATCAATTATTATTCTCCTTGTTCACCCTTACTTTCTTATCCATATGTTTGAATTTACCGACAATTCTAATGAAATTTACCGTTCATATTTCTCACCCCTGCTGACAAATGGAGTATGAAACATTTTCTTTAAGAAAGAGGAATCCTATTATCTCTCGCCCTCGCCCTCTTTCTTCATAGAACTTACGCATTTTTCCAGGACAAATTTTCGAAATGGAGAGAAGAAAAACAAAATGAATTAAGAGAAGTTGGGGTTTCGCTTTTCTTTGTGTATGTGCTTTCCTAGAATACATAGTGATAGGAAAAGCGATAAAGAAGCACAAGACGCTGTATATCAGGCAACCAGGACTTTCTTTGAGTTTAGATTTTCGCGTATACAGTGAGGAATTTCAATGATTTCACGAGGTATCCCTTAAAATTTTCATTCCACTAATACAATTGCACAGACATGGAAACTCCCCTTGGAAAAATTCTGTAATTCCATAGTATTAGATTGAGAGCATCTTGTCATATTATACCTTTGACATTTTATAAGATGCAGGATTTTCTAGACAGTTTTCAGAGAAATGTGAGGACACTGGAATCTTAGGTGAAGCAAAATCTGAACTTAAAATGCTTACTATGGAGATATCGCTTACTAGCTGAAATGATTAAGGACGAAAAATCTTCATTTTATAGGTTTGATAGATGAATTAGAGTTTTGGACCTACACAAATATATCTATACAATCAACGTGATTTCGTCCACTATATATAAATATACCAATTTAGTCTATCTTTCCGGGCGTACTATTATTTGCTTCTGTATCTTATTTAAACTATCTTGTTTCATTATACGCCAATATCTGATCTCTGGGATGGATAAAAATGGTATACACATAGAAGCCAGTTAGTTTGGTACATACTTGGCTTAGTTCGAATCACATTATACATATATATGTACGTATATGGTGCTAAGTAGGGGGATGAAAAAGGAGGTATATTTAAGGAACTAGTGAAGGAAAGTGTAGGTTTGAAAGTAATTAAAAATATGGCAAGTTTTCTTGTTTAATTTATGAAGGGAGAATGGAGAATGTAGTCTGAAAAATGGGGGAAATGCTTAAACGTGATTAGGGGTTGTTAGTTCCTAACAAAGTCTGATATATGGACTTTGTACTATTACTACAAATGTTGTGAAAAATCTGTAATTTATTTTAATAATCTTTGGATGAAGAATGCATCCTAGGACGTGGAATTTTCGAGCTTATTTATAAAATCTCGCAGTTATTGCCTTCTCTACCGGTGGTCGGAGCATAATACAGGTCCCAAATTTTGTAAATTTTGGATGCAGAAATAGATGAAAATGGAGACAAGGCGAATTATACGAGGGGAGTATCGCAAAGGCGGCTTCACATTTTCGTACCAGGGAAGATGTACCTTGTCAGGTGCTGCTTCATCTCCGCCCTGAGATCGGCATGACCGAACTGGTTTGCAAGTGTAAAATGCTCCAAATGAACCAAAAAAAGAGGGTGTAAATTGCTCCTCATTTAGTCCGGTCCAACATCAAGTGGACGTTGACGTAGGATCCCTCAATCTTCAAGCAAGATATTTCCAGCTCTGATCAAGCTTTGACCGATTTATGCTCAACATTCGAAGTCAAGTCAGGCTAGTCCCAGGGCAGAGGTGAGGCAGCTTTTGAAGAGTAGCCTGTGCTCTGGTACGAAACCGTGAAGTCGTTTTCGCGCAAATGAAGGATCAGTGGACAAAAAAAAAAGAGGATCCCTTTGGTCCGGCGCTATATGAACTGGATGTGGACTTAGGATCCCTCCCTCTATGAGGATATGGAAAACCGTACTGCATCTGAAGTGAAGTCATCTGGAAACTCATTTAGACTACTTTAGTCGATATCTTTCAGATGAGTATTTTGAATCTGCCGCTAATTATATAAATTTGTACGTTGTACAACAGGAAACTCCTTGCTTCAAACCTACAAACGCAGCTTAACTGGGAAGTCTCAAATTTCCTCGCTTGAATTTATATTGGAATAAGACGCTTCGAATGAACATTTTTCCTGAAACAATTTTATTGGAATCGGTAAACCAGATAAAGCGAAAAGACGGAATAAATTGTGACGAGGTGCACTACTTGCTTTAGATTTTGAATTTGAGAGGTTTTTGATTTGTCGAACACATAGAACGTTGTGTTAATTCTTAAATAAATACTGGGACTTACCGTGCTCAGATTTTGGCAGATCACCATCACTCACTGTGATCCTGCCGATTTCCTTGCAATTGGATACCAGAAATTCGTAGATTTACCATACATCGTACTGAATAAGGGAATTGATCCATGTTGTTCGGCCGAAAAATCTTTATGAGAGAGCGCCGTCTCCATAAGAACCGATGGAGATGTGGAACATCCATTGGTTACCATCACCCTACAAAATCTACTCTCTGGGTAGAGGTAGAATAGTTTATTCTAGCTCATGATTATCACTGACACTAGATTTTTTTGTCACAAGACGACGTAAGGATTTAAGCGACCACCTCTTAGGTGTCCAAGTCTTGGACTGTACTCAATAATCGCCCAGTTCTACGCTCATAAAATCTAAAATAACACGAATTTATGTTCGACATTTTTACAGCGTATTCTGGGATAGCTAATTTAATGATCTGCGACTCATCAAACCTTGTCTCATCTCCCAGGGGGGAGTAGCGTGACCGGAAGTGGCAACAGATGGAAATCGATCCTTGCTTTCGAGAGCTGGCTAATCATTCATTAACAAAAACGTTAGTTCTTGAGCCAGAGAGTGTACCACATGCCAGAAATGTAGGATCACTAGGCATGTTAAGAAGGAAGTAGGTGTATTCTTTAGGACAACAAAGCGCGTCCACACTATACATCTCGACATTGTAGGCCCTTTGCGAGACTTGCTAGTATTGCCTCACCGATCATTAATTGGTTTACGCAATGTCCTGAGGTAATACCACCTGGTGGACTTTACAGCACAGTCTTGTGCAAAGACCCTCGGTCGAGAATGGATTCCGCACTTTGATGGTGGGTTTTCAAAGGTCCTTAGCTTCAAACGTTATAGAACAACCGCATACCATCCGAAGTCAATAGGATGTTAGAGCGTTGGCATGGTTCGTTGAAAACCGCTATTATGGCAGCCAACGATCCGTCCTGCTCTCAGGTCTTGCCTTTCGTTTCGTTTGAAGTACGTACAGATGCCCGCCAAGAGTTTTCTGCCAGTTCTGCTGGTCTGGTGTACGGGAAAAACCTACGACTTCACGGCGATTGCATTAGAATTGAAGGCTCCTCCACCACTTTGTCGCGTGTGGCCAGTAGGAAACACCCTTAGGTACACCAGCAGCGACGAGGCCCGGCGACAGGCGGAAACGAACTTGCAGATACTTCAGGAACGGCAGAGGAATAAGGAATTGGAGTACCTGTAACGGAAGAAGGAAGAAACAGCGAGACCTTCCCCCGGAGTTGTAGTAATAACGGATTTCCCCATTAAAGCCAAATGTGGTATTTAAATTCTTTCAGGCGCAGAATAAGGTGGACCGACAACGAGTACACACCAACAAAATACAACGATTTGGTGAAAAGACCAAAGAAATAACGAAGAATAAATGTATAACATTAGATAGTCCGTGTTGAGCCTTTTTTCGAGGGGAATTTACGAAATGTGCGTTCTTCTCTTTACTCTTCTAACACCCGGGTGTGGACTGAAACACATAAAGAAGGTGGAATCTGCAAAAAATAAGAACAACCCACACATAATATCCGCGGTTGCCTGTCATGTAATAGAGCAAGGACACCATTTGAACGACGCTAGAAAACTAGAAAGAGTCTCCAAATTTCGAAAATTCCCCTACAAAAAGGGCAAAAAACAGACATGGACAACGATTTTTCTACCTTGGTGGGATCTTTAGGAAAGCAGCAGAATTAAGATATCATAATTACAGGAATAGCTTAAAAACCCAAATCATAATGGAAATTTTCAGAATATAAAAGACTGATGAAGGGGATTGTTGGTCCCAGAAATACGTATTCAAAATGCTATTAGCAAATAAAGGACCAGAGACACTAGTCCAAGTTTGCGGTGCTTTATTCGTGTAGACGAAATCTAAGATTTTTAATCTTTTTACTTCCATTATTTTTCAGCTAATCAACCAATACTCTAAAAGGGATTTCATCAAGGAATACGACAATAATACCCCATCACCACAACGAATATTAATGCTTACCCGTTTTGGAGTTTTTCTAATCTTTCTTTGAAAATGCTGAAGCTTTGGAGAAGAAAGAGTCGTTAGTGAAGGATATTCTTTCGTACATGAGGTTGTGATTTGGTGTTCCTGACGTGTTATTTGGGGGTTAAGGGAAAGATATCATTTGCAAGAAAAGAAATGGATATAAGAATGCATTGGAATTGACGAAAAGGGGTGAATGATGTGATGTTATTTCCGCTTAATTTTTATATAAGAAAAGGACGTGATTGTGGCAGCTTTCGAATCTAATTTAGTAAAATTTCGAGTCCACTTTTTCTTTATCTTTCATCATTTCTGACTCCTTCTCATCTATTTAATTCATTTTCATCTGAGTTGGAAAATTTCATATACCAAATGCTCTATCGCCTAACTCCCTGTCCTCATTCCATAAGCTTTCCTTTTTATTCTAAATTTCAGCTCGACTTTTCCATATAAAACTGAAAACACCTCCCTCCAAACCCAAACATCGTTCAGCAACTTCAAGGATCCACTAAGGCATAAAGTGATTCAAAATGAAAGGAAGGAAGAAAAATCCTACGACAACGATATGACGACGTTGGTATAATGACAGGCTTGGAAGCATGGTGGGGTGGTAGATGAGGTTGAGATTTTGGTATGGTGTAGAGCAACCAAACGACTACGAAGGAATTTCCTCTTTTTCGGTTGCTTTTCCACTCTTTTCTGAATTTTCCTTTTTCTCTAGACAACAGTGCTTGAAAATTCACTACCCTCTTGGAAGCTATTCTCTCCTTCTGTATATTTTTTGTTATATTTTAGGATAAATGAGGGATGCTGAAAGGGATCTCTTTCTCTCTTTCTTCATAAAAACAGCTGAAACGACTGAAAGGGTGCTAAGGTTGCGAAAAACTAGGAGGGATGTTATGCTATTGGAGTAATCTTTTACATGGATATATGTTTTGGGGGGATATGCATACAGATGTCGGCGAAAGACTTTTATTTAAGTCGAGTAAGACGCAGAAAAACCCCCACACATTAGAAAGTTCATCGTGAATTTAAACGGACTTTTAGGTCAAAATGTACTCTGTTTCAGATATATCTTTTTTATCGTCCTTACTGGAGCAGATTTTCAAAAACTTCAAAGGGTATCTTTTGTTACATTCGATGCTAACGTTGTCTACATATGTTGCATGTGAATATCCTTGATAACTATAAAAAAACTTCCTTGCATCCAATGCAAGGGCGATAATATCATTGCCATAAATTTACCAGATACATATGTTACATATACACCTATTTATATGTATCTTGCTTCAACGATGCGGTCTTCACGATAGTCGCTTTATGCTAAAGTAAGTTTCGTAATAAAAATGACGGTACCGGGAAAATTTTCTAAAATTCAACTATGAACTGTAGGTAATATTACAGCCAAACGTCGTTGCAATCTACTTCAAAGAATCTACTCCTCGATTTTCCATCTTTATAGGTAACTGTGTGTGTGTGTGTATCTATAAAATGATTTATTGCAATATATTATACATGCTCTCATATAGGAGAATGCAAATTTTTGATGAAAGCTAGATGAACGAAGACGAAGATTCTATGTTAGGGCTCTTGTTCCGGGACTAGCGGTGCTCTTGAACTCAGAAAAAGGAAGTGGAAGGGGTAAAAAGAAAGGAAACGAATTGAATCGCTGATGTTGCAAAAGGAGGAACTGTGCTAAACTTTCTCAGGAAGAACTTCTAAGACTCTACATGCATCGTATGCAATCTATTTGTTATAGTTTCATGCATATTTAGGAAGAATCTTATATGTGTATCTTGTTCTACACATATCTCCAAAAAGGTTGATATATTCCGTTTTAGTGTTAGATGTTAGTTAGTTTTTACATGGTTATCTCCTTCGTTAAAAGATACGATTCTAGCTGCCGCGACGGGACATCTACATAGAGCGAAATTTATATGGATTAAAGTAATGATATGGACCAACACCCATTGCTCCTGAACATAGTATCTTAATCCTAACCATAACCTAGCTATAGATTGCATCATATACTTTTATTAAAGTTTCCGTAATACTGAGAAAGTTTTCGATTCTTTCGTTGGTTTGTTCAGTGCGATTTCCACGCGAATAATATGCACCTTAATACAGTTTGCTGAGTTTTCCAGGGAAATGCCGTGCAGGGATGAAGGTAAACCTTTGGTCATGTATTGCGAAGATACTTTGTATTAATATCAACATTTGATATCAAGGCGATGAATATTCCGGACTGGCGAATAGTTTCACAGCCTTTACCATCGCTCATCATGCTGCACGCGCTCCTCAACTTCTGTTCTGCCGGCGGAACTTATGCTCTCCCTCCGAAATTTCATTTCACTGGGAATCCATTTTCCTGAAAGAAAAGTCTGCATATGCATATACTTTCAAAATTTTGTATGGAATCAGGTTCGCGAATTTATATATCGTACATCAAGTGTAGAGAGAATTACTATGTATTCTGTTTTGGGAATATATGGTAATGGGGTTTCCAATACCATGATTTCAGGCAATACTGGTGAACTTTTAAAATGATATTTGGAATATAAAGTTCTTGGTGGAGAACGAGAAAGGACCTTCTTCCACATCGAAATACATACATTATTTCATCTAAGCTTCATACGTAATATTCCGTATGTATGAATGCTGAATGCTATCTATCTTTCGTACATTGAGCAAAATTTTCAAGTTAAGTTAATCAGGTGGTAATTCGTATCAGGAAATTTCCAAGAAAATTACATTACGCATAAAATTTGTGTTTTAAGTAGATGCTGAAGATGATGATGTACTATATGTTACCCGCTACCTATTCTATCTACTTTGCTTCCAGCTCGTATTGAAGATATGTTTAATTCATGAAACAACTCCTTCAAATTTGATTTCGTTAAAAGTTTTAGAGTGCACGTTGTCGTCTTGGTTGGTTGACTTTTTTCATGTTCTATTTTGTTTTTTTTTTCGCTGGAATATAATCATCTAATCCAGATACTTTTATCTAAAAGCACATCATATTATGATAATATAATTTATATATTAAATAACCAATGGCAGCAACTATTCCGAAGCGCCTCGGAAAAAAGTAGAGTTATGGTGCCCCTCATAAGGTCGTCTGAAAACCAAAATTCAAAGTTCTTTCATTAGATAATCGCTTTCGTCAGATAACGCTTGGAGGGTTTTTCGAAATTTTAATTTTTCACTTTTTGAGAAAACTTTGAAGTGAAGTATTTCTTCAAAGCACCGGAAACTTCACCTTTCGATGTCACTTCATCGAGATCCTTACACTGTATGTACTCGTAGATCTCGCAGGTCTCATGTTTGCCCACGTTCGCACTACGGACTATGAACTTTTAGTACCTTTTTTCTCGTAAGGGATTGTTAATTCCCTAGGGGGTGTCCCTCCTTTCGGCTTATTCGGCTGAAATTCCATGACAGTACGGTAAAGCTTGAATGTCCTGCGACCCTATTGGGACAGCAGGTTTCGGCTTTTCTTTAGAGTTTTGTTCCCCGGCAATCTGTTATAGAGAGCGCTGATTGCTCTTGCTATATTCTTTATGGCTTGGTGTATGTTACGCTGTGGCCGGATGGCTTAAGTAGCCAGATCGCTGGACTACTGTAGCAGACGGTCACGAATCAAATCTCGCTAGGGATAGAGGGATTTGTTATCGTGACTGGATGTTGGATACGGTCAAAAGGTAGTATAGGTCCCAGGTTGAAGCGTGGATTGGTACCCATGATGGAGCGTAAAGCCTGGGAAACGCCTGCTGCACCAACATAAATAGCTCTACTAACAAACCCTATCTCCGCATCCGCGTGGTGATCGCTGGGAGTTCTTTCTTCATGAAAAACTGCAGACGGAGAAGGATGAAGGCGAGTCTCCCGCGCCTAAAAACGGGACAAAATGTACCAACTGGTCCTCCAAGTGTTGGGGGTAGGGTAGAGCTGACGACCCTACACGAAAATCTGATGTTATGAAACTACGGAAGAAGCCTCGATCAGGATGGATTTTACAACGACGAATCCGACAACGGATTAACGATTTGCGCATTTTCTCATGGAAAGTGCACTCCCTGTATAGACCGAATGCTGCTGAGCAGCTAGCCGATATCCCAATATAAGGCTGATGTAACAGCATTACAAGAGATCTACGAGACATTTGAGTGGACCCTCGAAGCCTGTCCCAAGTAAGATGTCAAAATTATACTTGGAGATTTCACTAGTCAAGTAGGGACGGAGCCCGTATTCAGGCGATACGTCGGCTCCTATAGCTTACATAGGGATACCAATGATAACCGACTGCGGATCATTTAGTTAACAGTATCGCACGAAATGGTTGTTGGAAGTACCTGCTTTGCGCGGAAAGTGGTTTACAAAAATACGTGGGCTTCTCCAGACGGGAGCACTTTCAACCAAATTAACCACGTGCTGATTGAACGCCGCCACCGCTCAGCCTTAATGAATGTCAGAACATATTTGGGGGCCAATATAGAATCAGATCACTATCTCGTTGGTAGAATGCTCCGAGCTCGAATTACGACACCACCTACAATTCCCTCTGAGAATCAAGTGAGAGTGAATACCGAAGTCATTCACAACACAGACCTCCGCACCATCTATGAGGGTGAAATGCATGCCGCAATAACCGCAGTCAATAGAGATCCTGGAAATGAAGTATTAGCAAATGATCTTCGCAATCACCTGAAGAACGTTAGATACTTTGCCCCAGCCGCAAGAAAAGTCGGAATGGGTGGTTTGACGATGAATGTAAGCTAGCAATGGAACGGAAGAATGCCGCATACCGAGTAATGTTGCATTCTCAAAGAACGCGGCCATGTGCAGAGACTTATCACGAACTCCATCGAGCGGAGAAGCGATTTTACAAACGGAAAAAGGAAGCCTGGGAGAACCAACAAGTCTGTGAACTAGAAAAGTATAGGGAGTAACCGCACCAGGTACGCAAGTTTTATCAACAAGTTAGCAGTATGAAGCCTTATGAACCTCGATGCCCATCTTGCCGAAACAAAGAGGGAAATCTGATATCCGACAGAATGCGCTTATTGGAGCTATAGGTGGAATACTTTGATGAACTACTGAACAACCAGAACATTGGCGAGTTGGAGGTCCCGCCAACCGAAGACGACGGACAAACACTTGGAGGAAAACGGGGTTATTCTTTCTCACTAGTTCGGATTCAGAAGAAAACCTGGAACTGTTGCACAAGTTCATCGGCTAGCCTCCAAGATAAGCAAGAATCAAAGTAAATGAAACAAAATGTAGTCAAGTCACTTTCATATTGAAGAAACGATCATGTCCCCTAGTTAAGTTTAACGGGGTATCCATTACTCAGTCTAAGGAGGTAAAATATCTAGGAATACACCTAGACAGAAGGCTTACTTGGAAAAAACATATTGAGACCAAAAAAAAAACTCAGGTCAACGTAAGGCTCAAAAACTTCTCGAATTTCTTTCGAAACAGGAATAAAAATGTGTGGTTGAGTTGAAGAAAGTTCAGGAAGAAGCTTTTCCCAACAAACTTTCAAGGATGATTGCGCAATTTCTTTAGCCGACTCAGCAATATCATGCAAGATGCATTCGTTTAATGAGAATTTTTTCCAACATTTAACTAACTCCTCTAACTCTGGATTTTCATCAACTGTGGGGATAACTCTTTGGAAAGATCTTCGGGTGTAATAAACCTTAAAAGTCGCAATCATACCTTGGTCGAGAGGTTGAATGGCGTACGAAGAGTTTGGAGGCAAAAACAATGACCTCTACATTTGGGTAAAGATCTTTTAAGGAGTTCAGATGACCGGAAACATCATCAATGAGTAAAATAACTTTAAACTACATCAACTACATCACACTAGGCATGCCTCCCAAAACACTGGCAATTTAGCACCTTTGGGCGTTCGTGAATTTGAAAGATTGTTTAGCACCATCGGGTGAAGCATGAAATCACCAGATGCGTTGCTACACAGAAGAATGGTTAGCCATTCTTTAGGAGGTTTCAATCCAGGAGCAGTTCTCTCAGCTTTTGAAATGACCGTCCTTTTTGACATCTTTTTCCAAAACAGTCCTGCCTCATCATCTGATATCCCTTCTCTTTTATTAAAATTCCAAGTTCTTCAGGAAATCTGGCGGCAGTTTCAAAATCCGCAGATACTGCTTCGGTGACAAGTTTTATGTTGTCCAGGTTGAATCGCTTTATACATTTTTCGAACCAACTTTTACTGGCAAAGAAATCCTTATTATTCACAGTTTTATCAACGACTGACTCTGATCGAAAACTCTCATTGCTTTGGACAGAATCACGAGCACTGTAGGAGGCACATTTATTTTCGGGAAAGGTCTTCGATCCCCAAACTTAGAGCTTTTTCCGCTTTTTCCAGATAGTTATTTTCGAAGCTAGCCGATAGTCTACACTAGCGACACTTACTCTTTTCAAATTCTCCTTCATTTTAAATGATCTCCCCGTGGATTTGTCTATCCCAAAAATGCAAGCAATCTTCGTAGTACGCTCTCCTACCTTTAATCTGTCTAGAATTTTGATCTTCTCCGCATTTTTTTAAGCGTGTTACGGCTGGACATCGCGATAGACGAATACAGAATCCGCTTGTAAGGTTTGACAACGAGGGGAGCTAGTGCCAGGATTCTACTGCATATATATTTCTAAGAAGGGTTTGGTTTTCTGTCTTTCCGTGAAACAACATGGAATGCCATCGCGGATGCCGAATTCGCAAATGCTAAACCCGCGAATGTAGAGGGTCTACTCCGGGCCACGAGTCCGCGCTGAGTCATGTATGAGACGTAGTTGCTTAAACCGCTGTATCTTCCTTAGTTTTACTCCGAGTCATCCTAAATGTGGACACAATATTCTTGAGAGGTTTTCCATTCAGAAAACTATTACAAAAAAGTTTAAAACCGTCGCCCTCCCCCCTTAATAAGGCTTACATTCAACGCTACGGATAAGCATTCAAACCACCTTTCAACAAATGTGTTGGAAAAGTTTATCAATTAAATTCAGGATTCAGGAGGATCTTGACCATACCATTTGCAACAAATTTATCTTAAATTTGAATTTATCCATTTTCCTACCTTTAATTAAGCAAAACAATAACCGCCTTGGCTCGTCATCTTTTCCGTATACTCTCAATGTTAGCTTCGTATTTTCAATATCATTTTTCACCACCCCCTCTTTCATCCTTATTGCAAGTATCTTAAGATGGAGAACGAATTAAATAAATATAAAAGAAAAGGAGGATAAGGAAACTAATTTTTCAAGCTTAGTGTGATGAGAGAACGACAACAACAGCAAGTAAAAACGAAAAACGACAATAACGACGACAACATCTTGAGTAGAATGAGTACAGGGAGTAATGTGCAGTTTTCCCTTTTTCCTGCTTTCAACAAAGGATTTTTCTTCTTTTTCGGTCCTTTGGTTCCATATATCCATATACGAGTATGTAAATATATAAATACATTACATACAACATAAGAATGCGCGGTATAAAAGCCACACAAAAGAAAATGCTCTCCCTATAAACTTAAATTGTACCGCCGAAAATTTTGCCTGTTAACGACGTCACAAGGAAAAGAAAAACATATGACAGAGGGCGTCAAGTAAGTAAGGAAACGAGTAGGCAGTAAAAAGGGTGTACGTTGTACGTTGAGATGTGATGCTTTCTCCTTTCCATTTCTTTTGTTGGTCCTGCAATTTTTACCCTTCATCCTAGTCGAGATGTTCCACTCTATCCTAACTTCATTTCTTGTCTTCCCCCCCAACCCCCCTTCTTTTCCAGGCTTTTGTTTTAAGAAACTGTACGTACATGGCAAACGTGTATGAACAGTCTCAGCAAAGGGTAGATGAAAATCATTAAAATTAACGACAAAGCAGAGAAAATGCTTTTATTATACATAACAGAAAGTATACATTTTTACTTTCTTGAGATATGGTTAGGGTGGAAATTAAATATTTATTAGAGGGAATGTGCAAAAGCTGGCAACTATTCCCCCATTCAAATGGACCAGGAGAGGTTGAAAAGGATTCCTTTATGTGATTCACGGTGACTTTAAAACAAGGCTCGCTTATATCTTTTACCATTTTTCTTTTTTGCTCTTTCAATCGTAATGGCGGTCGATGCTCCCAACGAATTTATAGACAGAATAAATATTGGCGTAAACACTATCCTTATAAAACCGATTTTTCTTATAAAACGAGCTTATGCCTGAGCTCTTATCACTTATGAATTTTCACCACTGGCAATCTTCACAAAGGAGAATTAGCTAACTATTTATATGTAATATTTGGTTGCCAATCACCCCTTGGTGGGAAATAGCACGTCAACCACCGCTACGCGTCATCCTTGACGGTTATCTGAAATGCCCTTCAGCTCCCGCACGACTTCTCGAGACACTCGCGCTCCTCCTCTACTGTTCTGTGCTAAGTGTCCGTGCTAGCTAAACCAAAGAAAGAATCAATAGCTGGAATTACTTTCGGTCATCCTGCGTGGCACGTCTGATGATTTGCCAATGGACTTAATCATCAGTTGTGCTTACAAAAATATAGAGGGGGGGGGGGGGGTCGGAGTGTGGCTCTACTTGGGGTCAAACGATAATATGATAGGGGCTTACTACTTGCGCCTCATCGAGGGAAATATGGGAATCATACTTCTTATCAAAAACAAGGCAGTTAGTCCACTTATCATGCAAAAAAATACGATGAAGGGTCGAATTTTGAGACACTGGCCTATTGGGGACCATGCCGCAAAAACGGGTTATCTTAAAACACGCACTTTTCTAGCTATAAAGAGGACGAAATTTTTGCATACTTCATATGCCATTGCTCAGCTATAGCGAGAGCTAGCCAACGCAAATTGAGCAAGGCTTCTGTAGAAAATCTCAAGGATGCTTCTGGAAATAAGATAACGAAAGTCTTAGTCTGTTACAATGCAGACAATTGGTATTGAAAACCAAAAGCAAGAGTGCGTCGTGTTTCGAGTCAATATATGATATGATGCACGTAAGTCTTTAAACGATCCAACAGCGCTAATTGTAAAAGCAGACCGCAAGACCAACCATAGACGGGCAAAATAGGCTAGAGCATTATAAAGAAGGAAAAGCAGAAAGAAGCCTTCGCCAATTCTCTGGAATTACAATTCAAGGAGCACATATTTTCCGATGAAGACACAGAGGAAGAAGACAACACCACACCACCTCTACCACATCTAACAAACCACCACGAAAATCAAGTACTAAACGAGAAATTAATGTCTAAATCCTCGAAAAATTATTTTTCAGCTTTTAGCCCATTTTCGTCATCATAAAATCAAAGGCTATACACTTGCTTTCTGACGCTGATACCCTCAAATCTCAAAATCGCAAATTGGGTTTTTTTTTCATTATATGGAAAGTACTAAACGAGAAATTAACGTCTAAATCCTCGAAAAATGATTTTTCAGCTTTTAGCCCATTTCCGTTATCATAAAATCAAAGGCTATACACTTGCTTTCTGACGCTGATACCCTAAAATTTCAAAATCGCAAATCGGGTTTTTTTTTTCATTATTTGGAACGTACTAAACGAGAAATTAACGTCTAAATCCTCGAAAAATGATTTTTCAGCTTTTCCCCCATTTTCGTCATCAAAAAATCAAAGGCTATACACTTGCTTTCTGACGCTGATATCCTAAAATTTCAAAATCGCAAATCGGGTTTTTTTTTTCATTATTTGGAACGTACTAAACGAGAAATTAATGTCTAAATCCCCGAAAAATGATTTTTCAGCTTTTCCCCCATTTTCGCCATCATCAAATCAAAGGCTATACACTTGCTTTCTGACGCTGATACCCTCAAATCTCAAAATCGCAAATTGGGTTTTTTTTTCATTATTTGGAAAGTACTAAACGAGAAATTAACGTCTAAATCCTCGAAAAATGATTTTTCAGCTTTTCCCCCATTTTCGTCATCAAAAAATCAAAGGCTATACACTTGCTTTCTGACGCTGATACCCTAAAATTTCAAAATCGCAAATCGGGTTTTTTTTTCATTATTTGGAACGTACTAAACGAGAAATTAACGTCTAAATCCTCGAAAAATGATTTTTCAGCTTTTCCCCCATTTTCGTCATCAAAAAATCAAAGGCTATACACTTGCTTTCTGACGCTGATACCCTAAAATTTCAAAATCGCAAATCGGGTTTTTTTTTTCATTATTTGGAACGTACTAAACGAGAAATTAACGTCTAAATCCTCGAAAAATGATTTTTCAGCTTTTCCCCCATTTTCGTCATCATAAAATCAAAGGCTATACACTTGCTTTCTGACGCTGATACCCTAAAATTTCAAAATCGCAAATCGGGTTTTTTTTCATTATTTGGAACGTACTAAACGAGAAATTAACGTCTAAATCCTCGAAAAATGATTTTTCAGCTTTTCCCCCATTTTCGTCATCAAAAAATCAAAGGCTATACACTTGCTTTCTGACGCTGATATCCTAAAATTTCAAAATCGCAAATCGGGTTTTTTTTTCATTATTTGGAACGTACTAAACGAGAAATTAACGTCTAAATCCTCGAAAAATGATTTTTCAGCTTTTAGCCCATTTTCGTCATCATAAAATCAAAGGCTATACACTTGCTTTCTGACGCTGATACCCTAAAATTTCAAAATCGCAAATCGGGTTTTTTTTTCATTATTTGGAACGTACTAAACGAGAAATTAACGTCTAAATCCTCGAAAAATGATTTTTCAGCTTTTCCCCCATTTTCGTCATCAAAAAATCAAAGGCTATACACTTGCTTTCTGACGCTGATATCCTAAAATTTCAAAATCGCAAATCGGGTTTTTTTTTCATTATTTGGAACGTACTAAACGAGAAATTAATGTCTAAATCCCCGAAAAATGATTTTTCAGCTTTTCCCCCATTTTCGTCATCATCAAATCAAAGGCTATACACTTGCTTTCTGACGCTGATACCCTCAAATCTCAAAATCGCAAATTGGGTTTTTTTTTCATTATTTGGAAAGTACTAAACGAGAAATTAACGTCTAAATCCTCGAAAAATGATTTTTCAGCTTTTCCCCCATTTTCGTCATCAAAAAATCAAAGGCTATACACTTGCTTTCTGACGCTGATATCCTAAAATTTCAAAATCGCAAATCGGGTTTTTTTTTCATTATTTGGAACGTACTAAACGAGAAATTAACGTCTAAATCCTCGAAAAATGATTTTTCAGCTTTTAGCCCATTTTCGTCATCATAAAATCAAAGGCTATACACTTGCTTTCTGACGCTGATACCCTAAAATTTCAAAATCGCAAATCGGGTTTTTTTTTCATTATTTGGAACGTACTAAACGAGAAATTAACGTCTAAATCCTCGAAAAATGATTTTTCAGCTTTTCCCCCATTTTCGTCATCAAAAAATCAAAGGCTATACACTTGCTTTCTGACGCTGATATCCTAAAATTTCAAAATCGCAAATCGGGTTTTTTTTCATTATTTGGAACGTACTAAACGAGAAATTAATGTCTAAATCCCCGAAAAATGATTTTTCAGCTTTTAGCCCATTTTCGTCATCATAAAATCAAAGGCTATACACTTGCTTTCTGACGCTGATACCCTCAAATCTCAAAATCGCAAATTGGGTTTTTTTTTTCATTATTTGGAAAGTACTAAACGAGAAATTAACGTCTAAATCCTCGAAAAATGATTTTTCAGCTTTTCCCCCATTTTCGTCATCAAAAAATCAAAGGCTATACACTTGCTTTCTGACGCTGATACCCTAAAATTTCAAAATCGCAAATCGGGTTTTTTTTTCATTATTTGGAACGTACTAAACGAGAAATTAACGTCTAAATCCTCGAAAAATGATTTTTCAGCTTTTCCCCCATTTTCGTCATCAAAAAATCAAAGGCTATACACTTGCTTTCTGACGCTGATACCCTCAAATCTCAAAATCGCAAATTGGGTTTTTTTTTCATTATTTGGAAAGTACTAAACGAGAAATTAACGTCTAAATCCTCGAAAAATGATTTTTCAGCTTTTAGCCCATTTCCGTTATCATAAAATCAAAGGCTATACACTTGCTTTCTGACGCTGATACCCTAAAATTTCAAAATCGCAAATCGGGTTTTTTTTTCATTATTTGGAACGTACTAAACGAGAAATTAACGTCTAAATCCTCGAAAAATGATTTTTGAGCTTTTAGCCCATTTTCGTCATCATAAAATCAAAGGCTATACACTTGCTTTCTGACGCTGATACCCTAAAATTTCAAAATCGCAAATCGGGTTTTTTTTTCATTATTTGGAACGTACTAAACGAGAAATTAACGTCTAAATCCTCGAAAAATGATTTTTCAGCTTTTCCCCCATTTTCGTCATCAAAAAATCAAAGGCTATACACTTGCTTTCTGACGCTGATACCCTCAAATCTCAAAATCGCAAATTGGGTTTTTTTTTTCATTATTTGGAACGTACTAAACGAGAAATTAACGTCTAAATCCTCGAAAAATGATTTTTCAGCTTTTAGCCCATTTCCGTTATCATAAAATCAAAGGCTATACACTTGCTTTCTGACGCTGATACCCTAAAATTTCAAAATCGCAAATCGGGTTTTTTTTTTTCATTATTTGAAACGTACTAAACGAGAAATTAACGTCTAAATCCTCGAAAAATGATTTTTCAGCTTTTCCCCCATTTTCGTCATCAAAAAATCAAAGGCTATACACTTGCTTTCTGACGCTGATACCCTCAAATCTCAAAATCGCAAATTGGGTTTTTTTTTCATTATTTGGAAAGTACTAAACGAGAAATTAACGTCTAAATCCCCGAAAAATGATTTTTCAGCTTTTCCCCCATTTTCGCCATCATCAAATCAAAGGCTATACACTTGCTTTCTGACGCTGATACCCTCAAATCTCAAAATCGCAAATTGGGTTTTTTTTTCATTATTTGGAAAGTACTAAACGAGAAATTAACGTCTAAATCCTCGAAAAATGATTTTTCAGCTTTTCCCCCATTTTCGTCATCAAAAAATCAAAGGCTATACACTTGCTTTCTGACGCTGATACCCTAAAATTTCAAAATCGCAAATCGGGTTTTTTTTCATTATTTGGAACGTACTAAACGAGAAATTAACGTCTAAATCCTCGAAAAATGATTTTTCAGCTTTTCCCCCATTTTCGTCATCAAAAAATCAAAGGCTATACACTTGCTTTCTGACGCTGATACCCTAAAATTTCAAAATCGCAAATCGGGTTTTTTTTTCATTATTTGGAACGTACTAAACGAGAAATTAACGTCTAAATCCTCGAAAAATGATTTTTCAGCTTTTCCCCATTTTCGTCATCAAAAAATCAAAGGCTATACACTTGCTTTCTGACGCTGATACCCTAAAATTTCAAAATCGCAAATCGGGTTTTTTTTTTCATTATTTGGAACGTACTAAACGAGAAATTAACGTCTAAATCCTCGAAAAATGATTTTTCAGCTTTTCCCCCATTTTCGTCATCAAAAAATCAAAGGCTATACACTTGCTTTCTGACGCTGATACCCTAAAATTTCAAAATCGCAAATTGACAAAATTTCAAATCAGTTCCTAAGCCATCTCTCTAACAACATCACAGAAGCCTGACATAATTAACTCAGCATTCCAACTGGAATAGTATCTAAAAATTTGGAAAATGGCGACCATCATTGTCATTCCAAAACCAGGTAAAGACCGGAAATCTTAAAAAGACACTGGCCTGGACACGTCAGCGTGTGGGATTCTTACCCACTAAACCACCCCCAACTCCCCCCAAGTCCCGTGGAACCACCAAAAGGTATTATACCACGGGGCTGAGTCAGCGCTCTTTAGCTTGGGCACCTTTCGTCTCTACGCGGCGTACGTAGGCGCGCTTTTCTAGTCTCCTCTATCTTTTGCAGTTTGCTGCATTCCAATTTTCCTGATATGCGAGTATTCTTCGCACCAGATTTTCTGGTACGAACACCTCTCCTAAAGTGTACCCTAGGTTCTTCTTTTCTTCCACAAATTTTGGAGAGTGGAAGAATACATGCTCTGGGTTCTCTGGGACTCCATTGTAGTACGGCAAATCGGGTAAGGTATCTAGTCTAACCCTGTACAGGTGCTGCCGATATCTTCCATGCCCCGTGGGTAAGATTATAATTGACTTCACCGTGCCGTCTCTCCAGGGATGAGCCTGTGTGTCCATCCGAGCGTTCTTAACGCTCTTTCAATCTATTTAGAGATCTCTCCCTTTCGGCTTTCTTCGTCTGCGATAAAGGAGAGATTGGCTTCCCATTGTATACATTCGTCATTTCAGGTATCATTCCCGAGATGATGACCGGACCGATTAATGCATTTTCCAGAGGACCCACATCTCTTTCGCGCACTCTCTTGTTTGGTGTCAGGTTTATTGCAATACGATTATGTGTCACTTGGGTCACCTGCGACACCGTTGGGGCAGAAGATTTCCCCTTGTCCTTGGAATTTCGTTCCTCCTGTTGCGATTTGTTGTAGAGTACTCTAATAGCTCTCACCATATTTTTCATAGATTGGGGCACGTTGTGTTTGTCCTTGATGAACTCCGTCTGCTCAACTATTTTTGCTCCAAAGTGGGTGAAGGGTGATTCCTCTGGATCAGGACTCTGCTCTCCATGAGTCCTAACCGGATTACTACTTTTAAATAGTTCTTCACATATGGCGTCTATTGATCTCAGTTTTATATTTTTTGATGTTTGAAATTGGTGGAGACCTCAAAGTTGACGAACTTCTTCTGAATGGGTCCTTTTCCTGGTCTTGGAGTACCTCTTGCTGTCGATCCTCTTGATTATGTGCGGTCGGTTTTGTTGTCGTTTTTGTTGTCCGGTGATCTGCTTTCAAGTCATCTTTCTTCGATTGTTACAGACACTGGACTTTGGTTACTGGTACTGGTTACAGACATCGACTCGATTCTAATAAGGTTTTGTTTCACATAAACCCTTAAAAAGATACTCTACTCTAAATTATATAAAAAAAAATACCTTTTTCTTGTATCTCAGACCGTTGTTCTCCCTTAAGTTCATCCTAAAAGGACCAAACTGAGCACTTGGTATTACTAGCAAATTTATTGCAAGTCAAAATTATCTATTATTATTGAAACCATGGGAACGTGATCCTGACGTAGTGTTAAAAGATATTTTTGTCCATTACTTTTTGTATCTGTTTCAAGTAAGGGAAAATTTCTACTTGACAGGACGAATTAGTTCTGTAAAACGGTTATGAAAAATTGAATTTTGGATTGAATATTTAACTCTTAATCTAAAAATGGAACCGCTGTGCACTCAAGGAAGACAACACAAATCCTCCCGCATTCGATTTTCTGATTTGTTTTCCATTAAAGAGGTAGCACTTTCACTAGACAGATCAAAGATAATCGTGTGAACTACATTTGCCTATTTCCAACCTTTTCCCTTATTCCCTTATATTCCTTCTTAAAGTGTCCTTGTATTCCTGAGAAAATAACAAGCAATCCCATAACTGGACACACAAGAAAATAACGGATAAACAATAAAACTGGTTCATATGGTGCTTGACCAGTGTCCAGTTTAAGGATATGAAAGGTAATTGATTAGTGACCCCTTTACCTGCGTGTCCTGTTTCGGATTCCTGAGAATTAAACCATATCGTCCTTGTCATACACAAATATGAATATACTCTCGGTAGGACTTGATGTATCCTTTCACTGGTCTGCTATCAAAGTTCAAACAATGAAAAAAGATACGAAGGATACAATTGAAGGAATAAAGGGATATTCTTCGGACCATTGAAGGGGTTTTCGTCGTCATGGGTCTCAAGAAAATTTTCTTTGTAATTATATTTTCTTATGATGTGTGATGTTCGTGAGTTAGGAATGGGATTGAATTGTTGTTGGGTTGGATTATATAAAAAAAGATTGAATTGGATATGCATGCAGAATTAAAATTGACCGCTGGTCAGTGATGGGTTTTATTTTGGATTTTGGCAGTTGATTTTTTATCAAGTTATAATTCATTAGTGGAATTCGAATGATTTGCTGGGAACATGAACTTGATTTTCCGGTTTTTATTGATCTTTGTGAGGTTTGATGATGGTCAGTTTGCTTCTTGGGAAGATTGTAATTCATACCGCGTTGGGATACCTTTTTGAATCTTATGAGTTTGAACTTTAGTATCATTTGATTGATCAACCTCTTTAAGATTTTGCTTAGTTTCAAAGGGTGGGCCTTGCAGTTAATACATTCCTTTTTCGAAATCTTTTTTCGTTTCTATAGAAAAGTGTTTTTATCAGTTTTAAGTTTTTATGATGGTGATAGTGATAATATATTTCCTGCGCAAGTTTTCCGAGGTTTTCATCAGGAAAATCATTAAGCTTGCTACAGTGTATACTATACCAGTGTTTTTGCCTTATAGTTAGTTTCCAGTCAATCCTGAAAATTGACAATGGTTTCAGGAACTTTTTCTATCTCTATGCGATTTGTTATTCGCGAAATATAAAGGAACTCTTTTTGTATCTGAACACAATAAAGATGGTGATGTCCTTAATATGAAGATATCGTTCAGATGCATGATAATGAGGGAACATCAGAACCATTGCCAGTTATTTTTCCCTTCTTACAAACTTCGTGCGGATCCACCTTGCCACATCTTCTAATTTTTCTATCGCCTTTTCTTAATTATCCTGAATTTCCCCTCATATATATGTCCTTCATCATACGCTACTTTATCTCCACCCGCCATTCTCGACCAGATTTCCACCACCCAAAAATATTCCACTTATCTTATATACATGTATACGAGCATTTACATATATACATACATAAATGAAAGTTTAATGAAAATTTCGGAAAAGTTATCTACTTATGGGTAACAAAAATATGGGGTGGATATAGCGGCAATAGTGATGAAAGGATGGGAAGAAGCGCATGGGATTTCGCTTTCGATTTTTTTTAGAAGACGGAAGTTGGTAGTAGTCAATGGTGAGCTAGTGTATTAGTATTCAGAATATGAGCAAATGAAAAGAAAAATAATACAAGCGTGGATTGTGTTTACGGCAGGCTCTTTATTCTTCAGATAAGTTTTAATTATTTGGCTGTATTTCGAATCAAACTTCAGATTCAGACATTCATCCATTTTGGAGGAAGAGCCCAATAATCTGTTCAATTAGATTACTTCAGGTTTGTTGGTTAGAAGGGGAATAGCAAGCAAATGCAAGCTGTAACAAATAACCACAGTTTTAGATGATGTTATTCCTCATTACCTTAGAACTGTTGTAACCTGAATGAATTTACAGGTTTTGCAAGCCAACTTCGGAATTTTCCAAACGAATTCAGAGTTTTTCAAGTCAATTTCAGACATGCACGGCATTGTTTGCTTCGTCTTTCGAATCGCATCCAACGAAAACCTGAACATAGCTGCTTTAACTGCAAGTCTGGTACCCAGGGTATCAGTATACCCCTGGTAAGGTTTTGTGACCTACTGCCACTTCAGATGAGGCCCTGTGTAGAGTTGAGTCTGATCACCCTATTAGGCCTTTGGAGCATTCGCCTACTGCAATATGGTCAGCAAACCAAAGTGGATACACCGTTTCCTGATGCTACTGCGATGGAGGTTCTCCTGGGCCACTCAAGTCTCTTGATATCAACCCAATTGAAAATCGTTGGAGTATTTTAAAACAAAAGGTTTATAAGAGGTGAAGCAATACGAACCAGCGGAAACAAGAAAAAAGTCAGGTGGAATCAGGCCTGCGCTGTGGGGGGAAAAAGCAACGTTGTCACGTCGAATTTCGCCACCAGCTTCGCAGATACCTTCCTCATAGCATGCTGTTACAATGGTGTGAACGGTTCCAACTGAAAGGCCGGCCTCTTCGCAGATAAGAGCGATGGTTAAACGTCTGTCAGAGTCAAAAACTTTTTCCACTTTGGCCACCTGAGTATCGGTTCGAGCGGTCGTTCTTCCTTAAACATTTTGTGCCACTCAAAAATTCTTGTGTGGCCTAAGGGATCATACCCATAAGCCTGTTTAATAAGGGTCTGCGATTCCCCGAGTTTAAAGCAAAACTTCACAGCGTAGCGTTGCTCGACACTGCGCTCCATGCTGGCACGACGACACCAGAAAAAACCACCTACCGAGTGAGGTGGGGGGGACCCCCTTCCATGGCTCCGTTGAGTCTACAGCGAACCAGTCCCAATACTTATTGAACGGACCCTGTATTTACCTAGGAAAGTTTGCTTTGCAGTGGTCTGGCTGCCAGGACCGATGTTCTTTGAAACAATAAAGGGATATGTATTGAAAAAAAGGGATATCAATGAGATTTCATGCCTGTAGGAATAGGAGGAGTTCAAATGGAATCCTTCCTATGGTTGCGAATCAGCAACAGTGCATTACATGGACAGGTAACATTTTATTTATTTATTTAATTAACGGACAACAAACAGATAAAATTCCAATTAATTATTGTCCTCAGGAGGAGGAGGAGAAAGTAAAAAACTTATCCTACGTTTAAAATTACTTAAAGTAGGGAAGTTAAAAGGACCAAACTGTTTTGCATTATAATTACGGCAAAGCCTGGGAATCGGGGAATGAAAATAGACTTCGAGCTCCGCGAAGGGCACGTTGAAAATATCTGCGTTACGTGTGTCATAAGACGCAGGACGGCAGGTGATCACATCAGCGGCGGAGCAGTCCATCAGGCCCGAGGAAAGTTTAAAGAATGTGCATAGATCCAGATAGGATCTACGCTGTTGTAGGAAGGGAAGGTTTAGAAAGCGGAGGCGGGAGGGATAATCCACATGCGGGAAGCTTTTCTTAAAGAAGAGAGAACGGGTGAATTTACGTTGCACATTTTCAAGGGCAAGACAATCACAGTTACGAGTGGGTGACCAGATCACGGAGCAATACTCGAGGGTATTCCTCACAAGGGAATTGAAGAGAGCTAAGGAAGGTTGGATGGAGTCAAAATCAGAGGAGGAGCGAAGAATAAAGCCTGACAATTTTGCTGCTCGATTGATGACATCGAGGCAATGGGTGTCAAAGCGGAGCTTATTGTCGAAAGTGACTCCGAGGTCTTGAGTGGAATTTAAGCAGGATAAGGAATGCCCGTCAAGCGAGTAGGAGAAAGAAGTGGGTGAGGATTTTAGGGAGTAGCACATAGAGTGGCACTTTCTGACGTTTAGCGCTAAACCATTAGTCGAGCACCAACGAACCAGAGTGTCCAGGTTATTCTGAAGGGAAACACAGTCTATAGGCGACGATATAGCAGAAAACAGCTTAAGGTCGTCTGCATAGAGTAAACATTACTTCTATACTCTTCTACTTCTCCTTAAAATTCCGAAGAGCTTCTAATACTGAACACACGTTTAGAAATTCAATCAATCCCTGAAATCTAAGATGTTTTTTCACCCGGCCTGAATCTATCTAAGGGTGCTTGCTATGCATAATTTCATAAAATTTTATTACTCAGCGATGATTACCCAGCGTTATTGCTTGGTAAATTGACTAATAATAAAATTCGTTCGTTTTACAACCAACTTGGAATGAAACACCTTTTTAACTGGCAGATTAAGATTCACCCGTAGATATGCAAAAAAGATACACTACATATACTATACAAGGACCTCCCAACCTCTGTCGATCTTTGAAAACTGTTTAGTATTCAGATTTTAACTTTCTTCGATTTGATATGAAGTCGTAAAAGTTGAAACTCTACAACATTATATAGAGCCCAAGCCCAAAAACCAGACACATCGAAATGTATCTTTCCTGAATATCCACACATATATATATATTTTATGTCATATAAAATTTGACTTTTGGAAGCCATTATTATTACTAACAAACTTAAAATGAGATTTACGTTTGTCGTTTTATATTCCCGACGAGAAGATGACGACATTTTCAAAATGTTTTTGGCGGAAGGATGGTAATAGGAGCAAGTGAAGGAGGGCAACGTCATGAAGCAGGAATCAGGAGTAAGACAGAGGAAGGCTCTTATATGTAATATACATGTGGAACAGAAAATGCGCCTAGTTTTGAAACAAATTTATCCAGAGTTTCGCGATTTTATCAGCGAATATACTACTCGGTAGCATGAATAGCATCTCTGATTGTTGTATCCCTAGTACTTCATACATTTCTGGATCCTTTTCGTAGAAAGGAGCAAGGTCTGGAAGGATTGTTGTGGAAATTGGAAGTATTTCTTTAGGTAAAATTTCTTCGTACGATGGGACCTTTTCTGCATTTTGTATTCAAAACTGTGATGTTAGGATAATTAGTATTCGATGAGTTCTTCCTTTTGATATTTCAAATTAAATTATAATGTATGAAGGCTGGTTATCTAAAACGATTGCAATTTTCAGTGTGGACTATTTAAATCTGACGAAATTTGGCCCCTCGGGTTTTACGGAGAGTTGTAGAGATGTGCTCAGTTAACATAGAAAAAAGATAGATAAATGCATAATACTTTGAATTTAATTTCATATCAGTAATTTCCTTCAAATATTATGTAAAAATTTAAATTACATAATCGGGACCAACTGTCAAGGGGCCGTGGGCAAAGTGAATAACTTTCATCACTGTAAAATGCGACAGTAATTTTTTCCCACTTTTATTTTCTTTCAACATTACAACTATTCAAATGTGGACACGAATACATTACTATATTCATGAAAAAGTATAGAAACTACAAAACAATAAACCATTACAAGAATATGACGAAGGGAAGCAGTGTAACTGTTTAGGGTTTTGTGCTGTGTTACAATGCCCTGTTTTTAATATGGCTGTAAATTCACTTAGTCGCCGGAGTTAAAGAGTTGCGGGAGGGGATAGTGGTGTGATCACAATGTCACGGCAGCCTACACTCGAGATACACGCCTCCAAACTGCGCTCTGGTATGAGATACCAACATTGCTTTTTCTCCTATTTTAACTTATTTTCTTCGTTGCATCGTAAATTCGAATAAAAAATGGCGACTAATGACTCCTTTGTAGCTTGACGATGAATTGGAAACTCTGAACTGGACACTTTTAGAGTGCTATGAAAAGGCTTGTCATTTTTTCCCGAGGCCAGTGCGGTATGGTTCCTTGGTGGAACCGGGAACTGTAAAAACTCAGGAAATCAACCAGACGAATTCTGAACCGTGCTTGTAAGCCCAATAAGATCGAAAACTGGTTAAACTTCCGGAACTCACATCGTGAATATTAGAAGCTCGTTAGGTGTTCGAAAGGAGACTCCTTTAGAGCATACTGTGAGGAGCTGGATGGCAAAAGGAGACTTCAAGGCAGTGCAGAGTCCTTAAAAGGGATGAGTCGGCCAAATTGGACATCTTAGAAAACTTGATGGTACTTTCACGAGCTCCAGACTGGGATCAGTACAGAGCCTCCTGGAAGTACACCATCCGGAAGAGTTGGTGATTTGGTAGTTCTTGCATCCCTTCAACACGGAAGTGGAACACTGCGAAAGTGGTTATTACCAATGAAAAGGTGAGAGCTGGCATGCTGTCCTGGGAACATCTGCCATGGATGCCATCTATCCAGCAATGCTAAAGGAAAGTATGGAGCACTTAGAGCGATTGCTAAGAAATATTTTTCAAGGATGTCTTTCTCTGGGCTATGTGCCTACTCTTGGCAGAAGGTTAAGATAGTCTTCATACTGAAGCCAGGGAAAGATGATTATTCTAATCCAAAGAACTTCAGACAGATCAGCTTGACTTCATTCTTGCTGAAAAGGCAGGAAGGACCACTTGAGGATCACATTCCTTGGAAGACACTAAGATCGTACCCATTAATTGAAAATCAACATGCTTATCAGCGTGGAAAGTCCTGTGAGTCTGCTCTTCATTCTTTCGTTTCAAAGATAGAGGATGCAATTCTGAAGGGTGACGCGATGGAGGTGTTCGTTTGACTGTGAGCCTTTTAAAAAATTTTGTTGATGCCGCCAGAGAGCATGGTGCTGATGATACTTTTATTAAGTGGGTCTATGCTATGCTAACGCTGAGATTGCTGTGTGTTAAAGTGGGAGCTGACACAGAAGCCACGAAAGACGGCCCCCAAGGAGGTGTGCTGTAGCAACTACTGTGGAGTATGCTAATCAATTCACTACTATGCGAACTGCAAAATTTGTCAATACACGCTCAAGCTTATGCTGATGATGAGACTGTGCTTACTGTTGATGGGGATCTTGGAACGGTATGTAGAAATATGTAATATCCCGCTGATCGGATGGACAGTTGGTACCTCAGGCATGGACTTTAAGTTAATCTAAATAAAACCACAATGGTGGAGTTCATGAAAAGGAGAAGATTGGAAGCATTGTAATGATATGAGTGGAGATAGCTTTTTTTGTTTTTTTCTCTCTCTTATTTTTGCTGTGATTTTTCGGGTTGTCTGACAGATAAATTTGGTTTTTTTTTTGTTTTGTCATTATTCATTTTCTTTTTCCACTCATATCATTACAAATGGCGCCCAACGTGGGGCCCGAACCCACGACCCTGAGATTAAGAGTCTCATGCTCTACCGACTGCTAGCCGAGAACGAATGGCGCCCAACGTGGGGCCCAACATTTCCTGGATTCAGGCATAATTTATTATTTACAGGTTTCCTGAATCATGTGGAAGATAGCCTATTCCGGCTCACAACTTCGTTTGGTGGTGTCGGATAGAGAATCAATAGATTCTCAATATTGTTCCCGGCTAGGCTCCACGTACACTTGTCTTCAGATTTCTGGTTTTAGGTTTCACGCCTTTTTCCCCGGAAGCAAGTGTTCCTAAGCCTCAATTTCCTTTCCCACCTTGTAACGTAGAGTTTCCTGCCCTATCCTTGGTAGAATACCATAAGAGCTAGTCGTTTGTTGTGTTTGTCTTGAGACTTGACGTCTCGTAGGTGTTTGCCTCCCAGAAGCCTCTGGATCTACGGGCCTTTGCGGCTATAAGCTGAAAGGTATTGCCGTCCGAGCTTCTGAGGAGTGTCCTTCCCTACCTTTATGTGAAATGGCTATCTCTTCGTTTCAGAATCGTAGGAAAGAAGTGACGGGTGAGATGGATCCTTGACGGCATACGGAGGTAGTCGGCTATATGCTGTGCCGTTCCGTCCTCAATGATTCATCTTCACTTTGTTCTCTGACTCCAGACGAGGAAGATTGAATTCTCGCGATCCTTGTTTTTTTTTTTTGCTTGTTCTTTTTATCTAATATTCTGCGACGGGGAGCAACTCGATTGTTGTCTCTTCATGAAGAAAAATACTGTGTGTGAAGGTTTTCGACACACAGATAAAAAAATTTATGAGGTTGGGATGGCATTTTGGTCATCCGAGAGTTTTGCGGGAGTTGACTATGGAGTTGACAAATTAGAGAGAGGGAGGAGTCCTCAGAGTACATTTTACTGCATTTTTGGTTTTATTTGGCTGTTTTTTTTTTTTTCTTTCTCCCATTTGCTCTTGTCTTTCTTGTCGTAGCTTTTTTTTTTTCTCTCTCTCTCTCTTATTTTTGCTGTGATTTTTCGGGTTGTCTGACAGATAAATTTGGTTTTTTTTTGTTTTATCATTATTCATTTTCTTTTTCCACTCATATCATTACAGCATCGTCATCGTAAAATCGGTTTTTTTATTCTTGCAAATTTATTAAGTCCCCTTCAAAGCAATGCACTTATGCCAACGTTTTTTCCAGCCCTTGAGAGAGTAGTTAAAATCGATTTCTGAATCGCCTTTAGGGCCTTCTTCGATGTGGTTTGAATCTTCTCAATCGAGTCAAAACAATGTCTTCCAGGAAGTGGCAACTTCAGTTTGGGGAACAGATCCAAGTCAGACAGAGCTAAATCAGGCGAATTGGGCGGCTGCAGTATGATATGCGTTGAATTTTTAATGAAAAAGTCACGGGGAACCAATGGTGTGTGCGAAGGTGAATTATGGAGATGAAGATCAAACGAGATAAGACGTGTCTGGGGGTCTAATTGGTCCTTCAAAATCGGGGATTATCGGGATGAAGATCAAACGAGATAGGACACGTCTGGGGTCTAATTGGTCCTTCAAAATCGATTGAATTGAGCCAAATGGTACGTTGGTGATGTCAACAAGGTTTCTATTTGACAAGTGACGATTTTTGAGTACTAAATCATTGATTTGGTTGATGTGGTTCTCATCGGTAGACGTGGAAGGATGACCAAGGTGGCGATCGTCCTCAATACGTTCTTTAAACAATGTTTGCCTTATTAACCACTGACACTATGGTCTCAAAATTCGACATAGATGTCAGATAAGAATCAGCCAATTTTTTGAACACATATTCCTTGTTACATTTTTTCATTACAGTCTCGCCAAATTAACATGACTGGAAACCTACAGAACCTTCTCATTACCAAAGTAAATTCACTTGATTGTTCAACTTGCTTTCTATTTCAAATGAGTGATTTAATTAGGTTTTGGTTCAGTGGTTTTTGGGTGCATCAAGAGAAGTTTCATTCATTTCTTTAGTTTTTTCTTGTATTCTTTCCACTTCTTTTTGTATTGTCATTTTGTCTTGTGTGGTTTCCATGGATTTATCTTTCTTACATGGGATATGTGCCATTATGTAGATTTTGAAGTGTTTTAGATATGCAATGTCGCAGTTGCGGGAGCAATAGCATTTAAGAAACGAATCTTTTTTTTTTCGAAAGTTTTTCCGAAGAAAGAAGAAGTCACTTTTAGTCAATATTATGTTTTAAATTGCTTTTTCACACGCGTTCGTTTTTCCGTTTTTCCTTCGCTACCCATCTCATGAATGAATGGAATTATTTCAACTATTCAAGATTCTGCTGTGCGTGCGTGAATATATCTGCAAGGTGAAGCTGGAGTGCTGATTTTTTTTAAAATTTTTGTGGATTTATTTAACTATCTATAATCTACAGAAAATAGATATTTGACGAGTGTTCGATTGATTTTAAAGGTTCCTCTAAAATGTCTAATAGTCATCGAATAGTGCTACTCACACGTTGGTTTCACATTCAATCGATCATTTTTTTCACAATAATCTGTAAGTGCTGTGACTTCCTTCGGAATGGTGATAGTAGTAATAATATCTTTTCAACCATTTAATAAAACCACCAGGTGTTAATACCCAAGTGCATGCTCCCTATCCCGACAGAGCCACAAATTCACCATACAAATGTTCTCGAAAACTGGAGGACACCCTCGACACCATGCTTCGCCGTAATGGCTTAAAATTCGGTAGTGGACGAACTCGAATTGATGTCACCCCGTACTCTAGATATCATGCTCTGTATGGAAATTTTGAAGAACTGGATTCAACACTAAACGAAAAGCTCGATATTGATGACAAAAATTATCCATCGGACCATAATCGGCCAGGAAGTGGTGAAAACATACCGAAATACATACGGCGTGCTATCGATAAAATTGAAGTTGCAGAAATGCGAGTTCGTTTGCCAAACCACGGAAAGGACCCTTGGGTTATGGTGGACAAATGCCAGTTTAATTCAAGAAATCGTACCCTGGATACGCGACTAGTTTTTCCAGACCTAACAATAAGTGGACGTGTTATTTTGCATCCTAGTGGTGGGTATTGTAACATGATCCTTCGACTACGACGCGCAGGGATTGAGTTCAGGACAACACCTCTGGATTCCAGTGTGCCATTTGGCAGTGGTGCATTTGACTCGGGGCGTACCAGGCCAGCATCGGTACGGACAGACTCTCATTTTTCCGAACCAGGTTTTTTATCCGTTTTTGCGCACGGTTGTCAAGGTCCCACTGGAATTAAATTTCGAAAGAATTCAAAACGCAATCGGTTTGACCAAAATAACTACTCTTCAGGGAGTCAACGGAAAAATTACTACGGACCATATGTAGATGATCCTATTAAACGATCAGGATCTAGATTTTTCGATCACCGTCGGTCAGCAAATAGCATGGAATGGGAGCCAGATTCTTCATACGATTATCAGGACGACTATCGGCAAGATGAAGTCAAACCAGACACAGAGGATCTAATGAATTTTAACGATGGGTTTCTGGATCTAAAGGAAGACTTTGATGCACACTCTGCTCGTACTTTCGGTGAATTATTCTCTTCAAGCAGCATCAAGTATGGTTCGCCTAAACGCCCGATACAGCAGCACGACCATTTTCAACGTCCTCCGCAGCAAAACTGGTTCAATGCTGAACTAGCGAATTCAAATGAAGTAACTGATGCACTGACCCGCGAACTAGAGCAGCTCTTTTCGATTGGAGTACGCGGACTATTGACAACGTATATGCAGAAAGCATTGCAACCAGCAATCAAGGAGACCCTTATGGAAAATATGGGCTATGTGCTAAGTTACGGGTGATAAGTATGTGATATACTACGAGAGCTAGATTATGTTATGGTTATTTTTCTTCCTGGAAGTAAAGTAATTCAAGAGGGAATTAGACTTGTATATGTTTAAGATACTTAAAAGTGATATCGAGTATTTCTTCTAAAAATTACATAAAAGTTAAAATAACCTGATGGACATATGATCACAAAGGGGCTGAACACATAAAAGCAGGATTGAGATAATTTCTTGTTTAATTTTTTTTGTTGAGTATGGAATTGTTGAGGCTTTAATTCGATTAAATAGTTTCTAACTATTCGAATTGCTTTTCGATTATTTCAGAACTTGGAGAAGCCTTAAATTCGATGAAGGAGTAAGTATGGTAGATACCCTGGAAAAAAATAGGTAATAGAGACTGATCATTTTTGACTAAATATAAAAGGTATGACTTGCTTGGGCCTTTCCATCACATAATTTGATGATGAGAAGAAATTAATTCAAAGCAAAAAAGTACCTACTTTTATTTACTTTTTTAAGGGGAGGTGAGACAGGACTCATTTTCGGAAACTACCCAACCCAAAAAAACTGAAAAAAAAGGATATCTGTTCAAATAAACTTGCTTACAGTATATTATCAACTTTGAGAGATTGACTGCTCCTAGGCAAGGTGAGTCAGCATCTGATGAGTTGCCTCTGTTACAGGGCAGAGGTGAGGCAGCATCGGATGAGTTGCCTCGGCCCTGGACGAAGCTGTCAGTCAACTTTTTTAAAGGTGTAAAGGTCCCAACTGCTATAAAATCCTTAAGAATGTATTAATTGCACTTCTCGGACGAATTACTAAGATTTTCGTCCTTTTGGCGGATGCCTCTATTTTCCATCAAGAATGAAACTGTCATAGTTTTCCCAAAATGAAAAGATTTCTTTTACTATAGCAAGGACACTATAATCTGATCGTATTCAACTATCATACGTAATTGATTCCTGCTGATTTGCCTGGTATCCAAAAATCTGTATTGAAATTCTGATTGTTTTTCTTCCGATTTACCCCTTACCCCTTTCAAAGTTGATAAACAAATTATCTAAGAAAACATCGATTCAAAATTCAGGCAAAATTTCTAAAAATTGAGCAAATATTTCATCATCCTTTTCATTCCATCGTACACCAGGCAGTTGATGGTTCTTCCAAAAACCCTTCTCGGGTTATTGGGAACAGAATGTAACATATGAACTTCCTTCCAAACATTCCAAAACATAACGTGATATGTGTTCCTTAAAAACCGAATATTATGAAATATCAAATTGGTTTTCGAAAAACTGTAGGGAACTTCAAAGCAACGTCTGCATGGATATTTTAACGACGACGACGATAAAGGCTTACATAGCGGAGTTTCCTTGGATAAATAGAAGAAGGAATCCTGGCAATATATGGTGGTACTCACGTTCCTCTCCGACCAAGACATCATATCAATATTCAAATGTAGAGAGGCTGTTTCAAGTAATCCCCGGGAAATTGAAAAATTCTAGTCACTGACACTGCCACCATCGTGTTTTTCCCAATGAGGAAAGTTTCATCAACGAACAAAGAGGCGACGGATATTTTTTCCGCCAACAGCAGACTCTCTTTTGTTCTTATATCCTTTTTATCGTGGTGTATATGCGCGCATATAAAATGAAAATAGCTCCGCCTCTCTTCCTGTTTACATCCTGCCCGATGAGAAAGTATTCCAGAAGAAGAAGAACAAGTAAGGACACCAAAGCTTGTCGGTAATAATATGGGGATGGGGTTGGGATATGTATCTTGGAACTCAGTGTAATACCGCCACCACCGCCGTGTAGTTTTTTCAGAAGCTGCCATCTCCTATTTTCGTCGTTGGCGTTGTCCTGGTTCTGGTCCTGGTCGCCCCCGCTATTGCTGTTTGCCACGAATCTACTGCTCTTCAAGATGTGTGTGCTTGAAAAAGGAATTGCCTGCGCGCGACAAGGGATTAATTCGTCGCCGCGTAACATCGAAATGGAGACTTGTGCCACTACTTCTGCTGCTTTGTCAAGGAAAAGAAAATGTTTACCTTCATGGCATGGCGTCATTTTGTTAGTACTTTGCCGCGTTGCCCCGCTGATCTCCCCGCGAACTCGAAAGGACTTGAGAATAAGAGACATACTACGGCTCGGCCAGGATAGATTCAATGTCGCAAGCTGTGCTTTGTATAATATTCTACGCTGCCGGCAAAATTCCTTTCTGCAGTTTTATAGCAACGACGGGGTATATACTACCCTCTTGAGATGTGGGCGGCTTGAGTTCAGGATCCGACCAAATGAATTCAACTCTTTTGCACCCTGTTCTTTGTACCCTCATTATGCCGATGCCCCTCGCGTTAGTGGTGAATTAGAAATTTTCTCGGGAGAAGAGAAAAATCTCCGTGCGGAAGAAGAAAAACAAGTAAATGCAATTTTCAACAGGATAATAAGCAAAAGGAATCCGCTCCAGGTTCCAATTAGAATTAGGGTTGTACTCTTTTATGTGGATGATAAATATGGCACACACTCACTTACATAGCTCTACATAGTTTATATGGCAGGGAGGGTACAGCTTCTTCTTTTTACTCTACTGGAAAAACGGAAAGAGTGCGAAATGTAGGCAGGCACTCGGGGTGTGTGTATCCTAGATATGAGGCCACTCTCATTGAATTCAAGGTAGTGAACGAGTAGCGCGGATAGTACTCTACACGTCCTTACCTTTGGTTTGTTTTTGGATGATAGTTTTTCGTCCTTTTGCATCTTTTTCCTACGGTTTCATTCTATTGGGTAAAACCATAAAAACTATCCTAGGTTTTGTCTGTGTGAGAAGGAGGAAAAGGACATGATGTACTGAATTAGAAAACAAAAATGAGACAGACTATTTTTTCCGAGACTTTACTTTAAGGATACACATAATATGAAAATGAGTTTGGGTAATGCAGGAGACGCGCGATGGATATGTTCTTCAGAAAGAGTTTCTTTCTAAGAAGATGAGTTCGGTTACTTAGAGAGGATAAATTTATGAGCAAATAGAACGGATTTTTCCTGGGACTCGGTTCTTCTGATGAGAGGGATGCGAGGGAGCAGAGGAAGACTGTAAATTGGAAGGATGTACACACTACAAGGTTCAAGTCCCATACCTCCTTTCTTATTTGCTATATGATTTCCCTCTTCTTTTCTTCCTTGCTATTCCTTCAAAACAAAGGAAAATTAAATAGCGAAAAGTTCCAAAAGAGATGGAGGAGATTTTGTTGTCCTTGTTGTTGTCGTATTTGATCATATTTTAACGTTGAATGGCTCTAGGGAGTGGGAAAGACAATTTACAATAAATTTGAATAATTAAAGATGGTAGAGCGACGAGAAATTTAAATTAAGAATCATGGAAGAAAGTTTCGTGCTCTTTTGTCCTCCTTCAGCCGCAAATGGGAAGATTTTATAATGAATAGACTAGGTTCCTGTAACAAACTAGGAACGAAGTGATAGATAGGTAAATTTTATTCATCTGTGCAGGGATTCAACTGCCATTTTCAAATTTCCAGGGTTGCTTGGCAAGGCTCAGACCCGTAGAAAGAAAATCCGGGGCCAGAGTGAAAATTATGCGAAAAAATCTGGCCCCGGGTCAAAATTATATAAATCTGGGGTAAAAACTACGCCGGGCCCCATGATATCCCTTCTTTTTAGAAAAGTCTGTATTGTGAGGCGCGATAAGAATCCGGGCTCAAGGGAAATTCCCCTCGTCAGGCCTGGCTAGGGCTCATATAACTGCTCTTCGGAACAAAGCCCCACAATTGGCTCATTATTGTTTGTAAGACCGACGAATGAAGGAAGGCCGGGTCCGCAAAAAATAAAATTGAAAGCACTTTTCTCGAAATCACATTCAATGAAGTGTTGTTAATTATGACTGCTTTCAGCTTTTACGATAAATATTAGTATCAAGGTGTAAGGGCCCAGATTATCTGGGCCCGGGACTTATCTGTCTCTCTTAGAACGTTCGGCTTCTAGGGGGAAGAAATAGTGGAATTTTAACTAACAACCTTATTTCTGATCTGGCATTGCAGGGTCTGTTTTTTATTTCCGAAAGTCGATTCAGTTAATGGTTCAAGACTGTCTAGTTTCATACATTAGTGTGACTGTGATATCCCCGTTTAGAGTGAGTAACACTGCGGTAATATCAGGTCAATTCAAGCGTAGTATTGGAATACATTACTGCACTTTTGAAATCTAAGAATAGTGTAGATTTCGATAACATTTGAAGCACCGTGAAATAACAGGCAGTTGATGGAGATACAGCAACGAACATTTGAAAGATAATGTTGTAAAATACAAAATTAGATTTTCCCAATCAAATTCAGATTCTTCCGAACCAAATTCAGGAAATCAGTCCTCCCATTCGCCTTGATGGATGAAGGTATAGCAAGCCACTAGTTGTCACTCCACCTAAGCACCATTTCTCTTTTTGTTACAGATGACAGTACCTCATGACCACCACTGTGACTGAAAACCGCAGGACTTTTGGGGGCCTACTTCTACTGAAAGATGTAAGAAAAAATCGATTAGTTATCGTTCCCGATGCATGTAAGATCGTTGTGGAACTTGAACGTTTAGTTTCTCCTTTTTGCAAATTAATTTTATTTAGCATATATAAGTCCTTATTTCAGGAGGTACTTATTATCTTCATCAGTGCTTAACTACTTAGCTAGTCAGATAGCTACTACTAGAAGCTAGCTATATATCTAAGCACTGAGGAAAGGAATAAGTAGCTCCTTAGCTAGGTAGATTGCGAATCACTCATGAAAGGAGTAAGTAACTCTCGAAATAAATACTTATATGGTAGGTAGGTAGGTATCATGGCCACTCCGAGGAGCCCAATTAGCGCTTTGGTGCCACAAACTCCTAAGACCGTGACTGTTGTTATAGGAACAGAGAAGCAGAGTCCAGCTGGCTCGGATCTTCAGAGCCAGCCCGTAGCATTCACGAAGGAAAGCAGCTCTCCGACCCTGCAGCTAGAAATCTCACTGAGGTCCCCAAAGAATAGTTTACCCAGTGTCCGCAACCTGACTCGAGACAGAGCTGGACAATCGCAGAGAAAGTGCATGAGGGTTTCCTTTCCTTCTCCGTAGCTTCGGCAATGCGAGTTGTAGGGTAAGCCGAGCCTAGCGGCATGGTCCCCTATGGGCCAGTGCCCCGTGCAGACCGCCGTAATCTTGAATGCAAATACTTATATACTAAATAAAATTTATTTGTAAAAAAGGAGTCTTTGTTTAAGTAATCTCTATATCGTGCCGTTCCTGCGGATTTCAATTTTTTAGTAAACCACACTAGAACTTTCATAAATTCCTGTCAGAAGATAAGACACTAAAAGGGAAAGCAAACAGTACTGTCTTCTTGCAACCGTTTGTCCTATTTGGCAACGAGGATGGTTCATCTGCACCAGATTTGCTACTCTAGTTGATTTTAAGTTTAGTCCAGGTGGACCAAGACCAGAGAAGAGAAGGTGTGTAGGGTGCTAGACATTGAAAGCCCCACGTGACAGTGTCCAGGAGAGAGCTCTTTCCTAATGAAGGCGTGGGGTGATTTTCTGTCACCTACTACCTTTCGAACATTGCTTTATGGATCACGAACGAGCCCTTTACCCCAAGGGAGAAGTTTATCTGGGACTAAGTTTTTCCCTTACGGCCTTGTAGCTCCAAGCACTCAGGCCCATTGTACTACCCTCGTAAATCTCCTATTCAATGGCTTCCCAGGCTTTTGCGCATCTGATAACATTCTTCAGAGGCAGAGAGTGTGCAGATTACTTATTTTAGGAAACCGTACCAAGTTGTCTTCGTCTGAGATCTGAGGAGGTCCGGCAGCTGGATATGAAGTGCAGGGCCGTCTCTTCCTCACATTGGCTACATACAGCCGAAACCACCATCCAAATTTTTCCCATTTGACAATTTGAGGGATAACGTCCCCTTAAGAGCCCTCTAGGGTTTTCATGCCTCACTTGTTAAGGGACAATAAAAATGTCGCCCCATCAGCTCCAGATATATGTATTTGTATGTGTGCATGCTTATGAAGTTTGCGGGTAGCATCCGTTATATTATATTATATTCTTGTGTAGAGTTGCCAAATTTAGGTGAGAAAAAAAGCCTACCCATGGATATGAAATTGGGTCTGGGGAGGATACCCGGAAATAAAACCAAACATGGGGGAACAGAAGGAGAATAAAGTTACAGCGCAGCTATGTGAATTCATAAAGGAATATTCACCAAACAATAAGGGCCATAATATGCGGCATCCATTTGGATTACGGCAAGGCCCGGGACACCCTCTTTTGTCCCGGGCCTTGCCGTAATCCAAATGGATGCAGCATATTATGCACAGCTGTCCAAGGAAAAAGTATACCAGATGGCTCAAGTAACGCCTGTTTAAAATACAAAAGGGGATAAACTGGGGTAGAGGATGCGTGAAAAGCTGAACGACTTAAGAGACCGGTAAACAACGAAAATAAAAAGAAATCAACTCCCAAAAAATGCGGAGCACATTAGGATTATGGCAGAAGCTGCCGGCGATACTGTTACACCGGCGACCTTGCAAAAATGGAGCGGATTTCTAAAGGCAGATGAGTAAGCCTGGAGAAAATCGGCATCCCGAAAAAGAGACAACCGGAGGTGATTATAATTTCCAAATGAGGTAATCGGTCATATGCTGACATTCCCAGGAGAGTGAGAGCAGACCACGAACTCATCAACTTAGGAGATAGTGTCAGCCGCATTAGACGCTCCCAGAAAGGAGATCTTGTGTTGGAGCTCAAGAAAGCCAAGGACAAATTCTTCAGCCAAATTGGAAAGTCGATAGGATTGGAAGCCGACATAAGGGCTGACTGGTCGGAGATCCTTATAATGCTGAAGGACCAAAGAAGGAAGAAAGCCAAAAAGAGGAGAAGGACGAGTGCCTAAGGGCAAACCTACTCCGCGAAGTAATACCTATGTGATGAACCGGCAGGGCTGAGGCTAGAGAAACCGGGGGTGGATTTAAATGTGTATGAATCTCTCTGGTATCTTTCCTTGGCAAAGTTGTTGACAGTTGATCCCACCATATGCATAACATTATTTTCTTTGGGTGAGGAAGCACCTTTGGGTGGTACACTCAGTAATTCGAAGTTGGTACAGAGGACAAGGTTGGCTTGCCAACGTAGTAATTTACCTTCAGAAGGTTTTAAAAAAAAATTCAAGTTCATCTCAATTAGTGAAAAAAGAAGCAATCCAGGTAGTTGAAAGTGGTTCGAAAATGGATGCAGCAGCATTTGAGGAAGAAGGCAGACTACCAAAAGTGACTGAGTAGAAGTGAAAACGTTCTTTTGGGCGGTTTAATTTCAAAAGAAAAGGCAAAGGAACTCAACATTTCCAATTTCATGGCAAGTGAGAGGTGTCTGACCAATTTTAGAAAAGGTGCCTATTTCCAAAAATTGTGGGGCACCAGCATTGATAAAGAAGTGAAGAATTGACTCAACTAATCGAAAATTATAAACCTTGCAACATATTTACTACTGATGAAACTGGTCCATTTTTCAAATGCATGCAGGACAAAACAGTCACTTTCAAAGATGAGAAATGCCCTGGTGACAATCACGGTAAGGAAATTTTGACGCTTTTATTTGCTGTGAACATGGAAGGTTCAGAAAAGTTGAAGCCTCTTATCAAAGGAAAAGCCGCGAAGCCTAGGTGTTTTAAAGTGATCCAGTCATTCATATTCTCACAACTATGTTGATAGTTGAGGAAGCATGGAAGAGTGTGAGCGCATCTACAATTTTTAATTGTTTTCAGAAATGTGGATTTCTTATCGATTCCCATTCAAATGAAGTTGCACCAACACCTTGGGACTCTCACCCTACATTAGGGGATGTCTCTTTTGAAGATTATGTTTGAGTTGACGACGACATAGCAATATGGAGAGTTCTCCCTGATGCTAAGATCATGGCCCCACAAAATAGTCCACAAGCATGGGATGAAGGTTAAACTGACGATGATGAATATCGGGAACAATAACTTGTTAGACTGAAGGAAGCCTGTACATCTCTGCGGAAGCTCCGTCAATTTTGTCTTCAGGTATAGTACCCTTGCTGGAAAACATCTTAGTAACTATGTATGTATAGATATGTTGATATTTTTCCTTGTAGACGGTGTGTGTGTGTGTATGGTGGGGGAGAAGCTACAGCTTCTGAGCACTCAGGCCGTGTTGGCCCATTGTACTCGCCTCCCCCGTCTAACGGAATATTCCGGATTCGTTAACGTATCGCAGGATTTCCGTTAGTGGATGTGATGCTACCCGTCGTAATTGGAGAACATCGGCACCAAAGATCTGATGCCTGATGCGTCCATAGGCGGGGCATTCACATAGGAAATGCTCCGTGGATTCCGCTTCCTCATTACAGCAGGGACACGTATCATCTTCGGTAATTCCTATTCTGAAACATATGCCCAGCTAGTGAATTATGGCCTGTCAGAATGCCCACAATACACCTGCAAGTCCTCCTGCTTTTCGACAGGATAAACTTTGCGGTACGTATGTTGGGTTCTGGCAGGAAAAGTTTGGTGTGTCGAGAGCAGCATTTAAGCTCTGCCACCTGTCGTTATGGGAAACATGTTCCCAGTTCTTGAAAACAGATTTAGCCAATGCTACTGATACCCCAATTGCTGGCTCTGGTCCCGGCATAGGGGAGATTGACCCCTCTTTCGCTAAAGCGTCCGAGATTTCATTTCCCTCTATGCCACAGTGACCAGGTACCCAGAGTAGTTCCACCGTATTGAATCTAGACATAGAGTTCAAACGGTTTCTGCATTCCTGAACGATTTTCGAGGTGATCAAAGGACTGCTCAATGCCCTCAGTGCAGCTTGTAGACGGTAGTTAGACCTGAAGTATTAGATGCGGTAGTTCCTCTGGCGAGAGTTGTGGATATACCGGGACTTGGTAGCTGGGAGCAGACAAACATCACCGACTTTTTGACACTCTTGCTAAATCGAAGTTTTTTGATAGTCCTGCCAATTTCGAATTATCAAGAGTCGACTGTATTCACATAATATTTCATCGTCAATAACTATACAAGACAAAAACGACTAGAGCTGTTGTTCTGTCGAATGATGACAAGCGAGTAAGGAAGCGTTTATTGCAACTCGTTGATTTTTGCTATTCTGGTTCAAAACATGTAGTTCCCATATTCCCAGCTTTTGAACCTTTCCCATGGATTTCAGAGGTCGAACGATGTATGCTGTTGTTTGGCGAGGATTACCATGGATTATTGCATTCAGATGGTCTTCACCTAAGTTTGGTGGTCATCCGGTCATAGTTTGACGTTTTTTAAGTCAAAGTTGTCTTGCCTGAAATATGAAAACCACATTCAAGCTGTTCTTTCAATAATACCACCTTCACTATAAACAGTACTTATGTTCCTAGCAGCCTCAGGTGCTTTCGCTCTACGATTAAACTAGAATAAAATAGATGAAAGTCTATAAGGGCAATATCTATGGTAGGAAAAGAAGACGAGGCAGACCCTGCCTAAGATGGAGCGATGGCGTGGGCCAGGACGCCAGACGGCTTTTAGGGATATCGAATTGGTGGACCTCGGCGCAAAACCGGGATGTCTGGAGTTCCTTATTAAGGCAGGCCTAGACCGGATGCCGGTTGTTGCGCCGTTGATGATGATGAAAATAGATGATGACGGAAATATTCATTTTTATCAACTTGGCACCGTATCTTTATAAAATACTCCAAAAAGCAACATTTCAGGTATAAAATGGCATTCGATACATGCAAAAAAGATTGTTATTCAATTAAAAATATGGATCGACCCAGGGCCGTAAAGCAAAAATCCGGGCCCAGGGTAAAAATTACGCGAAAAAATCTGGTCCAGGGTGAAAAAAATATGGGACTGCGGTGAAAATTATGCCGATCCCTATGCTATTCTTTTTTTTCATTGAAATCTCTATTACGTTCCTCCGGCAAACGTCCAGGTGTGGGAAGAATCCCCCATTTCCACCCCTTCTCGTCAGGCCTGCGTTTTCCGGGCTCGATGCAGTTCCTAGAGTTTCTCTCGAGTCCTAGTTATTGTTACGTTTACTGTTTTCCAATTTGCTTTCTCCACGAGAATCTGGGATCGGAATTTATTTGCCAATCTCGGGCAATGGGACATAACATGCTTTGGGTTCTAGGGTGTAGTGGTTCATTTGGGAATTCATCTAACCCGTAGCATGTTAGGTGGTGGTTCTGGCACGCGAAAATTAAGTATACCATCATATATTACCATTTTCCACCGCTGAGGCCTAAATGTGGAGCCTTGGCGAACCTCTGCTGTCACAACGTATACGGGACATCCAGTTTGGCTAAGGTGCCCTTAATCCAAATCCTGTTGGCCGCGCAGCAATTACCGACGGCTGACGTCTCCTGAGTCAGATCCACTACTATAAGTATCATATCGACCGTAGAACGAGTTCGCGGAAACCCATACTGCCGCCCCCAAGGACCTGCTGTTAGCTCGATGAATGCAAGCAGCCTCTTGTATAGAGCGTATTGAAGAGAGTGCACCAGATGGTTTTAAGGCTTCAGTAGAGGAATCAATCTCTGCCTCTTTCATTGGGCGGGAAGCCAAATGTCCTTACGAACTATGTGGGCCTAATTTTATATTATAAATATCTTATTATATTACATATAAACAATCTAAATGCTGGGAAAGTTTTTTAAACGTCAGAGAAGAACTTTGCCAATTTAAACTTATAAAAAAGTATCTCAGCAAGATTAATTAATTGACTGAAGATACATTGTGACATATGAAGAAGTTTAGCCATCAGCCACACAATACAGGATGTTTAAGATTTCGTCCTTCCCTGAAAGATGCTCTATCATCATACTATCGTCCTTAAGTGGCTGCAGAAATAGATTTCACATGTCGCATCTGTTTGGCTTCTTTTCTAATTTCACATGATTGACTACTACTACCAGTTTTTTCCTATTGTAACACAAATACGTCTTAAGAAATAAATAATGGAGTGAAAGTCAAAGACTCATCATTTTTGCCCCTTCAAGAATCTCTTAAACTCTATTTCTCGGTACAGGAGTCGACATACCCTATTTTGGCAAACGTCGCATCCAAGAGTAAACTCCAACCGAAGGATTTCCAAAGGAGCTCTTCTTAGCTTTTAAATGTATCTTACTCCAGTTTGCCGCTCTCTTAATTTCAGTGTGCTTTTCATTCCCATCTAATACGTTTAAGAGTATATCCTTAGAGCCTTCCTTGGGAATCTTTCTTTTCCCGACACCGCGTAGAAAACCATACCCTTTTTTTTGATCTGGCAAATACATACAGATGAGAAAGGGAGAGCGCTGGCTGGTTCTAATGCATAGAAACAAACAATGAAAAGGATGGCAAGATTGGTGGTTAGTGGTGGTTGAAATTACAACTGTCACCCGATTCTACCCCATCAGAGGATACACGTGGTGCATATACATATTCGCTCGGCGATATTTTTGGAGGAAGTAAAAAACTACTTCAAACTTGCCGATAGGGTGGAGTCCAAGAGGATACAGGGGACAGGTACAGGATCATGAAGAGAGTAAACGCAAGAAAGCTTTCTTATCGGTTTCAGCAATGTCTTGAAATAGGGGGTTGTATGTATATGGACCCCCGCGAATTCCTCAACCCGTTTCCTTGGGTGAAATTCAGAATGCTGTGGGTACCATGTTAATATGTTCCATATTCATATGTTGGCATAAGTTTTGAATCTGAAAAGCTAGCGGGAAGGCAGTGCAGACCTTTAACTTAAGCGGCGAGTTTCTTCTCGTAGAGTTGAACGAATATAAAAATATATAAAAGCAAGGGTGGAATCAAACAATTGGATCTGATCATGAACATTTCTCAAAAGGATCTTGAATAAGCCCCGAGTATCTCTCAATTGAATTTAGCCATTAACCGTCGCAGGGAGCTAATCGAAAAACAAGACTTACTTGCGAGGTGCATTCAAAGTGAGCGATAAGTGAATGTGTATAGTAAACCAAATTTCCATGGTGCCATAGAAACTCAAACCTACGGTAAGGGTTGAATTTAATAGTACCAGGGGTGAATAGTAATGGATAAATTTCCAGGCCGGAAAAAAACATGAAGCGACCGAGCGGTGATGAAAAAAGGTGGGTATACACTTTTATTGTAAAACGTTCTGATTTGTTGGCGGGTTATATAGGAGGCTGTACCCTTTGTCGGGAAAGGATTCAAATTTGAAGTTACCGAATGTTGACTTGTAGAGACATCTAGCGTAAGGTAGTTATCAAAAGCACAAGCGACTTTTAATGATATCCAAAAGATGGAATTGTTGAAAAAAGGATATTTCAAAGCAAAAGGATTGAGGGGTAGATAGTGTGTGCGTACATATGTATCTTAAAGCTTCTGAAAGGAAGGATTTGTCTCTATTGACGCTTACCTTTAAGATTGCTATATAAAAATATCTATTTTTTTTCTAACAATCTCAGTTACCAATTGTAATAAACCAAGGTAACACCCAACTCTGATTGATCCTTTTTCAGGTTTTTGATGCAAATACTCTACTCAACTTTGTCCTCTTATGTTGATAGTACAGGAGCTCGCATCAGATATTATAGGATTGTTCGATTATGCATGAAATTCAAATATTATATTAGATTTAGGAAATTGGATGAAAATTAGGAATAAAGTCTTGAAGGATACCCATGCCTGGACCGGGATGAAGATGTACATATGTAGAAATTAGTTCAGCGAATTAATGTACATATTCTATTAGCGTGTCTCGTATATGAAGAAATATGTCAACCCAAAACGATCCTGTGACTCATTTGATGCGGTTCGATGTCCTTTTGTATCTACATAAGGCATAGCTTTAAATATAGGAAAACACAGTACTTGTCTTACCTATATGGATATTTGATGGTGAACTATGCCATACCACTAAAACCATCCCCCTTCTCCGCTCAGATTCCCGCGGTACCACGGTGAAGCATTACGTCGCGAGGAAGGCACTAATTTACACCAGTACTGCTAAGTTATGCGTCCGTCGCACTTTCCGGGCTCCTTTCAGTTCCTACAGCTTTCCCTGTATCGAAGTTACTGTTACGTTCATCACACTTCAATTTGCTGCGGACGTCAACATCTCCGCCAGTAAATTATGGGGACCGATAACTGCGTTGAGGACGTCGTTTAACCTTCCTCGTTCATTCGCGAATCTCGGATCAGTATATGGGTCCAGCGGCCTTTTTCGAAATTATCCCACCGTTGGTGCCACCTCCTTTCTAGTGACTTTTTTGAAACCCACTGTTACTTCATCCAGATTCACCCCCTTCTCCGGTGAAGACAGTGTACTAGAAGATCCAATGGAATCATCCCCGCAATGACACACGCTGCATTGCCAGATACCGTCCTATATGCACCGCACACCCTCAGCGCGATTGGCCGTATGCCAAACTTACTCTTCCCTAATTCACTGTGGTATCCATTGCGCACGTGATGGATGATCCCACCCGGAAAGTCTATAAGGGCAATATCTATGGTAGAAAAAGAAGACGAGGCAGACTCTGCCTAAGATGGAGCGATGACGTGGGTCAGGACGCCAGACAGCTTTTAGGGATATCGAATTGGTGGACCTCGGCGCAAAACCGAGATGTCTGGAGTTCCTTATTAAGGCAGGCCTAGACCGGATACCGGTTGTTGCGCCGTTGATGATGATGATGATCCATTGCGCACGACAGGAGCCGCGTATAGCAGGTTGGATTTCACCACCCCTGCGATAAGCAGCCGACTAGATTTTGGCCCTCCAATATTGGGCATCATCCTTGTTAGAGATGAGCTAGCCTTTGCTGCCTTTTCTCGCGCATAGTCCAGGTACCCTCAGTGGTGACTTCGCAAGTTTTGAGCTTTTGCGAAAAGGATCCGGTTTAGGTTTCATTTCCAAGATCTCTTGTAGCACTAGATGCACTACTGAGACACTTCGGTAGCTGGATATCGACGGCCTAAAAACCGCCGGTATTGGGTTTCCGAAGCCCTGCGCATAACAAATCCTCCATATTTGGTTGATTCCCATAGCCAATTTTTATCCACGGGTGGGCGTTTGCTATCTTCCCACCCGGTCTGCATATAAACATACCCATGCACGCACATCTCTTGATGCGTGCAAGTGCATACCCATAACACATCCACCGAGCGTTCCCTAATCTGCACGAAGGGGCGCACCTGATGGGAGATTTGACAACTCCACACAGGGCCATAGTATTTCCTCGGTTATACATGGTACTATGTGCGTGGGAGAATAACCATTTTTATTTGAACAATTATCTAGATACTTAAATTGCGAGGTTAATATCCGAAGTTTTTAGTTAATTAAAGATTAGTGCTGATTTTTTTCTTAAATTAGACTGAAGAACTATGATGGAGCCTTCTTAAGATTCGTGTTCATATTATTTTCCTGCGGTATTCTGGAGATTTCCACACATTCTAGAATGTCCAATGAGCGCATTCCTCTTACCTTATAGTTATTTAGGATGATGTTATGATTCCTGCTTACCATATGCTTGGCTACTGACAATTTTATTTTGCTCGCAGCTCGTCCTTTCTTCAACCCTACCCCTGCTCCCGTAATTGTTTTTTGATCCTGGTGGTCGCCAGTCGTTTAGTTTGTCCAACGTATACCTGGTCGCATTCCAGACAATCGGTTTTGTAGATCGGACTCCTCTAATTCTTTTGGGGAACCCAGTTTTTGTCTTAGCCGTAGGTAGGTAGCTTGTAGGTATCGGCATCAAGTATGTTTTCTCCATGAATTTTTCAATGTTACACGTTGCCCTTGGGTAGTTGCAGGGGAATCTATATCTGTCCTCTGAGTTTTCCAGTTGCTGTACGCTTAGGTACGTTAGTTCCATTTTTTTCAGTTGACTTTCCTTTCGTCTCATTGCTTCACTGTCGTTTTCTTGGAGCCGTTCATCCTAGCTTTGCTGAGGATATTTTCTTTCTCCGTGTTCTTTACTTAATGGGACCGTGTACGTTCGATGGATCATGGAGTTGAAGGGGGTCATTCTTTGACCCCATGAATGGGGCACAGGTGGTAAGCTTTCGCAATTTGAGGTTCACGACTGCTAAATAGTGTCAGTAGCGGGACACAGACTGTAGCTGTTCGGAGGACTGCTAAGAGCAGAGCGCGCCTGGTCAATCTTTCAGCCCACTTATTCTCTATGTCGGTGAGGCTGTGTTATCTTTGGGGTTCGGGCCATTCCGTAGCCATCGGCAGGCTTCCCGTATCGCCTGCAATTTCGCTTAGAATACACTAGCGAAACCTGGAGACCGTACGACTCGTCTACACTATGTGTATTCGAAAATTTCACAGACAATCATTGATCCGTCAGTGAAGAATACTGTGTAATAGCCTATAGGGTATAGTTCACCGTCAATTTTGCACGCACTGAGTGCATGTAATTCTAGGGTGAACTTAAACGAAGTTCACCAGTAAATTTCCAAAATCTAGCAATATTCAATTTTAAACTTTTTGGAGCAGATATCTATGCATGGAGTGTATTTTACAACCTACACTCTACACAGACGAGGGGCCGTAGTAAGTTGGTCTCTGAAGCTCGACATCAAATTATGTATTCATGCTCACCCTCGGACACCGCTTTGTCGTAGTGGGGGAGCCCCTTGTGATGGTTTACTACTACACTACGAGTATCCAAAAATACCTGAAAATGGAAACAAAGGATTGTAACTCTCCAGGTGGTAAAAGATAATAGACTTCGAATCCACCCGGCGACTTTGAGCAATCAGGTATTGGCCGATGAAGGGATTTTGGAGGCCTCACCAGATTCATATTCCCTCTTGGAGAAATCTGTCGAAGACGTGCTTTCTACTTCATTGCGGGTGCAGCGTGCAGGTACACCCGGTGTCTACGGCGCGGTCAATCGGAAGGATAGTACAGCAACTCCCTTTATGAGAGGAACTGAAAACCCAACTACAGCTGGCCTGCCGGTGACACTGTTGCTTAACTCTTCCAAAAACTGGGAGAGGAAGGCTTAGAGAAAGGAAATTTCAGCCGCAAAGGAGAAAGGACTACAGGGCCTTCTCCTCCGCCTCTACCAGGAAAAGCAGAAGAAAGGCGGAGGGGGACACAAGAACTAAGGGATCTGGTAATATATGCAAAATCAAGTGGCCATGAACTAGTAATTGGTTGTTATGCGAACGCTCAACACATCTGTTGGGGCAGTAGCAAATGCAATCCTAGAGGAGGGAAGCTGTTTGAATTTATCACTTTAGCTGGTTTGATGACCGCGAAGGTAAGATGCGCCTCTGCAAGACAGGCCGGAAGATCGTACACTATGTTATGATTTATATTGACTCAAAATGAACTACTTTCAGAATGAACTTAAATATATATATATATAGTAAGGTTACTGTTATTAACTTTACTGAGCAGATATCGATATTTCGAGACCTAGATATTATCTAGAGGCATCAGCATAATTTTTTCAGACTTTCCCAGTGGCTGACGTCTGCGCCACTTATTTAAATTCTCAAATCTTCAAAATACACTGGCCTGTGCACTCCAGCGTGTGGGATTCTTACCAACTCCCTGCAAGCCCCGTGGATCCACCATAAGGTAATAAATCACGGGGTGGTGTCAGCTCACTATAGCTTGCTCACCTTCCTTCCGTGTACGTAACCGCGTTTTTCCCTCTCCTCTGCTTTTCGCAGTTTGGTGTGGATAGATGCGTAGCAGGGATGAGCCCATGTGTCCACCGACCCTTTCCTTAGCGTTCCCAACGCTCTTTCCGTCCATTTAGAGATCTCTCCATTTCGGCGTTCTTTGTCTGCAATAAAGGATCTCATCTGCCAAGATGTCAATAGGCATCATTCCCGAGATGAAGAATGCTGCATCAGCTCAGACGATCTTGAATGCAGAGCACGCCCTTAGGGCTGTTCTACTGTCGATTACACTCAGTTTGCTAGCGTTAAAATTGACCTTCAATGCCTCTCCCCAAACTATAGTTGAATAGAACAGGACCCTAGCTATAAGCAACTTCTCTGCCTGCCTAGATAGATGTTTATCTGTCTGTCATATCCAACTTATTCCATAGCGGCTGAGGCTTTTGTCATGAAATTTGGTGCGAACATGTCGTCTGTGAATCCCTTACAATTAAGCTTAAGTGGTGCTCCACATACATGCGGAAGGAAGGTGTAATTTTTTTTTCATAAAATATAGTCATGTGGGGCATCAAATGAAAGGGCACGATTAGATCTTTTCGAAATTTATTTCTGATGTTGACTGAAAAATACGGGTGATGACTCAAAATATATCCTCCGAAAAGTGTAACACGTCTTGCTCTCAGAACCTATCCAAGTCAGTTGCTGTCCTCTATAATGACAGATTAAAGTTTGACGGTGGTGCCCAACGTTGGGGCCTTTTGTAATGACTGACCACCGCCAAAGAGGAAGCTAGCCTATTCACAATTTCGTTTTGATATGTCGGATAGAAAAACAAAAGTTTCTCAATATTGTTCCCGGCTGGGGTTAACGTTTCAGGTTTTGGGTTTCATGCCTTCTTCCCCAGATGCAAGTGTTCCTATGCCTCAATTTTCCTCCCCTAAAGCAGAATTTCCTGTCCTATCCTCGGTAGAATACCACAAGACTTGGTCGTTTCTTGTGTTTGTCTTTGGGACTTAGTTTCTCGTAGGTGATTGCCTTCCAGAAGCCTCTGGATTAACGGCCCTTTGCGGCTATATGCTGAAAGGCATTGCCTCCGAATTTCTAAGGAGTGTCTTTCTCTATTTTTATTGAATTATCTTTCTTCTTAGTAGAGATGAGAGATGTGATGAGATGAATCTCTAATAGAATACGGAGGCAGTCGGCGAAATGGTGTGCTAGCGCTTGGCGGTAGTTAGTAATTACAAAAGGCCCCACGTTGGGCGCCATTTGTAATAACTGACCACCGCCTAGCTTTAATCACTCAACTATATCTGTCTGTTTGCACATGTGCTTTATTTTCTCATTATGTGAAATTAAATCGCAAAATGGCTTTCTTAATCTTCCCCTATCTTTTAAAGTTCGCGTCAAAGGTCTTGTATTTTTCTTTCCATATATTAATTCCTGAAATTATCCATTTGAATCTAACATCGTATATGCTATTTATCATTTATTTCTAGGACATTTTTTTTATTCTTCTGCCTAAAAACAATAAGATATAAGAAAATCAACCCAAAAACTGAGGACTGTAAGGTGAGAAGAAAGGATTCGTTAATGTACAGAAAGAGGGTGGGCTGGCGCTGCTAGGAAGAGCCCATCTTCTCTGGACACCATACCACTAGCAGTACCATAGAAGACATATGTACTTCGTTATAGGGTGCGATATCTTTCCGTTTCTGAGAAGGATGATATCCTTGTCCACGGCTTAGTTTGCTCCTGGAATTTTTGGTCGTGTGGCTGACTGAATAGCTTCGAATTTACGTTCCACTTCCTTCAGTCTTCTATACTAAATTCATTCTTATTCTTTTTCTTGCATATAAACGGGAGTTCCATCTCATCTATCCTCATGCTGCTAATCCTTCTACTTCTATCCCAACGGTGTGTGTCACTCTTGTGTATTATTTCACGAATGTACGTGGAGATTCCTTGTTGCTGTACCCCATCGGTCTAACAAAAATGTTTTTTGGTATTTTTCCCCAACAAAAAATATCGCTTGAACTTCTTCTGAATTAGATCCACTTGAAGGACCCTAAAAATGCTGCGTGAGACTATATAATGGAGCTAGGATGGCGACTGATGCGGCGTGGAAGACGTTGGACTGAGTACTTAAAACTCTCCGTATTAAAGCCAGGGATATGCTTGGCGACACTAAGGAAAGGGTAAGGCTGGAGAGCGGAATGGGGGTGGAGGACATTGGAGAGCTCGGGGGCTCGGAACAAATTATGAGCTATGAAATAAAAACAAACGATTTTTAAAACGGAGGAAGGATATATGGGGGGGTTGGAAGAAGCTGTATTGCCCAGGATTTGCATGAAAAATCTGTCTGAAATACACACACATATATTTCTTTCTGTCTATGATTTTTATGGTGATGATGACTGGAGGCAATGTCGTTCAGTACCGAGACATTATTACTTCTGGGGTGTTTTGTTTCTTCAGTCGAGAAGTAACATAGTACATACATATATACATCAGCATGAAGGAACCACATTCACTAGACTATCTTAGAAACGTGAAATCGTCTCCGCACGATGGGAGCTAACTGACGACGACATGGGATGAATGGACGAAAAATGAAGCTAATCCGGTCTACGAAGCATCGAAAGAACGTGAAAAAAGGGCTGTAAATGGATTCTTTTGGGGTAGCGAGGTACTACAGATGATGGTCGATATAATAACGTAAATTAACTTACCGAAATCCTTTTAAAGATGGCGTGCAAACTGAAAAGAAAAGAAAATGGAATACAGTTTGATACACATATATATATACTCTACTAGGAAGTAAAAGTGCATGGAAAAACTGAGAAGAGTTGTCATTTCCCTATGGACGTTGTCTGTACAGCACAAAGGGACAATGATAAATCTTTGGAAAGAGGCGGTTCAAATAGATTGACGTCGGGTTTTTCCTTGGAATAGCGAAACTTTAGTTTCTCGACTCGAGAAAGAAAAAGGAAATTCGAGTACTTCTTTTAGCTGCTGGTAGATCTATTTTTGCAACTACCGCGTCCCATGTTGTATTTGATTGCATCATGTACCTTACCAGACCTTCCACCGTTAAACAGGTATTTAGCTCTGTTTCAAGGTTTCCCCTTGAGCTTTTAAAACTTCGCCAGGTGAGGAAAACGTGCTCTGCGCCTTCGGCTACACCTTCACATGTCCAAAAATCGAGCGATTCATCGAGACCGAACCTATCTAGGTACTTCTTGTACCGGGTCCGGTTAAGAATTGAGTTAAATTTGCAATTCATTTTACCATAGTTCCACATAGTCTACATACTTATATTGGAGATCAGACTGTGCCCACCGGCGATTCTCCTCCTGGTCCCATGCTGTTTGCCATAAAGCCAATGACATCATTCGCTCACTTCGTTTTTTAGGGTTGCCTGCTGACTCTCGTACAAGCGTCTCATCGGCTAGAATATCCACAGGGATCATCCCTGCAATCACCCATGCTGCCTCATAAGGTGTTGTCCAGTAGGCGCAATATGTTCGGGGAGCACTTAGTCCATATTCAGCTTGTAGTTATCTGCGATTTTCTCTGACTTTTATCGCCGACTTTGTTTGATAGTGCATGGGCTCTATAACGCTCATTTGTTGAGTCGGACGACAAGTGTGTTCGCGATTGTTCTCTCAAACGCGAAGCATTCATTGTTGCTGTCAGTGTGGCCACGTTGGGCATAACAGCGGTCATTTGCTTCCTCAATTCCGCTCGACCCCTAGGCGACCACGGGGCGCTCGTGTGCCTTGTGGATTTTGTCCACAATCGGGGTCAACGCTATCGGCACACATTGGTATGGCTTGCGTGCCCTTTAGCAGTCGCTGAAGCCACAAGGACTTCAGAAGCTCTTATCCAAATTTGTCCCACCCTATGTGCTAGGCCGACCAGAGTATGATTAAATTTAGTGGCATTCGTCGTGACACCCGCCAGCGCGAACTGCGCCTCCAAATGGAGGAACCACGCCTCCGGGTTCCATCGCAAAAACGGTGGCACCTTAAACGAAACGGCGGTTAGGATATTTGAAAAATATTTGTGGACTTTACACAGGTGTATGTATCTATGCAATATAAAGTACTGCCTGAATTTGAAGTCCCTAGAAAAATAGATTACAGTTTCGTCCTGGGCAGAGGCAACTCATCAGATGCTAATTCACCTCTAGCCCGGCTTAGGTCTAATTTTACTGCGCTGTTTTTTGCCTTGAATATAGTTCATATCCTTGTCGTGTTATGAATTGTATATAAAGGGGCAAACAACATCTTGTAACCACTTCGGTCACGCTGTTCCCAGAGCAAAGGTGAAGTAGCATCTGATGAGTTGCCTTTATCCTGGAGGGCTTTTTGATAATTTTTGACTTTTTCTCTTCACTTTATCTATCTGTATTTTTCACATTGAATCGGAGATTTTAGCCGAAGCGGACATATCAACTAAAACTATTTAATATAAAAATAAAGGACTTTCTTGTTATTGCCAAATGTCGAAATACTAAGCAACGACGCTAATAACTGACCCCTCGAAGCAGGGGTAGATGGGAACCTAGTAATTTTTTGTGTAGATATTCACTATATTTTCTACTGATGGGGTCTGACAATTTATCGCCAGTTAATTTTTTTTCTTTCTATTTTTAGCGATTTGCTCAAACCATTAGAGCAACTTAATCTATTTTTGTTAAAAATAAGTCCCGTCCATGCATCCCCAATAAAATCATTAAGCACTCATCGTATACGCAGTTCTTTTATCACCATCCCCTTCGTCTGTTGTCTGCTGCTTTGTGGATATCTTCTTTTCTTTCATTTCCTTCCACTATCACTTTCCCAGCTCGTCTACACTAAGACTTTACCAGCCATATTGTGTAGGTTAACGATTTCCATCGTATCTATATCGTTGTCATTACCACCACAACTACTATACCCATCGTGACGGCCACACCTGTATAATATAGTAAAAATATCCTTCTCCACGTTGTACTTATCCTTTCACAACTTTAGTAAAATCGTCGTGAACATTTTCCATTTAGTACAGTTAAGTTTTTTCCTGGATGGATTTTCCCTCCATTATTGTTTCTCTCCCATCTGGTATTTTCCATGGAGTTCCAATTTCCTTCCCGCTCCTTGTGGTCCTTGCTCTATCGTTTCAGGACTAGGAATAGATTGAGTTGAGGAAAGGGTATCCTAGGAGTGAGTTGGTTGAGATATTATATATTATTTTAGCAGGATAAGGAAAATCATGGAAAAAATGTTAGTTTCGTTAGAAGATGATAGTGAAATTTAGGATGAAAAATGATGAAGGAGTACAGGAGATTGAAATATCTCAGAATTTACACGTATCACAGACAATTGTAAATATGATATGGTCCTTCTGGCACATGTGTGATGTTCAAGGATGCAACAAGTGTCTTCCTGAAAATAAAAATTTAAATAGGAAAATCCCCCTGACCCGGCAATCCCGTTCTATTTCCTATTTATATCATCTTTAGATTTTAATGAAATGCCACTCCCTCAACCGGACTGAGTCGTAGGTAATCAAACAATACATTGCTATCTGAATATCGAAACTTTCGTAATTGGAATTTCTATCTATAATCGGAATTGTTAAGAGTATCTCCAAATACTACGAATACGTTCTTATCAATCACTATCAACAAAAGATATAAATTCAAAGAGAATTTACCTTTATTGACTCCTGGGCTTTACGCCCCAATTAGAGTTTTCAGAGACAGATTGTCACTGCAGTATGTCCTGTGAACTCTTGCACAGCAACAACCATATTTAAGTAAATCAGCTCCATATCAATGCCATGTTTTCTCCCATTTAATACGTAATACATACTGGAGATGGGTAAATGATATATGCATGTAAATTGATGTCCCCTTAAAGTATAATATCATATTACCATCAAAGAGCGCGATCAAAAACATAATCAAACATTACAACTTCACCTGGTATCACCGCATTATCTAGCATTACCGCATCACCTAACATCAGCGCATTGCCTTGCATTGGCGCCTCGTCTAACAAAAAATCAGGCCCTGTTGACCATCGAATCAATTTTAGAGTGACAAACTGACCCATCATCATCCTCATTATCATTGCTATTCAGAAGATACTAAGGTTATTCCAAATATCCCATCTACAACTCATCTCCCCTTTTCTTTTAAGTGGTAAGCGTACCTCCTCCTCAATACAACTGCAAATCATTATTCTTGAGTTGTGTGCAGTTCCTGAAAGGTTCCCTGTATTTCTCTCTATACATATGCATGTGTTTTCTCGCCATTTTAACGGAAGGGTGTCCTGTGATGGACATTTTTTGAGCAATTAAAAGAAGTTTACTTGGTTGCCATATGCATCCACGTCACTACCAAATACAATAATCAAATAAAAAGTAGAAATACCGCACGATTAAGTGGTAATAATGAAATGTCCGGTGAGAATATTAGGAAGAAAGAGAAAGGATTCTACAAAATTCAAAGAATCTCAGAGCATGTCTTTCTAGTGAGCGTCCAAAGATATTGGGAACAAAAGCAAATTGAACCTTTCTTTGCATCATTTCTTAGTAGCCACAAGGACAATTTATGAAATGCACACAGCCTAATACACAATTATGAAACCAACTGATTTAGATACGCTTTTAAACCTGCTTCAGTTGTTTGCCAGTAGTTCAATGACCAAAATCGTTTGTAGCAAAAAAAATCCAAACCGGTCCCTCCCTTCATTGTCGGTCAACCCTTATATATTTCAAAACCTGAATTCTGGACAGTGGTCACTACGTACGAGTATATTACGTTTCAAACGCATACCAAACGCATATCCTTTCTGATTATCATAACGCTCATTAGGTTGATGTCATTGTATGATGAAACCCTTGAAAAAAATATTGAGGAAAACCTTGAACCCTATTATTAATGGATGGAAATTCATTTTGCAACACTTCGATGAGAAGAAAAAAGTTTACATGACTCGTTAAAGTATTATGGATTTCATTTTTAGGATAATATCTTTGCTAGTGAACTTGCTTTATCTGTGTAAGATAACAATTCAGAATAGTTTCGAGGAAAAATCTGGCCCTTCCATATTGAGCATTCTGGAGCATTCGAGCATTCGGTTTATGATTGGAGTCTAGCAGGCCTGACGAGAGGGGGTGGAAAGGGGGATTCCCCTCGGCCTTGGAGAAATTCCAATAAAAAAGGATTAATTTTCGCTTCTGACATTTTGTGAAATTATCATAAAATCAGATGACGACGTCCCAAAAAGTTGAAATAAAGCCAAGTCCTTAGAGCTGATCATAACAAGTAGCCTGAAATGGGCCTGAACACCGAAGTAGTTGGTAAATTCGAGTTACATCGGGAAATTGCTAGTATCAAACAAGAATACGACGAGACTGTTGTTTCGTATACTTAACGAAATTAAGAGATAATTTCAGGCCATCGTCTTTATCAATTCTGATAAAACAACCAAATGACTGAATGAGAGAGGCAAGTCGAGTTTCACTGAAGCGTTAGATCCCCTTTCGTGCCTTGTCTAAAGTGTGAAAATGTAGCTATCTCAACAGCTCAAGTTAAAGTTGAGATTCTGTTGTGTCAGTGTTCCTTCTGTGTTGTGAATTTAGAATTTCATGTTGTCAAACGGTACAAAAATACAGCAACTACCGAAAGTAGTCTCTTGCAGCCAGCTGAGTATGATATACAGCACCACACCCGCACTACTGGCATCCATTACCACCCCAGAAGCTCGTTGTTGCTAACAAAGAGATTTCCGAGCTCATGAAACAGAGTATTTGAAAACCTTGTGACAGCTATTGGTCGTCTCCGCTCCATGTTGTCCCTAAGCCAAACGTTGAATGGAGGCACTGCGGAGATCACAGGCGTCTAAATTCTCAGACAATTCCCGACCGATATCCTATTCCACTCACCCATGATTTCGCGCATTACTTGACAAACTACCGTGTTTTCTCGACCTTGGATCTAACCAAGGCGCAGTGGGCGATCAAGTTCCAGTAGCTCCTGCAGATATCCCAAAAACCTTTCGAGTATACTAGGATGACTTTCGTAAAGTGCACGAACTTTTCAGAGGTTCATCCACTCTGTTCTACGAAGCTCTGTTCATTTACATGGATGATGTTTTGGTCGCTTCTTCCTCAGAGCCTGAGCACTTGGGCCATCCCGAATGCATTTCTAAACGTCTCCTTCAGGACGGACTTCTTCTTAACGGCAACTTTATTACCCCTAATGGAATCTAGCCAGACCCCGACAAGGTACAAGCCATTTCGCTCTCCAAAACGCAAAAGACTCTTGCGTGATTGGAAGGTCTACTGAGGCCATCCAGGCGTTTGAAACAGTAAAAAGCAGCTATTTGATGCTGCACTGCATTTCCTCAATCAGATGCTCCCCTGGCCGTGTTTGTCGATGCCTCAGACATCGCCAGAGGTGTTGCTCTTCTTCTCGAAACAGTTGAATCCCGCTCAACGGAATTACAGTACTTACGATTGTGAGTTGTTAGCCACGTATTTCGCAATAAAGTATTTTCGCTATTTCTTAGAAGGCAGGCCGTTCACAGTGTTCAGCCTCTTGCATTTTTTTTAAAACAGAAACCCGACAAAGCGTCTCCTCGTCAACTCAGGCACCTGGTCCTCATGAGTGTGCCGAGGCCCTCTGTCGCGAATGGATTCCACGCCTTGGTGTACCCGTGCTCACCATCACTGACCAGGGAATGCAGTTTGAATCCTTTCTTTTCTCGGAGTTAAGGAAACTCCTAGCCTTCAAACGCCACCGGACAACTGCCTTCCACTCTGAGGCTGGGAGGCTCCAAAGATGGCACAGGACGTTAAAGACCGCTATAATGGTGCAAGACGATCCTTCGAAATCGTAAGGCTTGCCTCTCATCCCACTTGGCCTATGGACCGAGTCAGCCGCGAGGAGTTTGCTACAAGCCCCGCGGAATTTTTATGCGGGGACTCAGAGACGCCGGGTTTTGGGGTTCAACGCTAGATCTTACCACGAGCCTCTCCTTTTCTAGCTGCAGTCACCGAGTGATCAACCCGAAAATAAACAATTGTGCGAAACAAATCTTAAATACAACCTGTTAGTAAGTCACTACACTTCGAAGCAAGGATCTTGGAGATGGAATTATTTTAACAACTTAATTAGCACTAAGAGCAAAACTTCTGGAAAATGCGATTTTCTATTATTTTTTTTTTTACATATTTATTATATTATTTTCATCATTACGTGACCAACATCTAACTAAACTTGCCACAGTGTGGTGTCTTTCCTTGATTGAAAACTGCTTTGAGAACGCCACTTTATAAGACGAAAAAGGAAGCAGAGATACTTTTTTAGGAGTAAAATTAAATTATATTTGGGAAGTTCCGGAACAATATTCCGACCGTGCCCAAAGCTTATCATCAATTTCCCGGTCCTTTTTGCAGTAATACGTGTATTTCATAGACTGGTGAGTTGGTCAAGGTCTCCTTCCTCTTATTAACATATGAAATAAAAGTAACCGGTCCTCCGTTCGTTTTACGACTCCTGCAACCCCTTCTGACCAGTGGTCAAATGAGGAAAAGAGATTTTTGTAGCGTATGTGGAAACCCTGGAAAATCTATTGTGTAGACGCAGGGTGGGTAGTGTGTATATTGTTGTGTTCATGGTCGGTAATATAAGGACGAAAAAAAAATTGAAGTTCAAAGAAGGGGAGCGGTAGTGTATTCCTCAGGATGAAGGCTGTTTGTGTTGACCCTTCGCGGAGAAATATGTTGAAGATTGAAATATAAATAGATAAAGCTTGCAGCTTACTCCTTTCGTCGAATTTTGCTAATTTTATTGAATTTTTGTTTGTACTCAACAAATTAAATAAACAATGAGGATTTCAGGGCTAATGGAAGTAATAATAGAGTTATTAAACTTTTTCAATCAATTTTTATCGAGAAAGATACGTATTGGGTTCTCTTCCACTACCCCTAATTTTTGAGGTAAATAATTGGAGCTTGTTTTGGGAAAATATACTCACAGTTGGGAATCACAATGCAATGAAACAACAACAAAAATCGTCCCAACAACAAAACAGAAAAGATAACGACACAATAAAGAAAAGTTTTATGATACTTTCGTCGACAACAAGACAAAGAGAAAGCCAAAAAACTTTTTCACATTTTCTTATCTCTATTGAGGTTGTCATTAAATTTTACCCATCATTTTTTGTGTGCTCATATATATTCTTTCCTACATATATGTATGAATCCATATACGAGGATACTATGCTATGTTGGAAAGTTGTTTTTATTATTGAGGCCCCTCACGCCAGTTTCGGTAAATTGTGTGGGGAAATGTTCCTTTAGAGAGGACATTTCCACACACTCATGTATGAGGAACATAAGGATATGGTGATGTTTTCTTTTTCTCAGGTATATCTGTGTAAATAAGTATCAAAATTGCAATCTACAAAGCAGCTATAAGGAATATCGTGAACAAGACAATAAAAAAACTAGGGAAATCTAGTCCCTTGAAATTTCAAGGAAGTTTTCTTTTTAATTTAATTTTGGTCTTAGCTTTCCTGTTTAAAATCCTTTGCATTTTCATATGAAATACTAATCCTTACAAAACAATCTCAGCTCATCTAACTCATCAGGATTTCACGATAGAGCATGCATTAAACATATCAAGGGTTGCTGGACCCTTTCGCCCTCTGGTCAATATACACGATTAAAAACGGTCAAAATGATTTTTTTTTTCAATTCAGGTTGGCTGACATGACCAGTCGGTCATTCACATGTCCATTTTCAACTGTTTTCACCCTTCAATGATTATTATATATAATAGTATTGTATAATAACGAATGGTTATGTAATGGAAACTGGTAACAGCCGTTGCAAGCGTAGTAGCTTATTTTTAGGGAAGCATTTTGAAAGGACAACATTCCATTTGCCTAAAAACTGGTTGCACAAGTCATTTTCATTACATTTTCCGTTTAAATTTAGGTTTTTTTTCTTTTTTGGTGGAATGACCTTTTAAACTGAACTATGGATTGAATATGATGGTTTTGGGTCTTGGTACTTAGATTGCATTTTGGACAGGGGTTACAGGAACTTTATTCCAATGAAACTCAGCAAGTTTATATAGACTTTATCCCAAAAGCATCTTGTAGGGTGTGGGGCGAGAAAACATATTCTCTGACTTCCACACCTGTTCCCGGAATTTGGTTCTCCTCAATAAAATGAAAACTCAGAAAAACTGCTTCAATTCACTGAATCACCACTGCTAGAAAACGGAAGGTAAACTTACTTGGTCTTGAAAATTATGTGTGTCAAAAATGACGTCTGTATCGAAGTGAAGTAATTCTCGTGGACCTAGAATATTTTTCCCCAGTTCCTCGCTCATAAAAACATGAGAACATCTAATTCTTTGAGAACAAACACTTTTAGGATGTGTACCCTTTTTGATTCAGGACGTATTTCTTGTAAAGCGTTTTGAATTTCACTTGCTAATATTCCATCTATTTTTGTATCCCTTTTGCTTTGGATGATAAGTGCCTTGGTAGTCAAAGGCTCTGACCCCCAGGGCTCTGTACTGGGCCCACTACTGTGGTACATCATGTATAATGATGTGCTCAACCTTCCGGTTCCGGAGGAGGCTACGGTGGTGGGTTACGCCGATGATATAGCACTGGTTGTGGTTGCAAAGCATCTCGAGGATGCTGAGTTGTACTCAAGCGAAACAATCAGTGTTATTAAGGCTTGGTTAGAGAGTGCTGGACTGGCACTCGCGGAGGAAAAGACGGAAGCGGTCCTCATCACTAAGCGCCGCAAAAGAAATTACGCCTGCATTAGAATCGGGAATCGTATCATTACTTCCAAGCCGGCCATCAAATACTTGGGGGTGATGATAGACGGAGGACTTAGTTTTAAGCAGCACATAGAGCATACTTGTAAACGAGCATCCACCACGAGTATTTCTCTGGCGAGGATGATGCCGAACGTAGGAGGCCCGCGGCATACTTGCAGGCTGCTCATAGCCAGGGTGGTGAGCTCTATCATGCTGTATGCAGTCCCAGTTTGGGGAAAAGCACTGCAGATTTTAGGCAATACACATAAACTGAGTGCGGTCTACAGAAGAACATCCCTAAGGGTGTGTTCTGCCTTCAGGACCGTCTCAGACGATGCAGCGTTCCTCATCTCGGGAATGATGCCGATTGACATCCTGGCAACCGAAATGATGAACATTTATAACACCAGGTCCATCTCTCCTTTATCTCAGGTGAAAAAAGCCGAAAGGGAGAGATCCATAAGTAGGTGGCAACAGCGATGGGACCAGTCAGAAAAGGGTCGTTGGACTTACAGGTTGATCCCTTCCATCGGGGAGTGGCTGGAGAGAAAGCATGGGGAGATCAATTATAATCTCACCCAGTTTCTCACCGGCCATGGAGGATACCGTCAATACCTGTACGGGTTTAAATTGGACACCTCGCCTAATTGTCCAAACTGCGGGGTCCCAGAGGACCCGGCGCACGTTTTCTTCCAGTGTCCTAGGTTCGTGGAAGAAAGGAGGAACCTGGAGGAAACTCTAGGTGAAGTGCTATCACCGGAAAATTTTGTCCGAAGAATGGTAGCCTGTCAAGAAGACTGGGATGCGATCAATTCCATGATCGCTGTAATCCAGGAAAAATTGCGAAAAAAAGAAGAAGTTAGGAAGACGCGGTTACGAACCCCGCGGGTAGACGGAAGGAGACCTAGCTAAAGTAAGCTAACTCCGCCCCGTGATGTAATACCTAAAGGTGGTCCCACGGGGTAGGGGGGTGGTTTTAGTGGGTAAAAATCCCACACTCTGGCATGCCCAGGCCAGAGTCTTTTGAAGATTTCCACCTCCTCAAAAAAAAAAAAGTCAAAGGCTCTGACTGTATGCAATTTGGGCAGGTGATAGTCCCCTAGTGCCTTGTGAGTTGGGGCTTGATAGTCAATGTCTTCCCTGCTTGTTGTAAGAGGCAACTGAAAGGGATAGCAGTTTGTGAGCTAGCAACCTTCAAATTTTGAAACTCTACAGACTATGATTAGTTTCTGGAATGTGCGTAAGCTCTTCGAAAACGGTAACGAGGGTCGTCAGAATGCTCGCTTACTCCAACTTGAGCGGGAATTCCAGCGATATAAACTGGATATTTTGAGCCTAAGCAAAGTAAGGTGGTGAGACTCTTTCTCCCTCTTGCGGCAAAGTGGATTCTGGAAAGCCAAATGGTATCAGACGCGCTCTCTTCGCCTGGGAGCCGGTTTCTGACAGACTTCTAACTACTAGAATTCAGTCCAGGTTATAGAGCATCACAATTGAATAATGCTACGCACCAACGGAGATTTCATAAAGATGATATTGTGATCGTGATGAGGGGTTTGGATGCCAAGGTAGGATCTGACAAACACGATTCGTGGATTTCTGCAACTTTCACCACCTCGTCATCGGTGGCATACTAGCAGAGCCTTCCATAAGGTCGCCGTACGATCAACCAGATCGACTACTTCGCGATCAGCAGTAGCTTTAGGAGTTGTCTTCTGGATGTGCGTAACAAGAGAGGCGCTCACATCGGCTTTGAAAGGGATTACTATCTGATGATCGCTTACGTTGACTTGCGTGTTGCGCCAGTTCTCGCAGGATTGGAGAGCTGCGACCCCCAATCGATGCTTGTACGACTCAACTGTCATTCGACAGTGGGAAAGCTGCTTGCTGATCGAACGGCGTGATGCGCCTGAGAATATCGATGAATCAAAAATGCTCTTTTTCGGGTGCTGCACAGGTCGTCGGCCACATTCCCAAGTGGCGTCATAAGATCTGGCTGATTATGGAGTCGTGAAAGCGGATCGATGAAAGGAAAGGATTGAAGGCTTTGCTGGCCACTGCGAATGATGGCGGGTGTGACGCACTCGAACCCCGATACCGACCCAAATCCCAAGAAGTTCAGCGGAATGTACGCGGTGACAAAAGTGAATTTGCTATTGCGCTGGTCAGAGAAGCGTCAACAGTCGACGATGATGAACAACTGAATAGATGGGAAGAAAACATCACCAAAGTCCTTAACCGTATCATATCTGGTGAGGTTCCTCCTCTTGTGGATGAAATGATTAGTCACCGTAACAAGCCGATACGGACTGTTTCTCCAAGTAGAATAGGAATCACTCCGGCCATCTGTGCACTTAAACGATCATCCCCTTCTTTCACTATCTGGGAAAGGTCTCGGATTTCCAAGATTTCCGTACAAGTGGAAGCAGTAGATCTGCGGCAACTGCAGGTGCAGCGATGAATAATTCTGCGAGGATAATTAACGATGAATAATTCTGCGAGGATAATTATTCATCGCTGCACCTATAGTTACCGGAGATTTTCCGCAGTGCCGAGGGTGTGGTAGAACCCTCATTTTTGCGGAGTCCACAGGGGACCATGCCAAATTTTTTTCGCTCATTAAAGAGCAAGGGCTTAGTGTCACCACAAGAACCTCTCCATCCTTTAGAACTCAATTCATGATTATTCGCAGGGAAACTGACCCTGAAAAAATTATAGCCGAACTCACTTCAGAGTACTCACTTCTGAAAGTTCGGTCGGTTGCAAATTTTGTGACCAATCAACATAATGTTCTCCAAAGAGAGAATTGAAGCCCTGCTCTCCTAGTCCGAGTTGTGACGCTAGAAAAGAGCAAGTTTTTGCGGAATCATTTAAGGCTCAGTTCAATACCTCTCCGCCTCGAAACGATCCGGCCTTAACTGTGGCTGTTGAAGCGACAATTAAAAAGTTCCATTCCAGACATTCCAATAAGTTAGTGACCTTTTCGGCTACGAGCATCGCAGTCAAACCAGTGGATTCGCAATATTTTCCGAGTCCACCTTGACCCCCAACCTAAATAGTAAAACATCAGCCGGATCTTATGAGATTACCAAAATTACCACCCACTTTCATATACTATTGTTACCGACTTTTAAAAGGACATTTAAAGGGCTCTGCAGTTGTATCTATTTGATATTAACTTGAGAAAGTACATTAAAGGTAGATATCATCGAGTATCTAAGATATCACGAGAAAGAATGCTGCCATTCTAAGATGAAGGCAAGAATCTATAATAATATTCCCAGATGAGACAGTGGATTGCTCAACTATCATCGTCGGGAGCGGTATACCGTCAAAATTAATTAAGCAATCAATAACAAGGACTCGTACTCTCTTGTTAACCGAGACTACATCATTACACCCAACAAGACGAGGAAGCGCATGAAAATAAATATGTTAACAACTTTAGAAGTATGAGATTCACATATGTATGTACTGCATTTGTTGCGTGATCTGAATTTGGAGTCGGTGGTGACGGTGATGATAGAGATTCTCTTCTTTCTCATACATCCTTGTGACTACGGCAAATGTTACTGCAACTGACCGTCCGGTCGACTTATTACCCGGACGATTGTATTTAACAGAATTTTCTATTCACATATGTAACTTTTTATGGGGCATCCGAAGGTTGTGCAACAGTTACCAGTGTGACAACCAAGGCTCCAAACCAAAATAATAATAATACCAACATTAATGCCTACATACAACCATAAATTTGTTCAGCTGTAGGCAAACATACTCTGTATTCTATATATGTACCGAAAAAAAGTTTTCACAAGGGATCGTTCGAGTGAATGTACGTCCTGATGTTTTTATAAGTGACTCGGATTTGGGTTTTTTTCTGCACGCCTAAGCATGGAGCTAGCTCTGTTGAAAAATTGCAAAGGATGCGAAAGTAAATTGAATGGAGGGAGAGCTGAGAGTTGAGGATGCAACAATCGTTGACCACTAAACACTTGGTAGATGTTTTTCACCTACATAATTGGGAAGATCAAATGCTGTGTGAAAAATTTCAAGAATAACTTTTGAACCCATACTGCCGACAATATGGGATGTTTAGTGTGAAACTACTATTGATAGTTTGGTAATTCTAATTTCTTACTTATTCATGCATTTTTGCAGATTCAAGTAAAAATTGCCAAAAACGTATACTATCGCTGCAACACAGCTGCTTAATAAAGAGTCTACAACCTTGGCAGCTATTCAACGCGGCGTTTAGGCTTCTACTGTGGTACCGCAGTGGTTCGGCATCCCTCTACCAGCAGTATCAACTACATCTTTTGCTACGATGGCTTAAACTATTCGCACTTTTGCTTCTGCCAGCTGAATTAAGCCCAGCGATTCAGTACAACGACTAAATACCCTCGAGAGCGTGAATCGCAAAACTGGTTCAGTGCACAAAAATGCAACAATCTAGCAATTCGTCGCTGTCTACGTGTTCCCGGCGACATAGGAATTCGTTTGACGAGACTTCGGCTTCTGAAATTTCGTTACCTACTGTGCTCAACAGTGTAGCTTCAACGTCTTCTCAGGAGCCTCTGCAGCAGGACTCTTAATCTGAGTTGATTTCATTTGCAATGCCTTCTTACATCAGGGTTGCTTCAATTGGCTCAGCATTTTTGATTCAGCGGCCCCTATGCGATGAGTTACGGTCCACCGAGTTTCCGATACTGTCTCGCTTCAACGCGCCTTCAACGGGATAATATCCGCACCCTTCTTACCAGGACACGAATCGGAACACAGGCGCCCTACTTCCTGCCACTGCTCTATACCTTGGCACTTCATCCACCCGTGTTTCCCCGCCCAACTCTCTCCCTTTCATTGTATCTTGTATATACGTACCCTGTACTTGCCCATCTCACCTGTACGAAGAATTGGTCGACAGTTTGTCTGAATCCCATACCCCCCCCCTTCCCCCCTTTCTTTCATTTACGGAAATTTTAACCTCCCAATACTTATATTGCTAACTTCCTGGTAGTTTCTAGAAAAATTCCCTGCCATCAGTGGTTCCTCAAGAAGCAGGATTTGTTCGTTACGTTAATTTCTCGTTTAGTACTTGCCAAATAATGAAAAAAACAACCCGATTTGCGATTTTGAAATTTTAGGGTATCAGCGTCAGAAAGCAAATGTATAGCCTTTGATTTTTTGATGACGAAAATGGGTAAAAGCTGAAAAATCATTTTTCGAGGATTTAGACGTTAATTTCTCGTTTAGTACTTTCCAAATAATGAAAAAAAAAACCCTATTTTCGATTTTGAAATTTTAGGGTATCAACGTCAAAAAGCAAGTGTATAGCCTTTGATTTTATGATGACGAAAATGGAGAAAAGCTCAAAAATCATTTTTCGAGGATTTAGACGTTAATTTCTCGTTTAGTACTTTCCAAATAATGAAAAAAAAACCCAATTTTCGATTTTGAAATTTTAGGGTATCAGCGTCAAAAAGCAAGTGTATAGCCTTTGATTTTTTGATGACGAAAATGGGTAAAAGCTGAAAAATCATTTTTCGAGGATTTAGACGTTAATTTCTCGTTTAGTACGTTCCAAATAATGAAAAAAAAACCCAATTTTCGATTTTGAAATTTTAGGTTATCAGAGTCAAAAGGCAAGTGTATAGCCTTTGATTTTTTGATGACGAAAATGGGTAAAAGCTGAAAAATCATTTTTCGAGGATTTAGACGTTAATTTCTCGTTTAGTACGTTCCAAATAATGAAAAAAAAAACCCAATTTTCGATTTTGAAATTTTAGGGTATCAGAGTCAAAAAGCAAGTGTATAGCCTTTGATTTTTTGATGACGAAAATGGGTAAAAGCTGAAAAATCATTTTTCGAGGATTTAGACGTTAATTTCTCGTTTAGTACGTTCCAAATAATGAAAAAAAAAAACCAATTTTCGATTTTGAAATTTTAGGGTATCAGAGTCAAAAAGCAAGTGTATAGCCTTTGATTTTTTGATGACGAAAATGGGTAAAAGCTGAAAAATCATTTTTCGAGGATTTAGACGTTAATTTCTCGTTTAGTACGTTCCAAATAATGAAAAAAAAACCCAATTTTCGATTTTGAAATTTTAGGTTATCAGAGTCAAAAGGCAAGTGTATAGCCTTTGATTTTTTGATGACGAAAATGGGTAAAAGCTGAAAAATCATTTTTCGAGGATTTAGACGTTAATTTCTCGTTTAGTACGTTCCAAATAATGAAAAAAAAAACCCAATTTTCGATTTTGAAATTTTAGGGTATCAGAGTCAAAAAGCAAGTGTATAGCCTTTGATTTTTTGATGACGAAAATGGGTAAAAGCTGAAAAATCATTTTTCGAGGATTTAGACGTTAATTTCTCGTTTAGTACGTTCCAAATAATGAAAAAAAAACCCAATTTTCGATTTTGAAATTTTAGGGTATCAGCGTCAAAAAGCAAGTGTATAGCCTTTGATTTTTTGATGACGAAAATGGGTAAAAGCTGAAAAATCATTTTTCGAGGATTTAGACGTTAATTTCTCGTTTAGTACGTTCCAAATAATGAAAAAAAAACCCAATTTTCGATTTTGAAATTTTAGGGTATCAGAGTCAAAAAGCAAGGTTATAGCCTTTGATTTTTTGATGACGAAAATGGGTAAAAGCTGAAAAATCATTTTTCGAGGATTTAGACGTTAATTTCTCGTTTAGTACGTTCCAAATAATGAAAAAAAAACCCAATTTTCGATTTTGAAATTTTAGGGTATCAGAGTCAAAAAGCAAGGTTATAGCCTTTGATTTTTTGATGACGAAAATGGGTAAAAGCTGAAAAATCATTTTTCGAGGATTTAGACGTTAATTTCTCGTTTAGTACGTTCCAAATAATGAAAAAAAAAACCAATTTTCGATTTTGAAATTTTAGGGTATCAGAGTCAAAAAGCAAGGTTATAGCCTTTGATTTTTTGATGACGAAAATGGGTAAAAGCTGAAAAATCATTTTTCGAGGATTTAGACGTTAATTTCTCGTTTAGTACGTTCCAAATAATGAAAAAAAAACCCAATTTTCGATTTTGAAATTTTAGGGTATCAGAGTCAAAAAGCAAGGTTATAGCCTTTGATTTTTTGATGACGAAAATGGGTAAAAGCTGAAAAATCATTTTTCGAGGATTTAGACGTTAATTTCTCGTTTAGTACGTTCCAAATAATGAAAAAAAAACCCAATTTTCGATTTTGAAATTTTAGGGTATCAGAGTCAAAAAGCAAGGTTATAGCCTTTGATTTTTTGATGACGAAAATGGGTAAAAGCTGAAAAATCATTTTTCGAGGATTTAGACGTTAATTTCTCGTTTAGTACGTTCCAAATAATGAAAAAAAAACCCAATTTTCGATTTTGAAATTTTAGGGTATCAGAGTCAAAAAGCAAGGTTATAGCCTTTGATTTTTTGATGACGAAAATGGGTAAAAGCTGAAAAATCATTTTTCGAGGATTTAGACGTTAATTTCTCGTTTAGTACGTTCCAAATAATGAAAAAAAAACCCAATTTTCGATTTTGAAATTTTAGGGTATCAGAGTCAAAAAGCAAGGTTATAGCCTTTGATTTTTTGATGACGAAAATGGGTAAAAGCTGAAAAATCATTTTTCGAGGATTTAGACGTTAATTTCTCGTTTAGTACGTTCCAAATAATGAAAAAAAAACCCAATTTTCGATTTTGAAATTTTAGGGTATCAGAGTCAAAAAGCAAGGTTATAGCCTTTGATTTTTTGATGACGAAAATGGGTAAAAGCTGAAAAATCATTTTTCGAGGATTTAGACGTTAATTTCTCGTTTAGTACGTTCCAAATAATGAAAAAAAAACCCAATTTTCGATTTTGAAATTTTAGGGTATCAGAGTCAAAAAGCAAGGTTATAGCCTTTGATTTTTTGATGACGAAAATGGGTAAAAGCTGAAAAATCATTTTTCGAGGATTTAGACGTTAATTTCTCGTTTAGTACGTTCCAAATAATGAAAAAAAAACCCAATTTTCGATTTTGAAATTTTAGGGTATCAGAGTCAAAAAGCAAGGTTATAGCCTTTGATTTTTTGATGACGAAAATGGGTAAAAGCTGAAAAATCATTTTTCGAGGATTTAGACGTTAATTTCTCGTTTAGTACGTTCCAAATAATGAAAAAAAACCCAATTTTCGATTTTGAAATTTTAGGGTATCAGAGTCAAAAAGCAAGGTTATAGCCTTTGATTTTTTGATGACGAAAATGGGTAAAAGCTGAAAAATCATTTTTCGAGGATTTAGACGTTAATTTCTCGTTTAGTACGTTCCAAATAATGAAAAAAAAACCCAATTTTCGATTTTGAAATTTTAGGGTATCAGAGTCAAAAAGCAAGGTTATAGCCTTTGATTTTTTGATGACGAAAATGGGTAAAAGCTGAAAAATCATTTTTCGAGGATTTAGACGTTAATTTCTCGTTTAGTACGTTCCAAATAATGAAAAAAAAACCCAATTTTCGATTTTGAAATTTTAGGGTATCAGAGTCAAAAAGCAAGGTTATAGCCTTTGATTTTTTGATGACGAAAATGGGTAAAAGCTGAAAAATCATTTTTCGAGGATTTAGACGTTAATTTCTCGTTTAGTACGTTCCAAATAATGAAAAAAAACCCAATTTTCGATTTTGAAATTTTAGGGTATCAGAGTCAAAAAGCAAGGTTATAGCCTTTGATTTTTTGATGACGAAAATGGGTAAAAGCTGAAAAATCATTTTTCGAGGATTTAGACGTTAATTTCTCGTTTAGTACGTTCCAAATAATGAAAAAAAAACCCAATTTTCGATTTTGAAATTTTAGGGTATCAGAGTCAAAAAGCAAGGTTATAGCCTTTGATTTTTTGATGACGAAAATGGGTAAAAGCTGAAAAATCATTTTTCGAGGATTTAGACGTTAATTTCTCGTTTAGTACGTTCCAAATAATGAAAAAAAAACCCAATTTTCGATTTTGAAATTTTAGGGTATCAGAGTCAAAAAGCAAGGTTATAGCCTTTGATTTTTTGATGACGAAAATGGGTAAAAGCTGAAAAATCATTTTTCGAGGATTTAGACGTTAATTTCTCGTTTAGTACGTTCCAAATAATGAAAAAAAAACCCAATTTTCGATTTTGAAATTTTAGGGTATCAGAGTCAAAAAGCAAGGTTATAGCCTTTGATTTTTTGATGACGAAAATGGGTAAAAGCTGAAAAATCATTTTTCGAGGATTTAGACGTTAATTTCTCGTTTAGTACGTTCCAAATAATGAAAAAAAAACCCAATTTTCGATTTTGAAATTTTAGGGTATCAGAGTCAAAAAGCAAGGTTATAGCCTTTGATTTTTTGATGACGAAAATGGGTAAAAGCTGAAAAATCATTTTTCGAGGATTTAGACGTTAATTTCTCGTTTAGTACGTTCCAAATAATGAAAAAAAAACCCAATTTTCGATTTTGAAATTTTAGGGTATCAGAGTCAAAATGCAAGGTTATAGCCTTTGATTTTTTGATGACGAAAATGGGTAAAAGCTGAAAAATCATTTTTCGAGGATTTAGACGTTAATTTCTCGTTTAGTACGTTCCAAATAATGAAAAAAAAACCCAATTTTCGATTTTGAAATTTTAGGGTATCAGAGTCAAAAAGCAAGGTTATAGCCTTTGATTTTTTGATGACGAAAATGGGTAAAAGCTGAAAAATCATTTTTCGAGGATTTAGACGTTAATTTCTCGTTTAGTACGTTCCAAATAATGAAAAAAAAACCCAATTTTCGATTTTGAAATTTTAGGGTATCAGAGTCAAAAAGCAAGGTTATAGCCTTTGATTTTTTGATGACGAAAATGGGTAAAAGCTGAAAAATCATTTTTCGAGGATTTAGACGTTAATTTCTCGTTTAGTACGTTCCAAATAATGAAAAAAAAACCCAATTTTCGATTTTGAAATTTTAGGGTATCAGAGTCAAAAAGCAAGGTTATAGCCTTTGATTTTTTGATGACGAAAATGGGTAAAAGCTGAAAAATCATTTTTCGAGGATTTAGACGTTAATTTCTCGTTTAGTACGTTCCAAATAATGAAAAAAAAAACCCAATTTTCGATTTTGAAATTTTAGGGTATCAGAGTCAAAAAGCAAGGTTATAGCCTTTGATTTTTTGATGACGAAAATGGGTAAAAGCTGAAAAATCATTTTTCGAGGATTTAGACGTTAATTTCTCGTTTAGTACGTTCCAAATAATGAAAAAAAAAACCCAATTTTCGATTTTGAAATTTTAGGGTATCAGAGTCAAAAAGCAAGGTTATAGCCTTTGATTTTTTGATGACGAAAATGGGTAAAAGCTGAAAAATCATTTTTCGAGGATTTAGACGTTAATTTCTCGTTTAGTACATTCCAAATAATGAAAAAAAAACCCAATTTTCGATTTTGAAATTTTAGGGTATCAGAGTCAAAAAGCAAGGTTATAGCCTTTGATTTTTTGATGACGAAAATGGGTAAAAGCTGAAAAATCATTTTTCGAGGATTTAGACGTTAATTTCTCGTTTAGTACGTTCCAAATAATGAAAAAAAAACCCAATTTTCGATTTTGAAATTTTAGGGTATCAGAGTCAAAAAGCAAGGTTATAGCCTTTGATTTTTTGATGACGAAAATGGGTAAAAGCTGAAAAATCATTTTTCGAGGATTTAGACGTTAATTTCTCGTTTAGTACGTTCCAAATAATGAAAAAAAAACCCAATTTTCGATTTTGAAATTTTAGGGTATCAGAGTCAAAAAGCAAGGTTATAGCCTTTGATTTTTTGATGACGAAAATGGGTAAAAGCTGAAAAATCATTTTTCGAGGATTTAGACGTTAATTTCTCGTTCAGTACGTTCCAAATAATGAAAAAAAAACCCAATTTTCGATTTTGAAATTTTAGGGTATCAGAGTCAAAAAGCAAGGTTATAGCCTTTGATTTTTTGATGACGAAAATGGGTAAAAGCTGAAAAATCATTTTTCGAGGATTTAGACGTTAATTTCTCGTTTAGTACGTTCCAAATAATGAAAAAAAAAAACCAATTTTCGATTTTGAAATTTTAGGGTATCAGAGTCAAAAAGCAAGGTTATAGCCTTTGATTTTTTGATGACGAAAATGGGTAAAAGCTGAAAAATCATTTTTCGAGGATTTAGACGTTAATTTCTCGTTTAGTACGTTCCAAATAATGAAAAAAAAACCCAATTTTCGATTTTGAAATTTTAGGGTATCAGAGTCAAAAAGCAAGGTTATAGCCTTTGATTTTTTGATGACGAAAATGGGTAAAAGCTGAAAAATCATTTTTCGAGGATTTAGACGTTAATTTCTCGTTTAGTACGTTCCAAATAATGAAAAAAAAACCCAATTTTCGATTTTGAAATTTTAGGGTATCAGAGTCAAAAAGCAAGGTTATAGCCTTTGATTTTTTGATGACGAAAATGGGTAAAAGCTGAAAAATCATTTTTCGAGGATTTAGACGTTAATTTCTCGTTTAGTACGTTCCAAATAATGAAAAAAAAACCCAATTTTCGATTTTGAAATTTTAGGGTATCAGAGTCAAAAAGCAAGGTTATAGCCTTTGATTTTTTGATGACGAAAATGGGTAAAAGCTGAAAAATCATTTTTCGAGGATTTAGACGTTAATTTCTCGTTTAGTACGTTCCAAATAATGAAAAAAAAAACCAATTTTCGATTTTGAAATTTTAGGGTATCAGAGTCAAAAAGCAAGGTTATAGCCTTTGATTTTTTGATGACGAAAATGGGTAAAAGCTGAAAAATCATTTTTCGAGGATTTAGACGTTAATTTCTCGTTTAGTACGTTCCAAATAATGAAAAAAAAAACCCAATTTTCGATTTTGAAATTTTAGGGTATCAGAGTCAAAAAGCAAGGTTATAGCCTTTGATTTTTTGATGACGAAAATGGGTAAAAGCTGAAAAATCATTTTTCGAGGATTTAGACGTTAATTTCTCGTTTAGTACGTTCCAAATAATGAAAAAAAAAAACCAATTTTCGATTTTGAAATTTTAGGGTATCAGAGTCAAAAAGCAAGGTTATAGCCTTTGATTTTTTGATGACGAAAATGGGTAAAAGCTGAAAAATCATTTTTCGAGGATTTAGACGTTAATTTCTCGTTTAGTACGTTCCAAATAATGAAAAAAAAAACCCAATTTTCGATTTTGAAATTTTAGGGTATCAGAGTCAAAAAGCAAGGTTATAGCCTTTGATTTTTTGATGACGAAAATGGGTAAAAGCTGAAAAATCATTTTTCGAGGATTTAGACGTTAATTTCTCGTTTAGTACGTTCCAAATAATGAAAAAAAAAACCCAATTTTCGATTTTGAAATTTTAGGGTATCAGAGTCAAAAAGCAAGGTTATAGCCTTTGATTTTTTGATGACGAAAATGGGTAAAAGCTGAAAAATCATTTTTCGAGGATTTAGACGTTAATTTCTCGTTTAGTACGTTCCAAATAATGAAAAAAAAACCCAATTTTCGATTTTGAAATTTTAGGGTATCAGAGTCAAAAAGCAAGGTTATAGCCTTTGATTTTTTGATGACGAAAATGGGTAAAAGCTGAAAAATCATTTTTCGAGGATTTAGACGTTAATTTCTCGTTTAGTACGTTCCAAATAATGAAAAAAAAAAACCAATTTTCGATTTTGAAATTTTAGGGTATCAGAGTCAAAAAGCAAGGTTATAGCCTTTGATTTTTTGATGACGAAAATGGGTAAAAGCTGAAAAATCATTTTTCGAGGATTTAGACGTTAATTTCTCGTTTAGTACGTTCCAAATAATGAAAAAAAAAACCCAATTTTCGATTTTGAAATTTTAGGGTATCAGAGTCAAAAAGCAAGGTTATAGCCTTTGATTTTTTGATGACGAAAATGGGTAAAAGCTGAAAAATCATTTTTCGAGGATTTAGACGTTAATTTCTCGTTTAGTACGTTCCAAATAATGAAAAAAAAAACCCAATTTTCGATTTTGAAATTTTAGGGTATCAGAGTCAAAAAGCAAGGTTATAGCCTTTGATTTTTTGATGACGAAAATGGGTAAAAGCTGAAAAATCATTTTTCGAGGATTTAGACGTTAATTTCTCGTTTAGTACGTTCCAAATAATGAAAAAAAAAACCCAATTTTCGATTTTGAAATTTTAGGGTATCAGAGTCAAAAAGCAAGGTTATAGCCTTTGATTTTTTGATGACGAAAATGGGTAAAAGCTGAAAAATCATTTTTCGAGGATTTAGACGTTAATTTCTCGTTTAGTACGTTCCAAATAATGAAAAAAAAAACCCAATTTTCGATTTTGAAATTTTAGGGTATCAGAGTCAAAAAGCAAGGTTATAGCCTTTGATTTTTTGATGACGAAAATGGGTAAAAGCTGAAAAATCATTTTTCGAGGATTTAGACGTTAATTTCTCGTTTAGTACGTTCCAAATAATGAAAAAAAAAAACCAATTTTCGATTTTGAAATTTTAGGGTATCAGAGTCAAAAAGCAAGGTTATAGCCTTTGATTTTTTGATGACGAAAATGGGTAAAAGCTGAAAAATCATTTTTCGAGGATTTAGACGTTAATTTCTCGTTTAGTACGTTCCAAATAATGAAAAAAAACCCAATTTTCGATTTTGAAATTTTAGGGTATCAGAGTCAAAAAGCAAGGTTATAGCCTTTGATTTTTTGATGACGAAAATGGGTAAAAGCTGAAAAATCATTTTTCGAGGATTTAGACGTTAATTTCTCGTTTAGTACGTTCCAAATAATGAAAAAAAAACCCAATTTTCGATTTTGAAATTTTAGGGTATCAGAGTCAAAAAGCAAGGTTATAGCCTTTGATTTTTTGATGACGAAAATGGGTAAAAGCTGAAAAATCATTTTTCGAGGATTTAGACGTTAATTTCTCGTTTAGTACGTTCCAAATAATGAAAAAAAAAACCCAATTTTCGATTTTGAAATTTTAGGGTATCAGAGTCAAAAAGCAAGGTTATAGCCTTTGATTTTTTGATGACGAAAATGGGTAAAAGCGAAAAATCATTTTTCGAGGATTTAGACGTTAATTTCTCGTTTAGTACGTTCCAAATAATGAAAAAAAAACCCAATTTTCGATTTTGAAATTTTAGGGTATCAGAGTCAAAAAGCAAGGTTATAGCCTTTGATTTTTTGATGACGAAAATGGGTAAAAGCTGAAAAATCATTTTTCGAGGATTTAGACGTTAATTTCTCGTTTAGTACGTTCCAAATAATGAAAAAAAAAACCCAATTTTCGATTTTGAAATTTTAGGGTATCAGAGTCAAAAAGCAAGGTTATAGCCTTTGATTTTTTGATGACGAAAATGGGTAAAAGCTGAAAAATCATTTTTCGAGGATTTAGACGTTAATTTCTCGTTTAGTACGTTCCAAATAATGAAAAAAAAAACCCAATTTTCGATTTTGAAATTTTAGGGTATCAGAGTCAAAAAGCAAGGTTATAGCCTTTGATTTTTTGATGACGAAAATGGGTAAAAGCTGAAAAATCATTTTTCGAGGATTTAGACGTTAATTTCTCGTTTAGTACGTTCCAAATAATGAAAAAAAAAACCCAATTTTCGATTTTGAAATTTTAGGGTATCAGAGTCAAAAAGCAAGGTTATAGCCTTTGATTTTTTGATGACGAAAATGGGTAAAAGCTGAAAAATCATTTTTCGAGGATTTAGACGTTAATTTCTCGTTTAGTACGTTCCAAATAATGAAAAAAAAACCCAATTTTCGATTTTGAAATTTTAGGGTATCAGAGTCAAAAAGCAAGGTTATAGCCTTTGATTTTTTGATGACGAAAATGGGTAAAAGCTGAAAAATCATTTTTCGAGGATTTAGACGTTAATTTCTCGTTTAGTACGTTCCAAATAATGAAAAAAAAACCCAATTTTCGATTTTGAAATTTTAGGGTATCAGAGTCAAAAAGCAAGGTTATAGCCTTTGATTTTTTGATGACGAAAATGGGTAAAGCTGAAAAATCATTTTTCGAGGATTTAGACGTTAATTTCTCGTTTAGTACGTTCCAAATAATGAAAAAAAAACCCAATTTTCGATTTTGAAATTTTAGGGTATCAGAGTCAAAAAGCAAGGTTATAGCCTTTGATTTTTTGATGACGAAAATGGGTAAAAGCTGAAAAATCATTTTTCGAGGATTTAGACGTTAATTTCTCGTTTAGTACGTTCCAAATAATGAAAAAAAAACCCAATTTTCGATTTTGAAATTTTAGGGTATCAGAGTCAAAAAGCAAGGTTATAGCCTTTGATTTTTTGATGACGAAAATGGGTAAAAGCTGAAAAATCATTTTTCGAGGATTTAGACGTTAATTTCTCGTTTAGTACGTTCCAAATAATGAAAAAAAAACCCAATTTTCGATTTTGAAATTTTAGGGTATCAGAGTCAAAAAGCAAGGTTATAGCCTTTGATTTTTTGATGACGAAAATGGGTAAAAGCTGAAAAATCATTTTTCGAGGATTTAGACGTTAATTTCTCGTTTAGTACGTTCCAAATAATGAAAAAAAAACCCAATTTTCGATTTTGAAATTTTAGGGTATCAGAGTCAAAAAGCAAGGTTATAGCCTTTGATTTTTTGATGACGAAAATGGGTAAAAGCTGAAAAATCATTTTTCGAGGATTTAGACGTTAATTTCTCGTTTAGTACGTTCCAAATAATGAAAAAAAAACCCAATTTTCGATTTTGAAATTTTAGGGTATCAGAGTCAAAAAGCAAGGTTATAGCCTTTGATTTTTTGATGACGAAAATGGGTAAAAGCTGAAAAATCATTTTTCGAGGATTTAGACGTTAATTTCTCGTTTAGTACGTTCCAAATAATGAAAAAAAAACCCAATTTTCGATTTTGAAATTTTAGGGTATCAGAGTCAAAAAGCAAGGTTATAGCCTTTGATTTTTTGATGACGAAAATGGGTAAAAGCTGAAAAATCATTTTTCGAGGATTTAGACGTTAATTTCTCGTTTAGTACGTTCCAAATAATGAAAAAAAAAACCCAATTTTCGATTTTGAAATTTTAGGGTATCAGAGTCAAAAAGCAAGGTTATAGCCTTTGATTTTTTGATGACGAAAATGGGTAAAAGCTGAAAAATCATTTTTCGAGGATTTAGACGTTAATTTCTCGTTTAGTACGTTCCAAATAATGAAAAAAAAACCCAATTTTCGATTTTGAAATTTTAGGGTATCAGAGTCAAAAAGCAAGGTTATAGCCTTTGATTTTTTGATGACGAAAATGGGTAAAAGCTGAAAAATCATTTTTCGAGGATTTAGACGTTAATTTCTCGTTTAGTACGTTCCAAATAATGAAAAAAAAACCCAATTTTCGATTTTGAAATTTTAGGGTATCAGAGTCAAAAAGCAAGGTTATAGCCTTTGATTTTTTGATGACGAAAATGGGTAAAAGCTGAAAAATCATTTTTCGAGGATTTAGACGTTAATTTCTCGTTTAGTACGTTCCAAATAATGAAAAAAAAACCCAATTTTCGATTTTGAAATTTTAGGGTATCAGAGTCAAAAAGCAAGGTTATAGCCTTTGATTTTTTGATGACGAAAATGGGTAAAAGCTGAAAAATCATTTTTCGAGGATTTAGACGTTAATTTCTCGTTTAGTACGTTCCAAATAATGAAAAAAAAACCCAATTTTCGATTTTGAAATTTTAGGGTATCAGAGTCAAAAAGCAAGGTTATAGCCTTTGATTTTTTGATGACGAAAATGGGTAAAAGCTGAAAAATCATTTTTCGAGGATTTAGACGTTAATTTCTCGTTTAGTACGTTCCAAATAATGAAAAAAAAACCCAATTTTCGATTTTGAAATTTTAGGGTATCAGAGTCAAAAAGCAAGGTTATAGCCTTTGATTTTTTGATGACGAAAATGGGTAAAAGCTGAAAAATCATTTTTCGAGGATTTAGACGTTAATTTCTCGTTTAGTACGTTCCAAATAATGAAAAAAAAACCCAATTTTCGATTTTGAAATTTTAGGGTATCAGAGTCAAAAAGCAAGGTTATAGCCTTTGATTTTTTGATGACGAAAATGGGTAAAAGCTGAAAAATCATTTTTCGAGGATTTAGACGTTAATTTCTCGTTTAGTACGTTCCAAATAATGAAAAAAAAACCCAATTTTCGATTTTGAAATTTTAGGGTATCAGAGTCAAAAAGCAAGGTTATAGCCTTTGATTTTTTGATGACGAAAATGGGTAAAAGCTGAAAAATCATTTTTCGAGGATTTAGACGTTAATTTCTCGTTTAGTACGTTCCAAATAATGAAAAAAAAAACCCAATTTTCGATTTTGAAATTTTAGGGTATCAGAGTCAAAAAGCAAGGTTATAGCCTTTGATTTTTTGATGACGAAAATGGGTAAAAGCTGAAAAATCATTTTTCGAGGATTTAGACGTTAATTTCTCGTTTAGTACGTTCCAAATAATGAAAAAAAAACCCAATTTTCGATTTTGAAATTTTAGGGTATCAGAGTCAAAAAGCAAGGTTATAGCCTTTGATTTTTTGATGACGAAAATGGGTAAAAGCTGAAAAATCATTTTTCGAGGATTTAGACGTTAATTTCTCGTTTAGTACGTTCCAAATAATGAAAAAAAAACCCAATTTTCGATTTTGAAATTTTAGGGTATCAGAGTCAAAAAGCAAGGTTATAGCCTTTGATTTTTTGATGACGAAAATGGGTAAAAGCTGAAAAATCATTTTTCGAGGATTTAGACGTTAATTTCTCGTTTAGTACGTTCCAAATAATGAAAAAAAAAACCCAATTTTCGATTTTGAAATTTTAGGGTATCAGAGTCAAAAAGCAAGGTTATAGCCTTTGATTTTTTGATGACGAAAATGGGTAAAAGCTGAAAAATCATTTTTCGAGGATTTAGACGTTAATTTCTCGTTTAGTACGTTCCAAATAATGAAAAAAAAAACCCAATTTTCGATTTTGAAATTTTAGGGTATCAGAGTCAAAAAGCAAGGTTATAGCCTTTGATTTTTTGATGACGAAAATGGGTAAAAGCTGAAAAATCATTTTTCGAGGATTTAGACGTTAATTTCTCGTTTAGTACGTTCCAAATAATGAAAAAAAAACCCAATTTTCGATTTTGAAATTTTAGGGTATCAGAGTCAAAAAGCAAGGTTATAGCCTTTGATTTTTTGATGACGAAAATGGGTAAAAGCTGAAAAATCATTTTTCGAGGATTTAGACGTTAATTTCTCGTTTAGTACGTTCCAAATAATGAAAAAAAAACCCAATTTTCGATTTTGAAATTTTAGGGTATCAGAGTCAAAAAGCAAGGTTATAGCCTTTGATTTTTTGATGACGAAAATGGGTAAAAGCTGAAAAATCATTTTTCGAGGATTTAGACGTTAATTTCTCGTTTAGTACGTTCCAAATAATGAAAAAAAAACCCAATTTTCGATTTTGAAATTTTAGGGTATCAGAGTCAAAAAGCAAGGTTATAGCCTTTGATTTTTTGATGACGAAAATGGGTAAAAGCTGAAAAATCATTTTTCGAGGATTTAGACGTTAATTTCTCGTTTAGTACGTTCCAAATAATGAAAAAAAAACCCAATTTTCGATTTTGAAATTTTAGGGTATCAGAGTCAAAAAGCAAGGTTATAGCCTTTGATTTTTTGATGACGAAAATGGGTAAAAGCTGAAAAATCATTTTTCGAGGATTTAGACGTTAATTTCTCGTTTAGTACGTTCCAAATAATGAAAAAAAAACCCAATTTTCGATTTTGAAATTTTAGGGTATCAGAGTCAAAAAGCAAGGTTATAGCCTTTGATTTTTTGATGACGAAAATGGGTAAAAGCTGAAAAATCATTTTTCGAGGATTTAGACGTTAATTTCTCGTTTAGTACGTTCCAAATAATGAAAAAAAAACCCAATTTTCGATTTTGAAATTTTAGGGTATCAGAGTCAAAAGCAAGGTTATAGCCTTTGATTTTTTGATGACGAAAATGGGTAAAAGCTGAAAAATCATTTTTCGAGGATTTAGACGTTAATTTCTCGTTTAGTACGTTCCAAATAATGAAAAAAAAACCCAATTTTCGATTTTGAAATTTTAGGGTATCAGAGTCAAAAAGCAAGGTTATAGCCTTTGATTTTTTGATGACGAAAATGGGTAAAAGCTGAAAAATCATTTTTCGAGGATTTAGACGTTAATTTCTCGTTTAGTACGTTCCAAATAATGAAAAAAAAAACCCAATTTTCGATTTTGAAATTTTAGGGTATCAGAGTCAAAAAGCAAGGTTATAGCCTTTGATTTTTTGATGACGAAAATGGGTAAAAGCTGAAAAATCATTTTTCGAGGATTTAGACGTTAATTTCTCGTTTAGTACGTTCCAAATAATGAAAAAAAAAACCCAATTTTCGATTTTGAAATTTTAGGGTATCAGAGTCAAAAAGCAAGGTTATAGCCTTTGATTTTTTGATGACGAAAATGGGTAAAAGCTGAAAAATCATTTTTCGAGGATTTAGACGTTAATTTCTCGTTTAGTACGTTCCAAATAATGAAAAAAAAACCCAATTTTCGATTTTGAAATTTTAGGGTATCAGAGTCAAAAAGCAAGGTTATAGCCTTTGATTTTTTGATGACGAAAATGGGTAAAAGCTGAAAAATCATTTTTCGAGGATTTAGACGTTAATTTCTCGTTTAGTACGTTCCAAATAATGAAAAAAAAACCCAATTTTCGATTTTGAAATTTTAGGGTATCAGAGTCAAAAAGCAAGGTTATAGCCTTTGATTTTTTGATGACGAAAATGGGTAAAAGCTGAAAAATCATTTTTCGAGGATTTAGACGTTAATTTCTCGTTTAGTACGTTCCAAATAATGAAAAAAAAAACCCAATTTTCGATTTTGAAATTTTAGGGTATCAGAGTCAAAAAGCAAGGTTATAGCCTTTGATTTTTTGATGACGAAAATGGGTAAAAGCTGAAAAATCATTTTTCGAGGATTTAGACGTTAATTTCTCGTTTAGTACGTTCCAAATAATGAAAAAAAAACCCAATTTTCGATTTTGAAATTTTAGGGTATCAGAGTCAAAAAGCAAGGTTATAGCCTTTGATTTTTTGATGACGAAAATGGGTAAAAGCTGAAAAATCATTTTTCGAGGATTTAGACGTTAATTTCTCGTTTAGTACGTTCCAAATAATGAAAAAAAAAACCCAATTTTCGATTTTGAAATTTTAGGGTATCAGAGTCAAAAAGCAAGGTTATAGCCTTTGATTTTTTGATGACGAAAATGGGTAAAAGCTGAAAATCATTTTTCGAGGATTTAGACGTTAATTTCTCGTTTAGTACGTTCCAAATAATGAAAAAAAAACCCAATTTTCGATTTTGAAATTTTAGGGTATCAGAGTCAAAAAGCAAGGTTATAGCCTTTGATTTTTTGATGACGAAAATGGGTAAAAGCTGAAAAATCATTTTTCGAGGATTTAGACGTTAATTTCTCGTTTAGTACGTTCCAAATAATGAAAAAAAAACCCAATTTTCGATTTTGAAATTTTAGGGTATCAGAGTCAAAAAGCAAGGTTATAGCCTTTGATTTTTTGATGACGAAAATGGGTAAAAGCTGAAAAATCATTTTTCGAGGATTTAGACGTTAATTTCTCGTTTAGTACGTTCCAAATAATGAAAAAAAAACCCAATTTTCGATTTTGAAATTTAGGGTATCAGAGTCAAAAAGCAAGGTTATAGCCTTTGATTTTTTGATGACGAAAATGGGTAAAAGCTGAAAAATCATTTTTCGAGGATTTAGACGTTAATTTCTCGTTTAGTACGTTCCAAATAATGAAAAAAAAACCCAATTTTCGATTTTGAAATTTTAGGGTATCAGAGTCAAAAAGCAAGGTTATAGCCTTTGATTTTTTGATGACGAAAATGGGTAAAAGCTGAAAAATCATTTTTCGAGGATTTAGACGTTAATTTCTCGTTTAGTACGTTCCAAATAATGAAAAAAAAACCCAATTTTCGATTTTGAAATTTTAGGGTATCAGAGTCAAAAAGCAAGGTTATAGCCTTTGATTTTTTGATGACGAAAATGGGTAAAAGCTGAAAAATCATTTTTCGAGGATTTAGACGTTAATTTCTCGTTTAGTACGTTCCAAATAATGAAAAAAAAACCCAATTTTCGATTTTGAAATTTTAGGGTATCAGAGTCAAAAAGCAAGGTTATAGCCTTTGATTTTTTGATGACGAAAATGGGTAAAAGCTGAAAAATCATTTTTCGAGGATTTAGACGTTAATTTCTCGTTTAGTACGTTCCAAATAATGAAAAAAAAACCCAATTTTCGATTTTGAAATTTTAGGGTATCAGAGTCAAAAAGCAAGGTTATAGCCTTTGATTTTTTGATGACGAAAATGGGTAAAAGCTGAAAAATCATTTTTCGAGGATTTAGACGTTAATTTCTCGTTTAGTACGTTCCAAATAATGAAAAAAAAACCCAATTTTCGATTTTGAAATTTTAGGGTATCAGAGTCAAAAAGCAAGGTTATAGCCTTTGATTTTTTGATGACGAAAATGGGTAAAAGCTGAAAAATCATTTTTCGAGGATTTAGACGTTAATTTCTCGTTTAGTACGTTCCAAATAATGAAAAAAAAACCCAATTTTCGATTTTGAAATTTTAGGGTATCAGAGTCAAAAAGCAAGGTTATAGCCTTTGATTTTTTGATGACGAAAATGGGTAAAAGCTGAAAAATCATTTTTCGAGGATTTAGACGTTAATTTCTCGTTTAGTACGTTCCAAATAATGAAAAAAAAACCCAATTTTCGATTTTGAAATTTTAGGGTATCAGAGTCAAAAAGCAAGGTTATAGCCTTTGATTTTTTGATGACGAAAATGGGTAAAAGCTGAAAAATCATTTTTCGAGGATTTAGACGTTAATTTCTCGTTTAGTACGTTCCAAATAATGAAAAAAAAACCCAATTTTCGATTTTGAAATTTTAGGGTATCAGAGTCAAAAAGCAAGGTTATAGCCTTTGATTTTTTGATGACGAAAATGGGTAAAAGCTGAAAAATCATTTTTCGAGGATTTAGACGTTAATTTCTCGTTTAGTACGTTCCAAATAATGAAAAAAAACCCAATTTTCGATTTTGAAATTTTAGGGTATCAGAGTCAAAAAGCAAGGTTATAGCCTTTGATTTTTTGATGACGAAAATGGGTAAAAGCTGAAAAATCATTTTTCGAGGATTTAGACGTTAATTTCTCGTTTAGTACGTTCCAAATAATGAAAAAAAAAACCCAATTTTCGATTTTGAAATTTTAGGGTATCAGAGTCAAAAAGCAAGGTTATAGCCTTTGATTTTTTGATGACGAAAATGGGTAAAAGCTGAAAAATCATTTTTCGAGGATTTAGACGTTAATTTCTCGTTTAGTACGTTCCAAATAATGAAAAAAAACCCAATTTTCGATTTTGAAATTTTAGGGTATCAGAGTCAAAAAGCAAGGTTATAGCCTTTGATTTTTTGATGACGAAAATGGGTAAAAGCTGAAAAATCATTTTTCGAGGATTTAGACGTTAATTTCTCGTTTAGTACGTTCCAAATAATGAAAAAAAAACCCAATTTTCGATTTTGAAATTTTAGGGTATCAGAGTCAAAAAGCAAGGTTATAGCCTTTGATTTTTTGATGACGAAAATGGGTAAAAGCTGAAAAATCATTTTTCGAGGATTTAGACGTTAATTTCTCGTTTAGTACGTTCCAAATAATGAAAAAAAAACCCAATTTTCGATTTTGAAATTTTAGGGTATCAGAGTCAAAAAGCAAGTGTATAGCCTTTGATTTTTTGATGACGAAAATGGGTAAAAGCTGAAAAATCATTTTTCGAGGATTTAGACGTTAATTTCTCGTTTAGTACGTTCCAAATAATGAAAAAAAAACCCAATTTTCGATTTTGAAATTTTAGGGTATCAGAGTCAAAAAGCAAGTGTATAGCCTTTGATTTTTTGATGACGAAAATGGGTAAAAGCTGAAAAATCATTTTTCGAGGATTTAGACGTTAATTTCTCGTTTAGTACGTTCCAAATAATGAAAAAAAAAACCCAATTTTCGATTTTGAAATTTTAGGGTATCAGAGTCAAAAAGCAAGGTTATAGCCTTTGATTTTTTGATGACGAAAATGGGTAAAAGCTGAAAAATCATTTTTCGAGGATTTAGACGTTAATTTCTCGTTTAGTACGTTCCAAATAATGAAAAAAAAACCCAATTTTCGATTTTGAAATTTTAGGGTATCAGAGTCAAAAAGCAAGGTTATAGCCTTTGATTTTTTGATGACGAAAATGGGTAAAAGCTGAAAAATCATTTTTCGAGGATTTAGACGTTAATTTCTCGTTTAGTACGTTCCAAATAATGAAAAAAAAACCCAATTTTCGATTTTGAAATTTTAGGGTATCAGAGTCAAAAAGCAAGGTTATAGCCTTTGATTTTTTGATGACGAAAATGGGTAAAAGCTGAAAAATCATTTTTCGAGGATTTAGACGTTAATTTCTCGTTTAGTACGTTCCAAATAATGAAAAAAAAACCCAATTTTCGATTTTGAAATTTTAGGGTATCAGAGTCAAAAAGCAAGGTTATAGCCTTTGATTTTTTGATGACGAAAATGGGTAAAAGCTGAAAAATCATTTTTCGAGGATTTAGACGTTAATTTCTCGTTTAGTACGTTCCAAATAATGAAAAAAAAAACCCAATTTTCGATTTTGAAATTTTAGGGTATCAGAGTCAAAAAGCAAGGTTATAGCCTTTGATTTTTTGATGACGAAAATGGGTAAAAGCTGAAAAATCATTTTTCGAGGATTTAGACGTTAATTTCTCGTTTAGTACATTCCAAATAATGAAAAAAAAACCCAATTTTCGATTTTGAAATTTTAGGGTATCAGAGTCAAAAAGCAAGGTTATAGCCTTTGATTTTTTGATGACGAAAATGGGTAAAAGCTGAAAAATCATTTTTCGAGGATTTAGACGTTAATTTCTCGTTTAGTACGTTCCAAATAATGAAAAAAAAACCCAATTTTCGATTTTGAAATTTTAGGGTATCAGAGTCAAAAAGCAAGGTTATAGCCATTGATTTTTTGATGACGAAAATGGGTAAAAGCTGAAAAATCATTTTTCGAGGATTTAGACGTTAATTTCTCGTTTAGTACGTTCCAAATAATGAAAAAAAAACCCAATTTTCGATTTTGAAATTTTAGGGTATCAGAGTCAAAAAGCAAGGTTATAGCCTTTGATTTTTTGATGACGAAAATGGGTAAAAGCTGAAAAATCATTTTTCGAGGATTTAGACGTTAATTTCTCGTTTAGTACGTTCCAAATAATGAAAGAAAAACCCAATTTTCGATTTTGAAATTTTAGGGTATCAGAGTCAAAAAGCAAGTGTATAGCCTTTGATTTTTTGATGACGAAAATGGGTAAAAGCTGAAAAATCATTTTTCGAGGATTTAGACGTTAATTTCTCGTTTAGTACGTTCCAAATAATGAAAAAAAAACCCAATTTTCGATTTTGAAATTTTAGGGTATCAGAGTCAAAAAGCAAGGTTATAGCCTTTGATTTTTTGATGACGAAAATGGGTAAAAGCTGAAAAATCATTTTTCGAGGATTTAGACGTTAATTTCTCGTTTAGTACGTTCCAAATAATGAAAAAAAACCCAATTTTCGATTTTGAAATTTTAGGGTATCAGAGTCAAAAAGCAAGTGTATAGCCTTTGATTTTTTGATGACGAAAATGGGTAAAAGCTGAAAAATCATTTTTCGAGGATTTAGACGTTAATTTCTCGTTTAGTACGTTCCAAATAATGAAAAAAAAACCCAATTTTCGATTTTGAAATTTTAGGGTATCAGAGTCAAAAAGCAAGGTTATAGCCTTTGATTTTTTGATGACGAAAATGGGTAAAAGCTGAAAAATCATTTTTCGAGGATTTAGACGTTAATTTCTCGTTTAGTACGTTCCAAATAATGAAAAAAAACCCAATTTTCGATTTTGAAATTTTAGGGTATCAGAGTCAAAAAGCAAGTGTATAGCCTTTGATTTTTTGATGACGAAAATGGGTAAAAGCTGAAAAATCATTTTTCGAGGATTTAGACGTTAATTTCTCGTTTAGTACGTTCCAAATAATGAAAAAAAACCCAATTTTCGATTTTGAAATTTTAGGGTATCAGAGTCAAAAAGCAAGTGTATAGCCTTTGATTTTTTGATGACGAAAATGGGTAAAAGCTGAAAAATCATTTTTCGAGGATTTAGACGTTAATTTCTCGTTTAGTACGTTCCAAATAATGAAAAAAAAACCCAATTTTCGATTTTGAAATTTTAGGGTATCAGAGTCAAAAAGCAAGGTTATAGCCTTTGATTTTTTGATGACGAAAATGGGTAAAAGCTGAAAAATCATTTTTCGAGGATTTAGACGTTAATTTCTCGTTTAGTACGTTCCAAATAATGAAAAAAAACCCAATTTTCGATTTTGAAATTTTAGGGTATCAGAGTCAAAAAGCAAGGTTATAGCCTTTGATTTTTTGATGACGAAAATGGGTAAAAGCTGAAAAATCATTTTTCGAGGATTTAGACGTTAATTTCTCGTTTAGTACGTTCCAAATAATGAAAAAAAAAACCCAATTTTCGATTTTGAAATTTTAGGGTATCAGAGTCAAAAAGCAAGGTTATAGCCTTTGATTTTTTGATGACGAAAATGGGTAAAAGCTGAAAAATCATTTTTCGAGGATTTAGACGTTAATTTCTCGTTTAGTACATTCCAAATAATGAAAAAAAAACCCAATTTTCGATTTTGAAATTTTAGGGTATCAGAGTCAAAAAGCAAGTGTATAGCCTTTGATTTTTTGATGACGAAAATGGGTAAAAGCTGAAAAATCATTTTTCGAGGATTTAGACGTTAATTTCTCGTTTAGTACGTCCAAATAATGAAAAAAAAACCCAATTTTCGATTTTGAAATTTTAGGGTATCAGAGTCAAAAAGCAAGTGTATAGCCTTTGATTTTTTGATGACGAAAATGGGTAAAAGCTGAAAAATCATTTTTCGAGGATTTAGACGTTAATTTCTCGTTTAGTACGTTCCAAATAATGAAAAAAAAACCCAATTTTCGATTTTGAAATTTTAGGGTATCAGAGTCAAAAAGCAAGTGTATAGCCTTTGATTTTTTGATGACGAAAATGGGTAAAAGCTGAAAAATCATTTTTCGAGGATTTAGACGTTAATTTCTCGTTTAGTACGTTCCAAATAATGAAAGAAAAACCCAATTTTCGATTTTGAAATTTTAGGGTATCAGAGTCAAAAAGCAAGTGTATAGCCTTTGATTTTTTGATGACGAAAATGGGTAAAAGCTGAAAAATCATTTTTCGAGGATTTAGACGTTAATTTCTCGTTTAGTACGTTCCAAATAATGAAAGAAAAACCCAATTTTCGATTTTGAAATTTTAGGGTATCAGAGTCAAAAAGCAAGTGTATAGCCTTTGACTTTTTTGAAGACGAAAATGGGTAAAAGCTGAAAAATCATTTTTCGAGGATTTAGACGTTAATTTCTCGTTTAGTACGTTCCAAATAATGAAAGAAAAACCCAATTTTCGATTTTGAAATTTTAGGGTATCAGAGTCAAAAGGCAAGTGTATAGCCTTTGATTTTTTGATGACGAAAATGGGTAAAAGCTGAAAAATCATTTTTCGAGGATTTAGACGTTAATTTCTCGTTTAGTACGTTCCAAATAATGAAAGAAAACCCAATTTTCGATTTTGAAATTTTAGGGTATCAGAGTCAAAAAGCAAGTGTATAGCCTTTGATTTTTTGATGACGAAAATGGGTAAAAGCTGAAAAATCATTTTTCGAGGATTTAGACGTTAATTTCTCGTTTAGTACGTTCCAAATAATGAAAGAAAAACCCAATTTTCGATTTTGAAATTTTAGGGTATCAGAGTCAAAAAGCAAGTGTATAGCCTTTGATTTTTTGATGACGAAAATGGGTAAAAGCTGAAAAATCATTTTTCGAGGATTTAGACGTTAATTTCTCGTTTACTACGTTCCAAATAATGAAAAAAAAACCCAATTTTCGATTTTGAAATTTTAGGGTATCAGAGTCAAAAAGCAAGTGTATAGCCTTTGATTTTTTGATGACGAAAATGGGTAAAAGCTGAAAAATCATTTTTCGAGGATTTAGACGTTAATTTCTCGTTTAGTACGTTCCAAATAATGAAAGAAAAACCCAATTTTCGATTTTGAAATTTTAGGGTATCAGAGTCAAAAAGCAAGTGTATAGCCTTTGATTTTTGATGACGAAAATGGGTAAAAGCTGAAAAATCATTTTTCGAGGATTTAGACGTTAATTTCTCGTTTAGTACGTTCCAAATAATGAAAGAAAACCCCAATTTTCGATTTTGAAATTTTAGGGTATCAGAGTCAAAAAGCAAGTGTATAGCCTTTGATTTTTTGATGACGAAAATGGGTAAAAGCTGAAAAATCATTTTTCGAGGATTTAGACGTTAATTTCTCGTTTAGTACGTTCCAAATAATGAAAGAAAAACCCAATTTTCGATTTTGAAATTTTAGGGTATCAGAGTCAAAAAGCAAGTGTATAGCCTTTGATTTTTTGATGACGAAAATGGGTAAAAGCTGAAAAATCATTTTTCGAGGATTTAGACGTTAATTTCTCGTTTAGTACGTTCCAAATAATGAAAGAAAAACCCAATTTTCGATTTTGAAATTTTAGGGTATCAGAGTCAAAAAGCAAGTGTATAGCCTTTGATTTTTTGATGACGAAAATGGGTAAAAGCTGAAAAATCATTTTTCGAGGATTTAGACGTTAATTTCTCGTTTAGTACGTTCCAAATAATGAAAAAAAAACCCAATTTTCGATTTTGAAATTTTAGGGTATCAGAGTCAAAAAGCAAGTGTATAGCCTTTGATTTTTTGATGACGAAAATGGGTAAAAGCTGAAAAATCATTTTTCGAGGATTTAGACGTTAATTTCTCGTTTAGTACGTTCCAAATAATGAAAAAAAAACCCAATTTTCGATTTTGAAATTTTAAGGTATCAGAGTCAAAAAGCAAGTGTATAGCCTTTGATTTTTTGATGACGAAAATGGGTAAAAGCTGAAAAATCATTTTTCGAGGATTTAGACGTTAATTTCTCGTTTAGTACGTTCCAAATAATGAAAAAAAAACCCAATTTTCGATTTTGAAATTTTAGGGTATCAGAGTCAAAAAGCAAGTGTATAGCCTTTGATTTTTTGATGATGAAAATGGGTAAAAGCTGAAAAATCATTTTTCGAGGATTTAGACGTTAATTTCTCGTTTAGTACGTTCCAAATAATGAAAAAAAAACCCAATTTTCGATTTTGAAATTTTAGGGTATCAGAGTCAAAAAGCAAGTGTATAGCCTTTGATTTTTTGATGACGAGAATGGGTAAAAGCTGAAAAATCATTTTTCGAGGATTTAGACGTTAATTTCTCGTTTAGTACGTTCCAAATAATGAAAAAAAACCCAATTTTCGATTTTGAAATTTTAGGGTATCAGAGTCAAAAAGCAAGTGTATAGCCTTTGATTTTTTGATGACGAAAATGGGTAAAAGCTGAAAAATCCTTTTTCGAGGATTTAGACGTTAATTTCTCGTTTAGTACGTTCCAAATAATGAAAAAAAAACCCAATTTTCGATTTTGAAATTTTAGGGTATCAGAGTCAAAAAGCAAGTGTATAATAGCCTTTGATTTTTTGATGACGAAAATGGGTAAAAGCTGAAAAATCATTTTTCGAGGATTTAGACGTTAATTTCTCGTTTAGTACGTTCCAAATAATGAAAAAAAAACCCAATTTTCGATTTTGAAATTTTAGGGTATCAGAGTCAAAAAGCAAGTGTATAGCCTTTGATTTTTTGATGACGAAAATGGGTAAAAGCTGAAAAATCATTTTTCGAGGATTTAGACGTTAATTTCTCGTTTAGTACGTTCCAAATAATGAAAAAAAAACCCAATTTTCGATTTTGAAATTTTAGGGTATCAGAGTCAAAAAGCAAGTGTATAGCCTTTGATTTTTTGATGACGAAAATGGGTAAAAGCTGAAAAATCATTTTTCGAGGATTTAGACGTTAATTTCTCGTTTAGTACGTTCCAAATAATGAAAGAAAAACCCAATTTTCGATTTTGAAATTTTAGGGTATCAGAGTCAAAAAGCAAGTGTATAGCCTTTGATTTTTTGATGACGAAAATGGGTAAAAGCTGAAAAATCATTTTTCGAGGATTTAGACGTTAATTTCTCGTTTAGTACGTTCCAAATAATGAAAAAAAAACCCAATTTTCGATTTTGAAATTTTAGGGTATCAGAGTCAAAAAGCAAGTGTATAGCCTTTGATTTTTTGATGATGAAAATGGGTAAAAGCTGAAAAATCATTTTTCGAGGATTTAGACGTTAATTTCTCGTTTAGTACGTTCCAAATAATGAAAAAAAAACCCAATTTTCGATTTTGAAATTTTAGGGTATCAGAGTCAAAAAGCAAGTGTATAGCCTTTGATTTTTTGATGACGAGAATGGGTAAAAGCTGAAAAATCATTTTTCGAGGATTTAGACGTTAATTTCTCGTTTAGTACGTTCCAAATAATGAAAAAAAAACCCAATTTTCGATTTTGAAATTTTAGGGTATCAGAGTCAAAAAGCAAGTGTATAGCCTTTGATTTTTTGATGACGAAAATGGGTAAAAGCTGAAAAATCCTTTTTCGAGGATTTAGACGTTAATTTCTCGTTTAGTACGTTCCAAATAATGAAAAAAAAAACCCAATTTTCGATTTTGAAATTTTAGGGTATCAGAGTCAAAAAGCAAGTGTATAATAGCCTTTGATTTTTTGATGACGAAAATGGGTAAAAGCTGAAAAATCATTTTTCGAGGATTTAGACGTTAATTTCTCGTTTAGTACGTTCCAAATAATGAAAAAAAAACCCAATTTTCGATTTTGAAATTTTAGGGTATCAGAGTCAAAAAGCAAGTGTATAGCCTTTGATTTTTTGATGACGAAAATGGGTAAAAGCTGAAAAATCATTTTTCGAGGATTTAGACGTTAATTTCTCGTTTAGTACGTTCCAAATAATGAAAAAAAAACCCAATTTTCGATTTTGAAATTTTAGGGTATCAGAGTCAAAAAGCAAGTGTATAGCCTTTGATTTTTTGATGACGAAAATGGGTAAAAGCTGAAAAATCATTTTTCGAGGATTTAGACGTTAATTTCTCGTTTAGTACGTTCCAAATAATGAAAGAAAAACCCAATTTTCGATTTTGAAATTTTAGGGTATCAGAGTCAAAAAGCAAGTGTATAGCCTTTGATTTTTTGATGACGAAAATGGGTAAAAGCTGAAAAATCATTTTTCGAGGATTTAGACGTTAATTTCTCGTTTAGTACGTTCCAAATAATGAAAAAAAAACCCACTTTTCGATTTTGAAATTTTAGGGTATCAGAGTCAAAAAGCAAGTGTATAGCCTTTGATTTTTTGATGACGAAAATGGGTAAAAGCTGAAAAATCATTTTTCGAGGATTTAGACGTTAATTTCTCGTTTAGTACGTTCCAAATAATGAAAAAAAAACCCAATTTTCGATTTTGAAATTTTAGGGTATCAGAGTCAAAAAGCAAGTGTATTGCCTTTGATTTTTTGATGACGAAAATGGGTAAAAGCTGAAAAATCATTTTTCGAGGATTTAGACGTTAATTTCTCGTTTAGTACGTTCCAAATAATGAAAGAAAAACCCAATTTTCGATTTTGAAATTTTAGGGTGTATCAGAGTCAAAAAGCAAGTGTATAGCCTTTGATTTTTTGATGACGAAAATGGGTAAAAGCTGAAAAATCATTTTTCGAGGATTTAGACGTTAATTTCTCGTTTAGTACGTTCCAAATAATGAAAAAAAAACCCACTTTTCGATTTTGAAATTTTAGTGTATCAGAGTCAAAAAGCAAGTGTATAGCCTTTGATTTTTTGATGACGAAAATGGGTAAAAGCTGAAAAATCATTTTTCGAGGATTTAGACGTTAATTTCTCGTTTAGTACGTTCCAAATAATGAAAAAAAAACCCACTTTTCGATTTTGAAATTTTAGTGTATCAGAGTCAAAAAGCAAGTGTATAGCCTTTGATTTTTTGATGACGAAAATGGGTAAAAGCTGAAAAATCATTTTTCGAGGATTTAGACGTTAATTTCTCGTTTAGTACGTTCCAAATAATGAAAAAAAAACCCAATTTTCGATTTTGAAATTTTAGGGTATCAGAGTCAAAAAGCAAGTGTATAGCCTTTGATTTTTTGATGACGAAAATGGGTAAAAGCTGAAAAATCATTTTTCGAGGATTTAGACGTTAATTTCTCGTTTAGTACGTTCCAAATAATGAAAGAAAAACCCAATTTTCGATTTTGAAATTTTAGGGTGTATCAGAGTCAAAAAGCAAGTGTATAGCCTTTGATTTTTTGATGACGAAAATGGGTAAAAGCTGAAAAATCATTTTTCGAGGATTTAGACGTTAATTTCTCGTTTAGTACGTTCCAAATAATGAAAAAAAAACCCACTTTTCGATTTTGAAATTTTAGGGTATCAGAGTCAAAAAGCAAGTGTATAGCCTTTGATTTTTTGATGACGAAAATGGGTAAAAGCTGAAAAATCATTTTTCGAGGATTTAGACGTTAATTTCTCGTTTAGTACGTTCCAAATAATGAAAAAAAAACCCAATTTTCGATTTTGAAATTTTAGGGTATCAGAGTCAAAAAGCAAGTGTATAGCCTTTGATTTTTTGATGACGAAAATGGGTAAAAGCTGAAAAATCATTTTTCGAGGATTTAGACGTTAATTTCTCGTTTAGTACGTTCCAAATAATGAAAGAAAAACCCAATTTTCGATTTTGAAATTTTAGGGTATCAGAGTCAAAAAGCAAGTGTATAGCCTTTGATTTTTTGATGACGAAAATGGGAAAAAGCTGAAAAATCATTTTTCGAGGATTTAGACGTTAATTTCTCGTTTACTACGTTCCAAATAATGAAAAAAAAACCCAATTTTCGATTTTGAAATTTTAGGGTATCAGAGTCAAAAAGCAAGTGTATAGCCTTTGATTTTTTGATGACGAAAATGGGTAAAAGCTGAAAAATCATTTTTCGAGGATTTAGACGTTAATTTCTCGTTTAGTACGTTCCAAATAATGAAAGAAAAACCCAATTTTCGATTTTGAAATTTTAGGGTATCAGAGTCAAAAAGCAAGTGTATAGCCTTTGATTTTTTGATGACGAAAATGGGTAAAAGCTGAAAAATCATTTTTCGAGGATTTAGACGTTAATTTCTCGTTTAGTACGTTCCAAATAATGAAAGAAAAACCCAATTTTCGATTTTGAAATTTTAGGGTATCAGAGTCAAAAAGCAAGTGTATAGCCTTTGATTTTTTGATGACGAAAATGGGTAAAAGCTGAAAAATCATTTTTCGAGGATTTAGACGTTAATTTCTCGTTTAGTACGTTCCAAATAATGAAAGAAAAACCCAATTTTCGATTTTGAAATTTTAGGGTATCAGAGTCAAAAAGCAAGTGTATAGCCTTTGATTTTTTGATGACGAAAATGGGTAAAAGCTGAAAAATCATTTTTCGAGGATTTAGACGTTAATTTCTCGTTTAGTACGTTCCAAATAATGAAAGAAAAACCCAATTTTCGATTTTGAAATTTTAGGGTATCAGAGTCAAAAAGCAAGTGTATAGCCTTTGATTTTTTGATGACGAAAATGGGAAAAAGCTGAAAAATCATTTTTCGAGGATTTAGACGTTAATTTCTCGTTTACTACGTTCCAAATAATGAAAAAAAAACCCAATTTTCGATTTTGAAATTTTAGGGTATCAGAGTCAAAAAGCAAGTGTATAGCCTTTGATTTTTTGATGACGAAAATGGGTAAAAGCTGAAAAATCATTTTTCGAGGATTTAGACGTTAATTTCTCGTTTAGTACGTTCCAAATAATGAAAGAAAAACCCAATTTTCGATTTTGAAATTTTAGGGTATCAGAGTCAAAAAGCAAGTGTATAGCCTTTGATTTTTTGATGACGAAAATGGGTAAAAGCTGAAAAATCATTTTTCGAGGATTTAGACGTTAATTTCTCGTTTAGTACGTTCCAAATAATGAAAAAAAAACCCAATTTTCGATTTTGAAATTTTAGGGTATCAGAGTCAAAAAGCAAGTGTATAGCCTTTGATTTTTTGATGACGAAAATGGGTAAAAGCTGAAAAATCATTTTTCGAGGATTTAGACGTTAATTTCTCGTTTAGTACGTTCCAAATAATGAAAGAAAAACCCAATTTTCGATTTTGAAATTTTAGGGTATCAGAGTCAAAAAGCAAGTGTATAGCCTTTGATTTTTTGATGACGAAAATGGGTAAAAGCTGAAAAATCATTTTTCGAGGATTTAGACGTTAATTTCTCGTTTAGTACGTTCCAAATAATGAAAAAAAAACCCAATTTTCGATTTTGAAATTTTAGGGTATCAGAGTCAAAAAGCAAGTGTATAGACTTTGATTTTTTGATGACGAAAATGGGTAAAAGCTGAAAAATCATTTTTCGAGGATTTAGACGTTAATTTCTCGTTTAGTACGTTCCAAATAATGAAAGAAAAACCCAATTTTCGATTTTGAAATTTTAGGGTATCAGAGTCAAAAAGCAAGTGTATAGCCTTTGATTTTTTGATGACGAAAATGGGTAAAAGCTGAAAAATCATTTTTCGAGGATTTAGACGTTAATTTCTCGTTTAGTACGTTCCAAATAATGAAAAAAAAACCCAATTTTCGATTTTGAAATTTTAGGGTATCAGAGTCAAAAAGCAAGTGTATAGCCTTTGATTTTTTGATGACGAAAATGGGTAAAAGCTGAAAAATCATTTTTCGAGGATTTAGACGTTAATTTCTCGTTTAGTACGTTCCAAATAATGAAAAAAAAACCCACTTTTCGATTTTGAAATTTTAGTGTATCAGAGTCAAAAAGCAAGTGTATAGCCTTTGATTTTTTGATGACGAAAATGGGTAAAAGCTGAAAAATCATTTTTCGAGGATTTAGACGTTAATTTCTCGTTTAGTACGTTCCAAATAATGAAAAAAAAACCCAATTTTCGATTTTGAAATTTTAGGGTATCAGAGTCAAAAAGCAAGTGTATAGCCTTTGATTTTTTGATGACGAAAATGGGTAAAAGCTGAAAAATCATTTTTCGAGGATTTAGACGTTAATTTCTCGTTTAGTACGTTCCAAATAATGAAAGAAAAACCCAATTTTCGATTTTGAAATTTTAGGGTATCAGAGTCAAAAAGCAAGTGTATAGCCTTTGATTTTTTGATGACGAAAATGGGTAAAAGCTGAAAAATCATTTTTCGAGGATTTAGACGTTAATTTCTCGTTTAGTACGTTCCAAATAATGAAAAAAAAACCCACTTTTCGATTTTGAAATTTTAGGGTATCAGAGTCAAAAAGCAAGTGTATAGCCTTTGATTTTTTGATGACGAAAATGGGTAAAAGCTGAAAAATCATTTTTCGAGGATTTAGACGTTAATTTCTCGTTTAGTACGTTCCAAATAATGAAAAAAAAACCCACTTTTCGATTTTGAAATTTTAGGGTATCAGAGTCAAAAAGCAAGTGTATAGCCTTTGATTTTTTGATGACGAAAATGGGTAAAAGCTGAAAAATCATTTTTCGAGGATTTAGACGTTAATTTCTCGTTTAGTACGTTCCAAATAATGAAAAAAAAACCCACTTTTCGATTTTGAAATTTTAGGGTATCAGAGTCAAAAAGCAAGTGTATAGCCTTTGATTTTTTGATGACGAAAATGGGTAAAAGTTGAAAAATCATTTTTCGAGGATTTAGACGTTAATTTCTCGTTTAGTACGTTCCAAATAATGAAAGAAAAACCCAATTTTCGATTTTGAAATTTTAGGGTGTATCAGAGTCAAAAAGCAAGTGTATAGCCTTTGATTTTTTGATGACGAAAATGGGTAAAAGCTGAAAAATCATTTTTCGAGGATTTAGACGTTAATTTCTCGTTTAGTACGTTCCAAATAATGAAAAAAAAACCCACTTTTCGATTTTGAAATTTTAGGGTATCAGAGTCAAAAAGCAAGTGTATAGCCTTTGATTTTTTGATGACGAAAATGGGTAAAAGCTGAAAAATCATTTTTCGAGGATTTAGACGTTAATTTCTCGTTTAGTACGTTCCAAATAATGAAAAAAAAACCCACTTTTCGATTTTGAAATTTTAGGGTATCAGAGTCAAAAAGCAAGTGTATAGCCTTTGATTTTTTGATGACGAAAATGGGTAAAAGCTGAAAAATCATTTTTCGAGGATTTAGACGTTAATTTCTCGTTTAGTACGTTCCAAATAATGAAAAAAAAACCCACTTTTCGATTTTGAAATTTTAGGGTATCAGAGTCAAAAAGCAAGTGTATAGCCTTTGATTTTTTGATGACGAAAATGGGTAAAAGTTGAAAAATCATTTTTCGAGGATTTAGACGTTAATTTCTCGTTTAGTACGTTCCAAATAATGAAAGAAAAACCCAATTTTCGATTTTGAAATTTTAGGGTGTATCAGAGTCAAAAAGCAAGTGTATAGCCTTTGATTTTTTGATGACGAAAATGGGTAAAAGCTGAAAAATCATTTTTCGAGGATTTAGACGTTAATTTCTCGTTTAGTACGTTCCAAATAATGAAAAAAAAACCCACTTTTCGATTTTGAAATTTTAGGGTATCAGAGTCAAAAAGCAAGTGTATAGCCTTTGATTTTTTGATGACGAAAATGGGTAAAAGCTGAAAAATCATTTTTCGAGGATTTAGACGTTAATTTCTCGTTTAGTACGTTCCAAATAATGAAAAAAAAACCCACTTTTCGATTTTGAAATTTTAGGGTATCAGAGTCAAAAAGCAAGTGTATAGCCTTTGATTTTTTGATGACGAAAATGGGTAAAAGCTGAAAAATCATTTTTCGAGGATTTAGACGTTAATTTCTCGTTTAGTACGTTCCAAATAATGAAAAAAAAACCCACTTTTCGATTTTGAAATTTTAGGGTATCAGAGTCAAAAAGCAAGTGTATAGCCTTTGATTTTTTGATGACGAAAATGGGTAAAAGTTGAAAAATCATTTTTCGAGGATTTAGACGTTAATTTCTCGTTTAGTACGTTCCAAATAATGAAAAAAAAACCCACTTTTCGATTTTGAAATTTTAGGGTATCAGAGTCAAAAAGCAAGTGTATAGCCTTTGATTTTTTGATGACGAAAATGGGTAAAAGCTGAAAAATCATTTTTCGAGGATTTAGACGTTAATTTCTCGTTTAGTACGTTCCAAATAATGAAAGAAAAACCCAATTTTCGATTTTGAAATTTTAGGGTGTATCAGAGTCAAAAAGCAAGTGTATAGCCTTTGATTTTTTGATGACGAAAATGGGTAAAAGCTGAAAAATCATTTTTCGAGGATTTAGACGTTAATTTCTCGTTTAGTACGTTCCAAATAATGAAAAAAAAACCCACTTTTCGATTTTGAAATTTTAGGGTATCAGAGTCAAAAAGCAAGTGTATAGCCTTTGATTTTTTGATGACGAAAATGGGTAAAAGCTGAAAAATCATTTTTCGAGGATTTAGACGTTAATTTCTCGTTTAGTACGTTCCAAATAATGAAAGAAAAACCCAATTTTCGATTTTGAAATTTTAGGGTGTATCAGAGTCAAAAAGCAAGTGTATAGCCTTTGATTTTTTGATGACGAAAATGGGTAAAAGCTGAAAAATCATTTTTCGAGGATTTAGACGTTAATTTCTCGTTTAGTACGTTCCAAATAATGAAAAAAAAACCCACTTTTCGATTTTGAAATTTTAGGGTATCAGAGTCAAAAAGCAAGTGTATAGCCTTTGATTTTTTGATGACGAAAATGGGTAAAAGCTGAAAAATCATTTTTCGAGGATTTAGACGTTAATTTCTCGTTTAGTACGTTCCAAATAATGAAAAAAAAACCCACTTTTCGATTTTGAAATTTTAGGGTATCAGAGTCAAAAAGCAAGTGTATAGCCTTTGATTTTTTGATGACGAAAATGGGTAAAAGCTGAAAAATCATTTTTCGAGGATTTAGACGTTAATTTCTCGTTTAGTACGTTCCAAATAATGAAAGAAAAACCCAATTTTCGATTTTGAAATTTTAGGGTGTATCAGAGTCAAAAAGCAAGTGTATAGCCTTTGATTTTTTGATGACGAAAATGGGTAAAAGCTGAAAAATCATTTTTCGAGGATTTAGACGTTAATTTCTCGTTTAGTACGTTCCAAATAATGAAAAAAAAACCCACTTTTCGATTTTGAAATTTTAGTGTATCAGAGTCAAAAAGCAAGTGTATAGCCTTTGATTTTTTGATGACGAAAATGGGTAAAAGCTGAAAAATCATTTTTCGAGGATTTAGACGTTAATTTCTCGTTTAGTACGTTCCAAATAATGAAAAAAAAACCCAATTTTCGATTTTGAAATTTTAGGGTATCAGAGTCAAAAAGCAAGTGTATAGCCTTTGATTTTTTGATGACGAAAATGGGTAAAAGCTGAAAAATCATTTTTCGAGGATTTAGACGTTAATTTCTCGTTTAGTACGTTCCAAATAATGAAAAAAAAACCCAATTTTCGATTTTGAAATTTTAGGGTATCAGAGTCAAAAAGCAAGTGTATAGCCTTTGATTTTTTGATGACGAAAATGGGTAAAAGCTGAAAAATCATTTTTCGAGGATTTAGACGTTAATTTCTCGTTTAGTACGTTCCAAATAATGAAAAAAAAACCCAATTTTCGATTTTGAAATTTTAGGGTATCAGAGTCAAAAAGCAAGTGTATAGCGTATATGATGACGAAAATGGGTAAAAGCTGAAAAATCATTTTTCGAGGATTTAGACGTTAATTTCTCGTTTAGTACGTTCCAAATAATGAAAAAAAAACCCAATTTTCGATTTTGAAATTTTAGGGTATCAGAGTCAAAAAGCAAGTGTATAGCCTTTGATTTTTTGATGACGAAAATGGGTAAAAGCTGAAAAATCATTTTTCGAGGATTTAGACGTTAATTTCTCGTTTAGTACGTTCCAAATAATGAAAAAAAAACCCAATTTTCGATTTTGAAATTTTAGGGTATCAGAGTCAAAAAGCAAGTGTATAGCCTTTGATTTTTTGATGACGAAAATGGGTAAAAGCTGAAAAATCATTTTTCGAGGATTTAGACGTTAATTTCTCGTTTAGTACGTTCCAAATAATGAAAAAAAAAACCCAATTTTCGATTTTGAAATTTTAGGGTATCAGAGTCAAAAAGCAAGTGTATAGCCTTTGATTTTTTGATGACGAAAATGGGTAAAAACTGAAAAATCATTTTTCGAGGATTTAGACGTTAATTTCTCGTTTAGTACTTTCCAAATAATGAAAAAAAAACCCGATTTGCGATTTTGAAATTTTAGGGTATCAGCGTCAGAAAGCAAGTGTATAGCCTTTGATTTTATGATGACGAAAATGGGCTAAAAGCTGAAAAATCATTTTTCGAGGATTTAAACGTTAATTTCTCGAATTGAAAAAATCAAAAATTTGACTGACGGTTTCGTCCAGGGCAGAGGCCTCACCTCTGCCCTGGGAGCAGCGTGACCGAAAGTGCCAACAGGTGGAAAGACGCTCCCTTTTATCATCGCAGAAACACGACAAGGTTGCGAGTTATGTTGGTCTTAAAACACCAGTCGTTGTAGTCTAAGCTAGACTAAAGCTAGGTTGTTGTTTAGGATCTGCGAGATCCTAAGTCCCCATCCACTTGATGGTGGACCGGACTAAATGAGGAGCAACTTACTCCCTCGTTTTCTAGTCCATGGATCCCTAGTATTGGAGCGTAGCACCCCAAGCATTAAGAGTTGAAAAAATCAGAAATTTGACTGACTGTTTCGTCCAGGGCAGAGGCAACTCGTCAGACGCTGCCTCACCTCTGCCCTGGGAGCAGCGTGACCGAAAGTGCCAACAGGTGGAAAGACGCTCCCTTTTATCATTGCAAAAACACGACAAGGTTGCGAGTTATATTGGACTTAAAACATCAGTCGTTGTAGTCTAAGCTAGACTAAAGCTAGGTTGTTGTTTAGGATCTGCGAGACTAAATGCTTAGCTAATAGGTAAAATCTGGCATCTCCCGAGATTGTGACAATTCGAAAATAATAATATTACTCTAAATTTATTATTTATTATGGGCTATTGGTCAAATAGCAGAATTTCAAGGTGGAATGCGTTGATGGGTTGTCATTCGCAATTCATATGTGGAGTAGCTTACACCTGCTTCAGATGTCAGATGCGAAATAAAATCAACATTCTCGACCCTTCAGCTACGGCCTCCGATATATGAACACCCGCTCTTTGCCGCAGATTGTGTATATCACTTTGTCTGTTTGTTTTTTTATTAAATTTTTGTTATTCTCCCGACTAAATAAAGCAAACATCATGAATTACATGTACACAACATTTACGAAAAAATAAAGGAAATTAACAATTCCTGGAACAACAGATGTTTGCATTTTAACGAATGTTGGACAGACCGAACAAGGTTCACTTACCATCGATTTTGTACGTAATATAACTGAAAGTCTTCTTCATGGGACTCGGTAACAATTGCATTGTCTTTATTTTTCTTGCGCGATTCGCGCTCCTGCACTGCAGCAATGCAACCATTGTTTCCATATATATGTGCGTACTACAGGCTTCACTCAAATTGCAATTATATTAATCTTTTGCAATTTCAAACATCCTGTCGTCCTCTTGATTTTTCCTTTCCAATTTTCGCTGGTTTCGAAGTGCTTCCTTGGCAATTCGTCATGTTGAGATGCATGTGTAGATGGAGAAATTGTGTGTATCGTGGGTTAAAAGCGCCCCCAGGTTAATCCAATGCTATCTTACCAAGCGATACATATGGGGAGCGATATTACAGGGTAATAGTGTTGAAACAAATGCAATAAACATTCGCGAACATTTTCCAACTTTCTTCAAGAAATCCAAATAACTGTGAAGAAAAAAATATGATATGCCCAATGCAATGGGACTTGACCGCACAAAGACTGTGTTGAAGATACGACTACAAGTCATCAAGATACACCTAAGTATATTTTCGACGGTGAGGGATCGTTTAACATTTTTCACATTTGTTGAAAGGCAAATGAAATTTATCTGTCGTAAATAAACGATACGATTTAGATGACATGGTTGATAGTACGGATGAGGGCTCTTGCATTTCACCCCTTTTCCTTTGAGATTGGTATCATGAATACTTTTTATTTTTACGGGAACGTTTACATGTTCATTTGTGTATATTTTTCAAGAGAAACCTGAGAAAAAGTAACGAGTCGTTTAGGGGATGTACGCAATCAGTTGCGATTTTAGTTGCATTGAACATCTGTTCAGTTCTTCGGAGCTAAGACCGCTATAGACCTTAATATTCTTCAGTACTATTGGCCAATTGGAACTTTCTTTCTTCCTTCGTACCTCAAACTACATTCACGTAATTACTCGCCACCTCTTCATCATCCTGTAGGAGATGAAATAGCTTTAATTGCATCTCCATCGACAATCTAAGAAATTTTCTATATCAAAGTCTGAACTTCAACGCCTTTAATTACAATTTTACAATATTCCCGAAAAGGAGTCATTCGAATCGTCCTCCTTGAATCTCATTATGACCTGCCAGCTCATCTATCCGTATCCGTCGCCCTCGTTATCCCACCACCTTCATTTTTCATCGCGACTAGAGTTGTCATATTGTACAATATATAGTTAAGATTCTTATTCATGAGTCTAATTCCATGGTATGCAAATACGAAAGAAATCTTCAGGAAATCCATTACCTCACCACCCCCGCCCCCATTCTCCCACAGAAAACTCATTGCGATGCGATTTTTAGGTTTAAATTTTATATCGCTTTCCAGTATTCTGCTTTTCTGCATTCCACTGCCCCCTCAGCAGTTGATTATGTTTTTGCTTAGCATCACTTCGCCTCTACCGTAATGGGCGAAACATCTTCCACATTGCGCTCGACGGCCGTTCTTTATCCTTTTATGGACGAGAAGAAGAAAATTTTTGCAGACTCTTTTCCATTAACTACATCTAGAAGTAACATGGATGATGTAATTGTTCGCACAGAAACAAGCAAGCCAAGCTAGGGGACTGATGAACTTTTACAGCATGGATGATTCTGTACAGATACTTCGTGTACTACCCAGAAAGGACATAACCATTTCTGTGATTGGTCGAGAAAAAGGTCAGGCAAAAACGTTGCAAACATTTTCTAGTGGTATCCGCAACGTTTTGGGGACTGGCTAAAAATTTGAAGGAGCTTCTTTGCCCAACACCACGACATCCGCCGCCATCACAATCCTCATCAGAATGGACTGGGGTTTCTGTTCGGGGCCACCCTCCAGTTTCTTTCATACCCGATGCCTGGACTACTCATTGAAACAAAGAACATTTGGGAGAAAAAATGACATAGACCAGAGTATTTCCACGGAGTTTTCGAACCCTCCATCGTCGCCGTCGTCGTCGTCGTTCAATATAACGATGTATCGCACTCCTGCCTAGAGAGAACCACTTCCACCCTTGCGTTTCACTGTAAAGTTCTGGTTGCCACTTTTCTCGCCATCAGCTTTCCTATGAAAATTTTCTCAAGTTTTCCATTTCCATTTTCCTTTTTCCCTGTTATATTCCTTGAAACGCTAAACGACCGACCGACCCATCCACCCACAAACACCTCTTCTAAGCAGAACAAAAAACCGTTCCTTTCTTTCAGTATCCTTCGCTTTGCCCTTCCGTGTGAGCCCAAATGTTTTATTGTTGTTGCCGAGCTGAATGGAGTTGGCTTCCACTGCCGCTCGAATGGTTGGCTGGTTGACTTTCCTTCGCCTCCCCTACCTTCCATTTTAATCCCATTTGCGTTGCATTCCTTTCGTCACCGACGGTTCCATCCGCCAGGCAAGGACAACTCATTTATCTGACCGACCAACAAAGACGACGACTACGACTTTATACTGCTTGCCCTATTCGCTGGATTTTCTTTTTCTTTTGACATTTTTCCATTTTCTCCCTCCGTTATTATCTTTTCAGTATGCTGGTGATCATTAAAAAGCGAAGGGGAGACTGTAGCCATCTCGAGAGCTAGGTGCTGCCTCCTTTTTGAGCGGAACGACGCGGAGTGTCAGTTCGATTTTGCTCACTGGATGGTTGGCTGGGTTAGACTACGGACTGACTAGTTTTTATTCGATGTGGGGTGGTAAATAGGACTTTTGAGAAATATCCAATTATTAGGAATTCTCTTTGTTTCTCAAGCCATCTTAGAAATAGTCCTTTATTTCTTATCAGTCAATATGCCTCCTTTTGCGAAATGAAGGTGCATTGGCTCATCCCCTGTTTGAAGGAATGGTTATAGTTTCACCTGTGGAAAATTGACTCTTATGCAATTGCACTAACTTCGATTAGACAAAAATACTACTTGTTTGTTGGAAAGTGTTCAAATTAGATACACCAATCCCTGATACACCAATCCCTGAACAGCGAACGGACGAATTCGAATCTGCTTGATTATTTCATACCATGTGGGGAGCTGCTCTTTATATTTCAGACGGATGGTTTGTATGAATATGCAAGGGCCCACAATTTAGTAATCCCTTTAAATTTAAATTGCAAAGAAGAAATTCATGTCCTTTCACCTCGCATCTTAGCCGATGTTTTCTATCGTCGTTTTCGGGCGGTAGTAAAACGCGGCATTAAGCCCGATTGGAAAGTGTGAACTAGGTCCTTATACTTAGAAGTCGGAATGGGTGTGTGCTTGTGGTGGGGGAGACGCTATAGCCTCTGAGCACTCAGACTGTAGTGGCCCTTTGTACTCGACTCCCCCGTCTAATGGAATATCCCGAATTCATTAATGTATCGCAGGATTTCCTTTAGTGGATGTCATGCTACCCGTTGCAACTGCAGCACATCGTGCCACTTGGCTCCATGTGTCTTCGTTCTGCAGCATGACCTCAATTATTATATTCAGAGAACCAAGCACCCTTCCATCCGAGGTGATGGCGATGGCGCTCCCACCTTCTGCAGAAGAAAAAGTTGTGGCAGGCATCATCCACTACGTTCTTGCACTAAATACAGTTGAGCGACCGGGATATCCCGATTGTGTGCAGGTAAGATTGAAAATACCCGTGTCCGCTGAGCAGCTGTGTTAGGTAAGAGTCAACCTCGTCATGCTGTCGATTGAACCACGACTGCACGTCTTTTCTGAGATCGACCTCCCGATCCGGGATTACTGCAATGTGTAGAGAGTGACAAGTGACAGCTTCTTTATTTCCCTCACCTTTGCTAAGGTATATAACTGCCGCCATCATCATTATAGCTGGCTCGGAAACGGTACGAAAGGTTGTCGCAACTTGCAGAGCCCCTGGTCTTTATACTTACGCTAGGCGCTTACGCTACATATCTTTACTGAGGGAGTCAGTCCATATTTCGGAACCGTAATGGAGGAAGGACTGAACCGCACTCATCAGCAAGCAACGCCTGCTAGATAAAGGCCCTGGACGTCAGCCGGCAAATCGCAAACATTCTAGCTATAGCCTTGTCTGAGGTGTTGGGAATTTGCTCGAAGAAGCTCATCTTCGTGTCTATCATGGTGCCCCGGTATTTCACCGCAGCTTCGGCAAGACCATGGTTTCATCCATTTGAAAAGGGAGAACTGTGGGGATCCTCTTATTTATCAGTACGACGACTTCAGTTTTCTCCGAAGCTAGGGAGAATCCATGCTCAGCCATCCATCCGCTTATTCGCCGCATCACCATTCCCAGTGTACGCTGAGCTTGCTCAACCGTGCGTGCGGTAACCAGTGTCGAAACATCGTCCGCGTATCCGATGTGATTCATCAGGCACCTCGAGTCGTAGACGACTGTCGTATAAGACGTTCCAAAGTTCCGGGCCAAGGATAGGTCCCTGAGCCGCCCTAAATGTTACCTTCATTTTGGGCTGTTCATTCCGGGTCTCGTAGAGTCCTTTAAATAGGCCCTCAACATCCGCAATAGGTAGCTTGGAGTATGGAAACGATTTTCCAGTGCCTCGTTCATGTGACACCACCACGTTTCTTTCCCCGAGCGTCACAAGGAGCACGACTTCTCGACAGTGGCGACTACTGATGTACAGAGTAGTGTATAAAATTTTTATCCCGATCAATTGAACAGAGTTTCAGTTGTGCTTCCCATCAGTTGAATGTGGGTTCGAAAAAAACGCGTTAAAAGTTTTCATTTTGTACGCACATTAGCATATTTGTTAAAACTTGTTGAATATTTCGAATTTCGGACTAATCTTCCGAAAGTATATTTTGTTTCCAAAATAAGTATAAAAGCAAAATCGATTTTTGGAAACCGTGTCATAGGAAACCCCCTCATAAGGACATTAAAGACTTGTGGGTTACTAACTTGCAAATCTTTGTTAAGCTTCGGGAATAGCTACCAGGCCACGGACGAGAGCTGATGCTCACTTGCTCCTACTTAAGTAGGAAGTCCTGCTGTTCTGAATGTGTGAAACCAATGGCGTGACATCACCTCGAGCGAGATCATCACTTCATAGCTACTGGTCTTTGCTTGTGACCTGCGTCCATATCTATTCGATCCACTTTTGTGATCTAATTATCGTTTCGCAGTGGAAGAACTATCTAATGAGCATTTTGCCGTCATCAATACTGCTATTTTTCCTGGCACAAGTCAAGGCGAAAGTGATGCGCTTGAGCTTCCGGATCAGGACTAATCTCGGGAAGAGCGAAGAGTTTTTTATTATTCTGAGGCATTCTGTAGCATTTTATGCATGCATTTTATGGGGTTTCCTAGCCGCATAACATCCCTTGAAGCTCTACCTTTTATAGATGAAATGACATGTCACCGTAACTTGCGTTACATCCTTAATTTACAAGTGAACCATCTTGAAGGGGATCTACACCGAATTCCGTTCAAGCTGTAGCCTCTAAAATGCCTGCGGAAATGCTATGTCCACTTATCAACATATCCTGAGAATCTGATATATTTCTCAATCTGATTGGTCATGTAATCTCCTTATCTATATTAGTGCTTAGAACATTAGGAGGCGTTGAACAATTTGCTATCTCGCTAAAGTTGTTTCTGGAATCTGCTATCTCTGGGTCAACGGTTGAGTTGCCCCAGATACATATGGCCCGGAGCAGCAGAAGAGGAGAAGTGTAAGCTTCTGAGAAGACATGTAGAGAACAACTCAGCGAATGTTTCCGGCCTTGTCTTTACCACGAACTGGAAGACCATATTAAGCTCGCCTTCTGGACTAAATTCCGTACGGCAAATTTCTAATAGCTACTCTCTGATTCCCGTGGGTAGTACGCATCTCCCAAGACTCTATTGAGAGTCGCGAATTCCTCTTTATTAAAGGAAAAATCATTAAAAGATTTTCAGGAGAAATGAGTCCTCGCGATGAGCACTGGACTGCACAGAGGAATCGTCTTAAAGTCTCTTTCCCGGACCATTGAGAAATGTCCTCTGCCAGGGGAGAATTAACTATTCCCCATCTCGTTTTGTCAGGCCTGCATACGCATCACAAAGTTTTAAATTATATTTGCCAAGCAGCAATGCAGGATGGCTTAGAATCCAGAGTTTATAGGCCCCAGCTGATTGAAAACGATAACCACGTTAGAGGAGCTCTTGTCAGGATTTTGCCTACAAGCCAAAGTGTCATCAATTTACCTAGTCCACTATCGTCGCTTGGTAAACCTTTCAAGGTGTTATCCTACAAACAGAAATTCCAGATGCCAGGTAGTAGTGAACAGTGGACGCTACGATCAGCTCCATTGACTTGGGCTTAAACCAATTACTTATGAAGAAGTAATTACTTTGATAACAGCAGCTGCATAAGCATTTGGTGGCGAATCGCAAAACCCATGGACCTCTAGTTGGTCGAGCAATATCCTGTCTAACGTGGAATACATAAATTATGCAGTGATGGGAGCTGATTCCGTACAAGAAGCCAGTCCTTGTTAATCTCATCTTCTAAGAGATCGCATTTTGTTAATCAAAGTTTTTGGATCGTGGTCTTACCAATTATTATGCATGGTTGTAACCAACCCAGAATTTTCGTAATGTCTCTTCTAACTGGTTGCTAAGTTGGCCGGAATAGCCCCCAGCCGAATTTGGTATGCCGTGTACATGGGTTTCCAGGTAGAAATCCAGGAAGTAGTATTTCCCCGTATACGTCTGCTCCGATCAAAATGTCCACTTTAGATGGTATACCTCATGTAGGATCTACTATATCTGCTTTAGTAAGTCCATTTGGTCCTTTCATCGGAGTGTACACCGACGCTAATGGTGTCGTAAAAGACTTCAGAATTCACAGATTGAAGGCTATATTTGTGCCATTCCTTGAGAGACTCTCTAGTACTAAATCGAATGGTTTGACTTTAAATATTTTGATGCTGGCCAATAGTTGGTTGGTGATATCTAGCATTTGTTTTAACCCATTGCAATCGTTGTGCGAGCATTTCTGAACGTCCCAGAAACGCTGTAAGATTTCCTGAGAAATCATGCTTTTTTAAACAGGGTTGAGGCTAGTGTTCCCATGGACCATGCTTTTGAAGAGATCCCGGAAGGCAAAGCAATGGATGTAGGTCCAATTAGGTGACGGAATCTTCATTTTCTCCAGCTTTAATGACTCCTTTGAATTGCTAACCCCTCTCGATGCGGCTTCTCACCGAAGAATGTTCATCTTTTGCCGAAATATTATAAAATAGTGAAGCACAATTCTTTCCAATACCTCATACTCCTCCGTATACTTCATAAGAGATTGCGTGCTCTGTGCCAATTTCTTATGTATTGTATGATGTTGGTTTTCACACTTTAACTGCCTTCAATTTCTCCAACTCTGGCATGACTCGCTGTCCTTCCTGTAATTTGTTATGATGCATTGTGCCGCCTTGAAACTGGGTTCTTATAGTTTCGGTGGTTCAATCTGTTTCTTTCTGGTTCGCTTAAGATCGCTAAGCTCTCTTGAGTATCCAACTGCCTCCTGTTCCTGCATTCCTTGATGACTTCTTCTTTTTCCTGGGCGCTTCTAGTTCTCCCTCGTGCTACCTCCAGCATACCGAAACCAGGCTTTTCGTTTGTCCTATGTAGCACTCTCACAATCTGAACATGTCAGTTTATATGGCCCGCTCTATTTATGTTTTAATTTGAGGTCCATGGGATATCCCAGCCTGGTTTTGAGCTGATAAATCCTACTCGATGGCACTATGTCGATTTTTAACCCTTTGATCGTTTTTAAAAGTTTCGACGAAACCGCAGATAGTGTGACCGATATTCTTCTTTTCCTTTCCAAGTTATTAACGAGGGATGTTATTGCCTTTATTTCTTAGTGTTTTGCCTTTTCCCACATGTGTCTTTAAAGAATCGACGGTTGGAAGCCGTTCTTCACTCCAGTGTCGATTATATACTCCTTTTCTTTCCCAAATCTTTCAAGACTGAGGGGCGCGGTGAACAATCGGAGGATGATAGCACGGAAAGGGACCATTTCGTTCGTTCGCTGTCTATAGATTCTATAGATATCAAAAAGATCCCCTTTTTCCCTCGATTGATTTTTAAATCAAGAAACGGGAGTTCTCTCTCCATTCTCCTTTATCTCCATTGTGAATCTTAGATTCTGATGTACCTTATTAGGGACCATCAGCACTTTGTCTTCCTGGACATTGGTGAAAATGTCATCTACATACCTTGACCAGATCTTTTTGGAGCAAGCCGTTGGAATGTAGATCATTTTCAATCTTGTCCATGCATATATCACTCAAAAAGAGCGATAGGGTATTCCTCGTTGCAGCCCTCTGGTTCCTTTCTGGAGCTTCCCTCTGAATGTCAGGTAGCTCTACGTCACGCATACCGCCCCCTAAGTTTCATGAACATTCCTGTTTCTCTTTTCCATGCCAAGAATGAGGGATTTTTACTTACTTCACTGGGATGCCTGATGGCTTTTCCAGCGGGTAGCCCCCTGGTTCCCTAAACCTATGCAACAGCCACTTGGCGATATTTTGAGTGGGCGAGTTTGTGGCTCTTATAAGTTCTCGAAATTCGATGTCAAGTTTGTGAATCTTTAGTAGATCCTTTATTTTTGGCAGTACGGGGTTGGTCATCCGAAATTTGACTGGATTCTCAATTATGTAGTGGAATTCCTTGAGTACTTTTTTCCACCCGTTTAATGGAATCCTCCAAAAGGTCTTTCCTCAATTCAAAGTATCCTTCCGTCCGAAGTTTTGCGAACATTACCGCGTCGTAGTCCGTCTTTCCCACTATTACGACCGTATTTCCATGGTCCACTTTTACATAAAATAGTTCCTTTATGACTCAAATTTTATAATAATAAATATGTTTAACATAAGAAAACAACGATCTGAAAAAAATGCGCTTCCTCCAAATTTTAAATTAATTGGTGTCACGCAACAGTCAATTAATTATAATCACACCTTCTCTTCAAGAAGACCTGATTTCCTGAACCCGAAACTGTCGGCCGCTTTCTTAAATGTAGGGAAGAAAGACGCACCACCACTTTAAGCGATCCAAGAAATAACTACAAAAGTATCTAAAGGCGAAATAACATTTTATTCAAGCACTCATTATAATAATGAGGCAAAAAATCCTACGGCCGAAGAGGAAGGAGCCACGCAATATGTCATAACACAAAGGATATGATAACGCATATCTAAAAGTTTTTTTCTGCATCAGCCCAAATAAACGGGTGTAATAACCATAAAGGGAAAAAAATCCCAGGGAGGCACATAGCCAAAAAATGGTAGCCACACATCCGTACCACATTCGGTAAAACAAATTATCGTTAACAGCATTTTAAGGGTCATAACATCCAACCCTTTAATTATTTTTTTTTCTCCTTTCCACTGTACACGTTTTTTTTTTTGAGAGCAGAATATATACGTGCCAGGATGTGAGGTGTACTGTGAGGTACTTGTGTACACAAGTGAAAGAGTTCGAAGGGATGCCAGGAAAAAATGTGCGCGTGCAGCACACCTCGCACCCTAGAAAGAAGGTAATAACTAGGAAGAATAAAAAAAAGGCTCAGAATAGGGGTGAGAATTCATTTCGTAAGAAAAAACCACTTGGCGTCAGGATTTAGGGACACCAATAGAGTAGCCACGATGCTGTAATATCTTTGAAAAAGCAATTCGTGTGCACAGTACACAGCGTAACAGGTTAAAAAAAAAATCCTTGTGCTTTCGTCCTTTTGTCGGGGTTTGTATTAGGTAGGAGGAAAAGGGTTGCTGTTTGGACTAGTCACCAATAGATGGACGGATTTTATTGTCCTTCCTGGTTGATGATAAACTTGTATGTGTGCATCTGTACAATGCAGTGTACATAGTATCTCTTTTGGGATATTTATGGGATGCAAAATTTTAAAGATGGTCAGATTATACATTGATTGGCCCTAGGAAGGATACGTGCTCTCTAAGTGACAATCATACGAATAGAAACCAGAAGCTCCGTCTTATTTGTCTAGTGAAGGATCAATAAAAATGCAATAGAGAAATAATTTCTTTTTACACGGAAGTTGGTGTTGTTTGGAAGTTTGAGATAATTTGATGGTTGATTTTATTTGTGAACTTGGTTCCGTAAAATCTTAACTCAACGAAAAGTTTAAATGTTGATCCCCCTTAGTTTCAATACAATATCAATATGAAAATATTTTTTGAAGGTTTCGTGTAAAACAGAGCCTTACTGACAACAGTTTACTATCTATTTGTCTCGACACACACACGTACTTTTCTGGCCAAAGGTTACCCCAATTTGCACAGAGTATGGTGGAAACATGTAAACTATTAAATCCCACGCATTCAGTGAATAGCATGATTTAATGTTGATTTTAAAAGAGAGGTGGGGAATCATAGATAAAAAGGGAGGTGTATGTGGTGATATCAAACCAGGGGCCATAATTAATATTCACGGAATCAGGGATCAAAATATACAAACTGAAAGTTAAACAAGATTCATCAGAAATATGAACATATACGGCCATTGCAAATAATATAAAAAATATAGAGCTTCCAGGATTTTTGGTGTTTCGCTCCACAATACGTTTACATACTACCAAGTCTGAATCTTATCAAGTCATTCATAAGAAAATCCTTCCATAGGATTACATTCAGGCCTGAAGAGAAAGGTATGGAAAAGGGGGATTCCCCGGTTTTTTTTTGGGGAGTCTGGAAAAAAATTTGAATGAAAAGAAAAGTATGACAGGCGGGCACGCAAAATTTTCTCCCAAGACCCATATAATTTCCATGGGGCCCGGATTATCTGTCTACGGCCCTAATTAGACTTCACCACTTTATTTGGTCAATACACGCGATTTTCCTCTACCATCCTTTGCCTTCTGCCAGATTAATTTCGGAAGATTGTTCAGGCGCGTATTTTGATTAATTTTCAATTATGCTGGAAATAAAGAGTCACGTAGGATCACACTTTTGACCACAATTTTTACTCATTCTCGCTACTAATATTTATAAACCGCATTGAGCCTAAGGGCTCGTGCAGCCTACGCTTTTAGATTTTAATGTGTAAACGCGCATAGTTGTACGTACTATACCGCGACAAAATTTCATAAGCGGCGGTTGAATGGAGAGTTGCGGTCCAACCAGCGGTTAGCTCTCAACTCACTGAACGTACTAGGGGTTTGGAATCCGCCAGTTGTAGTGAACCGGGGTACTTCGCAGGAATGAATTTCGACACCGAGAAATTCATAGTTGACACACCCAGGCTCAATGTTCGGTGGCACAACCACTCTATTTATTCGATTGGACAGCCGCCATTCATTTCAACCGCGTCTTGCGGCTAGCACGGTACCCAACCCTTACAAAGTAATGGTCTCTTAAGGTAGGGTTGTTTTATATCATCATTGATTTTGTTGATTTTTCAACCTTAACCTGGGAAGAAGAGAGGATGAGGAAGGGAGATATCCTCCTTTCTTCTCTTTGAAAAATTGTAGCGGTCTTCCCACCTGAAAAAGTCATGGCATCTCAAAGTGGGGCTATTTTCATGTCAAAACGGTTGGATTTAACTTCAAACCCCAACCCCGCAAAGGGTAAAGACGGGAATTCAGGAAGAAGTGGTAGATCCCCTTTCTTAAAATTAATCAAAAATCGTGGCGGTCAGCCCCCATCGAAAATTAACCCTAATACCTCCAACGATTATGTGTGTTACCCTCAAAAGGACAATGTGAATAAAATTGTTCTACCCGTTGAGACCATTAATTTCCAGTACATAAAACTTGGCAATTCTAGCGGCATCCGAAAAAGGCCGTCTGCAGGTAGGAGTATGACTGTCACCGTGGTAAACTGCGTTCCATTATTTCCGGACTTTAATCCACAGGGGCACGAAATTTGGTTCGTAATAGTGCAAGCAAGATTTGTGAGAAATAAAATTCCCTGAATTGATCAAAATCGATGGTCCTTTATGGAACACTGATTGATAGCAATGTGAGGCGAACCGTGCTATGAGCTGTTTTCAGATCACTCACTATAACAAAGTAACAGCCTAATCAGGAGCTATAAAGCCACTTACGAGGTTTATCGCTTACTGCGTTAACTGATTTTTCTCTGTAGAAAGTTTGAAGAAAGTTGAAGAAATCTGCTCAATGCGTATCGCCACTAAGATCAGCAGACGGCAGCTGAGCAAGAAGTGATGCCGAAAAAGGAGAGGCATTTGCAAAACACCTACAAATGAAAATTCTCCTCCACTTGCCGGAGATGGAGTCAAGGCTTCCAAAAATATCCGTGCCTACACGGAATGGCTTCCTTCCAATTCCAATTTCTATTCTAACGGATACCTGGCCCAAATAAACTCTAAACTGGTATGGGAATCTGGATAATCTGGGTTCAAGGGCATACTGGATTAGAAGATGATGAGGTAGCCAGGAAAGGAAAACGGTTGATGTTTACGATTGGCTACGTTGAAAAATGAAGAGGAACGGCTGCAAGGGGGAGTACCGGGTGAACGAGGAATCTCATGGAGGGGTACAAATCCAATCTCTTGAAGGATTGTTTAAATTTCACCAACAAGAGCCCCGGGTCATAGTGGGGGTACTCACTAGTTATTGCAGGCTAAACTATCACCTGACGAACCTAGGGCTACGAACACTCTCTGAAGATTCTGTGAAGAAAGCGACGAAACTTCAATACATATTCTAGGACAGTTTCCAGCAATTGTGCAAAGTAGGTGCAGGCACCTGGGAGAATACTTAATATCAGATGTAAAGTTGAAATACTTGGATGTAGGGAACATCCATCCCTTCCCAGTGGAACTAGCATGAGAGCTCCACAAAGGGCCGAAAAAGCCATCAAGGAAGAAAAAGAAAGAAACGTTGAACATAGACTGGAGGCGCAACTACCGAAGGAGATCCCAATTATTCTATCATATAAGTAAAATTTCAACCAGGAGAAAAAGGATGGTGGGGAGCTATGTGAGTCGAGCATCTTGAGGAGCAGGATATGGTCAATGGAATTAAGAGCTTTGGACAAGTCTGTGAAAATTATAAGCACATCGTTTTTTCACCTTTGCACCTTTCTTGTCTACTTTTTCTTATATGGCGACGCATCTATTCAAATTGAAGCTACCCCCAGTCCCTTCACAGAGATTATAAACCGACATCTTAGGTACATATTTTAGTATATACACAATAAAATACAATCGAAATAATATTAAAACCTAAATCCAAATAAAACAAATCTGTGACTCGATAGAATTTAATCTGGAAAAGATGAAAACCCTAGAGCCGGATTCCTGAGTTCGCAAAGTTTTTGAGAACCTTCGTAACGATCACGAAAAACTGTGACAAGATACTATTAAAAGAAATTGCATCACAAAGTCTTAAGCTCCATATACCCATCTTTCAAATAACGTGAAAGTCGTGGACTTCGGGTCCTTCGAAAGATGATGAATAACTGTCGTTGACAATAGATTTAAATATATATAGAGGTAACGTACAGCTAGCCTGGTCCCTTCTGGTCGTCTCTTGGGATGGACTAACACGCTTTAAAAAAAAAAGTGGACACAATGAAACCAACGAACCAAAGGGGTCAAAGTGAATTTTTAATGAGGCATCAAAAAGGGGTCACAAACAAAATAACTCGAAAAGGTTCATGAACCTTGTGCGGATGTCTCCTTTTGTTATGGACCTCGTTTTACTTTTTTATCAGTGTCTATATATGTGCACATATATTTTCATTTCCTGCAGTTGTCCTTAAAAACAATCCGCGGGTCTTCAGTGCTTAGTTGGGTTACTGTGTTGTTGTCCATGGACAAATATAAAATTAAGGAGCCTCTACCTGGTCTCTGTTTGGGCGAGATCTATCATCTTCAAATCCCTAGCACTCCGTATGCGTGTAGTAGGTATAAATTTAATTTCATTGACGATTTTGCTGCATTTGAAACTTTTTAATTTAAGGCAAAAGGGCTAGGGATCATAAAACCACCACATAATATTGTTGGACCGGAATCTGATCTCTGTACAAGGGGTTGGAAACATGAGGTCAGTATTTGTTGGAATGGCTAATTTGCATATTGCTTATGGTCTGTCAGTTGTAATTGAATTTCATATAAATTTATCGAGGACCAGGTATTTTTCCTCTCGGGTTACTTGTAGATGGGAGTTATCATCATGTAACTTCAACGGGAAAGATCGATAGGATGGATTTCAATTGTAATATGTTCGTAGCTTGCTGGAGAAGATTTTGCTCGAATTCATCAAATACCACTGTTCATTTCTTGATCATATCATCTTTTGTACGGTTGTCAAGACGTTAAGACGGTTTTCAGCACAATTAGTTCAATTCTCGGTACTCTTTCTGTTGAGAAGTGATTAGAATTGTAATTTAATGAAAGTAATTAAATTGCAAACTTGTGAAAGATTTGCGCCCCCATAAAATTGTTAATATGTGCTTATACTCTTAACCTATACAAATATGTATATAATAAATATTTTGTAATCAGTAAAATGTCGAAGTGTGTCTTTATAATTGATGTGTGATAAATATAAATGTTTGATAACATCATATCAACCAAGTGCATTCTATTTATCCCTTTTGTGAATATTAGTTGGAAAATATCTTTTATTTTTGTAAAAACCAATTGATTGCTTTAATCATCGTTTCACATTATGTACCCCGAAATCATAAAAACATCCCCATCAGTGAATGTCCTTTAAAATTGAACTTGTTTGGAATTTTTTCTATTCCATCCATTCCTAAATTGTCTCCATCTTAGAATTCGTATAACTCTAACTAAGGCATCAACAAAAATATGGAAAGGGGTCTAATGTAGGAGGAGCACGGACGTGGAGTTGACTGATTATCCTGAATTTTATTGTTACTATGATATGATAGAATGTGGTCCAGGAAGTATACTTTCGAAATGAAAAGTGCTATCAGAATAACATGCGTGAAACTGAAAATGGTGAAGGTCAGACTATTTTTCGATTAAGGACAACTCCAAGTCTTACTCATCCTTTCTCAGAAAAGAGGATGGAAAAACGCATTCAACTGAAAAAAATTGCCCTAGATTAAATCCCGATTTGTCTTCAGGAGCTGACTCCACAACAGCATCTAAAGCGGGACTGGTTCCACTTTTCTAATTCGGATCTTTTTTTGGAGAAAGATGTTTACAAATTTATTAAGTGGGAATATGTACATATATATAAAATTAACCCGTTTATTTTGAAAGATGCATGACATCAGAGGGGGTCGGTATGTGTGAGAGGATATGGAGAAGGATGACTGCATTGCTGCTTGAAATAATAGTTTTAAAGGGGGATCTTCAAAAATGGGGAAAAAGTGTGTCAGGCATTATATTCCGACGCGATAATGATCCCCGAAGCATTCTGCTATGGTAGCGAAAACATGACAAGAAAGTCAGTCCTTTGAATGGTTCAACTGGTCCCTACAATACAATAGCCAGATTTAAATCCGATCAAGCCCCTTAAGCCACAACTAAAACGCAAGATAGCGTTCCAAAGTGATTCTATTGGTAAATGAGTTTTCCTAGGTAACGCTATCGGGTTTTTTCTTTTTATAATGATTTTTCGATTTTTGGTAATACTGAAAAGTCGAAAAACGCAATTTTCACTTAAAAAATCCGCATATTCGCTGTGAAGTGAAGTTGATCGAGATAGCTGAGGTTCTAAAGATATCAAGGTAACGTTTTAGACATATCGTGCCTGAATGTTTGGGTATATGAAAGCTCTGTTCAAAGTGGGTGCCGCGTGAGCTCACAATCGACCAAAAACAACTGCTAGTTAACGATTCTGAGCAGTGATTGAAGCTCTTTCTCCATGGAAATACAAACATTTTTTTTTTCGAAAACAAACATTTTTATTTCAACCTATAAACATACAATGCTAAACTAACCTAACTTATGTGCTACCTTAACAGCCTAGCTTAATCTAAGGTATAATCTATGGCTTAAACTAACTTATCACTAAAGGATACAAGATAAAATACATAATATGTTCTCCAGAGGAAAAGTCGAAAAAAACCTCCATTAGTTAAATTTTTTTATAAAAGCGGGCGGGTGGGGAAGGAACTAGGATGTGGGTTAGGATGGGGGGCATGCGGGAGGGGTTTGGGAAAGGAAGCTAGGAGTGGCGCTAAGGATGGGTAGGTTTTGTAAACTGGGATGAGGAGTAGTTACCGTTGTAGAAGATTACTCTACCGCCGGGGTCGAAAAGAAGGTTACGGGCCTGGAGAGATACGAGGATTTGTGGGAACAGATGAGTTCGTAGAAGATTCTCTTCGACGATCTCGATCTGCATGGCCTGGGAGATGAATGGATTTGGGTGGGATATGGATTTTTCCAGGAATTTGAGGGCATGACGGGCTAGGACAGCGTCGATGCGGGGCGTTTGAGAGGAGTCGTAGAGGATCTGGTTGGAGATGTATCTGGAGCGGTCTTCGTTCTTGTAAATGTTGGTGCTCTCTTTCTCCATGGAAAGCCCCGAGTGCGTCTATATGCAACAATGGACGAAACGTGGCTTCATCATTTCACACCACAATCAAAACGATTGTCATCTGGGTGGAATGCATGTGGTGAACCGACTCCAAACCCTGCAAAAACGCAAAAGTCGACTGGCATCAGTATTTGAGGATGGCCATGATATATATCGACTATCTTCAGAAGAGAAAAGCCATTTTTTATTTTATCAAAAACACATTTTTTCTATGTTAACCAAGGTTCTTTTGAGGCCACCTGGTACGTCTTTGGTTTATAAAAGTATTTATCTGTAAATCCCAGATATATGTAGATCCAAATGTCACGAATATATATACATTCTGTGACTGAGTAGTATGAAATCCACCTCATCGGGTAAAAATATGATTTGCCATATCGCGATTTTCGTTTCATTGTTGTCTATGTAACAAGTAAAAGTCAGTAATTCAACATATACATAAGCACATACGCTTCACTTCATATATAGATTACATTAAATGGAGAAATTTCGCAGAAAATTGCAAATTTATTGATTATTTTCAGCGATTGAATAATGATGATTTTACCCCCAACACATAAACGAATACAATCGCACAAAGTAGATGCCGGAGTGCATACGTGACAGCGGAAAATAATTTTCGAAAGCAATTTTCATTCTATCTTTTTGAAGATAAATTCACCGAGTAATTATTAGATATATGTACATATCCATAAAGTGAATTAAAATAATCTTATTCGTTGTCTTTAGAGAAGACTGTGCAGCCCAAAAAGTTGTCGTTATTTCACTAATTTCATCCCCCTACCAACAACAGAATCTGGTGATAAGTAGCATTCTCGTAAATATTTGGAAAGTAGCTGTCAAAACTCACCTCTTTTCAAGAAATTCATTTTTGAGCACTTCAGATAAAATTAGGAACAAAAAAAAAGGCATAAAACGGAAAAATAATACAATCCACGGGAAAAGGAAATCAACTCACCCATAATGGGAGCGGAAATTGCCTGTTTGTTTTTACCCAACCAATTCATCCCAACATTCACCCCCATCTCCCATTAGACAAAAAGATACTGAATTTGAAAAGATACAGAAAGCATGTCCTCTTCCTTTTCGATAAGGGAAAAGTCTTATTTTCTTCCAATTTCTCTCTCTTTCAAGAAGTTTTGAAATTCTTCACTTTTTTTTCTTCTATTTCCCACTCGCCGAGTTTTTGGTCATTTTGTTGCTTTTTTTGCGGTTGTTCAAGAAACTTTTCATTTTTACAATTTTCCCTTCCAAGATTTTCCCTCCTACGATCCATTCCACTGATTCATTTTCTTCAAGGCGATGCTTATTCTTAATAAAAGTATACATCCGTCCAGCAACTTCTGAAGGCGAGCGGATGGAAAAAATGACGGTAAAGTAGGGAAAACAGATGAGAATAATTTGAAAAAATGAGAAGGGTTATAAGTAAGACAAAAAAAAAACGGAAAAATAATAATAAATCAGCAAAACAAAATAAGATTGCGAGAAAAATGAAATTGAAACTTTTCCTAGCAACCCAATTTCTCACTGATGTTTCGATGAAGCAATTGCTTTGCGTGTGCTGGGGAGGGTGAGAAAGGGAACTAATTTCAAAATTCTCAGATATATTTTTTGATAAGAATCAAGATATTTTCAATCTGCAGAAAGATAGGACTAGAATGCTTTAGACATTTTCAAACATGAGCAGAGGAAAACTATGATGCTGTCTCTATGAAAATTTCCTAATTTCAAAAAAGAAGTTTTCGGTTTGATTTTGGTTATATTTAACCAAAGCTTTGCTGAAATAATTACGAATATGATAAAAAGTTAATGACAATTGACCCTAACCACTTTTTGAAAGTGACATAAGTCACTTTTTCAAAAAAAAAAAAAATTAAAGTTAATGATAGCATTGCCTAGAATTTAACGGTATCTTTTCTTTAAAAAAAAAGTCGTTTTTAATATATTAATATTAGTTATAGGAGACCGGGGGGTTAGCCAACTAACTCCAGGCGTGGGGCAAATTAGTACGTCTCACTCCTGTCCAAAGGTTGCGGCTTATGGCTGCAGTGCGGAGGAAATGATAAAACCACAACCCCGTTCTCTCTGAGCAAACCAAAGTGAACTCAAATAATCCCCCTGGAAGATGCCTCCCCGTTTACAGATGGGCTCTGAGGTATTTTCACCCGCAAATGAACGCATTGATAATGTGGTATACCACCCTTCCATGACTGTCGCCAGGAACTTTTTTAGTTTGGGATCAATACGGTACAGATGTAGGACATCAATTAGCCAGGTATGCAGTACGCTGTCGAAAGCCTTGGCATAATCGATATACCAAGTAAAGAGGTTTGTTTGGCCTTGTTGTTGATCTCGAGATGCGCATTGACCCTTCCACTAATAATGGACGTTATGAATTTGTAGAGGATTCGTAAGGAAGTAATCGGTCTTGCGTCTGCGGGGTCCTGCACCGTGTCCTTCTTAGGGATAATGTAGGTAATCTCCGCAATGAGGAAGGATGGAAATTCCTCCGGTCGACTAAGGACCTCAGTTATGCTGTGTGCCAGCCGATACTGGTGAACTTTTTGTACCAAAAGTTCTGCATCCGATCCAGACCTGGGCCCCTCCAGTTCTTCGAGCTATTTATGGCTCGTCGAACTTCCTCTTCGGTAACATCCGCAAAATTCATGCCAGATGCTAGGCAGGTAACCCTCAAAAACCATCCCATTATCGAAAACTATACTGTCTGGACGCTTTATTGGGATTCGTTGAGTGATCCGAAAAAACTCCGCTGGTTCCTCGCGTACTGTCATAACCGACTGGATGTGACAGAAAGCTTCTGCTTTAGTAGGTCCAGAATTTCAACTCCTGTATTTACTGGGGATTGCATAGTTCCTGTAAACCCTCTGTCAGTCTAGCAATGTCCTACTTAAGTCATTCCCGCCGACATTCTAGACGAATTTTCCATGGTGGATCTCTTCGATCACTCAAATCAATAATGTGAAAGCGAATCTTTGGACCATGCAATCTGACAGCCGTAGCTGCACCACAACATACAATTCATTGTAGTTGAAGAAGTAACATATCAGCCCACAGCCGAGATGCAATCTCATCATTGATTTGAGATAGCACTCTCAGAGTTGTATTGCTGTAACTGTCCCAACTTTTTAATTGATTGACTGTATATTATATTGTCTCTGCTGAATGCCTTCCGGATTTTAGGTTGTTCTCTATTTTTTATAGGATTCTAGAATTCTTTCGGAAACTATAAAATCCCACTCCGTTTGCTGTTTTCCGTAACCCTGTCCATCTCACTGTTTCCTAATTCTCAAAATATATCAAAAAGAGGAAGACCCTTGGATACTTAGCTGTCCCAAAGTGAAGAAAAAACTGAATAACAGCAGAGTCGGAAGTATCTTGAGATACTTTCAAAATATCATTTATTTCCAAAGTGTAGTGCCCAAATTTTTTATGTTGCCTTCAAGATTTCCTTTTTCTTTACTTTGTCTCTTTGCTTTCTTACGTTTCTTACGTTACGTACATTTTACACTCTTAATTCAAATTGGGTCGTCGTTTAATGATTCCAGATGGAGGGTAGAGTCCATTCCACCGAAAGGACGACGATAGCGATGGTTTTTTTCTAACATACAATGGTGTCGAGGCCAATTCACAGTGAAGTCGTATGCTAGAAAAGAAATTAGGGTTGCATTAAGTAGGATTTTTTTTCTCCTTTTGAATAGAGGGACACCCGCTAATCAGCCACCCACCCACCGACCACTGCCATTACCATTTCCATCACTGCTTCTGTTGCTGCGCTTCTTCCGAATCTTTTCCAACACCCTTTTTATTTTTTAATTTCTTTTCTTTCTTCTGTATCTGTCGTTGATTCAAATTAAATTCATTTTTGATTTTTTCCGTTAATAGTGGTATGGCGAGTGTAAGGGGAAGAAACCCTTTTTTGAAAATTTAAATCAATGAGAGCATATCTTACGGGATTGCTGCTTTTGCTGGATGCAATGATGGGGTGTGAAAGGGTAGCAACATGGAAGAGTGTCACGAGACAACAGGGAACAATAAAGGTGACCTTTCATCCTTCGCTTCTTTTAAAAATTTTTTTATCCCCGAATTACTTTTTTGTCGAAGGACTACGTACGTGACTAAATGGGGGTGGGAAAGAAGCCCTATTTCGGAAAAGATGCGCTATGCAAATGGCGTTTGTATGAAGAATCTAATTTTAGGCTGTAGAAGTTAAGACTATGAGACCAATTATCAAAGTGTTCAGTGATATAAATGAGAAACTGTAAGTCTCTGTAACCCAAGAACGCATGGTGAGAGTCCGACATTTTTTTTTTATCCTGTTTGTCCACTATTCATTCTATTTTAATGAAAATTTTGTGCAAACTAGGGCAACCTATGAAAAGATACGATAAACACAATGAGCATACGAAAATTTATCAATTTAATTTTTCTAGGAAAAGGTCTCCACTTTCACTAAATTCCATTATCATAATGTCTACCAAAACAGTAGCCATTCTTCCTTATAAAATATACCAGAAAGTGTAAGGGACGAGCGGGCTGTTTGCTTTTGTAATTCAATACAACCTACAATCTACCTATCATCAATAAAACGAAGACCACCACCAGAAAATAGTAAGGTTCCAAGAGCTTGCTAGAAATTAGTTTTTTTTTTTGGGAGGGTGGAATAGGGGAGAAAACAATGTCACAAGTGGCAAAGTTCATTCTTCATCAGATCCAACAAACTCTCTCTTCAACCAATTGATATTTTATCGGCCAAACATTAATTGATTTTATGTCCTTTCCGGAGTTATTTTCATTTTTGTGTGTCAGAGGACCAACTTCTATGAGGAATTATATTCCGCTTCAATGTTCGGTGGTCAATTTCTATTCAATTAATTTTTTTCGTCCTTTGTTTTGTGTGGGCTTTAAAGTTGAGTATGATGAAATCAGATACGTGCTACTAGAAAAGGAGTTCATTATTAGATATTTGATAGAACCACGTTCCAAATAACCGCTCAAAAGAAAACGATGCAAAAATTGTGAAGGAATAGGTCATAGAATGGATGTTTGTCCGCTCGATTTAATGGGGTTGAAATTGGCTCTGAAAGTTTGGTGGAAAACTCATTTAATATTTAGTTGTAGTCAACTTTGTTGGTATCCTAGAGCAATGATTCGGGAGTTTTCTCTTGTTTTATTGAATTTTTAATGGAAAAAATACTAAAAAACTTAATATAGGGTGATAAAGATACAAAAGAAGTAACACCATTATAAGTCAGAGAGGGGTATATGCATATTTATAGATATGAATTTATCTCATCCACCTCACATTTCTATAGAACAGTATCCTTCCCGAGGACCGCTAGTGGAGAATGCCAACAGGGAAGAGGAATGAGAACGACATTGAATTAAAACAAAAATATAAAGTGAAACATAGACCCCTTGTACATATTCAACATTAATTTCACTTAATCATTTGATAAAGCCCAGAAAACGTGCATTGTACTTTTCCTTACATGTGTCGGATTTTCAGCAATGTAGTTTTAGCTGCTACCAATTTCATGCACACATGTACAAGGATGGATCCTAGGTATCATATACAAAATGGTATAGAGAAAGGACGATTATAGCCAGGCCATGCTAGCTTCTCCCTCTGGATAGCTACTTTAGCTTAGATGTCTTTTGTTAATTTAGCACCACATACACACGCTTTAGGTGTAGTATATTCTTTGGTTAGCGCGAACTTTAAGCCTTTTTCTTTCTTGCCCTCTTGATAATTTTTCATAAAACATCTCAACAAAGATTTATGACATACAAAAAGATACAAAAAGCCAAAACAGCACGAGCTTTCTTTACTTTCTCTGGGCATAAGGTAGAAAGGTGTCGTAAGGACGCGCCAAAGGAGGTGGTAGTTAGGCATTGGATGGTGAAGTGAAGGAGCAAATAGATACGATATGTTGTCTGATACGAAGGAAAAAGGGTGGATTATCACATGGGAATTATGAAAAAATTCGCTGGGGATGGCGTTGAACACGCACGTTTTTGTAGTAGATGTAATGAGTGGCAGCAGTCTGCATATATAGCGAAAAGATTAAGATTTTTTTTCAATGAGCAAGCATGGAATCATTTGGAATCGAAATTTATTCATATATAGCAAGGATTTGCATACACGAAATTTGCCACTCCTCTGGCGTTCGGTATAGTAGAGTAGCACTGATTTAGAATCTACCAATACACGGTTAATGATAGTTCTTTCAAACAACAACATGCAGAGGGCAGACTCAACTGCCGGTTCCTGCTTGATTCTCTACTGACACCGAAAGACTATTTTCGCGGTCAAAAATTATTTTTCGATGTTACGGCTACCAAGATTCACACGTTGCTCGCTCCGCTACAACACTCCACCGTCAGCCATAACCAAAGCGGTTTCAGCGAAGAATCAAACGTACGGCTCCCTCAACTCGGCTGCTACAAGTCAAAATGGACGCATCGCGGCTCCCCCTCCTGCTTGCGTTTTCTTGTTGGACGAAATTAAGGCTATAATGATACCGACGTCGCTCGAGGACTTCGAAGGGGCCCTCGCAAGGTAGTTTCAGCAGTTTCCGCGGGGCGTCTGTCCTAATTAGGGCATGCATACAGAATTCGAGATCCGTGGTCATGTCAGGCACGGTTTTCGTGTGGCTGGTGGCGACTTCACGTTTGGCATTGCGTCCTTGAACAGAATCAACAGACTGGTAGCATTGAGTCTCCGCCTGATATTGAGAACAGGGTCGCTGGGGAGTCTCAGGTTCTTCCCGTATACCAGCACCGCGAAGCTTGTAACAAACTCTTCCCAAGAAGGGTCTTCTTGACCTTCAGCGTCCTGCGGCACCTTTCAAGCATCCCATTGGACTGTGGGTGGTATGCGATTGCCCGGTGGTGTTTGAAGTCGAGATGTTTGCCTAACTCTCAAACTTCATTCCCTGGCCGGTGATTATAATTGCCGACACAACAAGGCACGATATCCATTCTCGACAGAGGGCTTCTGCAAAAGACTGTGGAATAATGTCTTTCAGAGGTATCGGCTCAGGCCATCACGTGAAGCTATCGATGATTGTGGGGCAGTACCTGACATCGTATGAGTCTCGCAAAGGGCCAATGATGTCGAGGGGGATTGTATGGAAATGCTTGATAGACCGAGGAAACACTCCTACCTCTTTCTTCACGTGCTTTGCTCTTTTGGATCATGTAGCTTGGAGCCAAAGTAGTTGAACTGACCGAGTTTATGAAGGACAAGCACAACGTGCGATAATCTATTATAAATATGGCGGGAGCCATTTAGGACCTCTATAATCGGTCGCAGAAGGAAGAAGTGCTCTTTCTTCAAGCAAAAACTGTAGCCTACTGTCCCAACAGTGTTACAAGCAACCCAGATGATACCTGAGTACAGGAAAAATATGGTGATCTTCTGGGGAATCAGCGGGCACCTAAGAGGTAAAAAAGCACACTAGTAGTTTCGAAGAACGGAACCAAAAGTATGGAAGAGAGAAAGCCTGTGCCCTAAGTTCAACTGTCGGTAAGTGTTAGGGAAAAAAAGACTCAATTTGTGAGGCGGCCCTATGTGATACAATGCATCTCCAAGGCATGTGACGCGTCCATATCTAGGAGATGCACATTCTCTGGTAGAAGGCCCACTTACTGGTGGAATATTGAATTGGCCAGCCTTTGGTCAGCCTGCCACCGGGGCAGGCGAATGGCTCTGGGGGCGCAAAATCCTCAAGGTTGTCATCCCATAATTTAATTTTCGCTTCCCTAATTTTCTCCCGTCAACCCTATTATATTCATTTAAGGAGCGGGAATCTCCTGTGCACACAATTGATTTTTTCTACATTTGTAGTAGTAAAAGTGCTAATTAAAAAAAACATAATTCCGTTTCAGGTGTGTATGAATCCTTCCTTTCAAAGTTTCTTCAAAATTTAATTGAAACGCTCTTATCAGAATTGATATCACGGTTCCTTCCTTAATCGTAACATCGCAAATCTTCGCATCCCATATCCTTAAGGTTACTGCCAACTTTTCTTTTATTTTTCGCTATGTATGACCATACAATAGAGCATATGTACATCCGTCCATATTTGTACAAGTCCACGCCATTCTGTGTTCTACCATTCACCATATGTACGCCGAATGTGAAGTTTTCTGACCCTTCTTCCTTCTTTTTATTTTTATATTGCTTGGTTACATTCACCCACACAGCACACTGTATGAGCATTGAGAACGGCGTGGTAAAAAAGGATATAAGGGAATAGGGCGAAACTACACGCGGATATACTATATTAGTTTAATGCTTAATAGAGAGTCAAGGGTTCGTGTGCATACTTTATTTCTTTTTCTTTTTTTTTTTTGTTATTATGGCTTGGGCTCCTCCCTCTCTTTATGAAAACGTATGGTAGTAGTCTGTTAGAAAATGCGAGTAGATGGGGTTGAAAGTGTGAAAGTGGATTAGATGTCGTTTGTTGTGAATGAACCCTGAGGAAAGTTTTTCGTTTTGAAAATACGCCTTCAGGATTTTTTCTGCTCTTTTGCAGCCATTTGCAAACACGTTAGATGTTATATATTTGCTAAGTTTTAATGAGCAATTTTTATGTATCATAAAAGGATAATAATAATAAGGTTTCAATATGATCGTAATTTTCTATGTATTTTCTATTGAAAAAAAAGCCGAATATTAAAATTGCAAGGGGAAATCTCCTAGAGAAGTGGGAAAAAGCCCAATTGCAAAGAAACTGGACTTCCAAAATCTGAAATTTGTCGCCGAATCGATAGATCGGAAGAAATGATAGAAAATTAAACGCGTCAGAAATTGTGTCAAAATTGGAACTTTCAATTAGAAATTGTCGAGTGCAATAGATATCAAGCGCGCTAACAAAACATATTCAAATTTCCTCAGTCAATGAGGTTCTTACAATTTTCCGAGTAAGAATTTCGGCAGCCATATGTTGCCTTCTTCAGCGGAATAAGCCCAGAAATGTCCTTAATCTAAATAGTTAACTACTAACTATTTTAATCTAATTATCTTCATGACTATGCCTTAATTTACGTATCCGTGAGTATAGATATGAGTGCGAGTTATCCATGTCTGACTAGCCATTTGGTTTGCCTTACGTAGGGGCATGGGTAACATTCGCAAGACATCCTGTATATACTGTTTATTCCTACCTACTTCTTCGGGTCTTGTTCAATGAATAATTGCACAGTGCGCCTTATCAGTTGGGGCTTAACAATGCACTCAAAGTCTTCTCTGCTTAGCCATGACCAACTCCATCTCACAGGTCAGTATCCAGAAGAGGTTGACTGATCCTTTTGAAACAAGTCGGGGTATGCATCAATGAGGACAAAACGAAAATAATGATGTAATCAAGAAGTACATCAATGTAGGGGACCTCAACATCGAATTCGAAGACAATTTTATACATCTGAGTAGGAGCCTATCAAAGGACGCCAATGAAACTGCAAGCGACGCACACTGCTAGCGAATAAGACTTTCTTCTCGGTCCTTCCCATAATAAAGACAAAATATGTCCACAGAAACACGTAGCTTCGCGTATACAAAACCATCATACGACCAGTGCTATGTTCTGGGTGAGAAACCAGGACCCTAACCCATGCCTCCGAAAATTTGCTAAACACATTCGAAAGGAAAGTTCTTTGGCGAATTTTGGGAGCATTTCGCGACCGTGATGGATGGCGCATCCGGTACAACTATGAGTTGTATAAACTGTACGATGAGCTAGAAGTCTCAGAATCAGTGGCCAGAGTATTTCCAACGAATGAGCGACGATCGCATGCCTGAAAACTTTATGAACGGACGACGGAGCAAGGCTAGGAGGAGGACTGAGAGCACGGAGGGAGAGCACAATATATACAGATGCCAAGTAACTACTAGGGTTCCAAGATTGGAGGACGCAGTCACGTGACCGAGATAATTGGAGGACAATGGCGTCGGGCTGTATTGCCACGATGATGATAAGGTGAAGGCTATCAGTATTTTGGCGGTTGAAGCCCTACGGATTCGAGAAGCTGGTGAACCTAACGCAGCTCAACGACAGTCGGCAAGGGATCAATCACTGGTAGAATAGCAGAAACGATGGGACGAGAGCAAGAAAGGATGCTGGGTTCATAGATTGATACCAAATGTTGGAAGCGATGGAACAAGCAGTAAAGAATATCCACGGAATGCTACCCCAGGAAGGGTTTAGAACGAAGAAAGAGAGGGAGAAGATGACCATTACGGATATCAGTTAAACACTGATCTAGCGCCGCGACGTAATCCCATATGGCAATCCCGCTGGAAGAGTGGATGGAAAAGGAGATGGTTTTAGTGGGTAGAAGTAACACATGATCATATGGCAGTAGTCAGCGGTAGCTGCATCGATTCTAACAAGGTTTTATTTTACACAAAACCTTAAAAAGTGCTTTTTGCCCTATTTAAATTGATTTCCACCAGATATTTATGACTTTTCACATGACACCAGTAATCTTATGCGCTAAACTGGCTACAAAGACGAAAACGTATTTGTATCTTTCACTCGTTTCAACATGACTTGGTGTAGTATCATATCAGCGTCATTATAAATTAATCAAAATATTACTCAGAAGAAAAAAGATACTCGCTCAAATGCGATTACAATGATGTGGAGCAAGATGGTGAGTCCAAGGTAGGAAAGAATGGTAAAGTAAACAAAAAAGGCGAGACATTCCAGGCAAGAGCTTGACCAATTTAAATGTATAAATATAATGAAAACATAAAATATATATGAATGAATTCATTTCATACCTTCAATACACGGTGTGCGACAGACAGCATATGAAATTATAGAGGACACGCCACACGTTTACCTTTGCCTTTACCGTGGAGAGAGGTTTACACTCATATATATCATTGAAGGTGATGCTTTGCGATGATATTATGCACATTTTGCGGTTTATCTTGACAATTTGCGGTCACCGTAAACAATTTTCGCTCGTTTACTTAAACTGTAACAGGATAGGGATAATGGAATAATAAAAAATGATGCTAATTCTACGTTTAACTAGGCTCTCGTTGTGCTAGCTCACTTATTACGGACATGGGAAATGCAACCATGCTGCCTCATCATACTTAGACACCATGTCTTGTAGATACTTATTATAATGCAATTTATTCAGTTTTTCGTAAATTGAAAGAAGGGGCCGTAATTTGTAACAGCAGAGCAGTGAATACAGAGCGGGAATTCATATCCCCAAATTCAAATGACAATTGAGCACCGAGAAAAGAACTGAAATTATGCAAGGAATAAATAATTTGTAGGAGACCTTGTTATTTTTATGAAAACTGTGTAATTTAAAAATCAATTTCCAGTGGATAATAACAGATCGATAAATATGCAGACTGATGAGTAACAGATGGAAGTGTTTGCCGGCCTCTCTAAGGGCTGCTTGAGAGACAGTAGTTTGCGACAATTACAGTCCTATCTGCAGTAACACTAACTCAGGCAAGGATGACCTCTTATTTGGTTGAATGGTTTAGGGTGGAAAACTGCAGTTTTTAATATCCTTTTCAAAACTGGTAAATGAGCTTGGACAATTTGATCTATGATTAAGGAAGTTTACGAATTTATGGACCCATCTTTACCTTATATTGACATGTGGTTTACAAGGTTTTGCAAGCCAAATTCGGAACTTTGTGTGAACTTCTCAAAGCAGTATCAGGATACAAAATCAACATCCTGGCGATCCAGGACGTATGTTCGTACACAGTATTCACCAGCGGAAAGGCCCCCTTCGCGGAGGAAAGCATATCGAAGACACGACACCTTTTGGGCTTTTCAAGTTTACCCGATCTTCCCTGAGACAGCGCTTCCTGACCAGCAAGCATTCATCGTCACCAGAGCCCTCATCAATGATGGTTCAGTCTATACGACACCCCATTAAGGATTACGACAGACGCAGGGGCTCAGTTTGAATCCGGCGAAACTCTTGGGATTCTCAAGGATACGCACTACACCACAGTCAAATCGAGTTGAATGCCACATGCTAAAAGCAGTTCTCTCGTGCGAACCAAGAACGCCATGGCCTAATCTACTTCCTCTGTTGCCTTGTTTGGCCTCCGCACCACTTTTAAGGAGGATTTGAGGACATTCCCTGCGGAGATGCTGCGGCGAGACTCTCAGACGCCTGCCCCTTTATATTCGTGGAGAGTTTTCCCAGCCTTGCGCAGACTATTAACCCAGCGTCAGCTTCGCGACGCTTTCGCTTTCAAAGATTTACGCTCGTGTACCCAAGTATCGCCAGTTCTTCCACTTAGAATACACTGGCGAAACCTAGGAGGCCATACGACTCGAATACACTGTGCGTATTCGAGAAAACCCCTGCACCGACTCTACAGGCCATCCTTCATCGGTTGGTGAAGAATACTGTGTCATAGTCTTGCAACACGCCGCCCTGGCTGGAAAACCCACTGCACAGTTTCTCGTGAAGTTCAGCTTGCGTGTGGCATGGTCCGTGGGGAATGCCTAGATTTCTCGAGGTACTTCGTTTAGGATGCTTCCATGGCGTAGAGCTTCGCTGTCCAGTATCCGGACTCACGTAATCTGACGACACTGCACGTCTCAACGTATGTAATGGAGAGGAGATGGGGGAGTACATTGAGAGCATCTACCGAGCAAGACTGCAGAGCCCCAGTAGTACCTGCACACGCCGTCTTTTGAATCCTACTAAGCTTCATTCTATTGTACTTCTTGCTCAAACCCTGCCACCATGCAATGGAGCCATACGTTAGGATGGGACGCTCCACAACTGTGTACATCCAGAGAACCATCCTCAGACTGAGACCCCATTTGTTTGCAAAAGTTGTTTTGGTCGAAGATCCTTCACGGACTCATAGCCGTGCCTGCCCGCTTTCGGTATGAAAACCACTCATGCGGGTCTCCAGGACTGTGGTACATATCCTAAAGAGATACAGCTCCGGTAAATCTCAACAAGCCACAGAACAGCCCTTTCCTGCCAGACTTGCAAAACCTGCATGCGATTTTTCCTTTTTTGTAAAGTTGAGGAATATCCCACATCACCCCCCCCCCCCCCACCCCTCTCCCCGGAAACTTCTGGTAAAAAGGCTTGCTGAATGTGAGTCGATTATTGGCTTAGATATTTCGCTGATGAATATTGATTCGCCCGGGAAAAAGTCTGGCTTACAGACGAAGTACCATTTGATGGTCCATCAGGTGGTCCTTTGAAAAAATCCATGTAAATATTGAATCCTTTTCAATCACTGCCAATGCAAAAGGAACTTGGTTGGAATTAATTTCTGTTTCTGGGACTACATCATTCGTAAGGTCAAGAACATTTCCTTTTGTCTATTCCGTTCGACGTTTGACTGAGACGTCCACCCCTTAGATAGCCTTTTATAATGCTTACCGGGCGGTATTTGCAGGACTCATGAATTTTGCATGAAAGCTACAAAATATATTTCGTTGACAATTTTGTGCGAGAGCGAATTGAACATTCCATGGAAGAATTAATTGCATATGTTTATTCGTTTAATTATATGCATTTTCGAAGCATATATGTATAAGCTTTCGTGGGAAATGGATATATAGAGTGCGTTAATACATAAAGGATTTTCATTATGTAATTCATGATCTAGTGGTTATTTCTGGTATGGAAACGCGGATGCTTTTGGTTTTGTGCCGTGACAGGACAGAGAATGGGAATGGAACTGAAGTGGTGAGTGGATGAATGTAGTGGGTGGAGGGCTGGAATCACGCACAGATGAGAATTTGTATATGAGGTAGACTGAGCCTTCCATTATATTCTATTCTGCTGCAATGCTCGATGATATTGGTTTCAACCTAATGTTTATGAGCCATCAATATGACATGGCGAATTCGGTCGCGCAATTTTATCACATTATCACACATACTAGCGTGTTTGCTTGGCTGCCTGCTACCCTGCTCCGTGTGGAAGTAGTGAATCCTTAACATATAAATGTTATATGGAATGCGTGCATGATGCGTCGCTCATATTTGTTTGCTTACTTAGAAAAGTGGTATGATGCAGAAAGTGAAGCAAACTAACCACCAGCCCGACTGCTAATAGCATTATTGCCTTGTTGGAATACGAAGGTACCCCGGAATGTTGAAAATGCTTTCCAATGTTTCACACACAGTCGCCATCGAGGACCCTTTCCCATGGCAGGAGGTTAATATATTAGTAGTAGAGCGTGTGAGGATACGGCACAGTGGGATGGCGGATGATAATGCATACGCAATATGAATATTATAAAAGCAAGCTTTAGCTAGGTCTGCAAGACTACAATGTCTACGAATGATGGCCGAAAATGTATCCGCCAAATATTTGAATTTTTCCCGGAACACAATGATTCAATATTTTTTTCTTTTATTCGCGCATTGCGCTGCTTTTTTGAATTGCCTTATGTACTGCTGAAGGGGAGCTAACTTCGGAGAGACGGATACCTGGCGAGTTATTAGCCCGCATATAAATACAATCTATAAAATCAACGTTTCTTTTATTATATGATTATTGAAATTTTACAGGACAAAGCTATCTGTAAGCTCTAGAAACTTAAAAGATATTTTGAAATGGCTCATGAGCATTGCATCGGCCAACTCATAAAAGGATATTTTCTCAAACCGTTTTTAAACACTTTTTTTCTGGACTTCTGGTATCCCAAATTAATTTAAAACTACATAGACACCAGGCCTTCCGACTTTTGATTTATCCAGGTATGTGCCGGACGAAAAGGTTCACATCCCGATTCAATCTTACCCTTGCCAACATTTTTCGGCACCGACTGAAAAAGAGAATGTTATAATCGCTCCAGGTTCTTTGACTTCCCATTTATTTAGGACGATCATTTATATCCTTTATTCTCGGTACTGATATTTGCATGTCCTTCATATGAATATCGAAGGGGTTTATTGCATCAGTCGGGCCGCAATCTTCCATTGCCATGGCAATGACCGAAGCGATCAAGAGCCACGACTTGGAAAAAGGTCATTGTGCATAGAAACTAATATGATAAGATACGAATGTATAATGATTATGTGAAGATCGAAAAAACAGTAACCCTTTTGAGCGTGATTCAATTTATGGACGTCCGTACGATGTGTTTATTCGAGGTTTTGGTTTTTTTTTTGTGGGATCGTCGACCTTACATTTTGATTTGAATCCCGGCCAGATGGACGTTTGCCAGTTGGTGAAAGGGTCGCGGTAATCGTGGTTAAGGTAGCAAAATGAAAAACTCACGTAGACGACCGGACAAAACCTGGTAGACATCCGTGAAGAAAGCGCTGATATGAATAATTTGTAGGAAAACACTGCGAATAGACGAAGAATTTAGAATAGCGAACCTCTCCAAAGCCAACAATCCCAAATAGCGAACAACAGTTTTTCTTACATTAGATACTCGAAATAGCGAACAATAGGTAGCTTAAAATGGCGGACATCCTTTCTAGGACTTTCAATATAATTTAAATTTTTCTCATCCTTTTTAAGGTTTTTTGTAAAACAAAATCTTATTAATATTTTCCCGGAAGTGGAAATCTTCCAAAGACACTGGTACACATCTTCCAGCGTGTCAGATTTTTACCGAATAAAACCACCCCCTCCTGTCGTCTTCCCCGCGGAACCACCACTAATTATTTCGTCGCGGAGTGGGCATGGCTCTAGCCTCTCTCTTCGCTCATCGATTGCATTCGCAACCGCGCCCCGCTCGTCTCCTCTGCCTCTCTAAACCTGCACTGAATTTACCCTTACATGTCGTTCACTACATTCCAGTTCTCTTTGCACGCAAGCATTTTCCCAATTATATTTTCCGGTGCGGAACAGTTTTTTCTCAATATCTCCTCTAGACTTTTTATCTCCTCCATGAATTTAGGACAATGGAAGAAAACATGCTTCGGGTCCTCCGGATTACCATCGCAGCAGAGACATATGGATGGGCTGTCCAGTTTAAACCTATTTTTTTTTGGTGGGGTGGGGTGCAGAGCGTTCACATCAGGGAATTCATTTCACCTACAAGAGGGTAGAGAAGGAAACGAACTATCAGTTCAAGGAACTGATCTGGCACATGGAGAGTGAACTCCACTCCTGACACTATCTCAAACGAACAACTTGGTCGGTATACAGGCTTGGCATTCGTTTGCGATGTGATAGGAATACGAAGATGGAATCCACTTTCCCAAGATGACAAACGAATAAGTCTCCCTCCTGGCCCTTATCACAAGCACAGTAAAGGACGAGTGCGAGCATCTCGGAAAGTCGAGTGGGGAGCTGAGGGGCATTTTAAGTAACCGCGACCGATGACACGTAGGTGTGGCTGACGCGTTATATACCACGACATATATTACATTTTATATAATTTGAATAGTTTGCCTTATTTTCTTATGGGCAAGATAATGTTTCGAAATAAATTAAAGATTTATCGATCCGCTTTCCACCCTTAATCGAGAGTGTCCTTACACCACTGGGGCCAATTTTTATTTTTTCTACCTCTGTAATATCTACAAAATGCAAAAATTTAAACGATAAACTAAAAGCATTAACCAAAAAATAAATAAATGCGTAATGAAAAATGCGTACCCTTTCCAACACTCCATCATTACTTTCGTACCACCGCCAATAACACCCCGAAAAACGCGCTCACATCACGACGAGGTGCATTAATAAGCTTTACCTTCCTGTCGCCCGCTTTCCAATGTTTGTGCGTATTCTACGTTAATTGCTTGCATGCATGTTTGAAATGCACTTTCTCACATATGTATATATGTGCGTGTTTATATATAAAAGGGAAGGAGGCCTAACAAACATAAAATTCATGCGCAAATCATTGCATACGCAACAAAACGCAACGTATTGCAAAGTCATACACAACATACCATAGTTACATATATGCATATTTTGGAGCCGACTGCTTGGGTGAGTGGGGAACACAGTTTGAAGTTATTGCGAATCCTACAGAAGTGGAAGTGAAGCTACGAGTGAAGGAAGAAGGCACATTCTCCTTATGATAAACTTCTGTTTGATGAGGGAGGAAGGCTGTTTGGCACATTTTCCGATGCCTCCTCCGTTGTACTATACATGCTGTGTACCATATCAGGAAACAGTGCGTAAAAGTAGTGCTAGCTATCGGGTGGCAGATTGCGATTGTTTAGGCTATTGTTGCTCCTCTGGCTACCCTAATTCGCTTCCATAGGCAAAATATAAACACATATGCAAAAACAATATAAAGTCAGGAGCGGAGAGGACCCTCCATTGCTTCCGCTCAAAACAAAACAAATAAGTGAGAAAGATGTGTCATAGAAAGGACATTTACTGGTTTTGTTATGAGGGTAGTAACCCTAGCCTTGGGTCTCTTACAGCCGAAAAATAGTAACATCATCCACTGTGTCTGGTTTTATTTGGCATGCGGCAAAAGAGGTGCGAAAACCTTTTTAAAGTATCCAACTTTTTAACGTTAAACAAATCTAGCATTGGCTAATGTATTGTTAAACGGGTGATTATGATACCTTGATACTGTCCGGGGATATATTTAAATTAAGACAAACAAGGGTGAGAGCCCGCGATGGAGTGGTCACAGGACATTGTATACATCCTTCATCAGGCAAAGAACAGCGTAAAGTGAAGAGCCGCAAATGGCAGCCGTTGTAGGTGGTTGCATTGATGTGAGCGGGACGCATGCATCAAATAAATGCATTCAGAAAATGTTCCTAGAATGAAGCGTCGTCCTACAAAACACGTGTATGTATGCATCAGGCTGCACATCGATATACTGAATTGCCCAAAAATGGTAGAGTGCATATTACGAGCCTACACACAAAATGGAGCCGGATACTTTTCGGAGAGCCGAGCATGGGGGTGTGTATTGGATGACCCTTGCCACCACACAATGCAACTTGCACCCCCAAGATGCATATGGCCTGAGTATGCTATCAATTCTGACTATAGCGAACCGACTATATGCATTGTGTGTAGGGCATTTCGTCCGGAAAGCATATGCGACATTGCTACATACAGAATCCTAGATGTACGTATAGTCATCCATTTGGCTAACTTCTGCATTCCCATGCTACGGATAATGTGTGTACTGGAAGCATATCGATATGTTCAACGCTCTACACACGTATCATATAATTTCCCTCTGTACATTATCAACGTTCTGTACTTCTGTATTTATATATGGGGGTATAGTAAGAGGGCCAAATACGAATGGTATGATGATGTACACAAGTAGCATGGAGTTTCTGATACAAAAGGATTGCTGCTTAATACACGGATCCTGCCGACCGACCGAGAACCCACCGACCAAACGACCGACCGAATCAACCGAACCGAAGGGGGTTTTCAACAAATTTCGCAAAATCAAAAGTGCAGTTTGCATCGTACTTGATGCAGGTTCGACGAGCCTAAAAAAACAAATTTTTTGTCAAATAGGCCCTAGCTCGGTTTTATCAACGTGTAACAAGAGCTAGTTCTTAAAAGTGTGAATCTGATAAAACAATCTTAATAATATCTTAATTATCTTGAATAAAATAAGAAATAATAGTGTGCAGTGTGGCAATACGTTTAAGATACAAATTGATACGAGAATAATAAAAGAATACAAGAAAAAAATCCGAGTCAACAATTGAACAAACGCAACGCGCGGTGAACGCGGTTCCTTACATGGCAGCAATGTCTCCTTTGCCTGCTGTATTTCCTTTACACTCACCAGATTGCTTTCATTGAGATTTCGCCAACGTTCTTTTTACCCGCTTCTATATTTTTAACTTCCTTCGCGCAGAAGTTGTAGCCAACACGATGTCGGCCTCTTTTCTCGGCGCGTCTCTTTGAAACGTGCTTCGTAGAATCCTGTATTCTTCTTCTTCCCTGTTTCTTCCGTCATAGCATGCCCTTTTTTCGCTCAGATATTTCAGCGAAAAGACCCAGAAAGGAATATAAATATAAAATTACGGAATAATTGCCACAGATTATTAGTTTTCGTCATGGTTCAGTCATGTCGATCTTAGAGGAGAGGTCCTTTGGATATATGTTGTTCACATGGAAGTAGTGAACACTCCTATTTGGAGGTATCCCGCTCGCTTCTCGCGCTTAATTCGCAAGTCAATCTGATAATTCGCGCTGTCCTTTGGGTGAGCTTCACTGCCGACGAAAAGCTCGATCTGTCTCAAGAAAGTTACGAAATAGTAAATGCCAAAGTGAAACTAAAAAAAATAAAATGCGTTTTCATGGTTTTGTTGTGAAATTGAAATGTTTTTCCAGGTTTTTCTTCAGTAAACCCTATCTGAACAATTTAGGTTGTTGCAATAGACTGGAAATAATAAATAATTGAAATAACTCTTTAACAATATTCAGTTCAAAGTTTTCGAAAAAAAAAAAAAATATTTTGGATACATTCGAGTTTTGGCCATCAAAATAGGAGTTCCAGCATCGTCATTCAACCGGAATACTTTATTTTGCATCCAAGAAGCAGTCAAAATTCACCTAAGTTACGTAAACAAGTTACAACAAGAAATAAAACCAGGAAGTTTCAAAATATTCTATTTTAATTAGTTATTAATTGAAGCATAAGACATTCAAACGTTTCGGAAAAAAATAAATAAAATAAGGAAATTAAAACAATTCAAAATTGAACAAAAGAAAAAGTACAAAATTAAATAAGTTTAGACACCAATTAAAAAAAAAAATAATAAATAAACCAAAAAATTAACTTAAAAAAAAATAAAACTCGAGAAACAACAAAATTCAATTTATACTTAAAATTAACTTTTAGAAGAGTAAATTCAAAATTTTAATAAGGAAAAAAATCATACCGTTTTGAACTAGGAAAAACAAAATCAAGAATTACGTCTTTTTTACTATTTGAGATTATGTCTGACGAAATAAAGATTTATTTTTAATTTTTGAAGAAAAGGAGAATACATAGAGTATAAAATCCATATAAGCCAATTGCAATATTTGTCGACAGTATACAACTGTTGTTCTTGAAATTAAACCCAACTATTCCTGTAAAAGGGTATAGTCCAGTTAACACAATACACACACATACACACTTACACCCAAACACGCAAAAGCAACGAAAAGAAACCACCATAAATTTTGAACAAAGAGCTAAAAGGCTCCAAGTAAAATCAGCATATATACACCAATAAATTCAATATATATATATAAAGATATATATATATTACTTTTCTGGTAATCACTTCGCTTAAATCCAAGTCGAAGTGATTATCAAAATAACCACCCAAAGATCCACACAAATTAACACTGACACCGGAACAGACAGTTTTGAATATCATCTACCATACAGCTAGCGTTTACTTAATTATATTCAAAAATATATTATTAAGTAAATTACTAGGAAATATCAATACACACAGAACTTTTCACAATTTCAAGACATCAACAACAGTTACATTAATAAAAACAAAAACGAAAATCACAACAAATACATTCAATAAATTATTCAAAATACACAAACTTTTAAATACACATCTTCTACGAAGACGCAGAAAAAGGAGAAATAAATACAAAAACTTGATAGAAATTGAATATCACAAAAGAAAACAAAAGAAAATACTTATTGCAAGAAATATACTAATTTTCTTAACATACAAGTGACCCCCCCGCATTTGCTTAACCCATATCCAAAAAACCTCTTTATCCCATTTAACATTCGCAACCACACATTCATCACAATCGTAATAGAAGTAACGAGACACGAGATACATTCAACATTGTATTGAGAAGATTTTAAAAAAAAAGAAAAAAAAACACACAAATTAAATTATTACTAAACTAGGGAAGTACTTTTCTTAATAAAAACAAATATATATAAAATAAAAGCCAGGGAAGGGAAGCTCTCACGATACATATACATATATATATATGTATAAATACAAACACACATAGATACATATATATATTCATACATTTTCGGAGGCATCATAACAACTATTTTGGCGCAATTGATGAAGGATTTTCTTCCAAAAACGTCACCGCCCAAAGCTCCCACTAAACAATCGGAAAAAGCAGCATCTTAGGTTGAAAATAAAAGAAAAAAACTCAAAACCAACCATTAATACTACACCAGATCCTATATTGCTATTAAATACTTTCATTTTTAATCCTCATTTTTTTTTATTTTCTTTAAAATTCCCAGTAGAGCGTAAAACACAAACAAAATTATACAAAGGAGCTCGAACATAAAAACGAATTGGAATAACCATTATTCATCATATCTGTCTTATCGACTTAAACAAAATCCTAAATATGTAGGCGAAAAAAAAATCTACGTAAATATTGCAGGAAGAAAACTATATACCACATATAACTCCCGAAGAAAACGAATATAAATACCATCAAGTGAGCGTTAATGTTATCTATGGGCTATAGGTAAAATTAAGGTTAACTCGAATTAGCATACACGCACGTGCTCCATTCGCAACAAGTAATACAAACACTCAAAGCATCAAGAACTTCTTAACAATTAATAAAGGGCTATAATTAATGCAGATATCGATAAATTAAGATAAGAAATAACATCAGAAAGGCATTGAAACACTCAAAACCAATCATATTAGCTTAATTTCAAATTAAGTTTATTCTTTTTCAGAAGTATATTCATTGTTTATGTTTTATTTCCATCCTACACATATGCAAACGAAATACACAACGCAACATAACACTAAATGCGTATGAATTATCCTCAACAAGTCTATGCACACATAAACACATGCACGCATTTCAACCACACCAACAGCAAAGTAAACAATACAACAAATTTTCTCGGGTGTCCTTTATTATTATTAAATATAACGTTAATTTTTTATTGACAAAAAAAATCTATTATATCTAGTTATATGTCAGAAGAACAAAGTGAAATTAATGTCGAGAAATTTTTTACAAAATACTAAAATCTAAAAAATATCCAAAATCAATATTTATACACACGCTCGGAAGGTATAGTTCAATTTAATAAAAAAAAACAGTAAAGAACAAAGAAAACAAAAAACTTGAAAAAAAATTACAAACAAAATTTTTTTTTTAGAAAAAAAAAACACATCTCGGGTGATATTTTGGCCTCTATGGAAAATAAACATTTTTTTAAAGCAAAATAAATAAAGAATAAATTCAAATGTGATCTATAAATAAAAAAAAGGCAGAAAAAAAATCCGACAAAAATATATTTTATAGGGAAGAAGATAGGAAAAAAAACGGCAAAAATCCAATAATAATTTATTAATCATATATAAAACACAAAACAAGCACACTTTCACCTACACCGAAAGATTCGAAAATTTAAAAGATAAAAATACCAAAAAAAAAATTAGTAAGAAGTTTATACATTGGAAAAGGAACTTTTGTGCCTTAATTTGGCCTTATTAATAATCTAATAATTCAAGTAAAGAGAGAAAAAAACAAACACGACAAGAGAAGAAAGAAGACAGCAGCAAAAATTACAACTAATAACGAAAAGACAAGGAAAAAGTGCAAAGACACCTAGCACTAACAGACGCCTAATAAAAAAAAGCAGAATATCTTGTTGAAAATGTAACTCAAACAAATATAAATTAAAAAAAGAAGAAGAAGAAAAAACACACATTACTAAAACAGAAAATATTTGGAAGACTTATCTATACAAAATATATCCAAAAAAAACCAAACAAAATATATTTTTATTTGTTTAAATACAAAAAACATACACATACACACGTTATTTTAAAAGATATATATAGTTCAAAAAATGAATTTAGGAAAATTAAAAGTACAGAATAAAAACAGAAAGTAAGTTCCAAAACAAGGCAATCACCGGCGTTTATTTTATTTTTTGTTTTGTATTTTTTTGTTGCCCGTTTGTTTTTCTTTTATCTTTTATTTCAATTAAAGCCACAAATCATAGACAAAAAAATCATTGAGTATACGCGCATTTTTTTTTTATTTATTTATTTATTTTGGCTATTTGTATTATTTTAATGATTTTATGTATAATATAATTGATTAGTATCTTCTTGTTTGATTTCCAATCGCATGAATTATTTCCCTTTGTTTTCGAATTGAAAAACTTCGAAGGAGGAATTAGTAAAATAAAATCTTGAAGGAAAATTTCAATAATGAAAAGGAAAAGAATAGAAAGAACATACTTAGCAAAGAGGAAAAGTACAAAAGTTAGCTATTAAATTGAAAAATGGAAAAAAGAGATCATTGATTAAATAAAACAAAACAATTACACCAAAAAAAACACACACATACACAAAAAATAATAATAACAACAATAAATGTATAATAAAACTAATAAGTAATAAAAATGAATCCAAATAATCTAAATTGTGCGGGCTATTTCTTTCGGAAATAACATTTAATATTATTCTAAAAGAATCTAAGAACGAAATTTTTTTTTTGATTTAATCTTAAATTCATAATTATATAAGACAAAAAATAATCACCAAGTCTTAAATATTGTGAACCAAAACGATTTGTAAAAAAAAAAATAAAAAATGTAACTAAACAAATAACATAAAAGGTGAAACTATAAAACATAAGTTTCGCGAATGGTCATACAGAACACCTAATCTATAAGATAATAATCTAAGCGACAGGTGTAATTAAACCAAAAAACACATGAGTTTAGTGTATTAATAACATAAAAACAATCAATCAATCAGAAGTTCTTTTAATAAAAATTACTTACACGATTGTAACTAAAAAAAATTGAAAGTTGGGTCAAAGGATAGACATTTTTTCATGGTGTATTGAATAAAGTGACGTGAACTGTTCCTTTTATTGAGAACTGGATAGATTTTAATGTTGGCCTAAAATTCGTCGAAATATGCTAATCGAAGTAAATCCATAAAAGGATAAATTGTAAGGTCGCAACAACTGCCACCCCTTAGGAAGATGTTGATGGTTACTATTTGGATCTAAGTCAACAGTTGGTGAGTTTAAGCCATTTGAAATCATCTATTAGTTACTATACAGTTTTAGATATCTAATAATCTGTAACGATTATGAAATTTTCTATCTTGTATCTATTTATGAGATGTGGAACTTTTGATATTTTACGCAAACCCCCTTTATAATCAATCTAAAATGACTACAATCAAAATTCATCCGTATAAAAGTCAATTAAGGGCTTTTGATGCAACCCTTTGATTGTCTTAATTTGGTTAATTGAATCAAGGACATTAAAAGCAACGTCTTAAAAATAGTTACTAATTGTTGGATATTGTTAAAAATCTTATTAATTTTACTTTACAAAGGACACTAACTGTAATGGCATCATTGCTAGAAATATTGCTTTCCATAAGTATCTTTTTCTAATGTTCAGATAGCTCAAGTGGCTGGAGCGCTGCGCAGTCGCAGCGGAAGGTCGCGATTCAAATCTCACTGATGGAAGGGAGATTTCTTATCATGAATAAGTACCTGCGTCAAGTCAGGGTAATAATCTCGGGCGAGAGCAATACCAACCACATTGCTCCTACACTTCAAGGTCCTGATATAATATGGATGTTGCGCCAACGATTATTTTTTCCCGAGTTATCACAATCTCGGTAGATGCCGGAATTTACCTAATACTGGCAGTGCCAAGTATTTAGGCCCGAATGATCCTACATGGTAGGTTAACAGGAGAACCCGTCGAGAACTCCCCACAACATCGAGCACGCATATAGAATGGTTTACTTCTGCATGGTTTGAACTAGATTGTGTGAGAGTCCCAGGACGTCAAGGGAAACCGTGAGGGATTTTGGTGCAATACCTGTAGCTGACAATATTATGAGAACTACAACCACTTTCTTGAGACTGTAAGCAGAACTATCAAATACTGCTTGCGGCGCCTACCGGTAAACTGGACATGCTTGTATGCAAGAATTTGATAAATCATCTTACATTCAGATGGTCTAACGTTTCGAACGCCAAACCACACATTCTGCACTGGTCGTTCTCCACCCGCCCTTTCATTATGAGCTTTTTATAAACTCGGGTGGCGACCACGTCACCAAGTCAGGCGAACCTTAAAATTTCCTTCGCCCTCATTTTTGGTAGTGCATTTTAAACCTGATTGCCAGGTGTGGTGATAGCTTCCTCAGGGAGTAATCCGCAAGACTGCAAAGTTATTTGCGCTTTCCTCACCTACCTCCTGAGACGTTCCGGTGACGTATAGCCATCCCTCCACCTTCCACAACCGGACCTAGGACCGACTACCGCGGAGGGTTGTTATTATTAGAAGTTTGTTTTTCGCCTATTGTATGGCGCTCAGTAGAAAGCCCTTGCTAAACCTAAGCGTTAAAAACAACCCCATCATATCTCGCAAGAATTAGTACTTAAAAAAATATATATCATACATGGTGCAACTGAAATTGTGAACACAGAGAGCATCACTTCGTGAAAATTGGATAACAAGCATAATTCTATATACCATTAGTGCGGGGGGGAGGCTTTTGTGGAAGTTAATATTGTCGCAGGAAGATACGCGTGCACTATGTTGAAGGACATCATTTCGCTTTCCTAGCGAAATTTAAATAAAATAAACTAATGTTGAGAAACGAAATTGAAAAGCCTAAGTTTTTGATATACAGAAAAATCTGTAGAGGTGGAAACATTTCATATGTGCATGCACGTTGAAACATATTTCAAACCAAAAACATTTTCGAGCCGCTATTGCTACTTTAGACTCTCCATACGCTTAGTCCACCCCCATCGCGCCCTCAATACTACTACTACTATTATCCTGTTTCTAATTCAAGTGCAGTGTATGCAGTCACATAGTCCGAATTTATTTACTCTGAGGAGCCACAGGACAACGGGCTGAAATGGGGATAGCAAAGGAGCAGGGAAATATCCTTTGAGAAACAAGGCCGCCAATAAAGCATTGTCCACCGGATGGGAAAGAGAGGCGCATTGGGGAATATATATGATAGTGATAATTTTTAGATTAGAAAGGGCGAGTAGTGAGCGAGGTCACTAGAAAATACATTGCCGCCAACACCATCTCTCTTTAATTTTAACGTTGTTGCCCATCTCAACGGACCCTGCTAGTTTCGAATTCTATCACGACCGTATCCTATTCTTTGTCATCATCATCATGACCGTGGATCTCATCTGCTCCGCTTACAATGTGAATGGGATGCGTCGATTAGAACAATTGCTGTATGGGAAGGAGGTATAGATGGACAATGTGAGGAGATGAGAAAGGAGTGCAGATACAACTAAAATTTAGATTCGTATACATATCTAATTTAACATATATAAGTGTTTAGATATATGAAAGTACGTGATATCGAGCTTAATAGAAAAGGCTTTTCGTATTTGAATTTTTAATTAAATATGTATGAGGGGGGGGTAGATGGACTCCGATAAAAATTAGGATAATTCATAAAAAAAAAATTGGAGAGTAAAATGAAGGTTTACAAAAGGACTAAATCCCTTAAAAAAGGAATTAAATAATATTATCACCTCAATTAGGTTGAAAAATATTCAAAGACTACTTCGAAATCCCACCCTTCATACGGGCAAAACTCTTTAGTTTGCAAGGGTTATGGTCAAATCCCTATCATCCCTCATTTCTTCTTCTTCTTCCCCTTCATTGCTGATACATTCCATGTATGATTTGTCTCAAACTTCTTGCAGAAAATTAATTTCAATGACGATTTGTAGGTGATATGAAACATTTGAGACAGTTCATAGTGATATAAGATAAGATTGAGGACAGAAATTAAATCATAGCAGAAATGTTGGAAAATATAAATGAAACACAATAAAAGTGTTTGCTTGAGTCCAATACTGCGCATAATTCAATTGACAATTTGAAATTAAGGTACATGAAATATATTATGAAATACCCGCATACTTGTATACAATATTAATAGTCTTAATGAGATTTTTCCGCATCAAACTTCATTACAATTAAATTTAAACAATAGACGAATTACGGTCTTGCCCAACGCAGCGGCAACCCATCAGACGCTGCCTCACCTGTGTCTTGAAACCAGCACGACCGGATTGGGCCCTTATATACCTCCTCCCATTGATTCAGGAAACCTGTAGATAAGCAATTTTACGCCTGAATCCAGGAAATGTTGGGACCCACGTTGGGCGCCATTTATAATAAACTAAGGGGATACCTGGTTTCTTTCACCCAGGAGGCCCGGGTTCGATTTCCTTCATGGGAACCAAATTTCTTTGTTCTACATTCTGACAAAAAAAGAAGAACCTTGGAAATTTGTATCACCTGTGTTCAAATAAACTTCCGCCCACGGTGTTTGTTAGCGAAGAAACAACAACCGAGTTGCTCCTCGTTGCAGAGAATTAAATAATAAAAGCAAAGAAAAGAGATCGCGAAAATTCAATCCTTTTCGTATGGAGTCAGGGAGCAAAGTGAGGATGAATCATTGAACAAGACAGCATGTAGCCAAATATCTCCGTTTTCAATTAAGAATTCATCTCATCCTTCACTTCATCTCGAAGAAGAAGAAAGAATAATTAATTTTCTGAAACGAAGAGATAGCCGTTTCACATAAAGGTAGGGAAGGACACTCCTCAGTGAACGCCCGTAGATCCAGAGACTTCAGGAAGGCAATCACTTAAGCCTCCAAGACAAACACAACAAACGACTAGCTCATGTGATATACCACTAAGAATAGGGCAGGAGGCTCTGGATCTACAGCGCCATTTTTTTAGATTTTTGGGATAGCTCTAGGTCCTCTTCGTCCCTCAGAATGGCCGGTGAATCACTGCAATCTCTTAGTTCCCGAATCATATTCACCTTTCGGGGATTATGGTAGTTTTAGGATTGATATGTTTATATACATAACTTATTAGTTTAGTTTAGTGGAGAAAGCCGCAGCTGCAAGCACTCAGACCTTTGTTAGGCCCATTGTACTATCCCGGGAGATCATCTATTCATCGGCCTCTCGCTGAAGGCGTTCGCTAGCTCTCGCAAATCTGAGAACATTCTCCAGAAGCAGAAAATGCACAGACTCTTCGTTGAAGAAAACTTCACCAAGTTATCTTCGCCTGAGATCTGAGGAGGCCGGGCAGCTGCATTCGAAGTGCAGGACCATATCTTCTTCCTCCTCACATTGGCTGCATACGGCACTCTAGCATGTGGAGGATCCAACTGATTAACAGCGGATCGATTCCGTGTTACCTTGCCGCGTTACAAATCGTCCCAAATGAAGTCTAATTGAAGGCACTTTCGATGTCCATAAATGTGCCTAAAGTGTACTCTTTATCGGGCATCGCCTTCTCAATTTTCGCCGTTAGTTAATGGAGTGATGTCTCCGTGGATTTGCCATTTAGGCATGTTGCCTACATTGAAGTGGCCACCTAGGGGTATATGTATCGCTTATGAACTGATCTATTAGTCTTTACAATCATTTTAGCAGAAAGCAAGTTAGACTTGTTAACGCCAGTTAGTTGGAATATAAGAGTATGATAGACGAGCACGATATATATTCCGAATATGTAGACCCAGGGCATCCATTTCCTCTATTACTAGAGCAAGAATGATGCCATCCGGACTCTCAAACTTGTATCTATAGAACGAGTTAAATACACATTTCACCCGTTCCCGTGAAACTACTTTGCATGCCAGAGTTCAATCTTCTGGTTGAGGGCTGTATGTGTCTGTCGGTCCCGAGATGAGATATTGGATGATGCCCGGAAGTACACTTTAAGCAAATGGTTTGTCGTTTCTTCATCGCTTGTAAACGTAGATAACTCATCTGCTGGCCGCGTTCTTTGACAAGGATCATGCCCATTAGAAAATCAATGCGCCTGTGATCCGAGAGGGTGATATCGTTTGATACTCTCCACTCTCCGACAGGAGCCGCAATGTCAGGGAATGTCACTATGATGTCGATGATCTCTTGCAACATAGTCAGACGTTGAAGAAATTGAGGATCTGCAATTCGGTTCCTCCCAGGTACCCCAGCAGGTGGTTTTGCCGAAAGCGGTCTGCCCGTAGGCGGTTCGTCCGTCAATGAGTTAGTCCCAATAGGGTGGTTCCCACGTGAATAAGTAGCGAATCTGAGCCTAGACTCAGGTTCTCCATCGAAGAGCTCAGAGTGTGTCATTATTATTACTTTAATTATCTGCTCACAGTAAATGAGTAAATATATTTTAATTATGTATTATTTCCATATAAGGTCTGTCGTTATTTTTCAAAATGGGCTCACCTTTTCGCAGTTTCCTAATTGATCGCTGCATTTAAGGTGAATCGACATTACCGAATGCAATTGTGTAGAGAATGTAAACGAATGCAAAGTTTGGTATTCGCCATGACCAAATCAGAGGAGGAAGAAGTGGTGGTACCAGAACTTAAAGGAAATGGTTTGCAATACTGGCCAGCCGAATGAACGCTTACGTATAAACGAAAGCCGTGTGTGCTGTTAAAAGCACGCATACCATGATGAAAAAAACAAGAACTTAAGTGGCATGTGTCCCACTGTAGCTGCATAGGCGACGAATGCGGGAACATTACAAATATGGCAATTTATGTACAAGGACTTATTACCACCACCCACCGTCACCACTAGAATAGGCTCAAACAAACAAATATAACAGTGCCACCTGTGATCATCCTTACTTTTCGGATGCACTTCAGCCTGTTTTCATGCTAGTTTAGCTGAGAGTCACCCCCTTTTTGAGTTGCAACTCAAAATGCATATCATCCCCATCAGCTAAATGCAACTGGGTGTAGTGTAGCGCGGGTCCTGAATGTGCGACTCCCGACTACTGCACATTCATATATGTAGGTACATTCATATAGTGTTCTATCTTTGTTGTGGGCTACTATTGATACTGAAATGCATATGCGTTTGGGGGAGTGTTAAGGTCGGGTTGGATGCAATTCAATGAGATAGAGTTGAAACCCTGGGCCCGGTCGCGCCGGACTGCAAGCAAGCCAAAGGTGTATGGGTTTGGAATTAATGGGCAGGCGGAGGGAGCTAGTATTGCGATGGATGATATTGCAAAAGCAATGCATAAAGGAGATGTTCAGGACGAAAAGGGAGCGGAGGTCTATGTAAGTATGTTGAGTAAATTTCCGCTTTTCAAAAATCAATAACGCACAATCCTCCTTATAGCGCGTCTACCGTTTCACCGAAATAATCCCTCCCTCCCCTTCACCACCCTTTTATTTAAGCAAAACCGCGAATAATTATCTCCACTTCCTCGCTCACATTGCTCGAAATTTCTGCATTATTGTCACTCTCCATTATTTACATAAGCAGTTATTTTTGTGAAATTCTGGATACTACTTATATTTAATTCAATTTATTGACCAATCATGCTACAATACGCTTTGGAAATGTTGCACTTCGTAGGTAAAAATTGTCATTTTCATAGAATAAATACCTCATGCGAGTAAGTGTGAATGCACATAAGCAAAAGGATCCACGTACTCGCCTGTATTTATGTATTTGATGATAAACCAAAAAACAGGCAAGGTAAATAGGTTTAGATATGGCTACCAAACTGTAAAGGGCGGAAAAGATAATAATGTTAATTTTTCGTGAAATTTTGTGTCATAACTATCATAAAAAATTAAAAAGAATTAGCGGTGCCTGCAATGACACTGTCTAGTCTTTGGCGAGACTTCATATTGCAGTCTCTTTCCTTGGGACCAAAAAGATTCTCCCAATCAGAATTCCACTTTGTATGATTATAATCAAATATATACGTGGAGAGAAAATCCGGGCCTGGGGTGAAAATTATGCGGGAACTCGGGCTCGAAGTGGAAAGTGGAAGTGACCATTTTGTAGCCCCCGCATTCGCCGTCTTCACAACTAATGTCAGGTGCGAAGTACTGAGCTAGACCTTTCATACGATGCCCCACATGCCTATATTTGGTAAAAAAAACATTACACCCTCATTTTTAAACTCAACATGGAACGATGTTGTTCACACCAGAGAAGGATTATGTAATTTGCGCCATTAGTGAGCATTTTCAGAACTGTTCTCGTAGACCACCAATAACTTTCTTATTTCACCGTGAACGCATTACATACGATGTCGTCCTCACGCGGTAAAAACACGCTGAGATTCGTCTGACAACTTTCCAAGAATAGTAAGATCAATGATTACCTATGGGCCTTCAATTTGAGGTGAAAGCACCCGGTGGTCCTTCTGGGATTAACCCCCCTCCATCTGTACATACAAATGCCGACAAGGAGGGCAATCTTCAGGATGACTGATAGTATCAGTGAGGCGGGGAACTGCCTAAATCGAAGGAAGATTGATATTCTTTCTAGGCGGTACCTCGAATTATTGATACCAAGGGATAACGCGACAACGAGGTTTCATCTCGATAAGAAGTTTGAAACACGTTGTAGTAACAAGGCAAATGAGAGCGCGTGGCTGTGATGTTCGGCTGAAACCAGCAACTGATTATTTGGTACACTGACGGATCCCTCAAAGCAGAAGGACCGGGTGCCGGGGTCATTGGTGCAAATATACTTCGAGCCAATGGGTAAGTACACTAGCATATTCCAGGCAGAAATATCTTTAATCTCCAAGCAGCGATCAAGGCACTTAGGTCCAACCAGGTGAACTCTAAACTGGTTTGGGAATGCTTTGAGACACTGAATACGCTCGGCTCACACAATAAGGTCTGGATACTTTGGGTTCTAGGCCATGTTGGGTTGAAGACCAATTAGGCAACGGATGAACTGGCCAAGAAGGGAGCAGTGACGGCTTTACACGAGACAGAACCCTTCTGTGGAATCGGAAACGGGTTCATGGTTATAACATTAAAAAATGAAGAGAGATGGTCGACAGAACTATACTGGACGGGCAAACCGAGTATGGAGCAGTCGAGGGCGCTTATTGGAGGATACGAACCCAAGCGCACAAAGGGTTGGTTAAACCTCACCAAAATGAACCTACGAATCATATTGGTCACTGCCGACTAAAATATCACCTGGGGAAGCTAGGAATATCTACGGACACCGCCTGCAAGTTCTGTGCGGAGTGTGATGAAACCTCTATACACGTTCTGGAACACTGTCCGACACTTGTACAAGGTCGAAACACCTGCGAGAACATTTAATATCAGATGCAAAGTTGAAAGATTTGGAAGATGACCGCTTTACGGTTTCTTACCAGGGTAGAGGCAAATCGTTAGACGCTGCCCATTTGGTCCGGTCGGGCATTAAGTTGATGCAGACTTAGTTTCCTACAATTCTCAAAAAAATATTTTCAGCTCTGGCCAAGCTCTGGTGTTTTGCACAAAACCTTAAAAAAAATTCCTCTTGAAATATTTCAAATTACGAGGAAAGAAGAGCGAGCCGCCCTAAAGTGCACAATTCAGCTTTCAAAGTAATATGTAAATTACTAACCTACGCCATTTAACTACACTACACACTTTGTGGTGTTAAAACTGTTCAAGAGCCCACCACTCGCTTCAAGACTCCATTCGAGTCGATTCTATAAAGTTTTCCATTATTATCTGAAATGCAACTCTGAATATAGATACTCCAAGCCCACGACCGAATGCGGTAGCGGTGATCCAATATAAGTGGTTCAATTCGATAGTCAACCGTTGTTGGTTGCATTCGATATCGCCAAGTGACTGAAATTCCCAAAACTATTAGCCGCTCACAACTTGAGTATATCTTTGCCTTCTTGTCTTTAATACTGTATTTTATTCACAGATACAAAACGCCTCTCCTCACCTGGATAATGAAGTATCTTGTGTGTGCGGTAGGTAATTTCTGGGGGTCCGACTGGCATATAAACAGCAACAAATTGTAACCACAACAACAAATAATGTGATGACGATTGGAGAGCTGCTGAAGCATCCACTTGGGCGATTCTATGGCTTAAAAGAAAACACAACCAAATGAAACTCCACCTCCTTTTTTTCTTGACTTAACCGATTCAGCTAATTGGTAGGTGAACTCTAGCATATCGAAGAAAAGCAAAGAAAAGAACAGAAATAGTTTTTTTTATAATAATTATAATCTTATCTGGAGAGATGTTATGAGAAAAAGACTCCGCAGATTAGGTCCCACTAAGATACCACATTAAGGATTTGGGGAAATTTATTGCGAATTCTGAGAGACAATTCCCTATTGTTGCAAAGCAAAAAAGGAAACGTTTTTGGTCAAGAAAAGCACTCAAATGAAAAATCCATGAGACACGACGGGGCTGACTATCTTAAAATATTTCATTTGATACTAAAGTTGGACTTCTTACTTGACACTGGTTTCAGTACAAGGCAATTCATAGGTTGACCTCCTGTAGCAGAATATAAACGGCTTACTAAGTAGTTTCTGCAGGACCAAGACTTAACGAATTTACTCAAGATAAAAAGAGAGTGTCCGGATAGCTGAGTGGTTAGAGCGCAAGGCTGTCGTACGGAAGGTCGCGGTTCAAATCTCACAGTGGAATTTGACGTCGGATACCAGTCGAGTCAGCTGTCAATGAGTACCTGAGTCAAATCAGGGTAATAATCTCGGGCGAGCGCAATGCTGACCACATTGGCTCCTAGTGTATCGTTACAGTCTTGAATGAAGTGCTCTAACACACTTCAAGGCCCTGATCCAACATGGATTGTTGCGCCAACGATTATTATTATTATTAAAAAGAGAAAAGCTACAAATAATACGGCGTAAAGAGTAGATTAGGTGGAATTGAATGACGCTCTGCATGCGGGACCTTATCATTTTAGCTTGCTGATTACACTGTTACGGTGTTTGATCATCAAGCGTGGAGGCACCAGCATAATCAAGCACTGGTCTCACAATGGTCCTAAACAGTTTTACGGCTCTCTCACATTTTAATCCCCATGAGAAACTTGTGGCAAAGTTTACTATCCTCGAAACCTGCTTTGGGGATTTCGTAATTGTCCTCCCCAAAAATGTTATCTCCGCCACCTGTTTTAGAGGGAACTGATGTACCAAAATTGTACATGGCTTGCCATTATTTCTCCTTAAAGCAATAACGCTAGACTTATCTCTGGTCACTGAAAGTTTCAGGGTGTCACATTTATTAATAAAAAGGTCAACCTGCTTTTGTAGTAGCCTATCCACCTGTCTCCATAGTAAGGATGATAAGGTAATCTGCGTATTAGTAAATATCAGTTGAGTCATTGAGTTTGAAGTGAAGCCAGGTTGTGTACAGATTAAAAAGCACCGTGCAGCAAACACTTCCTTGAGGTTGGCCACTGTTTACCGAGCACGAGCACTCATCCAGCTTCAACTCCTTGTATTTCAGAAAGCGCAGGGTCCAAGGGTATATGTCAGATGGTACGTTTTTACTCTCATAGTTTCGGCAAGAAGGAGTAGGTCCACCCTTTCGTACGCTTTGCTGATGTCAAACGACACTGCTTTCATGACTCTGGGTCTGAGATTCATTGCATTGTTCAGATCAATATGATTTTTGGGTATTGAAATAATATTGACTGTCCTCCATTCTTGTGGTAGTTGGAGAGGCCTCCAAATCCCATTAAGCGCGCTCAGAAAGTGTAATTTGGTTTCTTCATTCAGCCAGTTTACATAAGAATAAAGTCTGATGCCCTTAAGCGGACTGCCTCTTGTGCTTAGCAAGAACTTTGCTGAGATCATCCATGTTGAAGTCAGCATGGCCACAGGTGGCATAAGGTGTTGTATTTAGAGGTACAAATCCTTTGCCATAGTTACCTACTATTTCTGTGAAAAATTTTTCTTTCTTGTCTTTGTCCCATGTTATAAGTTCTGAACTCTTCTTGAACCCCTTGATCTTTAGTCAAAACTGTTTGGTGTCGGACTCGTTCGACATTTCTTCCTAGAAGTTTCTTTTTGCCCTCCTGATTTCCTCCTTCCATCGTTTAGTTGCCTGCTAGGTCCTGAGGAAATTCTCCTAGTTTGGAGTTTATCTGAAAGCCCCCATCGTTTCAATTTTTTCCCTTTAATGTGATCCTAGGTCCTTATTCCACCAGGCCTCGTGGTTCTCCTTACTTTGTATGTCACCAACTTGATTTGCTTCTGTATCTGAGCCGTGAAATTCTACAAGTCATCTTGGGGCTGTAGATTTTGAATCAATTCCCTAAATTTAATGTTAGCTACTCTGAAGGCATCTTTGAGCTTGACATCCAAAATGTATCAGAATCGATTTGTGAGTGCTGTTCGAATAAGATGTATCAAATGTCTTCTGGTTTCAGGAGGTGGCTACTGCATTTCTTAGTAATATATCCGGTACTGAAGACTTGCACACTCAAGCGTGTGCTATTGTCGAGAAGGTTATTACAGATGCTATTTCTAAGGATGTTACCTGAACCAGCTATTCAAAGAAATGCTATGCACAGGTTAATATTGAAATGATGTTGAACCTATTGTATGGGCTCCTACAATCGGACAACTATCTTGAGTAAGCAAACAGACAAAATCTGAATATATATATATATAATATCTCAATTCAAGTCAGAGTGCTATATTGTCATCATAAGAATGCTGATCGGAAAAGGTATGCTCAAAAGATTCTACATGTCTCAGCATAAATAGGGATGACATACTGACAAATAGATATCAATCCAATATATATAAGCAATAGAGGGTCAGATAAGTGCTATAAGGGTCGAATATTTTTATTGCTGGAATCAACTTAAGGATATAAGCAAGATAACCATCATTCACTGCATTATTAATACCAACAGTGTCCACTATCGCTTGTTTCTGCGAAAATCCTAATAAACATTTCAATAACACCATAAACAAAGAATTGTGGGATGTGAGAAGTGTGATGGAGAATGCGCCCTGTATGCATAGGGGGGGGGGGGGGGGGGGGAGTATCACTATATGCGTCTAGGTCCTGCTGCGGTATTGTGGCATGTCACTGCGCAAAATAATATACGATACAACAAATAGTAATTATTATTGGGCGTGGACGAGAAAGATGATAATGACGGAAATGCATTCACACACAAAAAAATTTATATTACATATTTAGAAAATCAATAATTGCATATCAGGAATTTCCAATGTATGTATATTGTCGAGGGGGGAATGTATCTTTCCCATATAATTCTATAGAGTTTTGAATTTGAATAGAAACGAATTAGATATCGGAAACTGAATGCTTTGGGTATAAAGAGAAGGTTTTGTTTTTTAAGACCCATTTACACGAAGAGTTCGTTTAGGAGGCTAACACGAAGAGTTCGTACTGTATAGGGAACATTGGACCTTCTTCGTCCTCGAGATGATAATCACTATACAACAAATTTAATATTATTTATTTTCACTGGATTTACAGAATATAATTAGGATTTGTGACCTTAAAATGGTTACATCGCGTCACCTTTAGTAGTAAAACGCGTTTATTGATTTTTACTTAGACTCATATAAATCAAAAAAGATAAGAGGGACGAAGACAGCCACGGTTTCGTACCACGGCATAGGTATCTCATCAGGCGCTGCCTCACCTCTGCCCTGGGAGCAGCATGACCGAAACCCTTTTATAATTCGCAAAACACGACAAGGGTGCGAATTACATCCAACGATCCATCCACTTGGAGGAGCGTGGTAGTGCTAATAGGCTGGTCGGGGTTGATCGTTTGACCTCACTAGGCTTCAGAGCCTTCATACCGTTCGTGGGGCCAAGAGGAAGTGAAGTAATTGACCTAACAATCTGAACTTCAAAGAGTTTTAGGCGAGTAACACATCAAGTGGCATTTGCTGACATGTAGAGCCAACTTATTAACTGTGCACCAATGGAGCAAAGTATCCAGATTTGCCTATAGAGAAGCGGGGGCATCGGTGTATAGCATGCAAGAACAAGAGGAGAGGACAGAGGGGAGGTCGTTAATAAGGAATAAAAATAGAAGAGGTCCTGGAATGGATCCTTGTGGCACAACAGAAGAGGGGGAAAAAGAGGCAAGAAGTGCAACCATCAAAGGAAACGCTACAGGATCGAAGATGCGATGATGTTTGAAAGCCAGGGCGGAAAGATTGAAACCCGAAAGCTTGGTAATTAGGCCTCTCATATATTGATAATAAAGACTTTAAGGTACCTGGCAAGTTGTTCATGCTGGTTGGCGAGGCAGGCGGGCGACACGGAAATTTGATTGTAATTTATTCCGCTGGTAAGGCTTACTGAATACTACTTGGTGTCAAAAGGAGGGTTGGGCGACGCAATCAAAGTCATACGGAAAGATGCAATTCAGTTTTACGCACGAAAGGGGCGACGAAGATAAACCAGCATTGCTTCTGATGTAATTAAGAATTTCATCAGAGGAAGTAGAATAGGCAAGTCTGGTGACGAAAAGTTGCTTAAAGGGTGATGACTTGCGAAGGAGAGGAGCTCGGAATGAAGGCGACTGATGTCTGCTGCACTGTGGTTGAAGGCTTTGATAATCCGGTGGAAAGATAGCGCGCTAAAGATGAGTTAGCTGCTACTGGAAGAGCTATGAAACTGCCAAATACTCCTATCGGCGGGTGAGCAGCAGCCTCTCCTGATAAAACACGTTCAACGGACAAAGTTTGGCTGGAGGGTTCGCCGAGATGGTCGAAGCTATCAGAGTCGCATCAAAGCAGTGTGAAGCAGTTGGAGTAGTACCCGTATTTTGTGCAACTTTTGCGGGCATGCTAGCCGAAGCTCGTAGCGGGAATGATCCAAGATAAAGCGCCGGATAGCGGAGCTAAGGCCGAAGATGCACCTGTGGCTGCAGAGAAACCGAATACTGTTTGTATTTGGTGTTTTTATCGTACAAATTCATTTCCAGAGGCTTTGCAGGCGTGTCTCCGCTGATTGGGGTTGAAATTGTTTTAGCCAAGTTTCAAACAGCTTCAGATATATTTTCAGCCAGATTGGTTCTCTTGACATTGAGAGGTTCACCTTGTTGGCATACAGAGTGCTCTTTCATTTGAGCCAGGGTCATCATGGGGGAACACGTTTTGGGCACTTTGTTTTGAAGACGAGGAGCCAGAGACATATGCGCATTTTGAAGTGATCCCTTCTCTTTTCCTACGTTGGAAAATTGAAATTTTCGCCATCGTCAAGTGCAAGATCCGACGCGTCCATGCCTGCCCATTTCAGTCACCTTTGATACTTATTACCTGTCGAAGCCACTACGACTCAAACTCTATAACACGCAATTTTTCCCATATCCATGGGGACTTTCCACAGACAAACTTTCAACTTTTGTACTATGACGTAGGTCTGGGGTCCACTTAGGCTCTTGGACTATAAGTGCAAGTACTAACCGCTGCTAACATGGGCATTTGGAACCCCCTTTAACTTAATACAAGATCGTGCCCTTCGTTGGATGTAGGGGGTTGCACAGACCACATACTCCGTAAATTACGTGTAATAGATACGCAGATAATGGATCAATTTTGCTAAGATTGCTAAAATTCCAAAAAAGGAAGCATTTTTTTGTGTTTGCTTAAAGAAAAAGGGAAGGAATTTATAGAATTGAACTGCGGGGGTGTAACCAGAAATTGGGGACACGCAGTAAATGTTATGGAATCCGATGGAATTGAAGCTGCGACTGCATTCTAAGGCGATCCAAACTATTTGAACTTTGGTTACCAAGTGTAGATACATCGAGCAAATGAATTTCTAGTGCCCGAATGATCTTCCCCAACGGTCTTGGAGCCTCTCAATTCCACTTTGCTCAATATATATATATATATGATGCTTCTACATGTGTTGCATTTATCTGAAGTGGGCAAAGTCTGTTGCGCGTGCGGGGTACATATACAAATATTTTGTGCACAAACGCATCTGCAGAAAATTGCACGGAGTACTTGCACTTGGGGCTTTGAGCTCAATGCTCGCTGCCTAGCTCTGCACTGCATTGCAGTGCAGTGATGCACTCTGAAATTTGCGGAGCGGATGAAGCATGATGACTCGATTTACGCTTGTATCTTACACTCTATTTGATGCTACGTCAGTCTCGTTCGTAGGTCCACATTTTGAATATCTTGCATTTTCTCTAACTTTTCTTTGAGATTTATGTTGGCAGTAGTACTTTTTTCGTTTCATATTTTTTTCTCAATTTGCTTAAATCGGTGGAAAAGCGAATAAAGGAATACGTAAATGAAATATATGAAATCAGGAGGAAGGCACGGGTCGACCGGCAGCGATGCAATCTGATAAAGAGCAGAGGAAAAAGATGCTCTTTGCGAGAATGTCGATAGAGCAGGAATCGCTAAGCCATGAAATTTGGAAAAAAATTCTTAGAAAGTGCGCGTAGGTGTAACAAAGTCAATTTCATAATGGAGGAGGAAAAAACAAAATGAAAAATAATAATCAAATATGGAAAATGGCCTGCAGAAAAACTATGAATAGAAGAAGGAGTGGGAGGTAAAAGTTTGCCAATATAGTACCGAAATCGATGGCGCGCGATCAGCTTTAAAATGCATATGTGGATCCAGGAACGGAGAGATGGGACAGGGCAGGCGAAACTATTGCAGTCATGTTAAGCAGGCTAGCTTGCATAGACCTAGACGCGGCGTAGATAAAATAAAATAGAGAAAAAACCATACACACTAACAAACTAAGCGCACAACACAGAAATGACCAAATGATGCAGTTTTTGTGAGATCTAGGAGACGTCGCTAGATCGCGCATTGCACTAATGCAAAAAAGAACTTTAAAGAATATTTGATAAACTGAAATTAAGAAAAAAAAAATGTGAAGAAAATACACAAAAAATGAAAGATACAAGTAAAGAGGCGATACAATATTGCGGTCGGCGACGGATGAACGAACGCAATAGAAGACAGGCCAGGCTGCCGCAGATGCAGATAGTTAATGAGTATAGAGTGGTGTTGTTTTGTTAAGCGCTGCAAAGCTGTTTCTAGTGTACACCCTATCCCAAAAAACAAGAAGAAAAAAAAAATAACGAAAGCGTGTATTGTATATATGTGATCCAAACATTTTTCTTTTCGCTAGTTACTATCTCTAAATCATCCAGTAACGGCTAGATAACAAGGCATCATAGGCGGACGCGGCGGCTGTAACTAATCGAGCACAACACAATGGACCCTGCAAAAATTAATGTATCTTTACATGAATCCAACCAGATTCGCAGTCAGATATCCTAACCCAAAATAGGAAAGTTTCCAAACGGTTATTTGTTGTGTTGACGTGCCTTTTCTCCATCTGAAGTTCGTTATTGTCGGCAAAAAGGAGTATCTTATAATTTAAAATAAAAAATAAAAATACACGGGCAGCTGCAAAAAAAATAGATAAAATAAACAAAAACAAAACAAAAAACAGAGGTTTCAAGGTGTGGTGAAAATTCGCGCGGCGCAACACGCGGTAGATGTGGTACCCACGCTGATATGAGATAATTCGACCGCAAAACATCATAATCATTGACAGTTACTATGTTATCCTTTCCTTCTTCCGAACATCCTATGTCCTTTTTGTTTAAGTTTTCCTGAAATCATATACAATTTCCCACCAAAAAACAGTTATACAGTGTTCTTGTGAATGTGATAAACATATGTATGCTGCTCCTTTGGCGTGTCAATGAACGGTTTGTATTTGTAAATTTATCTAAGTATATCCTTATCCTTTTTCCCGATAAATCTTTTGTTTTGTGCAATCAGAATAACGTCTGTGATCCGTGTACTATCTATGCATTCTTCCACTGTGCACTTACAAATGAAATTAACGCTCATAAAACGAAATTAACGCTTCAACAAATAAAATTAACTCTTCAACAAATGAAATTAAAGCTTTAACAAATGAAATCAACATTTTGCAAGGTGAAAATAACGATGTTTCAAGACAAATTAACTATTTTTCAAAACAAGTTATCCATCTGTTGAGTGATATTCATAGTCTAACAAAAAAATCTCCTTCTACTTCTCTACGAACAGGACTCGAAATGCCACGGCAATTCCAAGATCGCAGGAATGCATCTTCACAACAGGCGCGATCAAAGTTTTGACCCCCATGGAAAATTCGCAAATCTATTGTTTCAGCATTGTTTTCCCCTGCTGCTCCATTAGCCTATTGATTTGCTCCTCGGCCTACTGATACTCTAGGTTGATATTGAGCGTCAAAGCTGGAATCTTAGCCTGCTTCATAACCTCCATTTCCTTACGAATAGATATATATCGATAACTAGAGTATGCTACTGTTCGCGCAGCTGCCAGGGCCGGTATATACTTTTCACCCAGCCTCAGGAGGCCACTAGCCACTATGGGAACTACACGAAAGTATTGATTTTATATCCAGCGATCAGCTGCCGGCTAACATCCTTAACTTCCAGCTCTTTTGCAAATTTGGACTCATTACAATGGTCATAAATTTCCTCCATTGTCTGTCGTCTGCATAAATTTATGAATTTCTCCAATTGCTGCGCCATGAGGTCCAGGTCCCGTGTGAGATTCACTGGAGACACGATAGTATACTTAAGGTATAAGGACACCAGACAGCTTTTAGGGGCATCGAATTGGTGTACCTAGGCGCAAAACTGGGATGTCTGGATTTCCTTACTAAGGCAAAACTAGGACCCACAGAGAAATCTTTAAATACCCCCCCTCCCCCTTAATCTCTTAGGCCAGATGCATTCATTTAAAAAATAAACAAAAAATGCAAGGATAAAAAAATGTAAATACCCTACCCCCTCCATCCCCTTGAAGCTGTTACGCTAGTGAAGGGAAGTTTGTACAAATTCCATCTGCTACTATCTAGCAAGGAAAAAAACTAAAAAACTTTAGGTATTCTAAGCTCTTAGGCTAGTGAAGGGAAGTCTACACAAATTTCTGCTGCTACAATCGAGCACGGAACAAACTTTAAATCAACCATGTAGGGATCTCTTGTTTAGGGTCAAAAACTTATTTTACCATCTACACTTACCCCCCAAACGCCATAATCCCTACACCAGAAAATTATGTGTTTATTAGTTTCGGTAACTTTGCAAGTGTTACATTTGTCCGACTCAATGTTTCCAAACCTCTTGAGAAAAAAATTAACAATAGGAATGATTGGTCTGAAGAAAAGGTTAAGTAATTTTCCGGTTTAATTATAGCTAGAGTTGTGTGAGTGTTGGAGAAAAAGGGTCCTCTGATCCGTGATTTTGCCAGAAAGTTCTCTTTCTATCCTCCAAAGCAGTGCACCTGAATTGCTTTGAAAATGTCCCCAGGGGACGGTTCAACCATTATAGTAGGTCGTGACCCTGGAGCCTCAACATGGGCCAGTTCGTTTAGTGGATACCCCGCATTCGCCGAGCACCATAGAATTTTTAGTGACCTAAAATTGAAGTCGGAAGCAAGGGCGTATATTTTACCCACTAGGTGATGCGACAGCGCAGTTTGTTCGAGTAATTTACAGGAGAGAGAGAAAGTCTGTAATGATAGCTACTTTCCCGCACCCATTCTGAAGGCAACATCGATGGCCTGAAAAACAGCAGAAAGTTCAGCGACTAAAATCGTACTTACTAATACGTACTTACATACTAAGGAAAAACGTGAGACATGCGTCCCCTCAGGACCCACTACAGCGCAGGCGGACCCATCCCGTATGAAAGCAGCGTCGGACGTTAAATAATTTGAAAAAATTGTCTCGGCTATATGTATCCAATGTGAGGGGAGATGAGACTACACATCATTTAATATGTAGTTATTAGACCTTAGATAAAGATACCTTGGAAAGGTCTTCTTCAGGGGGGTTTTTGAAGGAAATAACTTCAGACTTATGAGAATTAACGGTGATGACCCGACGGTTGAAATAACCAATGACCCCATTGGTTAGGTATTTAAGAGAGAAAGGGGCCTGTGGGGGCCTAGGTCCACTACCGTACAGGATGATGTCGTCCGCGAAGAGGATCCCGAAAAGGATGTAGTCTCACAGGTAAAGGATTGCCTGTTCGTTGGATCATGATGTTTTCGAATTGTTTAGGTGGAATGATAGAGGAGTAGTGCCTGTTGAAATGCTTTGGAAAATTTTTCCAGTATTGGATAGAGGAGCCCTAGTCCTCATATCTTTGAGATTGTCCGAGTAACCCTTCTTAGCAATAGGCTTTAGGAGAGCTGATTTCTAGGATACAGGGAAGCGGCGGTTATTCAGGCAGGCGTATAAGAGAATGGCGAGACATTCACTGATGGTTGACGCAGACTTCCCTAGGATGAAGTTGGAGATACCGTCAATACTCGATGATTTTTTATTGTAAGACTGGATGATTGCAAATTTAACTTCTCCTTGGGAGGTAAAGAAGGGGGTGAAAGGGCCGCTTGTGACTATGTCAGCCCGGTGGCTGAGGAAAAGGGGGCATAGGTAAGATCCTTCCAAACTCAATGTTTTGTCGTTGATAGTAGATAGATTGCCATTCCTGTTATAAGGCTAATGAGGATGCTACGATACAACACTTCCGGGAAGACAATACCTCTCCCCTACGCATAGCGCGGTGGCAAGATATGCGCTGGGCAATCTTGCTGTGCCACATAGGGGAGACCGTATTCCTGTCCATGCCCAGATTACTGCAAGAGGAGGCTATATGGCCACTCTGCGAGCAACGAGCGCAGACGTGGTCCTTCCCACGACAATCAGTGACGCGGTAATCAACCACCAGCGACTTCCTTCGGCGAAGCCTCCTTATTGCGGCTTTTAACCAGAACCGACCATGTCTCGGCCAGTTTAGGAGCCGCGGGCAATGCAATAAAGAGTATAATAAGAACTACCTTCAAAATCAAACCAAGCGTCCATATCTGGATAGGTCACACATTAAGGAGGGGTGACAATTGTATTGTTGGCTACGCCATGCAGTGGACTCTACTCTCCCAAAATGAGCGAGGGGTTGGTCGCTCCAAACGCACTTGGCGCAGAATAATGGAGGAGGAGTACGAGCGTCTCAGGAAGCCATTAAGGGTGCGGATTCCTTTACAACTAGACACCCTTAAGACATGTATAAAGCATTGTTTTCAATCACTTCCTGCAATTTTCTATTTATATCTTTGGCTAAATCTAACAAATCTTCTAGATTACGAATCAGATACTTCTCCATATGTCATAAAAGTGCATTGCATATTGACGCAATATGCCTGTTACCTTCTTCCTATGAAAAGCGGCACATAATACGTATGTGTACATTAAGATAGTTTTTATAGTTCAAATATCTACAAAGAGTACAGTGCAACAAAGAAATGGAAAAATAATCAGAATAAATAAATGAAATGAGCACAGATATCCCCAGTGTACGTGCAAATAGAAATTAACGAAAAAGCAAAAATTTCGCAGATAATGGTGCATCTGTGTACATCTAAGAAACAAACAGCAAAAATGCAATCTACTTTTATCTGTGTATGCTGCATCTGTAGTACTACGTAAGAATTCCATACATCTCTCCATGTAAGTTCGATAATGAAATCGCGGAAAACCATTAATGAAAAGGTAAGAACAGAAGGTGGCAAAAATATGAAAAAAGGTCAGGAAAATGAAAGAGGAAAAATCCCCATTTACACATGAGGAAAATTTTTGAGTGACTTTAAATAGCAATCTAATACCTAGAGGCATATATCGCATGCAGATTCTTACAAATGTGCATTAGAAAAATGATGATGAAAAAAGATATAAAGTAAAATGAAAAGATACTGGACGAAGGCATGATGAGTAGGTGGCTCTGGTTGGCTGGACTGGTCTAAGCTCTCCAGTATAAGTTACAAAACATCACTAAACTTCATTATTTCGGGGGTAGAAGAGCAGGATGAAACGCAGATGCAGTGTTGATGGCTCCGAGAAACTGGAGATAGATTATGGTGGAGGAGAAAAAGGTTTAAAATGGAATTGAAGCATAGCTGAAAAGAGTCTCCCAAAACATTAGCCAGAAACGAAACCGAGGTTTTTCACAAGTGCGCATATTTTATCTATAATAATCTATCATACGATCAACGTTTGCTTGCATATCCAAAGACGAATGGGGGAAAATAAACTAAGTATGCGTTTAATAAAATGCAGATTGAACATCTTAGTTTTTTTTTTGAATATAAAGAGGCATCGTTTGCATATCTTGCGAGGAGTTTACTTGATTCCTTTTGTGCTCTTATAGCTACGCGGTGGTACATATATGTATATCGAAAATAATGACGCATGTATGCAATTTGGTACTGATTGAAGGAAAAAGGAAAGGCACAAGGGGTGAAGCTAAGAGAGACAAAAACAAACAAACTGAAAATAGCTAGCTGAAAATAATAAAGGAATTTTTGAATAAAAACGCGGTCAAATCAAGAATTTTTTTCAAAAAATATCTTAATTTGTTTAGTTTTTATATCGAGTCAATGAAATTTATTTTAATAGATTTAATTTAATTGAATTCTCTCAAAGGGGAGAAGATGGCGGTGATTGGCTGACACTTCATGTGACGCCATGAAGCAAGCTATTTGAATCTTATTTATGTGAAAGCCTACGGGTGTGGTATTTTTGGAGTAGTCAATCAATTTTTACCAGAAAAGTGGAAAAAATTGTTGCGTTTCGGTAATAATGATAACAAGCTGTACTACTGTGATCAAAAAAGTAGTAAAACAAAAACGGTTTACTCTTCCAAATTTATTTCGTCCCCTTCGAAGTAATTTCCTTCGGACGCAATGTACTTATGCCAACGTTTTTTCCAGGAATTCGAGGCAGGAATTCATAATGCACCACACCACTATCATCGAAAAGAACTTTTAACATGACCTTGATTTTTGACTTGCTTTGGGGTGGTTTTTTCGGTCTCGGTTCCCCTTTAGCATGGTATTCACTTGATACCCAGAACATCATTGCCCATGCTAAAAAGGCACCATCTTTTCATCGACTTTGAAGCCGCCTATAACACCATTGCCAGGGTAAAACTGTACACGGCCATGAGAGAATTCGGTATCCCGACGAAACTGATAAAACTAGTAAGGCTCACATTGACCAATGTGCGGAGTCTAGGGTCGAAAATCACAACCGATAACAGCTATGACGATGAAATCTGCGCACACATATTGGCTGCCAACAGTGCCTATTTCAGCTTACAAAAACTGTATGGCTCGAAACGTCTCACCATAGAGTCGTAATGAACCTTGAGGAAATAGGATGATCAAACGACCATCCTGAGTGGCCGAAGACGACCTAGAGGGAAGAGCTCTCCCGGAAACCTAAAACGTTAGCAAAATTGATCGTGAAGGTCCACCCGCAAATACTGAAGCTCCATCAAAGTGTTCGGTTGACACGTTCTTGCACATCTCTGTGCAATGACGCGTGACGGATGAAAGCGCTCAAAGGCTCACCTCCCACTTTCCCGAGCCTGGCTAGCGCAAAGGTGTGCAAGGACGTGGTATTGGTACTGGTACCATGGAAACCGGGATAGCTCCTGGACTCTCATACTTCGGGTGAACTCCCGCTGTAGGTGAGTACAGCTCGGTTGTTTGCGGTTGGCCCCTAGTGGGGGTTTCATGGGGGTTGTGATTATGCTCAAGCGAAAAGAGACCTTCGGACCTCGGCGTTGGTGTTGCGTTTCAACACGGGTGCCGTACTCCTTAGTTCGGTAGAGATTTAGGTATATCTTGCATTCATGCTTATCACTTGACCGTGCCAAAATACACCCCTCTTTGTAGTAAGATGATTAGGAGTAGATAAAAGTACAAGTTTTCAGTCTTTTTAATTCCCCCTTTATGACAGGAGTGCTGTGAAGAAATTCTTAGTTCAATCCACAAGATGAAAACATCAATATATGCCACCCATACCTGTTCTCCTAATGCTCTTAGATCATTTTGGGACTCATGGAAATTTCTAGATAAAAACTCCGCTCAAACCGAGGGGATATTAACAGAAATTCATGCTCTCATATGCGTTACGATGAATTAAAAAAAACTATACTGAAACCTGGAGGAAAATCTCATTTATAACAACAAAAATTGTACATTGTAATCTAACACAGAATATATTTTCCTTTCTTATCTATTTACTATGCACTCTAATTTTTCGCGTCTGTTATTGCAAATAATAAAGTAACGTTGCACTATCTCGTCGCTTCAAACTATTTTATATGGTGTAGTAGATGAGACTTTTATTAGTTCTTATTTTTTTTTCTATTCTTTTTTTTTTCCATATGTACATTCTGTTGCCTGGTTCCATATACACATTTGATATTTTCTTTAATATTTATTTATTTATTTTTTTTTTTACATAAATGAGGGACAAATAGAATGAAAAACTGTGAAAAGTGTATTCATAGAAAGAGGACAGTCGTTGTTGTATTGCGCTCGTGGATTTGTTGTGGAAAAGTAAAATATGGAAAAAACTAGACATATATGTATGTATATATATTTCAATATTTATAGTTTAATAACTTAACAACTCGTCTATAATGCCGAGACACTGATCGAGGGAGAAGCAAAATAATAATGTGTAAATGACAATTTCCTCCCCCTTTTTTTGAAAATGTATCATTGTGTAATCCAGAGACAATCAATCAATAAGATCCGTTGTTTAAAGTATAAATATAATTTTGTTTTGTTGAATTTATATTATTCTCATTAAAAGAAAATATTTGCTTTTCAAAAACTGTGTGTTTGAAAATCCTCCTTTTTTTCTTTTAAGTGTACTTTGTAACTTCACATATATATATGTCTATATATATATATATATATACTTTCTGATACCATATGCTTATCGTTATAATTTTTGCTTAGCTTTTTTGATTAGTGCAATCGCGACCTTAATCGAAGTATGGAGTGTGTTGAATTAGAAGTGAAAAATATTGTTTTTTCAAAAAAGATATTTCTTGAAAAGGACACTTTTCTGGTTATTTAGAGTTTGTTAAAAAAAAGTAGTCGGAAATAAAAGCAATTATCTCACAATGTCACTATGAACTTACAAATTCAACTTCATTCTAGACGACATTCAATCAGAATGTTATACGTGCAAGAAATAGATAACTTTCTACTCTGTTTTATGTAAGTGATTCAAAAATTTCTCAAAATACATCTATAAGAATTTGTGCTCGTTATTTTTTTTCGGGTACTCGAACAGGTGTTAAGAGTAACAAATTATTATATAATTTGTGTATGTGCTTTTGAAATATCATGATAAGAGGGAATTTCTATAGTTCAGTAGTAAGCGGTCTCCTCATTCATCCAAAATTACCTTTCTAATTGTTCAAATCAAAGTTCATAAAATGTACTATGAATTTCACTCTCCTTTTCGTGACCTCGTGCGTTTTTATTCATTTTGTCGACTTTCAGAACAAAAGTGCTTAAAAATAAAAAAAAAAGGTAGATTGCAAACAAGTACAGATTTCTAACGATGTAGAGTAGATTCCAATGTTCACCATTGATGCTCAGTATAGATCTTACATTTCGAACAAAGTTCCATATCAACATAAAAGTCTTTTGAATATCATTGCAAACTTATCTGAATGCGTTCAAATGCTAATCTATATCAATTCCATGCAATTGTAAGTAACTTCAAATTTGCCCCCCAATCCTTAAAATATATCTAACATAATCGCAAAAAAAAAGATAGAAATATCTGTTTCGCGTACATATGGAATATATATCGTGTTTATCATTTATCGTTAGTTTCTGAGGAAAAAGGATTCAATTAAATGAGCAACAAGTAAGCCGCTGTTATCAGCAATTTAAAAATTTTCTCATATTTCGTAGTTGTAAGAGCTGTGGTGCTGACACCTACTCGTCTGATGATTTTATAATCTCTGAAGTTACTTTTGATACGTGTAACAAGGCTTAAAGTGCAATAATAATTTAGAGCTAGCTTTGACATATACAAACCATACACCTTGTGAAAAAAAAAGCCCCCAACCCTAAGTTGACGACGAGTATTTATTTTATTTCATTAACAAGGCTCTTATTGCCATCCTGTATCATCACCCATATTATGAAACCTTTAAGGATAAATTTTAAACACCTGATTTCTAACCCTCCAACGACGAGAAAGTCAATAACAGTTGGACATTGTAAGATCCTTACTATATTTATTTATTATAATCGGTTTTACTTAAATTTCTACCGCGAATAAACTATATAAAAAATAGGAAAGGACGAAAATAATAACCTTTCAACTAATTTCACTTTTGGTGGTTAATAAGATGATTTTTCAAAACTCTGTTACAAATATTCGTCCTTACATTTATCAAGCAACATGTCACTGAAAATACCGCGAAGATTTCTCAACTAGCACCCAGCATTTCGTAAGACAAAAAAAAAAACAACACAATATTAACTTAATTCGAGATATGCATTGCCGTTATTGATACCATCGTACCAAATACCGGATTGCGCTGCTGCTACCACTGCCGCGAAGAAAGGATATATGTGCTTTGAATCGTGTCCCCTTTCAAGGAAATTTTTCGACACTCTGATAAGTATATTCCATATCCTTAAGAGTATTCTTGAAGATTGCCAAAGCTTTTCAAAGAGATTCTCCAGGAATACAAGCTTCCTTTCCACTATGCGGGTGTAAATACCACCTCGTCCTTGTTGAATATTTAAGAGAACTGCTGCGAAGCTTTTCCCTCGCTTGTACGAGAAATCTTTAAGATGTTACCTGTACACATGGCGTTGTGCTAGTTGTTGTTACTATTATTACTGCTATTCCTGTGTCATTTATGCTTTTAACGATGAGGACTATGAAACTAAGGGGGCCACGGGACGACAAGGACGATCTAATAATATTGATGTTGCTACTCTGCCGCACGCTGAAAATGATGCGTTTTTCCAAAGCATGTTGGCGCTTTTCGATCACAGCGAACGGGGTAAGTGCTGCTTTTGAAAGTATATAGCAGAGAACATAGCAAGAATAATCATTTGGTGTCCTTATAATTGAAGAACTTGGAGGGGTGGCCGGCAACATGAGTAGAGAAATTATCTCCTATCTTCTTTTCAGCCGATAGGGCTGCTGTAATGTGGAAGGAATAAGTTTTCATCGTACACTCGCCGTTTATCGCCAGTACCAAGGCAATTCTTGCTTCCCCAGACAAGGAAGCCCCGTATTCGGTGTTTTGCTATGGGTCCGCTTTCCGCCCACTTTCTTCCACCCACACCAGCAACAACGTTGTAATTTGGTATCGAAGTCAAGACATAAGGAGTATTTCTTCCTTGAAGATATTGTGTGAGCAAAGTATATTACGATGACTATAAGGAGATTGATGTTAGGGGAGACACATACATAAAATATAAAGATAGAAGAGCGCAGAGAAAATTTTCTTTAGGAAAATTAGAAGAGGTGGCCCACAACGATGAAATCAAGTCCCCACATCTTGTGAGACACCCCTCCACCCCCTCTAAGAAAGGACCGACCGTGGAACCGATATGCTTAAGACGTTGTTCCCGTTCATGTTTCAAAACAGTTTTGACTTTGTATCACGCTGGTTTACAACATTCAAGAACAAACCACCCGTTAAGAAATTGCCGCGCGGCCTCTGGATCACATTTGTGCGTATTTTTTGTACTTTTGTAAGGATAATAATAAAATCGCGGTAAAGTGGCAAAAAGGAAACTTTAAATTTAAATGAAAGGACGAAGTTAAATAGAGGTGATAGCATTATCCTGTGTAAATAAATTGTTGACAAGTTTGAAATAATGCAAATAAGACCGCGTAAAGTCAAGGTAGATTATTTTATTTATTACCATTTTTTTTTTAAATTCATTCCGTGTGTTCTATATTTTTTATAAGTGCTAAATCAGTGGTTGATTCTTTGGAGGAACCGCGAAATGGAAAATAATATAATTGGACAGATAATTTTTAAAATTATCCCATATTGATCAAAACAGTTGGTTTAGTTCTCAAAAATTCAGTTAAACACTTGTAGTCCCTCGAATAATCCTATCTACAATACGCTGAACAAATCTAAATCAAAATTCAAACCGTAACGGTCCTTTGGAAATGTGGCATTTCTATGAAACTAACTGACATTCAGGTACCATATGAGACCGGGAGTCCATTCAACAATATATAAAGCAGCATACCTACATAAGTGTGGGCATCATAAACCAAGTATCGTACTAACAAAGCAAGATACTATCTATACCTTGTAATTGCAAATTTTTCATAAAACCTTCCTTGTATGTCAAACGCAAATGCATATGTCAGATAAAGTTGCATTCTTAATGGGAGAATCTAAACAGTTCAATGAAGTGAGTTCATTTATGGAGAATCTGATTTACTAAGATTTGATCAGACTCTGAGACTCGATTTCAATCCTAACTGATTTCTCGCGCCAAAAATCTTTGGGAAATATTTTCGTGGAAGATGTTCGTTAACGCTGAAAGGATGCAGATATTTTATAATATTCAAAAAGAGGGCTCTGTCTAGTTTTAATTGATAATATTATTATTATCAGAGCAATGATTGGTAAAGTTAGAGAAATTAATTTTACATTCTGAAATGCTGTGACACCTCCAATAATTTAACCAATTTAGACGATTCTGTGATTTCCAAAGTATCTGCCTTCGATTCCAGTGTAGGATGACGAGATATTAAAGGCATAAAACATGGATTTATAATCAGTTATAATTACGTGGGATTAGTATTAAATTGCATAAAAGAATTATCTATACCTTCGATGGGACGATCAAACAAATACAAGAAAATAAGCCTTATTTCCATTAAATTTATTTAGATACCCCGTTATGACATTTTCTGTTACTTTTGAGCTTCTGAAGTTAATTAATATTATGAAAAAATATATATAAGTATCTAAAAAATATATATATAGATATCTAAAATAAATTCTCATTTCTTTTTTTCTGTTTTTCTATTTTCCAGAAGCACTCGAAAGTCGGCATCATTATAAAACTCTGAATAAAACCGGGTTACTGTGTCGTCGACAATAATTGTCAACCAATTTAGTGAAACATCAAATTCAGGCTTCCACTACTTTTTAAAAGTGTATATTTTTATTCTATGTTTCGAAAAAAGTATATACAGGAAAAAAAGATAAAAGTGAAAATAAGCAGAAAATAATCAAAAAAAAAAAAACGGAGAGGACGGTGAAAAGCTCTTCCAAAATCGTTGAATTCACAATTTACCCCTAATTTTAATTTAATAAAATCAAAACAGATCTTCCAGTGAGTAAAGTGTTCATATTTGATTTTCAAATCGGAAGAATAACTGTTAATCCTAACCATCATAATTTTATTAATAATAAAACGAAAAAAAAAAACAAAATTCCATTGAAAAAAATAATACGAAATGAAGTAGAATCCAAAAATAATAAAAAAAGTTGTGTACCTGGTTAATGTAATTTTTGAAAAGTGGAAAGAAAGTGACCATCTATTGGATAAAGCAGAAAATTTTTCAGAGTGAATTTCCGTTTATGAATTCAATGCAGTGAAAGCCGGTCGTTTTTCCATCCCAAAAGGACGACTAAGATTCAACGAACTAAAATCAAAATTAATTAGAAACGAAATAGAGATCCTTCTTCATTAATATTGTGAAGTTGTGAAAGTTACTTGACGATCTATGCGATTTTGACGCCAGATTTCAACGCAATTACGTGTGCAATATTTAAATAAATAAAAAAAAATATATCAATACCGCGGTTATTATTATTAAAAAAACAAAAAACAAAACAGAAAGTATTGTGTATCTGCAATTTGAAGCCTATAAAATATATGGTCTAGAAATTAGACCAACGCCGTTTTCCGTAATACAAAGAACCTGAGAAATCATCATCAGTCCAGCAAACATTCTCAATCAACACAGCTGCTCCAAAACATCATCATATTCACAAAACTATCAGGGAGAATTTCACTATAATCAATTTATCAAAGATCAATTACAACAAGAAAATCTGGAACATTTCACGTATACACAAAATTTCACTAATCAACCGAATATCTTTGAAAATAATATAAAAGTGGAGCAAACCGATAATTTTGTACGAAAGTGGCTCAACAATACATTCAAAATTTCAACGGCGGATTCGGCACTTGATCTACGCTCAACGCCGCTTACATTACAGATACCACCGCAAATGACAACCGATGTTCATCCGCACCAACAGCATCAACAGCAATCATCAACCCCTAGTCGATCGCTTTTTAAAATGAACACGGATTTTTGGCAGGCGCGTGGTCCACCTTTAATTGGTAATAGTAGTGCTAGCGGAGGGAGTGCAATACCAACAACAAATCTACTACTAAATGCTTCTAGTCTTATTAACAACAATAATAATAACAATAACGGTAGTAATAACGCCAATACAAACAGTAACAATAGCGGCAACAGTAATGCACATAGCAATAACAGTCAGCATAATCCTGAAACAACAACACCAACAACATCGTCAACATCAAATTTGTCTTCAACAAACGGAGTGACTTCCCTTTCGCCAACATGCCCATCATCACAGCAAAACAATTCAATTGTGCCATCGGGCGGTAACGGTGGTATATTATCGCCAGTTGTTGCGAATTCGCTACATCATCAATTGGAACAGCATCTTCATCAGCAACAACAGCAACATCAAAATAACAATGCACCAACAACGAACGCTAATGGTGCTCCTAGTGATCACAATTTAGGCAATCCCCTAACAACAAATAGCATGACAGCATCGTCATCGGTGTTGAGCATGCAAATTCAACAACAACAACAACAGCTTCAACATCATCAACAACAACAATCTTTAGTCAATCCTTCCGTAACACCAACGAGCTTAGCTGTTAATAATAATCTTCAACAACAAAATCACCCACCACAATCCTTAACGCCAGTTGGAGTTGGTAGTATTGGAGGTGGAAGCGTTGGTGATCAAGGACAAACCGACTTAAAATTCAACAATGAGAAGTTAGTGAATGAAATTCAGGTGAGTTAGATAGAAGATGTAAAAACAAGTTAAGATTAGATTTAAATTTGTGATACAGTTGCGAAAACATCATAAATAGACCAACTGTTCCAGTGATTTCAGTAGGGGGTTAGTTCAAGGATCTTTTATGGGGGAAGGGTGGGGGGAGCACATGCATGAATATTTTTTTCTTTTCTTATGAACTCGGTTGAATGAATGGCTAAAAGTTGGGTCTTTCAAAAAATATCTTTCCCAGCACGTTGAGACTATTAAGTCCTTTGAAGTATGGTATATCATTTTCTGCATGTCAAACTATCTAGGTTGAAGAAGATCTGTATGCTGACAGAAGTACATAACAGTCAAATTTAATTTGTTTTTTTTTCAATCTTGCCCTGATCCTTTCCAAGCTAAGATCTGTATGCAGTCATCTGAAACTGACATAGGATAGTAACAGTCAAATTTCATTTTTTTTTCAATCTTTTCCTGATCCTTTCCAAGCTAATAGGAATGTACGATTGTTTTGTTTGTAAAATGTAAGTGTGGTGTGTGCATTGGCTTTCCTATAAAATCTATAATATGGAAGGACCTTTATGGATAAACTTATCTAATAGGAATAGTGGGAGAGATTTCAAATTTAATCTATTTGAAGGGATACAATCTAATAGGATTTTTTTCAGTTTGGAAACCGATTTAAGTTATCTATATATTGAGGATAGATAGATAAGTTTGTAGACCTTTTATGCGAATGGTTTATCTGAAGTTGTAGGGCGGCCTTTGGAAGAGGAGGAGATTTTTATGAATCTTATGCATACTTGAAGGATATTCTCTATTCTATTCACGAGCAAACCATGTCCTTTACATATTGTTTCTTATATTCTATATTTCGTACACTACATGCACTATATGTGCTGAAACCTTACTCCCTAAATTATTATCTCATATTCACATAACTACAAAGATACAGGAAAAAAGATACAACACATATAAAAAACGCATGTCATCGAATCAGACATAGAATAATCATCGATTCAAAAACTAGGTCATGAAATTTTAAAGAAAACTTTCCTCCTAAATATAACCAGCCCTAAAATCCTCATTCTTCATTCAACGATTCCTCAGGTTTACTTCATAAAAAAAAAAAAACCAAAAAACCTTGACTGTGTGTCGAAGGATACACAACTGCATCATCACCAGCATATATAGATTAGTATGAAAATGGAAAGAAAACTTTCACTTTTCTTTTCGGCATTTTGTTACTTTCCTCTTTCGCGTTGTCATCACCCTCATCATAGTCGTCCTTGCCTTTGCTTTAGTCTTTCGATATTCGCCAAATTCACGTGACGTCTACTGCTACTGATGCACATTCTTGAAGTCCTTCAGTTGTGAAGCTTTGTAAGTTTTATAAATGACAATTAAGTTAAAGGTTTTACGCGGCAATTTCCCATAGAATTATGTTTGAAAAAAAAAAACTGAATTGAAAGGACAATGATGACAACTATGGATATCAATGAAAGTTGCAATCAGGACCTTTATGGGAAAAAAAGGTCTAGAAATTACTGGTCATTAGCATTGCACGTGGAGGATATCCAGCACCAGGACTAATTTATAGAATTTCCCTTAGTTAGTTGAACTAGTCCTTTTTCTACGTTACAGCTCCTGACGTATGAACCGGCATGCAATTCACACTGCACCACGTTCTACAACTTACTGCTTACATTTCACCTCCTATTCCAATACTCCCCAAAAATTCAATGGCCACGAATGGCTCAACAACTTGTTGACTTTAACGCTTCATATGCTATTTACTATTTACAAGCAATCCAGCTCCAACTCTTATCGCTCCTTCTTACTGATTTCCAGACGCCCTCCCATCATAGTTGAATGTTTCCTTCCCCCTGGTTGTGTTCCGTGGTGCGAAATTTTTGGCGTCAAAATATGCGCGGCGCCTTGGTGGCACACATATTTTTCCTTAGTGAAAAAGGAGCACCCTGCGGCTGCAAAATAAAGCGAGAGTACACAAAAAAAAAAGCAATGCATTCCTAACCCGTGAAAAAAGGCCCGAATGATGGGGGCCTCCATGTGAAATATGATGAATATTGAGGGGGTTGAATTAAAAATTGTGTTTCCCTACGTTTGAGGTGTCCTTATTGAAAATTACTACTTCGTAGGAGAGGAGTTGGGGTGTTATGATATAGAAAATAGTAAGCGATTGTTGTCACAAAATTGAAGGGAATAGTTATGATGTACCCCCAATTCCTTTTGAAGTAAAGGTCGCCAATAGCCACTTGTGAACTTACACATAGTTCTGAAAGGATACATTGCTGTTTGCTATTTCATTCATATTGGTATTAACAACTTGTCTCCAGGCCTTCTTTAAAATAAACTCGGGGCTAAAAACGACCGTTGGTCAACACGGAACTACATAGAATCCTCGCAGTTTTTTTTTACTTATCCTGACGCATTACATCCTGCACTTTGACTTCGTCGACAAAAAAAGACATACATATATTAAAACAATATTGTCCAACTATAAATTATTACATAGTCCAATTCTAAGCATCCGGAATATAACTGTAAATATATATACATATCCGAAGGCACATGGATCTACTCACTGCCCTGTAGATGGTCTGATTCGCTGGTGCTTCTCCAGAATAAAAGAAGGAAATATAAATGGACAGCCGCCCAACCAAATATAAGTATACATAATATAAAAAGTTAAGTTACCTCATTTACCCTCGTTCCTTCTTGTATTCTATACTATCCTTGTTAAATTCCTCCGCCTTCTCGGATGGATCGACAAAAAATTATGTCAACAACAACGTGTGAAAGAGATGGTTCGCTTCTACCTTGATTTTTTTTCATGAGAGAAATTGCATAAACAAAAAAAAAAACCATGAAAATTGTAGCCCCTTACATTTGCACAATCGTAAAGGATAACCGAAGGCGACTCGTACGATGTTGATAGCACGTTTCGATTGAGAAGAAGATGAAGAAGAAAGTATAGAACAACGACGTCGTCGTGCAAGGCCTCGAATTCGGACTCATAACATTCGAACATAGAGGGTAGGAAGGACCAAGCGAAGTGAGCACTAAATCTATAAAAAAAAAGCCTCAAACGACTTCGAAAGGCATAGGGAAAAAAGGCGACTTCCAGGACGATACAGAAGTGCCGTGCTTCCAAGAAAGAGAACGAGAAGCAATGGAAATTAGAGAGGGAGACAGAGTGTCCTGTTTCTCGCACACCGCAAAGCAGATATGGAATAGAATATAAGAAGAAGAAAAAGGACATGCAACGACATTCTTTCGTCCACACACTGTGACATAATTTATAATAGAGGTACAAAATGCTCCTGGAGAATTTTTCGGAAACTGTTTTTTCTTTCTTTTTATCGCGCACATTCCTGGTTCGTCCCTTTGCAGGGGTAATAGTCGAAGAGTTTATCTGAATCGCGAGCGAAAGATGAGATGACGGAACGTACGTCCTTCAAGTCAGAATGGTTTTTTCGCAATTGCCTTCTTCTAATTCTTCCTTTGGCCTTACATTTGTATACAATGAACTGAAGGGGTGTTAAGAACAGCAACCGAATGATTACCCATCTACCTTTTTTGAACTGACTGCTTGGCTGACCTTAGTCTGTCTTTGAGTGGGCAAGTGGGCAGCAAAGTTATGTTTTCCCCGAGTAGTGGGGATAGGATTTTATATTTTTTGGACGAAAATTATCTTAAAACAAAAATGCTTGGAAGTTTCTTCCTTATACGCGCGGCAACGGCGAATTCAGGATGGTATGTTGGCCAGTCGCATTTTAGCAGTCTACTAGGATGCATCAAAACGGAGGATGGATGACTAGAGATTTAGTTTGACCACATAGGCATGGCATAGCAAGGAAAGAAGCACGAAATTTCACATATGTACATTGATCCCTTCTCTTTGCTTCCTTAATAATACACCAAGATGTTAGTCTTATCCATCTTAAGAAAAAGAATCTCACCATCATGTCCCAACGAAGGACCATAGATATCCCCCAGGAGATCAACTATAATCCTTTAAAAAAAGGGATATGTTTTCTTAAAACTTCACCATATATTGTCCCCGTTTTACTACTCCTCCTAAGTCCTGTATAGAAAAAACCAAGTCTGAAATTTGAATGCCCAAAGCTATAACGTAGGCGAGGGCGGTCGAAGTATGTGACTCCTTTGATTTCTCACAATGAAAAAAAGGACGAATTCTAATATATATCAAAGCATAAGCCAGAAAGAGATGGCCATCGAGAGAATAGTGTATTTTTCTTGTGTAACGAAACGGAAAAAAGTAGGAGGTGATGAAGAAAAAGAATAAGACGGACGAAAGGACCACGACCATTGCCAATCGTTTAGAGCATTGTATTTCTCGAGTGTGTAGAGGGGGGGTGGCATACATACACAGCAAATTAAGAGCATTTACACATACCCTTGCCCGTACTCTATACAAGGGACGAAAGAAGAAGTGTCCTGGACTGGTTTTTCTTCTTCTTCATAGCTTTTTTCCCAGTTTACATATTTTTTGTTATGCTATGCCGCGCACTTTATATGAAACTTTTCCTTGGAAGTCGTGCAAGAAAAAAATGGGAAAATGGTGGGGAATGAATGGTATTCTTTTCGCAATGAGAAACAGATACGGATACATGGTAAATTGTTGCGAGGACGAACGAGATAGACACGGTAGGAAAAGTCAGGGGATGAAAAAATTTAACTGGAGACTGCTTCTACTTGCAAGGAAAACAACCAAGTCCCTGGCTATATGGCCGTCGCTGGCTAATCTTCTTCAAGAACACGGAAACATTTTAGAGCTGTGAATTTCAAGAGGGGGGTTGGTTAGTTGGTGGTTGGTTCGTTCTTTCCGCTCCTCGTTCGTTTTGTTTGGTCCTCTGTGTTGAGCTTGGTCTATTTTTTTCTCTTTCAGGACAATTCGAAAGGATAGTGCCCGGCTATTCGCACATATGTATGTGTGTATGCTATTATATATTCCTTTTTGTGAATGATGTTTTTGTTGTTTTAGAAAAAAAAGAAGGGTTGGTTGTTTCCTCCGCTGCTGGTAAGAAGACGATGAAGGATATTATAGAGTGCTCGGTGGAACTTTCTTCTGTGTGTTTTATTATGCCAGGAGATTTTCATTTCTCCCTTCTTTTCCGTTTGGTGTATGGTTTTTTTTCCTACTTTGAATTTTTTTCTTCCTGCTGCTATCTTTCCTCGGTCGTTCGTGGTCGTTATTCCTTAGGTATGATTATAGTAATGGGAGGAGGTTTTCCTTCTTGGACAGAGAACTCCTGTATTGTATTTGAAAAGTCACTACGTTGTGTGTGCTTCTCTACGTTTTTCACGTTTCGCTTTCTGGAACGTTTTGGCAGTATATTTTTTTTCCTATGTTATATTTGAGAGTATCCTTAGAGTCGTCTTCTGTAAGTCTACGCCTTTGTAGTATGACTGGCTGTTAAACGTCGTCGCCGCTATCGTTGTCGTTGTCGTCGTCTTATATTCAGATTATACACACTCGTTTCGTTTTTCTCGAAACTTTTCTCCGGAGAAAAGAGTCTTAAACAAAATCACGTTTTACTTCACGCATGCAGAAGGGTTAAAGTCATCATCCCGTAAGGATGTTCTGTCCTCGAATATTTATAAACGTGCTTAGAAATATGACGGTTTTTTTTAAGTGTTGAATTTGGTTGTGCTTCGCGACCGTTTATTTGAATTTAAAACAATCAAAAATTGTGCGCGTGAGATTTTATATATGATGCATTCGTGAAAGTCAGTTGTTTTTAAGCCAAACGTTTCCGTTTTGAATCGCATAGAACTGAACTGTTTATAATAATTGTTTGTTATGAATATTTGCAAAAGATTCACAGTGAACAGCGCTCCACGTATTGGCAAATTGTTGGGAATAAATTATGTGACCGCACTTTAAATAATATTGAAAAATGTGAACCGGCAAAAAAAATTTTATAATATTGATATCTTTTGTTCGGTCATAAAAAAATCTAGTTCTTAAAAAAAGTAAAAATTCTAATTAACACTAGCGCTACACCGGCACAATCCTTCAAACTTATAATGTGAGGTGATATAAAATAGGTGAAAATAAAATCTTAACCAGTATTTATTGAATTACGAATATTGTAGCAGAGAAAAAGACGAATTCAACGGACCTCCAAATATAATTATAAAGAATTAGTACTTTCTTTTATTTCAAATTCCAAATTGTGACCCAAAAAAATCTCTACACATTATGACTTTTGAGTGCGATGAAGAAAATGTAAATAAGAAACACACAAACTTACAAGCTTTCTTTCATGTAATTACGTTAAGTTTGCTTGGTAAAATCTGATATTTTATTTGTTATTGCTATTGTTGTTTATTTTAAAAAAAATGGAAAATATATATTAATTTGTTTAAAAGATAAAACAATTGTTTTTTTTATTTATTTCTTATTTCTTAATTCTTGTGTTTTATGAGTGGCAACTCGGCATTTCTAGATAAATTTACAAAATTGTTCTGCTCTAATTTACAATTGTTATTTTCACAATTGTCATTATTTGCTTTCAAAAAATCACTTATTAATTTTGAAACCTTACACTGCATGTTTTACACGAGCATATAGTAGTTTTCAGAAACACACTGAATTAAAAACAATAGGAAATTACGAAATCCACAATAGATTATAGAATTAGTACAATAAAAAAATAAAACAGAATACCGAAATGTGAAAAATATAAGAAGGTCTTGCAATTTTTTGCTAGGAAAGATTACCGACGGCTAACATTCTACCATTTGTGAGATTTTTTTAAACCGATGATGTTCTGACTTGTGTAATTTAATGATAATTATAATTTGTAATTTACTTGCAAATCTATTTTATGGAAAACTATTTTTCCAGGAATTTCCTGAGTTGAAAGAGGTTCTCTACTTTTGTATCCTTGAAATTTAAATAGATGCTAAATCTTCAAGTCTGTGTGATGCTAATGATTCAGCCTAGTAAATTTAATAACAACAAAAAAAAGGAAATAAATTACATTAATTTACTAAGCTTATATCATACATCCCATGTGTGTTTTGTGTGCGTATTGCGTTTTTATTTATGTATAAATGTGAATAGTTTCGTGCCAATAATCACTGTTGATTTCAGAAACCAATATTTGGAATGTAAAAAAAATACAGGATTAAAACTTAGAAAACAAACAAAACAAAAATCAAGAAATTATTCTATTAAGTATCATCTGGATATATCGCTAATGGTATTTTATGTATATTTCTCTTTCTTCCATCAAAAAAATCTGCTTCCTGGACGGAATATTCTTTCTCTTTTTGGCCTGAAAATCTACTTCGCAATAAAATATAAAACAAAACAAAAAAATTCGCGCTTGTTTCCAACCATATGAATATCACCGTAATGCAACTATAACTTTACAAATTAACACTAATATTTTCCTGTGGAAAAATATTAAATTTTTTTCTTTTGGCCTTAAAAATAACATAAATAATAAAATATTTTCTGTGTTTTGAAAATAAATTCGCGATTGATGTGGTGATTGTGATAATTAAACTATGTCAATTAATAATCCTTCTTTTTTTTTAAATAAATCAAAACTGTGTGTTTCGGAATTTTGTCCATTGAAATTTCCAACGCGTTTGTGTACCGTGTTCTAAAATTTCGGGAAAATTTACAAAAAAAAAAAACAAATAACCTTCGATTCGTGCTAACTGAACCAAAAACAATGCAATTATAACTCCTACAGTTGCAGTTGACGAGATCGAATAGTGCAGCGGCAATTAGCGAGCGAACCTTAGAAGAATGTTGGTCAACCCTGCAACGAGTGAGTTGGCATCTCTTCCGTTGTGTATAGTACTCTTCCAGAAAAACAACAAGAAATATATTTTTTTTGATTCAGTCAATTTTTTGCTATTATTCTTATTTTAAAGTTGAACGTTAGGTTTCCCTTTAAAATTCGGAAAAAAAAATATTATTTTTTTTCCCTACTACCCCCACGTAATTATTACAAAAAGATTTATTTTCAACAGACTCTCTTATTGGAAAATATATATATTTTTGTTTGGAAAGAGTACTGTAATCTGTTTGGGATTCGTGAATTTGACTGATTTGAAGTTTAATATTTTCCATTTTTTAACATTTTAGGTGTTTGTTTTCTGTGTTGGCTTTTGTGTTTTTATAGTAATTAAACCATTTTCTCGTCCCGAATTGGCTTGATTTAAATGATTTCTTTATTATTTTACAATGGATAGCATGTTGGCCGTATGATTTGTTAATGGATGATATTCTAATTTTGCCTTCTAATTGATTTATCAAAAAAATATTGGGTCATCGTTTTCTTTTTTTTTAAATATTTTGTTATTTTGAAAATCCGGAAATTCCCTATGGCGTGTTTGTTTTTTTATATACAAATGCCTGCGTTAACAACTTTGAGATATGGTAAGTAAAAATATGTCGCAGATGGTTTACACAATTAAGTAGCTATCGTATTTTCTTGTAATTGAAATCAAAGGCTTATTGACTGGTATTATGAGTGAAGCAAAACCGAGGGCAGTTTGGGTATATTTTTTATAATCGTTGACCAGACTGCATAGGGTATGGTTCTACTCCGTCTATTCTATCCTAAATATGAAATTATCTGTATATATAGAGTACTTTTAGAATTAGTAGTAATTAAAGTTACATAGGATCTCGGAAGGATTTTAGTTTTTTTTTAGAAATAGAGTTTTAACTGATGATTCGAGGGCCTGATTTGACATGGCTTCCAGGGTTTTTTAATCAAACACTTTTCTAGATTTTGGAATTTTCACAAGTACAATTTCCTATCTATTGCTTGGTTGGTTGATTGCATTTACTTATATGCGATAAACCTTCAATTCCTTCAAATGAAATCCATACCTTCATACAACAATCAGGACGATAAAGGACATTCTCAAAGGTCTTGACCACATTCTACTGATACGAACTACTTGCTAGTTCGAGTTGCATTCTGCAACTGAAAAGCTGACAGAAAGATGCATCCATTTGGCCTACCAACGGGGCTAAGCGTTGTGCGGGTTGATCTTGGAAATCATAGAAAGATTCATCGTACAATGCAGAAAGCCCCAACACACAAAATACGAAAAAAATATGTATGCAACACATACGAGATACGTCATACATGCAGCGTGTGTGCAACAAGAAGTGAATGTAGGATGCAATTCGGAATTCACCGCCTCGTTACTTGAGAAAAAAAGTATGAGTATATGTAGATGTATTCGCATCAACATATAGTTTGGAGAGAAGGAACACGTACTTCTACTCGAGGAATTAACACACGCCTTCCCTTATGCACATAATTCGCGTCTTCTTTAGAATGCAGCGTATGACTCGAGGGCCACGCGCTCTGTGATGTGCAATAATTGCAATTGCACTTTTCTGTTTATTTTAAGATTTTCACTACTTTTGTTGTATTTTCTTATTTTGGTTATAAAAAAAAAAGAATGTATATACAATATGTCTGTTTTCTACTATTTTGGATTTGGAAACTGTAGGAAAAGTACAAACATCTTAAGCTACACACTAGCAATTGTAAAAGTAGCTGCCACAGCAGCCGAAGCTGCGACCAGTTAAAGGCGCGCGAATGTATCTCCTCATGCACAATTGCATTGCGCTCGTGCAATTTGCTGCAATTGCTGCGCACACTTAGCTTAGTTCTATTTGCAAATTCTGTTTCCCCCTCCCTCTTTATATTTGCCCCGATAATATATATATATATGTACATATTAATACCATGTATATGACCATTTGTTTGTATATATATATATGCATCCATTGGATATATATATTTATGAAAAATTTTCTGATATTTTTTTTTCTCTTTTGTTGAATTTTCCTGTTTTTTGTTTAGTTTTTAAGATTTGATTTGCCTTTTTTTCTGACCTGTTCTCTTGTGTGTTCTATGTGTGGTTCGCCGTCTCTCCATCGCAATTGTGAAATGTGTGCATTTTCCGTTCGTTCGAACTAGTAACGAAGTTATGGTGCAACGTTACAAAAACGCTAGCAATAACAGCAATAGCAACAAAAACGCCAAGAATACTAGCAACAACCACAACAACAACAACAAAACATTTTCTTTTTTAAAAAAGGTTTTTATTTTTCATTCGTCTTTTTTTTCGGTTTTTTTTTTTGGGAAAAAATCTCCTTGGTTTAGCCGGAGTGCGTTAGAAAATGCAACAGAAATTTTTGGATTCTCGAAAAAGTAGGAGTAGTAATATTGGTGTGTTGTCGTGGCGCCGCCCGTTAAAAATGTACGATACAATACAGATATTTTTCCTGATTGTTTGTAAAAATTCACAAAATAGGAAAATCAGTTAACTGCTCTCATTATCGTGTGGATAACCAAAAAAAAAATATGAGTGATAACAGATGTGCCATGTTGTGTTTAGTGCCTTTGAATTAGAGGAATTTCGAAAAAATATGAAAAGTTTGTTAAAGGAATACAGAATATATATGCAGTTTATAATTTATTAAGTGTGCTAGTGGTATTGCAAGGAGAGAAAAGAATTCATATCAAACTAAAGAAATTTCATGTAAGTTCCATCCAGCAAATTGTGTTACGATTGTTATTAGTTATGCTCGTAATAGTGCAATGACAATTCTGCAGCAAAGTTTAAAAACAACAACTAAATCAACTTCCAAAAAATTAGTACTAATTTCAATTTGATTCACATAAATAAATCCATGTGCTCTTTTAAATTAAAACAGTTTATTCACGAATCCATATTAGAGGAAACCAAAAGACAACTATCTTGTACTTTTCGATCGTGGGTCATTAAAAATAGTTCAGATACAAACAATAGATACAAACCTACCAAAAGAAATAGCATTACATTTGACAACCATCAACAATGCAAAATAACCCAAACCTAAAGTCTTCAAATTGTTAAATTTAAGAAAAAAAGGAACAAACATCTCATTTGCTTCGATTTTTTAATTAACTGAACTCATCAATTCACAAGATAACTTTACAAGCTTCAACAATAACGAACTTACCAAAAAAGATTTCAAACTACACAACAAAGTGCTTTAGTAGATATTCAAATCCTTGGTAATGTTAGGTTTAGATCTCAGATAGATTTTGAAAATTTTCAGAGGACTCAATGGTAATTCGGTGAAAGTTTTTTTGTCGAGAGCAAGCAACCCTTTCTGAGGGGAAAAATACACATTTCAGAGGCAATTTTTGTTTTTTTCTTGTTAGAGTGGTGAATATATTCTTAGATCTAGAAAAATTTTCATAATTATTCAGTTATTTATAATTTATGCATTGATAATTCGAATGTTTGGTACATTGCATCTAAGAGCTAAGGAAGATTTTAACTAAATCCCTTTTGAGAATCAATAATTGTCTTATCTTTTGCCCTCATTGTTAATCTCGTTTTAAAGTACCTTAAAATTGGTTATATTTTGAAGGAGTAAAACAGCACCTTGGATTACAATTTTTGTTCCGAAAAAAGGAATTGCTTTTTTTCGAAACGAAAGAACTTCAATTCCGCGTGAAACTAGAATCCTTTTCAATATGTATCCGCATTTTAAAGTATCTTAAAATTGATTATATTTTGAAAGAGCGAAACAGCCCCTTGGATATCAATTTTTTGTTGCGAAAAAATGATTGGTTTGTCAAATCGACAGGACCTCAATTCAGCATTAAATTAGAATGCTTTCCGATATACATCCGCAGTCAATTCTTTAAATGATATTTTAGTAGAAAACAAAAAACAAAAAAAAGTATCCAACCACCCGTTTTTACTAAAGATTATACCAGAACTAAAAACAAATGTAAAAATAACATTAAACTTCTTCATAATCAAAGAATCGGAGCGTGGCAATGGCCTCTGAATTGATGCTGGTCTGGGTTCCTTGTGTTGTACTCAATGCTAGTATTTTTTGCTGCTTTTAGTATTCTCCGTCGGCATCGTATACCATAACCCTACTCAACACAAATCGGATTGGGATATTTCTGGGAGATATTTAAAAAAGAAAAAGCAAAAAGGAATAAAAAAGATACGATATTGCAGAACCATATGAAGATTTACGTATGTGGTTGTAGGTGGGTTGAAGGCTTTAAATTAGATATGCATATACAGTAATTACTAAAAGCCTATAAAGTCTTAATGTGTTTGCAGAAAACATAGAATCATATAAAACCCATGAATAACACATTTTAAAATTAGATTGAACAAAAAGTAAAATTTGGAGCAGCCGACGGAGGAACTATAGTAGATGAAAAAAACTATCTTTGGTCTTATTTTACCTATTTATGTTGCTTTGCTATTGCTTTACATATGTACATCATTTATCCAAACTAGTCATCCTTTTTTTTGGATAATCACTTTCTAATTATTTTCACTTCAAATCTGCCGAAACCAATTTATGAGGAAGCTTAAAACTATTCAAAAAACTAGTTAGCGCTTCAAAAAACAAAAGGACCTTCTTTCAGATTCTTATATCTTTATATTTTTCCATTTTAATGCTTTTCCGAACTCGAAATTTTAACAACAAGAATTACCTGCGACATTGGCATTGCTATTTTTGAGGGCTTAAAATGTTTTTGGCAGTTTTGGGCAAACAAAACTATCCAAACATCCATAAACCTTCAGTTGAAACGTTACGCCACGCTTTGTGCTTATACTCCACGCATTCTCAATATTAGATATTAAACTACACACTAACATTGGAACCAATAAATGTTCTAGGTAAAATAACACCATTTCCAAAAAGAAAACTATTAGATCTTCAGGAAGAAAAGAAATTTAGCGGCCAAAACGAAGCCAAAATGCACCTTGAACAGAAGATCTCTAGCTAAAATAGCAGCAAAACACATTGCACGAAATCGCGTAGTAGAATAAATACAAAAAAAATATTCAAAACAAAAAACAGCCTCGTCAGAACCTATATGTACATTTTTACACATATAAGTCTATACGCTTACACATCAATATATTTATATTTTCCAGAGCACTAACCTAGGACAAGTATAGATAGTTCAATGCCTTCTCTGCTTCCTTGGCGCATTTTTTACCATTTTTTTTATTATTTTTCATCTTTTTTGTTTTTTGTACTATTATTTTGTCAGTGTAGTCCCACAGAGCACGTTGATCTTCTCCTCAGCTAAGATCTGAATTGTGAGCGGCAGTATGAATACGTGCTAGATCGTGGAACGTTGGGCGGCTGGGTAAACGTGAATGGTGAAAAAAGAAATCATTTGAACCCAATTGAGGGAAAAAAGATTATATGAAAAATAGCTTAACCAACAAGAAATATTTTACATGCGTATATCAAGTGTATGGGGACAAGAGAAACATAGATAAATGTATCTTTATACATATGGCGTGGAAAATGATCAAATTTTTTGGATGTTGCTTATTGTTTTTACCTCGTTGTTGTTGAATTCACCGAGTTTTGTAGTAATTACAAAGATATAGTATCAATTGCAATTACAATTGAAAATAATTGACAATAACATTTTTTTAGACTAGTAGAGTTATTACTACGAAATACTCACGTTTAGATAGATCCATAATTATCCAGGGAAGCGATGAATAGATATCCTGCAATTAAGAAAAAAATACTGTTCATACAAGATTCATGCATCTTTTTTTAAAATAGGAGCAGAACAAATAGAAATGGCCATTCGCATCCAGTTCTACTCAAAGACTTGTATATGCACTTTATGACTCGCTAGATAGACAATCTTAGCGCGGGCAATTTTCAGATTATGCTTGCTGTGGGTCTTGATTTGCATCTCATATATATGTATGTAAACTCGGTTGAGATTAGAAGATGCAATTCCTTAACGGGCTATATCATTTAATAAAAAAAAAAAAAACAAAAAATAAATAACGAAAATCTTTAATCTGAGAATAGAAAATTATCTAAAAATAAGTGCAAATTAGCAAAAGCTTTCCTATGAAAATTAAAAATACTTTTCCTCCAAATGCATATTCCTTAAGCAAAATCTATAAATGGCAGGCGTACGTACCACACTGACCGTACATCATTTATACATATATAAAATGAGAATTGTGGAAAGGCATTCGGTATTTTTTTTTCTCCCAACTAGACTTTTTGGGTATCTTATTTTATTATCTACTTTTTACCGTTTCTTTCTTGTACACTATTCCTTTTAGTTTACTGTTTTTATTACATGCGGCGAGATACGCTGCATGCAGCTATTGCAGAAAACACTTAATACCTACGCAACAACAGATACTAGTTGGATTTGTTGGACGGGTCATTATATAGCAGGAGTATTTAAGATGGCATGAGGATTTTCTTTGTTCCTATTTTGTAATATTACTATTGTCTTGAGATTTGTACATGTTTCACATTAGATGCTACCGTTTATCACTAAAGCGGTCTTTCAACTTAGACTTGGTCAGTTAGAATAAATACTTGATTGTTCTGGTTTGTTTTTTACCGGAATAACTTAATCACCTCCTGTATTGATGCCATATGTTTTGAGCATCTTATAATTGGATGAGTAAGAAACCTTCAACTTATTCTAAAAAATGATACAAAGGAATAAAAACTACTTAGATCCGCCGGAAACGAAGAAGTTTCCGGCTTCAAAGAATGATGTCGACCTTACTCATTTCAAGGCTGTACGCTCCACTAGGAAGTCGATGATTAAAATAGTGCATAAGAGATACTTGTTGAGCGTCGAGGCCGCCATTATCCCTCGTAATTTGAAACGGTTTTGATCCCACACTCGTCCCCCCCCCCCACCAAATCTTTCCTTCTTCCATCAACTTTACTGATTCCGCTGCCAACTCCTCACAACAATCCTGCGACCTTCTTTGTTTGCACTTCTCTTCCGTGTCAATTCCCTCAGCCTCTAGGCGTCTTCTTGATCCATGCTGCTCCGAATGTCATTCAACCCAAAAGTGTCATATGATATTATGTAAGATTTTAAGTCAAATCAAACATTACTGGGACTTTCCAGTATTACTCCAGTCAATAAGGATATCTCACTGATATTACAGAAATATGAAAATGCTACTTAATTTTCTCCATACGAATTATTATATTTTTTTTTTTAACTGTTTACTGAACATTCAATAAAATTTCCCAATTTTATTTACTTTAATTCCTATACTCACTTTTATTTTATGTTGATTTCGTAGAGAAAATAAATGGCAGTTTGAAAGAAATACGCCATTTTACTAAAACGATTGTTTCTCTTTAATAAGATACTGATTAAACCTAGACCGAAATTAAACTGCTTCCTTTTTTTTGTTTATTCTTTTTTTTTTAACATGTTTCACCATTGGAAACAACAACGCCAACAGTTATTCATGCACAAAAGCGCAATGCAACAAATCCAACATTTACCACGTGTCGGATTAAGTGCAGGAATGAGTGCCGAAGTCAAACCACATCAATGTCAGCAATGTTTAAAAAGTTTCTCTAGTAATCATCAATTGGTCCAACATATACGAGTTCATACAGGCGAGAAACCATATAAATGTTCATATTGTGATCGACGTTTTAAGCAACTGTCGCATGTGCAGCAACATACACGATTACATACAGGTGAGTTAATTATTGATTTGCATTAATAAATCATAAGTTTCTTAGGTATACAGTCTAGAAATGCTGATATGCTTTCTTCATAAGTTAAGTGTGCTAGGGAGTCAGTCAGAGTTTTGATTGGGGACCCTATACCATCTAATCTGCCACTGGCTCATGGGCCCTGCACATTCTTGCTCCAGTAATAAAAAAAAGTCCTTTCTAAAAACTTTCTAATGTGGCTTCCCCCCTTAAGCACCAGATACTTTGCGTGTATCTACGGGGCGTAGTATTCTCACAGGATAGATTTTAGGTAGACGAAACAAACGTCGAAATGTCGGTGAAATCAAACAAAATTATTTATTTTCCAATAGTTTAACATATCTTCCATCATATGCATTTCCCTGAAATTTTCTTTGAACCTTTTTATTCAAAAAATTCCAAGTAATTTCTACACTGACCCTACGGGATCAATACGGCTTTTTAAATCCCGTCTGATTCTGGCATAGTTTTTTTAGAAATGATTAAATTTTTTTTTCTGGAATAAAATTTAAACGTGTTGGACTGGATTGGAATTAAGCTTCATCTTACACCTCAAGGAAATTCCTAGTCCAGCTTTGGTTCGACAGGAGAATGCAATTTTCTCAGCTTTTGTGAAAAGTATCTGCACTACTTTGAAGACCAGCATAAGATCTAATTTTCAAAGCTAATCCATAAATCTTTTTTCACCGTGCTACCCTGTCCTGCATACCTAACAAACCTCATCGTCACCATCATCATTGCTGTCATCGTCAAGCGAATTCCATCCTATTTTTTTTTTTCACTTGAAAAAGTGTTTCCACTCGATACCATGCCTCCTCCTCGTATCCTTCTCGTTTCCTCTGTTACCATAATCATCATCAGCAGATGTTTTTTTAAAGTCATTTAAAAAGTTTATTTACCGGTTTTGGCTGACTTATGGCCAGCTTTATTTTTTTGCACCTGACACCAATCCAATTAGTACTCGGTCCAGCACAACAGGTTGTTTCACTGAACGCACTCTCTTACTCTTGCCTTGTTCAACCCAATCTCATGATGGGATTCCCTAAATTGTTGGACGATGTTTTACCATCTGCATTTCAGCAGGGAAGCTACCTTTGAAGACTTCAGATCCGTATTAATCGTTTTTTTTTACTGAGGTTGGTCACATAGTAAAGGGAAGAGAAATAGGGGCCGCAAAAATAAGCTAACGTTCATTTTCTTCCATCTGGTAATCAAGTCATATTCTCTCTTTTTTATTGAGGGCAAAATAAATTTTAATTATCCATTAATACCCACTTGAATCCAGTGTTGATGAAGTGCAAACACGCAGTGGAACAAGTGGTGAAAAAAACAGTACTTGCACACGCTTAATTATGTCATAGTTTCGCGCTTAATTACGAGGAAGGACTCACCGCTCAAACATTGTCTAGCTTTTTTTTCGTTGGCAATTTTTTGTCAGATCTCGAAAAAATCGCGGTGAATAGCATAAGCGAGCAAAGGGACCAGAAAGTCAACTATGAAAGGAAAATCTTAGAAAGGAGCCTTCTAAATGAATGGCCTTTTAATAGTGTAATCATGTCTGACGTTATAATTCCCAACAGTCAAATACCCACGAAGTGATGCCTAACTGCCATCGTACCGACATGTCCTTATGGAGGACGAAAGGTAGACCGGAGAATTTGCTTCAAATCCTTGAAATAGATATTGCCGTCCTAGGTTTTAACGGAGTAGTGAATAGTGATCGGGTTGTGAATCAAGGCGCTTCTATGAAAGGACATGTTGAGGCTCCTAATGAGCTCCGCTGATGGAGACATTTTTTCAGCCCCCGAAATTCCGAGTTTATTTATCCTGCCAGGTACTTCACTATGCAGGTTGAAACTTTTTCCCTCACTACCGTACATTCACTGTGCGAATCATTGTGAAATGTCCTTTTAACGCCATTATCAAGCTTTCGACGTTATGATGTGCTACAAATTGTTTTTTTTTTTGTCGACAACCCAGCTCAAACACAACCTGACATAAAGTGTACACGGTGAAACGAGAAGACGAAAAAAATGCTCCAAAGAATAACCGTCGAAATTTTTCAAACACTGAATGCCTAGCTCCCTCAAAACTCATGGGAGCAAAGTGCTGCATTTTTTTTATTCATAATAAGTACCACTGCCAGCAATGGAAATCATTAAACCCATTTTTTACGGCGAAGTTCTCTACGCTAAGGACTACCACGGCATGCCAGCCATAACGATAAGATTTTCTGAACATGATTTTTTTCTTCTTTAGTTTTCATCGTGTTCAGTTTAGTCAACTCTAGCCGGGGTCGGCAGCATCCCTCGTGGCTGTTAAAATAGCAAGAATTTCAACACTTTCCTGGGGAACGCTTTGTTGATAAAAAGTGTGATTATTTTGTACGTGCTTTTCACAAGCTTTTCATTTAATTGCCTATAATGGCTTTTTTTTTTACACTCCTTTCTATTCGTCCCAATAGAACCCCCATTTCCTTGTCCTTGCTCACGTTGACCGGCTTCTGCTTGTCGACTGCTGGTACTTATGCCCACAAATGGTTGAGCGGCTCCATCAAGAGCAAAAAGGAAACGGCAAGCAGTCGGCCGGCCGGCCAGTCAGCCAGCCCAGCTAGTAAAAAAAAGAACTGTGGGAATTTTCATCCCGTTTGGGTGAAATTATGTTCAGTTGAAAAAAAAAAATGGGAATTAAAATGCATTGGACGAACATTCATGATGAAAATGGGTGGAGGAATTGATGAGGGTTTGTAAAACCAAAATAAAACTCAATCTCTGGAGCTGCTCAATCGTAAAGTTAATTCAATTGTTTATCCATCAATTAAACGGTCGAATGAATTAGTGGCGTAAAGGGACTATAGTAAAGGCTCTCTTTTCTCGTCCTTTATGGGAAGGTAAATTAGTGTGGATTGATTGGTCGGAAATCGAGGAAACAGGATTGAAGTTAATCGCTTAATTGGGCAGTGGTCACTGAGTTAAGCGGCATCTTGGAATTTATTGATTGGTTCCGGATTTTTTGTGATATTTCATTATAGGATTAGTTGTAGAAGAATTCCTGGCAATATCCTTTAATAGGTAAATCGTTTATATATGCTAACTGCAGGATCGGTACACAGACTAGTTTCATCGCTGTTTGTACGCCGCGTTTAAATTTAGCGTACCAATCAAGCATAGTTCATTGCTCTGTTGCAGGAGGTGTCGGTTCTCCCCGTACCTCGTCCAAACACCTCAATACCGTCAAACCTGCGACTGGTTGCGACAATTCCCGACCGATACCCTGTTCCACTCAGTCTTGAATTTACGCATAAATTGACAAACTGCCGTGTTTTCACGGCCTTGAATCTGCGGCTCCCTGCCGACTGGATATCAGAACAGGGTTAAGCGATTCCATCGGGCTGCGTCTGCTCAAGGACGTGGTTTCGAGACTATGGTCGACTCAACCTTCCCGACACACAACTCCGGAGGCCTGCACCCCCAGGAACCTCGATACAGGCTTGGAGGACCTCAAAAGAGTGGCCGCTGCACCCACCATATGAGGGCCTCTGTAAAGTCCTGGAGCGACGGGAGCACTTCCTTTTATTTCCGACTGCCAACAAGAGCGGACCTCTGCCGTCGCCATCGCTCCGCAACAATACACATGTTACTTTGTCAAATTTATGAGTTTGAGTGAAGTGGAAAGTTAAATCGTAGTCACCCCTATAGTTTCACCCAAAACCTTACACATTTGCCCAAATGCATACTCACCGAATACGGAGCCAATATATTCAAACTGAACTAGAAACCAAATGAAATTCCACAGAAAGCCACTTGTTGAATTCTGTCCTGCTCGGTGAATTTCTAACGCGGAGTCATCACTGAAAAAAAGGAAGAAAAACCGGTAACAGCAGGACCCAAATCATTCGGTCCCTAACCGAAAGGCGACTGTAAACTTCACAGACCGGCTTTTCGCTTCCTTCGCCGATATTCCTTGTTATCATTGTCACCCACAATATTTTCGTTGGATCATACTTTTGACGATGCCCGCCACCAAAAATAAATGGTTAATCGCTAAAGTAAACGTGACTTGAATGACTTGACCGCGTTGTATTCCTTTTCTATTTCAAAAAAAAAAAACAAGAAATGCAATAACCCCTACAATGAAAAGTTAGGACAGGACAGGACATTTGACCCTATTCACAGTGCTTTTTACACGGCACGTCATTTTTCAACCTTCGATCATTTTTCCATTGAAAACTTTATATAAGGTTAATTATTATCGATGTTCCTGGTATGCCGCATTCCTGACTCCCCTAGAGCTGAATATTAATCGTCTCCTTCATGGGCTTCTGTTCTGTTTTTTTTTTTTCTTCGCGGTGCTATAAAAAAGGACGACCGTTTAATAGGAGAAAAGCCCGCTCCAGTTTTTGTGGCGACAATGTTACCGCGTGTGTTAATGTCCTTTGGAGCGTAGACTTGATGTTTTAGAAAGGATAGCCATGGCCAGAATCGCAGCGACAATAGATAGCAGGCAACAAGATGATTGAAGACTTTATTTTCCATGTAGTGTGCTCTTGGGAACGATTGAATTAAATGATTACACTCTGGAGTTAGTGTAATCCTTTTTCCATTCCGTTACCACTCGCGCTACACTCCCCATCTGTCGTGCTCATTTATCCTTTTCGGAAGCAGCACTCTATTTTTATTAAATATATTTTCGTTTTTTTTTTGGTTGGGTCGAATATTAAAAATGAGGCAATAACAGTGTACTTAATGGACAACTTTATTTTCACGATGAACAAACAGACGAGACCTGTTTTATGGTAATTGGAATTATTAAAGATTACTCCTTTTTGTGGATACCGCACCGTTGGGGATAATTTTTCTAAGTACAGTAGACACTCCAAATAACGAACACAAAAAACAGAGCTTGTTCGTTATTTCGAACCATTATTTTGAGGGAGATGTAGTAAAATTACTATAAGAAAAACGAGGGTAAATATATGAGTTTTATCCTTGTCTATTATAACATTTTCATTGCGTCTTCCTGGATGTGATTCATCTGATAATATTTGGCAGTCACTCATAATCCTAGGGTCGTTTTCAGCTCCATTCAAGTTTTTTTCTTAGTGGGTGCTACTGTCCCACTGACACCACTTCTTCTTCCTATTTCCTATTCCTAATTGTGTACACAAATACTCTCCTTGGGCGTCTACACCTTCTTTCCAGCGACTCTGCCATGACCGTAAGCTGTAAATTTTTAGTGGACTTGCCGATCCAGCGTGGTACAGACACTCTTGAAGGATCATAGAGGCGGGGTATCAATACAGGCCAGCTGGTGACAGCAAGTCATCCGATGGCATCTTCAGGCCCAGAGGCTCTGTATGAAGATTTTAAATCCACCCGCTACGGGCGAGATCCAACCTAGAGAATCAGAGGGACGCCCGATGATAGAGAGCGCTTGACGTTTGCGAACCCTGAAATGAAAGGCATCGTCGGATGGCTGCCATAAAATCCAGAGAGTATACAGAAAGCTGGTCGGAGGTCATGCCAACCAGTCTGCGATGGCAAGCCGATCAGTTGGGACGGACGATAGGACCTCGTGGGGATTAACCATCCAGTTATTTAGCGGAAAGCCACCCGTCTTAAGCAATGCCGCAAATCCAGGAGTTATGACAGGGTGTCTCAGTGACACCTTCAGAAGCGGAGATTGCGAATTCTACTAACTTTCAGTTAAATTCAAAATTGTATGTTTGATTTTTTCCACCCTCCTCCAACTAAACCCAACAACTAACTACTCGGGAAAGGATACATTCCTCTGAATGCCACTCGCACAATTTTCAACCTTACTTCAATGATTGCATGCAACTTTGTAATTAATCAAGGAAAAATCCATCGTGATAGGCAGATATCTTTTCATTCTTTTTTATTTGTGTCCTTAAACGGTTGATTCCCTCTGGGTACAGGATACCTTTTCTTCAATCTTAACTCTTCTGCCTGTGCCATCGATTTTGTACGTTAGTCGAGTAAATGAATGGATTCTTCCTTCCTTTGTAACCCTTTCCTACACCAATTATTCTACTGCATTGTGGAATACAATGCAAAAGATACGCTACATATTATTCTCAGAGCGAAGAAAAATTAAGGAAACACCAGAGGATAAACTGGATATAATTGATTCATACCAACTACTGTGTGTTATATTATTATATGTTAATGAGATGGACTCACCACTACCGACGGACCAGTTTGTTTCTCATAGCAGACGTAAAATCTGTGATATTAGATACACAGTGGGAATGAAGAAAAAACTACGGAAAGTTTTTAATCATTTATTCATCCCCTAATTTGTATTTCTCGCTTTTTATGCCTACAAATGTTCCTTTTCACTGGTGTCGTTGTTGTAAGCGAGGATATCAGCCCTATCATCTTGTCATTATTATTAAGTGCAAAACGGGGAAAAAAAACTGGTCCAAAGATGTTTAACGTAAGCAGGGAAAAGAATTGGTTGATGAGTTAAGGAAAAATTTTGATTAGTGTATTCTTTTCTGGTTCCATATTCCTTTATTGTTAAGGTGCCCACTTCCGTGCCACTTCTTTTCTCAATAATAATTTGATACTGATTTCACAGGCACTCACAGTGCTAACACCGATTATGGAGTTTAATTTGAATTTGTATAATCCTCATACCTGTATCTACTATCTTTAGTATCCTGAATTGATATACGGGGCCGAAGATCGAAAGCAAGAAGGCTCTCTCCACGACAAGATGAGCGGACCTTGAGAAGAAAAGTGAAGTAGCAAGATCTCGGTGTGGACATTCAAAAAATCCTTCGATAGAAGACAAGAGATAGATATCCTGGTGATCACATATGCCTCATCGTCACAAAGGACTATACTGCCTACCCCGTTTTTAATTTATCTTAGTTCCTTGGAGCAGTTGGTCTCTATGAAGAAGAAGCTCCTAATTTGTGCCGATGGCATTGGCGTTAGAGTACATGTAGTAATCAACTCCTAACAAAAAAGTATCTTTTAATAATTAAATCCAACCCACATACGAAACATTCCTCAATCACCCGTTCAACAGATACAAAATGAATAATCCAAATCAAATGAAAGTTCTCTCCCAGGACCCCTTAAATATTTTCCTTGAATGAGATTTTTCTATACATATCTTGTTTCGAAAAAAAAAAGATATTTTTTTTCATCTGTAATATAGCGCCAGTTGGAAATGAAAACTTTCCAGTTTTTTATGTTTCTTATAAATGCACGCAATCTAAAGAAAAAAATCTGACTGAAAAGGGTTTCATCGTATTCAAAAGTATTTGTGTTCGGAAGTAAAACAGGGATGAACCGGTCTCGAAGGATCCTACTTCCCACGACGACCCATCGCATCTCATCATCATCATTTTCATCTTAACGCATCTCTTATGCTTAACTCGTAGGATGTCCCGAACCGTTATTAATTTTTTTTTTGTCTTATTACTTTGATAACTTGTGAAGTATTACTCTCAAGAATTCCAAAACCGATTTTGAAAACGATATAAAATTTTTTTTCTGGGTATGGCTTTCCTTATACAAAAGGAAAGGGGAGTAATTTAGTGTTGCTTTTATGTTCGTATCCTTTCCGTTAGATCTAATTTCGATTCTTTTTTTTCTATATTCATTTAAATAGAACGTATGTGTGCTCTGAAACGACTGGACTAACCAGCAGGACTAGTTTTTACTTAGAATCCTTCCTAATATAATATTTCTTTGTTTCGTTTGCCACTACTACCACTCCTGACTCGAAGAATGAATCCAATGAACAGGAAACTTTTCAGTTTCTGGTATTGTCGTTAAGGATTTTTTTTCGCCTAATCGAAAGGAGGCGAATTTGGCAAAAATCGTTTGAAAGGAGAGTGTGGAAGAGGGCACATCGGGAAGCGCAATTAACTGAACAACAATTATCCTTATTAGCCCCCATTCTTCTTGTGTCGGAGTGAATTTCCACCTGATTTAATTTAATTAGATGAAAGAAGAGCATGGAGGTAGCTTAACCATTAACTGGTGTCGATATTTTTAGTTATGTTGTTGGTGTCGTGTATCGTTTTGGTTGCGTACACTAGCTTCCCTCCGACTTTAGCATTTCCCGACGATGTTCTGCGGGTTATGCTGATTTTCCGGCAGGATTCCAGGATCCTCCTCTCTCAGCAAAATCGTGGATAGTGGAACAGGATTTGTTCCGAGTCTTCAGGTGTGCAACCACATTGATAATTACGGCAGCTTTGATTCCCTTACCATAGATGGTCTCTGAAAGTAGTTTTGACCTGTCATAGTCACCGGTAGCTAAGTTCGAGGCATCTAAAGCAATGCTTGAGAGACACCTGCTCCTTGAACCGGAAAATGACCCGTTTTCTCCAAGGTCCATCAACTTCGGATCGGATGTGACCTTCCTCGAATATCGGCATATGCTATATCACTTTTCTTTCTGCCAACTGTGGTCCTTGCTCACCCCACTGTAAGCTGATGAATGACCAATCTCTGAAGCATCTTTCCGTGTTTTTCGAACAGGCGTTCTCGGGAGTGATGTACTTTTAAATGCCTCTTTCTCCAGGCTATTGGTAGTATTCGATGCAATGTTGGGCAAGTAATCCATCATCGAGGCACTGCAGTCGAGGGATATCGACGACTGGGAGCCTGCTAGCCCCAGCCCCCCGATTCTTCGCACAGTAAATTTTTCTCTCCTTTCTTACTCCATATTAGTTTCTTGCTCTGGGTGTCCTTCCCATAGCCATTTTTGTCCACGGCTGGGTGTTTTTCTCCCACCTACCTTACTTGTGCGTAAACATGCCCAAACACGCACAACTCCCAATACGTACGAGTTCATATTCGTACGCGTCTGCCGAACATTCCCTTATACACACGAAAAGACGCGCCTGATGGGAGATCTGGAACTCCGGACAGGTTTGTCTGTCTGTCCGACTGTCTTTCACACGCAGTTTTCTCAGAAATGGTTACACCTTTTGACATGAAGTTTGGTTGAAAAGTAGCGACTGTGACCACTCATGCATGCAGTTATACCATTCTACGTTGAAATTAAGTGGGGGAGGGGAAATCCCCATACACGCGAAATAAAGGTTTAATTTTTTTCATCGAATATAGTAATGTGGGGTATTAAATAAAAGATCCCAATTAGTACTTTTCCCAATCAGGTATAAGTTTTGAAGCCGGTTGCGAAGCTGAAAAGTGAGTGGGTCATTAAGAGGTCTCTTCAGTGTCGAATAAACATTAAGAGGTCACTTTAATCAGCACTAACCACCAGTAAAATTAGAAAAAAAATCATGATTATGGTCCTACATGACACCTTAGCCCCAAAATACCCTCCATGTAGATAACTGTTCAAATAAAGTTAATAGACTGAAATTCCACGCCTGATAAACCGGCATCCCAAGGGTGACAAACGTGCGTCTCTCCAGCTCTTATGCAGACCAACTAGATTCGGTTTTGTATCTTTGGTTTTCAGCTAGAAGATCTGAGGGTAAACCTATAACCGGCCCAATGATTGTTGAACAAGCCAAACAGTTTGAACAAGACTTGAACATCGATACCGATTGCAAATTTTCTGAAGGCTGGTTCAGATACTTTAAGACTCGTCATGGGTATCAGAAAATTAGATATTTTTGGTGAACTGAAGCCTGCCGATATTGCATCTGATATCTTGTCCAATTTATAATGTCGATGATACTGGCCTATTGTGGCTGAAGTTGTTGCAGATAATGTCACAGTTACTGAATATGATGCAGTGGGCGGACTGGATGACATTTTAGGTGCTTTACCATCAGAAAACCCCATGTCAATAATGAACCAAAAATAAATAACAGAGTCGGTAGATGATGATGGGGTGATGGAGAATATTCAGACAGATGAGGCCATCATCCAGAGAGTGCCGTCAATCCAACAACACCCAAAGATGATGGAACATACAAAAGGGGGTTGTCAATTTTTTTCGCCGAATATCATGGTCATGTTGGGTATTAAATGAAACGTCACAATTATTACTTTCCGAATTCAGTCTTAGTTTTGGCATCTGCTGGAAAGGCGGGAAGTGCGAGGGTCGAAATTGATGATTTCTTTAACGGATCCATTCTCAAAGCTGTGTCCGGATAGCTGAGTGGTTAGAGCACAAAGTTATCGTACGGAAGGTCGTGGTTCAAATCTCACTGGTGGCAGTGGGATTTGTATCGTGTCGAATACCAGCCGATTTGTAGTTATAAGTTAGAATAAGTTAGAGGTTAGAATAAGGTTAAATTAAGCTCTATATTAACTATCTGATGTGCTCTTCTTTAGTAAATATTTCCCATTTTCTTATAAAAAAAATATTACAGGTGAACGACCATATAAATGCCATTTACCTGAATGTGGTCGTGCATTTATACAATTATCAAATTTACAACAGCATTTACGAAATCATGATGCGCAAGTTGAAAGAGCTAAAAATCGTCCATTTCATTGTAATATTTGCGGCAAAGGATTTGCAACGGAATCAAGTTTAAGGACACACACATCAAAGGTCAGTCATGTATGTATTATGAGTTGTTATGTTCTGTTCTATTTCTGTTAAGTTGCTTTTTATTTGATTTGTTTATATTTTGGCTAAATTAAAGTCGCATAGTTTTGATAGCATGATTAATCAAAGAAGTATGTCATTTCTCTATGTAAATTAAATTGATTGAAAACCAAGACTAATGCCAATATCAAACGGTTTCTTTTGATTTCACTCAAAATAATCTGCTTAATTATTTTCCACTTGATCTCTAGTGGTTTCCCATGAAAGCTGCTCTCGAAATATGTACGATATGTAAAATAAAACCTTATTAAAATCGATTCACTGCCTGTGTGTCTGTCTGTCACACGCACTTTTCTCCAAAACAGCTACACCGAATCAAACGAAATTCGGTGGGCATATGGAAACTATGATATATCACACATACAATGAGTGACATAAATTTACGTGGAGTTTAAAGGGGCTCTTCGCACATGCAAATGGGGGACGTAAATTTCTTTTTCCACCAAGGTGTGAGTCTCGATTAGTGCTTTCCGAAAATAGGATTAGTTTTCCCGTAAATTGCAAAGGAGCAAGGAGTCAAAATAGGCACACTTAAAGTGGGACAGGACTCATTTTGGTGTAAGATTTATTGGGCTCTACTGCTTCCTCAGCTATTTTCGTCACTCTACTAATTGCATTGACAAGTAGATCTTGTCTTTCGGAATCCGAACTGCCTATCTGAAAGGTTACCCTCCCTTTCTGTCGTCGGTAGAAAGTTATTCAGCGAACCACCTTAGAACTGGTTTAAGGGCCACTACCAGAGCTTTACTCGGTCAGTCTGTCTATCTGTCTGTCACACCCGATTTATTCGGTACCGACTAAACCCATTGGCACGAAATTTGGCGAAAATATGTGGTCTGTGAATCCCTTTACATACAACGGTGGGTATCATTTTGCACTACATTTTTCTACGGGAGTGGGAAACACAAAATACGGCTTAGTATTTTTTTCTATTAGATATCTTGACCACTAAATTGACTCCAGGATTCGTATTTCTACCTTGCCGTTTTCCAAAGTGTTATGAATAATCCACAAGATATATCTTACTTTTCTCTTAAGTATCCCAAACAGAATCTTGTTGCTTCTATTACTTAAAATTACCTTCTACATTTATTAATCCTCTTAAATACTCCGATTTCAAAATGCTTATTTAGCGTTTAATAAAAGCAAAGTACACGCTAACTACAAAAAGAAGCCAAGAGTTACTCCTATTCTCTCCTTAAGCACCTAAGTAATTAATTTAAAAGCAAAGTAATTAAAATGAGTTGGAAAACTATTAACGAAAACGCCAGGATAGCCGGCACGGTGCTGAAAAAAAAGCGAAAAAAATCCACTAGTTTCCCTTGACAATTTAGCTATTTGGTTTATAGTGAGAAGCAAGAAGCAAAAACATCGGGAGAAGACAAAATGAAAAAACTGAGTATGACCACTTTGTGGACATAGTAGTTAAGTAGGGTGGCAGCGACTAACGTTGCCTGAATGCAGTTGATGCTTACTAGGAAAGTATCTATAGACGAACAGCTGTGGAAAGAGAGTAAGGATAAAGTCTTTGGAGTCATATATCTTTTGCATAGCCTAATAGTATTTTGTTGCTATTGTTTCAAAGTCTTACCAGAAGAAGCTGAAAATGTCACTGAAAATCTATCTTCAACAAAAAATATCCTTTTCACCCCCTGCATAATATACCGGAATATATATTGTGACCATCTTTTTTCACTGTATATTCGAAAATGAACATGCCCATTACCGAGGACAATTATCTCTGAAACATATTTCGATTAGTATCTTGTTGTGGAGCGGTTCTTACTTATGCCCTTAAGGGTTGTAAATTGCATCGTGTACGACAGAAACGCGAAAATCCCAAAAATAACAACGATAACAGGAGAGTACACTGTTACGTTTTCCTAACTTCTTGCATCAGGGGCTGGCCGAAAGCACAACCAAATGGTGGCTACAAGAACTACAAGGATAGAAAAAACTACAGAAGATACAGAAATAAACCAACCAAAGAAAATAAAGACAACCGACAAAAAATTTAACCAAAAGAGGAACACAAATGGGACATAATGAGCTGAACGTTTTTCACCTTAAGTGCAAGAAACGAGTTTCAAAGTACAATGAGCGTGTAATGGACTAAGGAATTTTAATTTGATTATTATATCAAAATTGTTAAATAAATCTAAAGGGGATAGGGTATGTCGAGATAGTTTTGATACGTGCCCTTTTCAGTCGATTTTATTGTGAATCATCCGGTAATCAAGAAACTATTGATAACCTTTTTTTTTTTGGTTAGGGACTGAGGAGTCCTAAGTTCGCATCCACTTAATGTCGGACCGGGCCAAATAGAGCAACTTACTCCCACTCTTTATAATCACGGACTCCTCTTTTTCAGCTGAACACCCAGAGCTCAAAAATCGAAAGAGGGACAAAGACGGCTACGGTTCATATCAGCATAGAGGCAACTCATCAGATGCTGCCTCACCTCTCGCACAACAAAGGTGCAAATTATATCCAAGTTCGGACCGAAGCTTGGCCGGGGCAAGGCAATTTTTATTCCGGGGCAGAGGTGAGGCAGCGTCTGATGAGTTGCCTCTGCCCTGGTACGAAACCGTAGCCGTCGTCGTCCCTCTTTTGATTATTGATAACCTATTCTAGGCTTTCAAAATCCATCTAGTTCCCATTTTCCAACAGAATTGCCTTCCTCTCTATGAACTTAAACTACTCTATATTATCCCCGAAGCCTTAAAGTTAATGGGTACAGACAGCATGTCAACTCATCCTTAGTCAACCGCTTATAGAGAGCCCAAAATAAATATGAATAAAATCCCCGAAAAAAATTATATGCCACCATGAAAAAAAAAAACCGTTTAATTATGAAATTTTTCCGAATTCACCTAGCTACTAGCTTTTTTTTTAAATGTCTAATGCTCCCATCGTGGAGCCTGAATTTCATCCTCGCATCCCACCAGCACTCAAACTTTCTCGTAGAAATTGAAGAAGGATTCACAAGTGCTGGATGTTTGTTGTTCCCTTTTTTTGTGCTTTCCCTCAATCAGACAGCCCTAAGGTCGATTACTTTTAATCGCACGGTTTTGATTTTTTTTTTTTGTTTGTTTGTTCCTTTTGCTTTCTGAGAGATATGTTTGAGAAAATAGCAAAATGTTGCTTGAAGGGATGAAGGTCGTTGAAGTTATGACCGAACTGGTTGATATTTTTGTCGTTTTTCCTTATGAAAGAAGTAGTCGCTCGGGAAGATGCAGCAATGCTAAATCTTTTTCCGGACCTTGGATAAAAAGTTTGCTAGGACGATTTTTTCGATTTCTCGGGAAGAATTTCGATATATACTCGTATATTGATATCTTCTTGTGTGGCTCATATTTTAGATGTTCTATTGCAAAAAAAAACTTTAAGATTTGTCCACGTTCAGAGGGAAGACTTTAATCACTTCATCATAGAAGCTTATCAAATTGTATGCCGAAAACCACTTCAGGGGACAGCAAGATACGTGTAAGAAGTCATACAGTAAAATTTCACTCCTTAATCTTGGAACGAAAAAGAATTTGCTCTTTAAATTATTATCATTAATGACAAATGATCATTGGTACGAAAATATACCACTATAAGTCACAGTATTGCAATTTCGTCCTTTTTCCAATTTTTCTTTGAGTGGTTTTTTCGTCGTCTGAGAGACACTTAAAACGGTGTCGTAATTATTTGCCTATCTCTTGGAAGCTTTCTTCGAGCATTGCTCCCCTTCAACATTTATCTAGCTCGATAATATCTCAATCCCGAAATAATTAAATGCATTTTTCAGGGTTTTGTGTAGAATAAAAAGATTGAAGTCCTCCAAAACGACCAGGCCGGCTTCCCCTACATGCGAAAAGGGAATATACATTTTTTTTTCAACGATATAGGACACAACAGCACACATTTCAGATTCTAGCTACGCGCGAATAGAAAACCCACGTCTTCGAAGTTTCTTCCAGAAAACAAAAACCGCAAAACCTTGTCGATCTGAAGGGCCAAACTTCCGATATCCGATTTATTCTCCATTATCCAGAAATTCAATTTCCCCATTAAGTTCTATTTATATTCGGACACCTGAATGTGACTAATTGTTGTATTTCCAGAACATCACGTCCAAATTCAATTTTACTTCTCTCTCATAAATTTATTTATGGCCAATGTATCAAAGGAATCTTGCGAAATTGAAATAATAGATTGTTTGATTTCGATAAATCTTCAGATTTTTTTTTACGCACGGAATTGAGTATTAAACAATTTTGAGGCTATTTCCTTATAACAACCGGTCAAATTTATGGCTTATGCATGGGGAGATCTTATGAAAATTAGAACGCCTTTCCTCTTTGGTAAATTGTAGAGCACAAGCTAAATTTGATCCCCTTATTCTCTGGCAAATAAAGATTGATTCTGTCTCCATACACATTATTTTTTTTTTCTCTCTGTAAAGTTGGACAGTTGCAAAAACATAACCAATTATCGTTGAAATCGGTTTGACTTCCATTCAAGTGGAAAACACTTTAAATTTAGGGAATAGTGAACAAAAGGATTTGAGTGACGATTTTTTTATTCGCAATGAAATGCCTCCAAGTAGCCGTAGAAAGCCGGACGATGATTTCGCTTATGCGATTGGCAATAAAGATTTACCATGACGGATGGCCTTTGAGCCATTCCAGCACGACTCGGAACTCTGACCACACGTGAGTCGCCTTCGGTGGTCTCTGCGTTGCATCGAGAATATGCGAAACTAATCGAGGTGAGGATTGAACTTTTGTTGGAGCAACCTTCGTTTCTGCTGTTAACAGCCAAGATGCATGCCCAGGAACGATATCGTAGATAGCGGCAGCATAAGCTCGTTGCAATGCGGCTGTGAATCCATGGAGCTGCGATCTGGGGATGCGAATGGTAGAGATCTTCGCGAGATCGCCTTGAAATTGCGTCCAACGATCTTGAAAAGGTTGCGGTAAAACGAAGTCTCACTCCAGGTTGTCCAGCCACAAGTCCTTGATAATAATCTTGGCTATGGCAGTCACGTGAACAAGCCAGCTTAATGGATCACGGACTGTCTCGGATAAAATCCATCGCTTTCTTATCTCCATAGCTGGGAATGGATAAAAAGCTCATTGACTAAAGCAGGGGCCCCTTGTTATTCGACTGAGGTCTACGAAAGTTACCCCCTCGGAAAAGACGCTTTGCTATGATACGGGTGAAGGAATGCTTAGGCCAGGTACAGCAGGAATGTCACAGGGTTCAAAGTTAGGTCCTGTGGAACATGGTGTATAATGGGGTCCTTTTGCTTCTCGTGGCGAAGGGGCCAATTATTGCTAATGGATGACTCCTTCTCTCCTCTCTCTCCCCTGTTCCCCATCGTCTACCATTCCCCTCCTTACCTCTCTCTGGTTATGACGGGGGCTTCCCATCCATATAAAAAGGGGCGGTGTAATTTTTTTTTTCACAGAATATGGTCGGTATCAAATGAAAGGCCTCAGTTAGTACTGAATGAAACTAATAATATTATTGATACTGAGTGAAACATAGGGGAGTGAGGCCTCGAAATATGTGTCCCAAAAAAGTGTAAAACTGAACCGAAAATCTTAAAACAAATCGCAATGGTGTATCCATACGGAATCTAGGCCACAAAATACTCATACGAACGGCAGGGTTAGAGTTTTGGAAACACAAATGTATATCAAGGAATACTTCTCACACAAGAGGAACAAAAAACCTTTACACCCGAAGCGTCCAGCTCCCGGTATTTTGACTTGTTTAAACTTTCCTCGGGTCTGAAGGACTGCTCCACCTCTAACGACATCACCTGCCGTCCTTATAATACATGTATTTGGACAGCTTGCAATTGGAAAAAATCCTTTTCCCGAATAAAGTCCTCATTATATTTCATCTAATTTGTGCGAAATTTCATCTCTTCTTCAGAAATACAAATATTATCTTTATTTGGAATTAAATTTAAAATGAAATCGGCAGAACGTCTCCCCTTTGAACGAGAAAGGAACAGTGTCAAGGAACTACAGTATACATGATAAAGCTATAAAATATTACGGAAAAATTAAATGTTCAATTTTGGAAATGAAAAACTAATTTGAGGATTAACCTGTTTTTTTTTTGTAAGATGTAAAGAAATAGAGCCCTAGCTAAATAGGATTAAAAAAAGAAGGAAAGCGCAATTGAAAGAAAGATTGTGTATCCATACATATACATACTTGTATTTTTCACTTGAAAATGAAGGAAGTGAAAATGCGGAAGAAGTGAAAATTTGATTAGCGAATGAAATGGAAATTTTTCCGGGACTGCTCCGACAGATTTATGCATGTATAATCTATATACCATTTACTATCTTTTATATACAATGTTATACTAGCTTCGAAGAAACGAGCGGCTTCAGTATCTGATTTGCTTTATGTCCTGTATTCATTTTTCTCTCAGCCATTCCCACTGTCGATGTCCTGTTGAAAAAAGTGATATTTTTATGCAACATTCCCTACCACCCTGCACCTCACCTACGAGTCCTTTCTCGACTTGCAAACGGTTTGAGTTAAGTCTGAGCAAAAGAAAAGTGTAAACGGACATTTCTGATTCCTTAGAATATCTATGCCAAGGGAAAGCGCTGATGAGATAAACATCTAGGGATAGAGAAACAGTCATCGAGTGCAACTTTACGAACAGCATCCCGAGCAAAGACAACAGAGAGTTGAAGATGTAGAAAGAAGAAAATATATTTTATCATAAACGAGAAATGAATTTGTAATTTAATTTTTCATGCAAAAGTAAATGGAACTTAAATTGGTGCACTTCTCTTATGCCATGTAAAAATGACCATTGCCTTTTCACTGAGAAAGATAGATGGCAATGGGTATTTGGTTTCATTTTCTCAGCGCGCTACTAAACATCTTTTAGAGAATTTTATTTTACATCCAATCGATTGCATACCAGGTCTATAAATATGTAACTGCCCTCCATATATAGATGACCATAGCTATTCATGCATAGATAGCTGTAGTAGTCAGCTAATTTTTTCTTATCGACTACCAGATATAATACAAACCTGGCAAGGGTAGAGGCTATAGATCAAGAGGTTCCAACAAAACCCCACGAGGTAGAAATAGTGAAAAGGCTCGGACATTGCATAATGACGAGCTGGTCGAGGAAGACGAAAATTGTATAGATGACGAAGTAAAGGTCACTCAGACAAGCCACAAGAGACCAAAGGGGACATCAAATAGAAGTGTTGACCGACCATAAGTAAATCGGACCCATCTTAGGGAATTACCATGATCTATCCATGGAAGGACACCAGGGGATCATGAAAACATACAAGAGACTGTCGAAAAAGTACTGGTGGAGAAATATGCTATATAAGGAAGTACATTCAGGTCAGGTAATGAAGGCATCCTTACCCATCAAGATGCCGATGGTAATAACGAACATCGCAGAGAGACATTTGATAAAGTATATATAGACATAGTGGGTCCACTAGAAACTACGGCTACTAGGAGTTTTTGATCAGATACTATCTTGATATGGAATACCAAAGCAGCTAGTAACAGATCAGGCAACAAATTTCCTGAATGATCTGTTTAAAGGAGTCCGTAGCCTACGAAAAATTACAAACATGCAAACTTGTACATATCATCCACAATCAAACGGAGTTGGTGGAATACTTGCGTAGCATAGTAGATGAAAACCCGAAAAAATGGAGTCAGTATTTGCGAGGTGCAGTACACATGGCAGTACTAAACTGACTCCAATGAAGTGCGTGTACGGATTCAACCCAGATGTTCCATCAAACCTAAGGCGTAAACCAGAACCATTGTACAGAGAGGAATCTGCTAAAGAGCCCTGTTTTGAGCATCAAGAGGATGTTCACCTGGTGAACAAAATCCTCCTAAGTTCATTCAGGTAGTATTCGCAAGCGAAGGAAGCTCTGATGCTAATACTAACAAGCCCGGAGGGTGTAAACCCCGAAAGATAGCGGGAATGCTACCGGAACTCGCGTTGGGTGCCAATTCTACTACATTCATAACAAATATGGTCCCACGTTGGGCGCCAACTCCGTTAAGTAAGTAGTCGAAGATTCACATCATTCTACGTTGAATTTACGGGGATTCCCCAATTTTTCACTCAATAGAGTCGTGTAGGCTATCAAATGAAAGGTCTGGGTAAGTGCTTTCAGAAGCCGGTCTAAGTTATGACATTTATTGGAAAGGTGGGGAGTACGGGAGGTTGGTTTTTGTAATGTTGCGCAGCGTATCTTTGCAATACTCTTTTCTGGTTGTTTCAATCTTACGCCTAGTATCTTTGCGTTATTGAAAAGTGAAAGTTTTGAGGCTTAAAAGCGGCTTTCTTCTTAGGAATTACGCTGGAGGAACTAGTCACTATTGATTATGAATTTATGGATTTTTTTAGGGTATTTTAAGCCAAAAAAAGTGAAGAAACAAAATTCCCAAGCAGAGATATCAGCTTAATTATTCTCTAATTCAACGAAAAATACTAATTTATGTAACAAATAGTGAAAAATAATTATAATTAAGTAGTCAGTTGTTTTGGTTAAAAATTAATCACTCGCAACCCGCAATTATCACAAATGTAAACTTACAACAAAATAGATAAAAGCAAATATCTGTTGGAGAAAATATTTATTTTTCCAATGGTTTACCGATTTGCTTATCTCTGATGAGGTGGCAGCAACTCAGCGAAACGTTGGAGAAATAAAAGATTTTTCCTTCTTTTATCTATTTAGGTCGAAGCCTATATTTATGAAAATTGTCATTTTCAATTGTGATATCTGCAAATCATTAGAGTTGTCTTAACAGTTTGAGGTATTTTTTTTAGAACAGATGCAAATTAAGTGTGGCTTTCAAATAAAGATCTAATTAGAAAAGATTCCATCTTTCATTGTTTTTAATTTTTACTCATTTCAAATACCGCCTAAAAATTGCATGTACAAAATATAAATATAAATTATAATATAAATAATCGATTATAATTATAAACATTTTTATATCTAATTTTTTTATCTTCCTTTCTCCTCTCACACGCAACTTGGGACGAATTAATTAACATTTAAATTGAAAAAAAAAACTAAATCATCAAAAATATAACAACAGGAGCTGCAACTGCATCTAGGTGTACTACAACAACATGCGGCCTTAATCGGTGGCCCAAATGCATCAACTTGTCCAATTTGCCATAAACTATTTTTGGGCGGTGAAGCGCTCATGGAACATATGAAGCATACGCATAAGGATCCAAATGCATCAGGTGTTGCCAGTAAGTATTAAATTTATGCTCTATTTACTTTCATAGATGAAAAGTAGAATTTTCAAAATGCAGATACTTTTCTTTTTTTTGTTTTAAATAGAAAATATTCCATTCCTTTTTTCACTTTTTTTCCCTAAATTTCGATTATGTTTTTCTAGTCGGGTATTCGGTTCTATATTTTCATAATTTGTTGTTTCCTTTTCATTATCATTTGTCTAAGAAAAAGGGGAAAATGCTTTCATTAATCAACGAATGTTCCTTATGAGTTACAAAACTGGTCACTAATTATTCAACCTAGACCATACATATAAGACCATACACATAAGATTGTAGTTTCCTAATGATTTTGATTTGGAGGAAAAAATGTTCCCAACTATTCTTAAATTCATTTGTGAACTGAGCCATTGAAAGTCTTCGATGAAATGTTGCTAGAATTTGAGATTATTAACATAAAATGCATACAGTGGAATCCCAATAATTCGTACATCGATTATTCACATTTCCGGCTAATTCGTACAAATTTTTCGGTCCCGAAAGTTAATCTTTATTTGCACTCCCGATAATTGGTAATCACGATATTGAAAAAATTTCTTGTCGAAATTCAGTGTCAAATCACATGTGAAGGGATGATATGTGCGCTAGGCTGTGCAGAAAGGGGTGGCTGAGATTCAGTTACTATTTTCCCCTAACTAATGAAATTTCGAGTTAGAGTGGATAACTTAGTAGTTAGACCCCTAAGCTGTTTCAGCAGAGAGTTGTGGTTCATCTCACTGGTGGTGTCAGAAGGTTTTGTATCGCTACTGGACATCTAGATACCATTCGACTCACCCGTGAAGGAGTGCCTCAGTTAAATCAAGGTAATAATAACGGACGAACGCAATGCTGACCACCTTGCCTCCTACAGTGTATCCTGGTCCTGTAGTGTACTCTTACGGTCCTAAATGAGGGCTGCTTCAAGGTCCAGATTCAACTGCATTCTTGCGCCAACGATTATTATTGAAATTAAGCATAACATTTTTTTTCTTAACGCTAAAAGTGTCAAAAGAGTCTGCAAACACAGAAATGGTAATCACAAATACAAATTACTACATCTGCAGGTAGTATAACAACGAGGGGTAACACTTAGTATGCATGCCTTTCGGCAGTAATTACGGCCTGCAGACGGCGTGTAGTCGAGTATGCAGGGATACGAGTCTTTTCTGAGGATATAGAACTCCATCCCTCATTTAAAGCGGTTTTTAACCAAGAAGAACTGGAGATGCATCGTTTTCGAATTTTGAACACATCCGAAATGAAGTTATCCGCGATCGATATAGAGTTGCACCGATTGTGGAAAAATTGCGACAGAAGCGTCTTCGATGATATCGCCACGTAATTTGCGCTAATTCACTAGCCAAGATTGGTCTGAACATCGAAGTGGATAGGAAGCGACCAAAAGCCAGGCCGAAATGACGGTGGCTTTATACGCTGGATGGGGATTTGAAATCCTCGTTGGTGCAAATGTAACATATAATACTAGAAAGTTTGGCGGAATTCTGACGTTATTTTATTAGCAAAGTTATAGAAGGTCAAATTAACTACACCCTGAGACACCATGTGTAGAATATATTTAATATACACGCCGATATATGCCGGTATCATAAAAGAGTAAACAGTGGGATATTAAGAATCCATACATAAAGAGCCCCGTGGGAACATCTTATTTTTATTTTTTTAGCTTTTTTCGGTTATTTCGGTTCTTAGTACAAGTGGATATTCAATTCAATCAGAGGTGTATATGTGTGAGCGCACTTTTGTGTAGGAAGTAAATATAGGAAGGAATATTTTGAAATTTTAATTCGATTTGGAGAATTCTGAATTAGACTTGCAAACCTCCAGTTCGCGGTTTCCCGACATGTTAAACTTTACATTGCTTTTGATCCTTTTTTTTTTTAAATTCAATGCACGTACTATAGACGAAAAATACTTTCCGCTTTTACTATATTTGTAAATATTATATTATAAATGGCTTATGCATTGACCATATGAAATTTTCTTTCTCTTTTCTCTCTCTCTCTCTCTCTCTCAAACTCGCTCTACCCTAACTACCATCAAACTCGCCACCAAACACTATCAATCACCCTTACTCTTCTGTTAAACTTAAACAAAATCACCATTCACCAATTTTCATCGTACAATTTTGCGACAAAAATAATCACACCACAATTACTATCATCATCTCCAAAACAAAACAAAAACCCCATTTTTTTCGAAAACGTGTTATTTGCGTTTGCTTAAAAACAACTGACCCCTACTTAGCGAAGCGTCGTACAGCAAATCATCCGTGCCCGGTATGCGGGAAACATTACGTGAACGAGGGATCCTTACGTAAACATTTGGCGTGCCATCCGGAAACATCACAACTGGCAACTAGCTTGAGAATGTGGCCTTGTTCTGTATGTCAGGCTGTTTTTACTCATGAAGCTGGTGAGTTCTTCATATCTCTATCCACCTTGCCCAACCGACTAGTTCCTATTTTTTTTTTAATTCTTTGAGATGAATTTCGGTTTTTTTTTCTTTTTCATTTTCGGCTTTAATTTATAGTAGTTAAATCATATTTGTATTAACCATTGATGGAATTTGCGATTAAATTTTATTTTTGAAAGAATTTAATTATCCTTTTCATATCCCTTATATCACTAAAGACACAAATGGAAAATCCCTTTGTTTATTTTTACTTTGCTTCTATGGAATTAGCACTGATGAATTCATATTCTTTTCTATTTTCTTCCTATGTTTTTACAAAAAGGACTTTTGAGTCATATGGAACATATGCGTATGGATCCTAAACATCAGTTTGCAGCGCAATATGTGTTATCACGAGCTGCGGCGGAAAGACGTGAGCGCGATACCCTCCTAGCTGCAGCTGTTGCCGCTTCTGCATCCAGTTCAGGTCTTCTTTCAATGGGTAGTGGTGGCGGCGAGGGTGGCACTAATTCAATGTGTGCATCACCTTCAGCGCATTCGGAAAGTTCTTCGGGTAATGGACGCCTATCCTCAACGGGCTCGGATCCCGGTGGAAATATGATCAACAATAATAACAATAATTGCAATAGTAAATTGAATGAAATTTTGCGGGGAGGAAACAATAGTGGACCATTACATCCGTCGCAATATGGTGTCGATGATCTCCAGGCAAATCGAATGTCTCTGATGGCAGCGGCAGCAGCCGGAATAGTCGGACAAACAGGGCCTAATGTTCCAAATAATTTAGGATCACCGGGTGTCGATTCCAGCAGGGCAGACGCGGTACAAGCAGCTGTGGTAAACCTTGCGGCGGCAATGAGAATGGGCCAACAAAATATGGTTAATAATGGACCAAGTGCCACTGCTGGCCCCAATGCTCCATCGCCGCTTAGTAATGACTCTGCTTCAGCCGTCGCCGCTCAAGCAGCCATGAATGCAATGCGAGTTTCAATGGCAGACTCAATGATGCGCTCCTCGATGGTCGTTGACCCCATGACACACCATCAGTCGCATCATCACCACCACCAGCAAAATTCACCGGAAACTGCTTTACGAATGCACCAGCAGGCAGAGGCAATCCTGCGGTCCCAAGCTGAGGTGGCACTGCGCTTAGCAGTTTCAGTTGCTGCATCCAGTAACGGAGCAAATAATGGTAATAACGACTCTCACCTTACAAACAACCCACTTCGGCATCACTTGCATAATGGGGCGTTTGGAGCGAATCAGAGCATGCCATCAAGTAACGGAACAAACCAAGGAGGAGGAAGCGCGAGTGGTACAGGACCAGGAGGTACTGGTTCATCTGGTGAAAGTAGTTCACAGCAACAAATTCATTCCCCACAGTCACAAAGTACTCAACAAATTCAGTCGCAACAACAAGTTAACCCCGACCTTTCAGAGGCTATCCGCCTCCAAGAGCATCGACTTGGTCAAGCTTTGCGATTACACAATGATGCACGAGGTGCTCTTAACTTCCTAACGTCGTCAAACAATGGAGGCGCCAGTGGTACTAGTCAAACATCAACTCCATCCCAACATCATGGCACGCATAATCCTTGAGAGTTCAATTTTTTCTGAATGCCAAAATGGATCTCTCGGATCTTACAGACATTCAGAAAAACAGCAACGGTGCAATCATCCTACGGGACGGAATTCGGTGCATTTAAAAACATACTTTCTAGATATTGCAAGTGGAAGCTTGTATAGGTTTTATTATTAAATAAGAAACTGGACCTTTTTTGTAATAAAGAAAAAAAAAGAAACAAGAGAGTTAATGAAAACCAAAAGGAGTTCATCAATATGAAACTGTCTAAAGCAGCTACATAGAATTTATTGAGTCAATATATCGACTAGGTGCAATTACTATGAGGAAGAATTAGAATACAAAACCTACTATACAAGTACTTTAGTAGTACGAGAGCTATTTCGGATAAGATCGTTAAAAATAGAATAACAAAATAAAATAATGAATGTAATCTGCCGACGTCCAAACTAAGTGCGAACTATAGAAGCCAATCAAAAAAAAATTCCAACACAAACACCGTCGTATAAATCGATAGTCATTTCAACAATAGAATAAAAAAAAATCGAAACCCAGTCAACACATAAAATGACGCCAACTAACCTTAATGAACACAAATGAAAAGCAAAAAAAAATAAAAACTAAAAGAAAATATATAAATAATTTTAACAGAATCAATTTGTAAGAAAAAATGTGTCTAGATCTTGTTTTGTTATAAACATATATATAAATAGATATATATATATATATACTATAGCTTGTAAGAACTAGATCATTTCGCTAAAATACAATATAAACTAAACAGTATATATAGAAAAGAATATGTACAATTTCCTATCTAATGAGTAATAAAAAAATTGTGAATTGAATAACGATATTGATATTTTGTAAATAAAACAGAAATATGAGCCATGATAGGAGGATTATTGATGATATTTAACAATTAATGTATATAATATAATAAAAAAAGCCTGAAGCGAATAAAAACCATAAGCAAATTTAAAATTATATGAAAACGAAAAATTCTCCTCTTTGATACTGTCGTTAAGAGAGTGTCACACACAAAAAATAAAAAACAAAAAAAAAACAAAAACCATTCTTACATGTTTATGCGAAAATTATGAACATGGAAAAAAATAATCAATACAAAATGAGAAGAAAAAAGGTTAATTAAATAAAAACAAAATATATGAATTTTAATTATTTCTATTTATATTTTAAATAGCAATTAATTTTAATAATAAATGAAAAGCATTCATAGTGGCAATGATTTGTGAATCATATGAAGTATATATATATATGTGCATAGATATGCATATATTTATACATTTAGTTGTAATAGTTTCCATTTTGTTGAATTTTTCAAGCAATTGTTCCATTTTAAACCATGCGAAGAGATCGTCAAACACTAATATGTGCGTACATTAATTACAAACTACATGGAAGAATATAAGAATCAACTGATAAATGGATGGTGAATTAAATGAAATTGGAGAAAAATTAATAAAAAAAAAATCTAGTCATATGATTTTTTTATCCTTTGGACTTTGTTCATTTTCTTTCTAGGATCGATGAAAATATATACTATATGTTGCTAATTCTACGCGGACTGTTATTCAAAACTGCGAAAATGCTTCCAGTCAACATGAAATTTTAGGTGTTAATCATTTTTGTCCGAAATTCAAATCGAGTAAAAGCCGAAGATCAACGGAAGCCGGAGGATTAGAAGCTTTTTGTTATTTAGTGGCTTCGGCGTTTACACCTTTGTGTCTTCTCAAGCTATGATGATGGTATAAAAAATAGATTAACACCGTCATACAGAGATTTATTTCTTCTGAATTAGCTGATCGAGATCTGTCAAAGTCGAACTATCACCGATTGCCGACTGATAAACGCTAACTTCTATTTGAAAGGCGATTTATGGTAACATTCTGCTGTTATTACAAAGAGCAGTCTTAAGGAAGAGCAATCTCCTTAAAACTCCTTAAGAATTCAATTAAAAGAACATTACCTAACTCCAAATTGACTCTGACGAAAAGGGTTTAAAATGGAAGCAGAACTTTTTGAGTTTGTTTCTGTCCAAATGAATGGAGTTTGAAAATACCAAATACAAATAAGTTCTTTGTTGTCCGTCTTTTATAACCAAAACCCAATATCATCATTGATAGATGTTGACATAATTGGAATTCAGATCCATTTGTACGCACGTAATATTCGCATAGAAGTTTGATAATTTTCGTTAACACGTTATATTTATTAGTTATTTTCTCTTCAATGAAGTTACTTTCCCTTCAATGAAGCCATTTATTTCTTGATTTCGAAAATATCAAGATTTGAGTAAAATATATATGTATGGGAATGTGATAAAAACAATAACAAAAAAACTATTACTACTATTAACAACAAACGGAGCAAAAAAAGTACTATTTGAATTTCGACAAAAATTAATAGAAATTATTTTAAAAAACGGAGTAAAAACCAACAGCAAAACTGTATAAAGTCGACAAGTAGCGATCAAATTATAGCGATGTATAAAAAAAAGCAAACTTTAAGGTAACAGAAAGAAAGAGTCTGATTATTTTTTTTTTTCGTGTTGTGCCTGTGAGAGAACCTAATCTTAGTTATTTGAGATATATTCATTAAATTGGAACTATCCGCGTATGTGTGAATTGGAAAGAAATGTGAATGCTTTGAATCTTCCTCTCCATTTCATATAATACAAAAACAGAAAAAAAGATACATTTGTATTTATTAAACTTAACCGGATTAGAACCAGTTTCTGAATGTGTGTGGATATGTTGTCATAGTATGTAAGTGCGAAAGAACTATGAATGGCTTGTGTGCTTGTGAGTTTTTAGTCAAAACAATCAAACCAACAAAAAAGAAAAAGATCATCATTGAAAATAAAAAAATAGTTTGGGAAGAAATATTCCCAAATAAAACAATATCCCACCCCCAACATTCGACGCATTAAATTATTCCTTCAAATGAACGACCTCCCCACACCCCAACGATTACTACACATACACAGTAAAAAAAAAATTATTATTTTCCATTTACTTATCCCCTGATCCTAAAATAATAAAATTATCAAAAATAACATTCAAATATCCTTACAAGCAAGAAATATTTTTTTTAATGCAATTCACAAAGAAGAACTTGAACAGATTCGTGTAATACTATTTAAATAAATATAAAAGCAAATATATTATCATTACTTTTTGATTTATAATCGTAGATATTTTTTTCTAATTTCAACGTTTTTGTTTTAATAACACACGACATCTCCTTCAATTTTTTACTTTAATTTGAAAAGAAAATATGTTGTGAAAACTTGAAAAAAACAAATCGAAACAAATTTTTAAACAACTGACATATGTATGAGGAAAGAAAATTCACTAATTAAAAAAAAAATACGTGAAAAAATCAGAAAACGTGAATAATGCAATATCGAAAAACAACTTAAATCTCTTCTAAATATTACGGAAAAGTAATTGGCTCGGAATTTTTCAAAAATCCATAAGCAATCGGTTCAATGAGAGATAATTTTTTGGCTCATATGACAAGGAACTAACACCAAAAACACCGAAGCTAAGAGTTTTCAGAATTTTTTCAAAGAAAACTTCGGAATTTCTAACAACTATTGCTGTTGAGATACATCGGTAATCACACAAACGCGCATTTCGGCCGAAAAAGATAAAAAAAATTATACGATGTTCCTGATATTCAGAAAGATTCAGTTCAAGCCGAGACGGTAGGTAAGTGACAATTTCTGGCAAATTAAATTTGTTTTAGTCAGATTGCTCTGAGAGCATTAACTCAGTGTAACCAGGACAATAATTATCAGTTGTATTTCTTCTGATCCCTAATACCTCCGCAAAATTTAGTAAGAAACGAAGGAAGCCTTCGGATTTTCAATTAGGCTACACATAACCTCATTAAGGTCAACTTTTTTTCTGGGAAGTTTGACAAAGATACCAACGTTGAGGAAGGATTCCTGATTTTCTTGAAAATATACATAAAAAGCAATCTACAGTTTTGGAAACTTATAAATTCGGAAAAATCAAACTTTTCATGACATTTATTATCAGTAACAGTGACGCTGCTCATTTCATTCGAAGCGGATCCACTATGCATATACGATCAGCCTAATAATTTGATCACATAACAAAACTAAATAAATTCAATCTAATTCGGTAGATACCCTGGCCCTTGTAAAGTGTTAAAAAAATTAGCACTCTACGCAACCACGTACATATTCAGGCAACATTGAATATGATTATATTTTCCAAATCTTGACATTTGCCTTAACTCTCACGATACCTATGTCAGCGGCATAAACACGACAAGAGATTCCAGAAAAAAACCAGGACTTGCAACAAAATTTCGCAATTTAACATCCTCAGTTGAATTTAAACTTGAAATTGAATTTATGTTGAATGAATTTTGTTAAAAATGATGATTTCTGACTGGCAACTACAAGCCACTTGGAAGTTTACTTGGAAATAAACGTTGGCTCAAAATTACAGTGAAAGGAAGCCACAACAATGTAAGAAAGAATTTAGGTAAAACAGTTCAATCTAATTTTCAATAGTACCCTTGAAACTCCCTAAAACGCCAAACCAATTTGTGAAGTTGTCGCCCGGAAATTTTCAAAATGCATAATTTCAACATTAGAAATTATGAGCTCATGAAAACAATGCCCTTGCGATCGCTGAACAGATTGGCTCCCCATCACATATTATATACAAAAATCATTAAAAAAAAATAAATAGAAAATAAAATAAGACAGGTAATAAGTAACAATAAGGATAACATGATAAAATATGGCTATTATTACTAATAAAATCCGCTCTAACCATTTGCAAATAAACCAGAAGTAATACTGAATACTTAACTCTAAAACAGATTGCATAGTTTGAGCCGCATATGAAAATAAAAGGTTTAAATAATACTCTAATGTATTATAAAACCATCTCATGGTGCCCTTTGCTGCAACAATTCGTGCTGTGTATTTTTGACAAATTTGCATTGCACATTAAGAAATTCAACTGTCCATATGGATATATGTATTTGAACTGAGAATTTAAGCGGCGTTGATTAATAGGAAATAGAAATTCCTTGAATGAAAACTGGTCCTATAACATAGTAATCAGCCGCTGAAGTCCGAAACTATGCATACATATATCTTATCATGAAAAAAATATAGCGAAACCATTTCATATAACATCTTGAGTATTTCTTATAAAATCTCAAATGGAAGAGCTTATAAAAAAGCATTGTAAGATTGTCACATACGCAGCGAATAAAATAGCTATGATTCGATTATTTTCCATATATAAAACATTGACGTGTGTTTTATCAATTTAATCAACATCTTTGTACAGTAGTATGTCAGTATAAATAGATTTCTAGCTTAAATATAACTTGTAAATAACCAAATGAAAAATATCTGAAAAACTTAACGATAATGAAATAGTCCCAATAGAATTTCAATTAAGATAAATAAAATACATGATATATTGAAAATGATGATAAACTCTCAATTCGCCACACCGTATTTATTGATGTTGATCAATCAATAAAATCAGATGGAGAATCAGCCAGATCTAACCTGCAATGACCGATCGATTAACATTACAGAAGGATAATATCACAGTGGTAATTTGTTATTTAACTCAAAAAAAAAATGTGTTTAGTTACAATAGCCCGAATAATGAAGACAAACTCATATTATTACACAACAGAATTGGATTCGTATAATAATTGAGGCCAATACTGGCCTAATTTGAAGAAAGACCAACCAACCATAGTATAACTTCGTAAACAAATAATAAAGAAAAAAGTAGATGAAAAAGGAAAAACGATAAATAGTGAAAAAAGCAATATTGATTAGTGTGTGATATAAGCAACAAGTACTTCACAGTCAACAAAGGATAGGGAGAGATCACCGCAGAAGTAAAAACTCTTTAAGTTTATATTTTTTTTATTTTATTGAACCTTTAATACCGGAGGAAGCAAGAGAACTTCAGAATAAAGGAAAAATTATAGTAGCAAAAGCCCGAATTAAACTACGATAAATACACTTAACTTCTGAATATTTTTAAATCAAATGGTTTAAAAATATTCAAATGACTTTTATTTATATAAACATTGAAACCACACACAATCACACATACACCTACATATATAAATATAAAAATAAAATGAAAATAAATCCAACCGAAATATTCGCAATAGCCCAAAAATCTTGTATCACCGTAAAAAGGATGCATCAGAAAATAATAACAAAAACAAGAGAAAGAAAAACAACAGTAAAACCAAAAACAACCACACAATTACAAACATCTACATCTACATTGAACCACTGAGAAAAGAAAACAAAAACCATAGAAAGCTTTGTATATTTCACTTTTACAGGGTGAAAGCCAAAACATGGCAACATTGCTGGGTTTGCAGCAAAACCTGCTGTAAATACATATATATATATATATAATTTTCAGTTTCGTAGATGCAACCAATAATAATTACATACAGTGAACTTATTATGCAATTCAATAGCCCAAACCTATAGTCATACGCAACTAGACTACATGAACATAATACATATCCTTTATTTCCGCAGTATTAAGATTATGCATTTTTTTCGTTGTACTTATCAACAATAAATTAAAAAAAGGATTTATTTAACTCAAGAAGTAACAGGGAGACCAATGGTTTACATTCTTGCATCAAACATGAAAGGAATATTTACACAAATATATGCTTGTATATTCCTAATGAGGGCGTATACATATCGTATATATTTGTAGTAAATGAGTGGACAGCGAAAAACAGACAATTATTTAATTAATTCTTAAAAAAATAATTAATAAAATAATGAAAAAAATACCTTATATTATTTCTGCAACCAAATTAAATCACTTATGCAACAATCTTATAAAAAAGTTAACTCAATAGATTGTGTAATAGTGCTAAACTAACTGAATGATTGAATTAACACTTATTTTACTGATCAAATCAACGGAAGTCGATCTATATGAAAACCAGTGAAATAATAATAATTCAAAAAATTCAAAAAAAATCAAAATACGAAACATAATACAAAGAAAAGTGAATAAGAAAATGGATAATTAAACAATAGTATAGTGTTCCAGTCAACTAATAATAGTAATTACTAATTACTTATACGAATAAAAGAAAATAAAATACACAATTTAATATAAAACAAATACTATGTCCTGTTTGAAGAAAATGAAATATCCAAACAATAATATGAAATAAATTGATATTGGTTCCTTCGCTACGATCGTTCCCTTCTTTTGTAATCCCCCTTCTTCCAGTGCAATAATTTTATTTAATCTTTTTATGTCTGTTTAATGCTTTATTTTCAGAGACGCTTTCGATTAATCTGAACAATTATCACTTTGAACTCGTTTTTCTTTTGGCAGAATACACATTTATGAATGACATTATTGTCGTCTTGATGATATTCAAATAATTCTTCTTAAAGCACTGTTTCTTTAGTCAATGAGACAATAAAAACACCATTCAACCATGGAAAATTATCTTTTCCTAAAATTAGAGACAAAATGATAGAAGAAGCGTCGTGTTCTTGTAGGTATGATAAATAAGAATGGTTTCTTCTCAGAAAGGAAGAGTTAGTAAAATCTGCACTAATAAAACTATACCTAAACCTGAAAACAATTGGACTTTCAGGTCCTGTCTCTAACTTGAAGGAAATAGTTTCTTTCGATCAGTTTTCTGACTACTTTTCCTATTATGCTTTAATAGGCATATTTCTTTAACGTGTGCGTAGCTATGAGAATGTATAATCACTAGATAATAATCAGATAACCAGACAAATATAAGTAAAGTAGTCAGCATATTCTCATTCCATTTTAGAAAGGAACAATAGATTAATGTGCAGTAAAATACTAAATATGGATATAGAATTCTTTGAATCGAATATAAAACACTATAAAGTGAAAGATTTTCAGAATGAACGAAGTGATTTTCAGTTTTTTCTTCCTTTGGTTTATAATTAAACAAATAGAGACTAATACTAAATAACCATTACTACAACTATAAATATCATGTTTAATTATATCAAATACACGTCAACGATAAAAAAAGCTAATTCAAAATAAAGTGACAAGAAGTCAGTGAAACGTAAAACGAAAACAAAACCAAACCGGACGGATTAATGAATAAACCAATGAATATATCAAGCAAATGCGAAACGAAAACAAAATCAATAAATAGCAGAAAACGACAACATTCGCAACAAAAAAATGACACAAAAATTAATACAGCAAACTATTTAAGAAATGCTGTTTGTAGAATATCAATGACAACACATTTGAAATCAAGCAACTGTATAAGTTGAGAAATTTGTCGATTTGTTCTATGAAGAAAAAATTAGAAAAACTTCAATTTTTTAGATTTACTCAAATTTCTTTTAATGATTATAAATAAATGAATCTATATATAATAAATACATTCCACGTGCTACAGAAAAAAACGAATAAGAAGTCAAAATATCAATGAAACTAAAAAAATACAGATTATACTTTCCAAAATGAAAGTTTTACAATGTAATATTTTTTTTTTATTGATACTGATAACGGAAGCATTGAAAAATGTATCTTTCGATATTACTTTCACCGACTTTTAGTTTTAATCAATTCCTGTTATTCATAATAACATTTTATTCTGAACACACTGAAATGGAAAAACAGATAAAAACATAATACGGGAATAAAAAAGCACAAAATTCGAATTATCAAACAAAAACTATATCTTATCCTTTCAACTCCTTCATTATAACAATACCGATTCCCTAAAGCCAATACCCCCTCTTTTGATTATCTCCCAATCACTCATGGGAAATTTGAGATTTTATCATCGAAGGGAAATTAAAAATTGAAAAAAATAATCTACTCTGCCCAGAAAAAAACATGATTCTAGGGCCTGCTAAGGTTCATGGGAGAACCTTTTTGGTATAAAGGAAGTTACTTAGATTTTTTTTTTAACATTTTAATTAAATAAGTTACAACGCCATAAAGGTGGGATAAAGTCTCATCGAGCGAGGTAACAATTGTCAATTACAATTAATTTAATTATTTAATTCAATTGATTCTAAAAAGATTAAAGTTTATCATTTCAGTCAGATTAAAGTTTATCATTTCAGTCGTAAGGCATGACTTTAAAAACATTTATCTAAAAATGTCTATCCAATTCAAAAACTATAATTTTAAGCCAAATTCAGCCATGGATTTCAATAAAAGTTCAACAATATATGCTTAACTTTTTAATGTCTTTGCTGGGATGCAATCAACATATAATATAACATATCAATGAAACCAAATGAACGAATTAGTTTATTTTGTTTTAAAAGATGCCGAAGTTACTAATTATGAACAATGCTGAAACTATTTCATTTCTTTCTGATGGTGCAGAGTAGTACTTTTGAACAATTATCAGCCCCTTTATCTCCTCCAAATCATTTCCCCTTCTACCGTGATTTTTTTTACTAAAAAATACGTTTACAGAAAAAAAAGATACAAATTACACTTACACAATAAACACAAACATAATATTAAAAACAATACAATAAATGGATGTGTAATTTAAAGGTGAGAGTGTGAAAGATTCGAATGATTCATATTATATAAAATAAAAATATAAATACAAAATAGGTTGTGTGAATGAGACCGAAAATTTAAGTAAGTTTTTGTTTTTATCAGCTCCAATTGGAGTTAAAATTTTGATTTATATAATTTCCACTTTGGTTTGCTTGATGAAAGCTAAAAATTAGGAGAACTCCACAATTATTTCATGATTACGAAAAGGGAAAATTTAATTACAATCTAATCTTGATTAAGCTCTCTACCTCTAACCCATCGTTTGATAATAAAATGATATGAAATATACACTTTGTGCAATCTCCCTTCATCATTTATATGAAGATTTGTTCTGTTATTTGTTTAGTGATAGATATTCAAATATTACAATCAACGATTGAAAATGTGTCAATCGGTTTTTTATTGATTTTTAGTTAAATTATACCCTAACTTATATTTATAATTGTTCGCTTCTGTTTGGTATAAAATAATTGAAAGGCAAGTCACGCCCTTAACCTCAAGTAGCGTACCAAAAAATTCACCAAAAATGAGATAATGAATACCAATTCCTGGCGAATACGAAAGTGTATTCAATGGAGAATATGCACCAATAATTAAGCTAGTTTAAAAAATTTTTTATATACTTTTCAAAAATACCTAAAATGTTGATCAAAAATAGGATTTTTGTCATTTTTATCTCATGTCCTCTTTTCCACCTCCTGCTGCAGATGCTCGATTGAATTAAAGCCAAGCAATTATGCCGACAATTTAAAAGTACGAATCCCACTAATCATGGGTTAAAAGATTTGGACAATTTTGAGGTCATTCCTATGTTGGGACGCGTTGAAAACCAACAGATCAACACATTTAACAAAGACCATGCGTACCTTATGATTTTCGCTTGCAGTCAATACCCCGGGGTTCCTCTGCTCACCAGATTTACGTTACCTTCAACGTCCCGTAGCTTTAATGGTTTTTAAGGTTTTGTGTAAAACAAAACCTTCATAGAATTGATTGGATGTCTGCCTGTCTGCCATACCCGATTTACTCGGAAACGGCTAAACCAGTTATCACAGGAAGTGATGAGAAGGTGTGGTCTATGCGTTGTCAAAGCAGATACATTTCTTCATAGACAAAAACCGGTTCAGTGACATAGCAGCCTTATATATAGGTGCATGGGTAGCTCCTTATAATTCCTTGACTGGCTCATTATCCGCCAAAAATCAAAGAGGTCCCCATTCGCTCGTCGGAGGGTGACATATAATAAGCGGTGTTATTAACCGTTGAGTTTGAGGCGAACTCTCCATTCATGGGAAAGGGGGTGTACATTTTTTGTTCATCTGTATCTGCTTAAATAAAGTTGAGTTGTCGTATTTTAAAAATTTATCCCCCCCCCCCCCCCTAAGTTCATGCTAGAAGTACAAAATTTGGTATGGTTGTAAGCAATAACATAATTTTGGAAAGTTTGACGAAAATCTAACTGTTATTAGCAAAGTTATTGGATATTGTATATCTCCCCCCTTTTTGGTGTTCTTTTTGTACGCCACTATGTATTGTTTGTGGTTGTTTAATGGGCATTATATCCTTTTAGAAACAGAAATTATATTAGAAATTAGAGAAAGGACATCCAACCACAAAACATTATATAATTTATTGAACTTCTCTTTCCCTAGGTTGCGATTTAGTACGCATTCGCTAAAGTTGTAAAGATGCAAGTGTAGAAAATTCTTATTATTATTTTAAACCCCGAAAAGTTACCAGACGAACAAATAGTGATACATTTTTTTTTATTTGTGTGACTGAGTTTTATTGTTATACGAAGGATACATCGAAGAACATCGAAGTTGTGAAATAAGCACAATTTTAATTTGAATAAACTTCGATCTTTCCCCGAAATATTTCTAAGAAAAAGATTATAATCTTGACTTTCCGCAAATCGACCCCCTTAATTCCTCTATTTGGATCTTTTTCCGTTTTAAATACGTTTTCTATTTTATCCGAAAATTTAGGGAAAATATCAATTTGAAGTAGACATTTCGCATGAATAAGAACCAAAGTATGAATTATAATGTCGACATTAATCTCTCATTTAATAAGATAAGGGCAGGGAGCTTGTTGCATAGTTATGAAATTATGTTGAGCCAAACAAAAGTGGCAGACAAAACAAAACTAGGAAAAATTCATAAACAAAAGAGTTCGGTTGAACTGTGTCAGAATGTATGTGTGTTTGAGAGCATATGTGTGCGTGGGTAGATCATGAATGAATGCTAAAACTGATATAGATCGTGTGTAAAAATGAAATCTTGAACGAAGTTGATAAGCGTAAAAGACAATTGTTGCATTGTTTTTCATTTGCTAGAGTGAAAAGGCCAATTTTTTCGTAAGTATGACTGGCAAACAAAATAGAAAAGTACACAAAAAGGCCTCTTTTTTTCAAAAGACCATCTCCGAGATTCTATTAAAAGAAAAATTCGAAAATCCAGAATTTTGGATACATCTGTGCCGATCTTCAAAGTATTGGAATGAAAAAAAACCCAAAACGAAAGCTAAACACTATAAAGTGAACGTGATTTCGTATTAAAAAAAAACAAACAAACAAAACCCTTTAAAAGTATTATCTTAGCAAAAAATTTCGAAGTGAAAATGAATACAAACAACAATCAAATGAGTTTGATATAAAAACCTAACAACATTACACACAAAACCCAATAAAAGTATGAATTTCTGAATGAATGAGGAAAAAAAACACAAAAGTAACTGGTTTAAAAAATTGTTTAGGAAGAAATCATTAAAAAATTCATAAAAATTAAAATTGAAAAACAAAAAAAAAAATAATAATTGCCAGGAAAACAGAAACATAAACACAAACCCAAAATGAGAAAATTTGCAAAGCAAATACATTACATGTAATTGTCCTGTTATGTTCATTTCCACATATATCATAAAAAAAAGTATGCAATCAGATACAATTGCATGAAGATGAAGAATTGTGTAGAGGAAAATAAAGACAAAACCGTAAAAATGGAAAGCAAAAAATTAAATAGAGTATATAAATAAAAGGTATATATAAATATATACATATATATTTAATAAGTACTTATTATTATATATTAATATAATAAAAACTCATTCAATACACAAAAGGAAAGAGAAAATTATTTAAAGTGTATAATTAAAAGCGGACGAGGAGGTAAGACTCTCCATTCCATTCACCTCTCGATGAGGTATGGCGCCTCGACCACACCAACGCACCATCGCTCACGGTTACTTGAAATGTCCTCCAGCTCCCCCACGACTTCTCGAGCCACTGAAATATTCTCTGATGCGAGTGATGACTGGTTATTATCTTTGCAACGGCAGGGCATACTCAAAACGGGTCTTTGGGATTTTGACGATCATCCCCTTTTTCCACTCTCTGGGAAACATCTCGAATTCCCGAGATTTCCATACGAGTCGAAGCAGTAGATCTGCAGTAATTGCAGGAGCAGCAATAAATAAATATGGGGGGAGACCGTCCAGCCCAGCGGCTTTACTCCTTTTGAGTGCATTAATGGCCAAAATGATTTCTCTTTTTTTTCGAGGAACAATCCGTATCCGCATGTTACGGTGACTAGTGATTTTATCCACAAGAGGAGGAATTCACTGGATGTGAAGTGTTCTTTCCACCTATACAGCTATTCATGTTGATTTGATAGTTGCCTCTAGTGGGGCATTGGTCGACTGCAGACTCCGGATTAAGTCCTCAAAGGGCTTGTTTTTAGATAGGGCCTCTTCCAACTTTGCCCACCCCTAATTATTCCGTCAAAATCGTTGTCTGAATCCGCTGCTAACGCGTCCTTATACTCAGACTCCATTTCTTCAGGAGCCAGCTTTTTCGTTACCATGTGAAATGCATCTTCCATTACGCGCGGCCAAGCTATTTTTCTAACTTTGTTGTCGGCTTTTTTCCACACTGGATCGACTTCGAGTGGCTAAGAATTGACGCATTATTACAACTTTTAGCACTTCCTTTTCGGCAATTATTTCTTAGAAGGAGCTGGCGACGTTGATTTTCAAACGCAAAAAGCGGATTCCCGGAACGCTACCACGAAGCCAATCCCAGATGGCATTTGAAAAGTAGACGGACCCGTTTTTTTGGGTTAGACAAAAGTTGACTGACGGTTTCTGCGAACCACAAGAGAGGAAGTAAGTTGCTTCCCAAGTGGTCCGGACCATCATCAAGTGAATGGACAGACTCAGGACTCCCTGCATCCTCACAAAAATTCACTTGGGCCTTTTAGTTCCAAAAAAATGTTCGGAGCGAGCTCCATCGATGTTTAACCTGCTGCAGGCACGCCAACTCAAACAACAATACACTGATAGGAAACCTACATGCGTTTCGAATAAATCCTGCGAATACCTTCATATATTGTGGCGTAGACGATGCAGGTGCCTTCAAAAGACGGGTCATGAAGTGATGGTACTAAAAAGTTATGTTCCCTTATTCGTTTGCATGTTTACAAAGGCAATCCATCTGGAGCTTGTGAGTGACATGACAACTGAAGCTGCTTTCAAGAGGTCTACCAAACGAAGAGGACTTTGTAGGGAGATCTGCAGTGATCATGGATCAACAAAAGGTGAAGGATGGATGAGAAGAAATGCACATTTAGATTCAAAACTACAATTTAATTTAAACATTTTATTCTTTTTTTAACATTTCTGAAATAACTTCTGACCTCACTAGGTCAAGTACTATTTACCCAGTAAAAAACACTTGTGGAAGATCTACACTACAGCCTATTTGAAAAAACTCTCTAACTTTCTACCAATCACACTTTACTGATATTTTTCTAGATCTATCTCAAAGCTATGATTAGTCTAAGTTTCGTTCTTTAATCTTTTTGGCAATTGCAGCAATCAATGCAGCACCTTTTCCGCTTCCATCTTCAGCAAGAATGAATTTGCTCTGTAAGTGAAAATGTGAATGTAGTAATCGTTGGGAAAGCTAATGAAATATGAGCTTTTTTTAGGAATTAAAATGGATATGTGGGAGGGGCGGTGGTTCACATGCTTCTAATGATGAGGATATTTATGACAGAAATCAAAAATTGTTGTTGTCTTCACCTTTTTTGTTGGTGCCCATAGACTGGTGTACCATTGCAACCAGTGTTTGAGTCTCAAATGGTATTTGTAGACAGACCCATCAATAGCTACTGTTACTTTAGACTCATCCATGCGATTTAATAGCGCTGCCGTATTTATGGCCAATAATTGTGCTGCGCGTCTCGATATTAGGCCAGAAACCTGCCGAATGATCTTTATATCATTTTCGTCATATTCAATACCACGAACATAACCCAGTTTTTTTTCCAGAATGTCTACAATCTCTGATGTCCCACAGACAGCATCACTAGAACATAGGAATCCTTATTTATTAATTGTAATTTACAATATTATTTCACAAGGACATTGGGATAAGTCATTTAGGAAGTCCGCAAATAAGTGCCCTATATTATGATAGTTGGTCCGAAAAGTTCGTAGACTAACACACACATAGCGCTACTAGTATCAAATCCATATGATTTTTGGTTAACCCTGACCTTCAAAAGACACGAATGCAAATTTGACAGCTGTCAGCCTATTAGTTTGTGGGATAGAGCATTTTGAGTGAAGTAACTTTTGTTAGTTTGATGAAATCCCAAAAAACCACCCCATTTAAAGAAAAAGAACCTACTGTTCCATCAAGACAATGCACAGTGTCACAAATTAATGAAAACAATGGCAAAATTGTATGAATTGGACTTCAGATTCCTCTCGAATCCACATTATTCTGCAGATCTGGCCCCAGCGACTTTTTCCTGTTCTGAGACCTCAAAGGAATGCTTGCTGGAAAGAAATTTAGCGCTGATGAAGAAGTAATCGTCGAAACTGAGGCCTATTTTGAAGCTAAAGACGCGTACTATACCATTGGTATCACCTTCGAAGGCAACTATGTTGAATAATAAAATCAAATTTTGCCAAAAAAAAAAAATTGTTTCCTAAGTTAACCTTCGAACTTTTCAGCTCACCTGGTACCATAAGAACATATCTAACATTGTGGGAACCTGCTAACTCACCGTTCGATCCTTGAAACATTATCCGATGCAAATTCCCATGCCTTGGGAAATTTAGAGTTGTCTGCTTTTGGAAAGAGAAGTTTATTATCCACAAGTTTTTGCAGAATCACTCGGCAAAGCTCGCCTAAATATTTGCCACCGATATACTTTTCGAACCTGCAAATTTAAATTACACTAAACCCGCAAATGTGCTTGGAATAAGGAACTTACGTAAAAGAATTTTTCAATAGAGAGCCATCATCAACAGCTCTATCAAATTCTGTTTTAATGAAGTCAAGCACTCCATTGTCTCCAAACGCACCCCATTCAATATCAATGACAACATGCTTCTCACCATGTCGTTTTGTTTCCCAATGACGCACTCTGTCGGCTTTCTCCATATATGCACCATTTGATCCTGTTCCCAAAACGATTCCAATACGAGTGTCTGGATCCAAACGTCCACCTTGCACCAATGTCCCCGTTGTATCATTCAAAATTGCTAACACCTGTATATTGTCGCGACCACATTTCCTTAAGCCTTCCTGCAACAATTTAACTGCATCTTGCCCAACTGCAGAAGGACAATTAAATGTTTTAGTCCACGTAACCAATACGCCTGAGTCCAAGCTGTGTTGCCTCATGGGAAATGAGAATGTAAAGCCCAATGGTAGCTTAACATTTTCCAAGCCTTTTCCGCGGACAAAGTCATCCACGCAATCCGCTAAATATTGAAAGAGTTTATCACCGCAACCAATTCGTAATTCAGTCGGGATTGGATAGTGCTTAACCTCTTCCCGGATAACATCGGATTTGTAGAGTTCCATGAGGATTACACGCAAATTCGTACCACCCAAATCGAGAGCCAAAAAAATGCCTTCCTCTGTGCCATCTGGTAGTTCAGGAATATACGTATTTTCCATCTGTAGGGAAGACGGCTGCTCATTTAGAGCTAATTCCATTTCAGATAGAAAGACATCTCTAATACGCTCAATGGTGGAATCATCGAAGACGAGACAACTAAGTATTTGATTTATCTGGAATTTCAAAGTGAAGTATTGTATTGCCTATTGGATAGGTTCCTTTATTCGAACAGCAGATTTTAACACTTCAAAACATTCTACCAAATCAATTGTCCCTATATCCTTACCAGCGAAAGCATAGCTAACCATATGTACATATTAATTGACGTGATAATCTTTTCCAAAGCTAAGTTCTATTGGAATGGATAAACTGAAAACGTAATCCCACGCGTTCCATGAAATATGTCTATCGATCAATGACGAGAAGTATGAAAAAATTACAAAAATTAGTTATGGGGTGTGGCTTTATCTACCCGCAGTTGTGTATATATTCTCCCTTGTGCATGCGTACTGACAATGTATCTACGTTCCATCCTGTAAATAAACTGAAAATTTGCAAAAGCGCTGTCAATGAAGGAATTTCAAAGAACGACAATTTGAATGCATAGTTCCAGCGGTAATCTGAATGATAAATGGTACTGAATGAATAAAAACAAATCGAGGATGCTTCAGGCATGAACAGATTTATTATATTACATATGACAGGAAATCCTAGCTAAAAAAGAAGGCAGAGAAAGGTAAAGAGAAACAACTGACTACACCGCAAGACACCCGTTTGTCCAAAGACAGGAGGCTACAAACCAAAAGCCAGTAACAGAAAAGGCGTGGAAATGAAGAACAACTATACCGTCTGAAGGCAAGACATATACAGAAGTCCGTAGTGAAATCCGCTACAGGATGAAACCCGAAGAGAGCGGAGCTGAAGTGTCTTCCATATGGAAAACATAGGGTGGCAGAGTCCTCGCCGAACTGAGCCCGAAGACGGCTGGCAAGAGTACGGCTTCGATCTGATAACAACAGCCTGTGTCAGTCGTAGAAAATAAATCGAGCGCAGGGATGTTCTCGGGAAATCAGATTATGGAACTGATTCGACCTCGACGACCATATTCCAGCCGGAGGTATATGCCATTTTATTGGCAACCGAAGAATATTTACGGCAAAGCTAGAGGGGTCTCACCATTTGAATCTGTTCCGACAGACGGACAGCATTATCATCACTAAACGGCAACGACATATCAAGCTAGGTAGTGTGAAGTTGTCCTCAGGATCTGCTGAAACTTGGTCAACTGAACGAAACATTCCTGATGTGGGTACCAGAGCACTCAAACATCGCCCTTCACATGGGATGAGCCGCTTAAGCCCGTAGTGGAAATTTCTCAAAAACCTCTGGACCGATTTGGATAAAACTTTGCACAATTATTTTGCATACTAAATATTTGATTCAGAATGGAGAATTTTGTTTTTTTTTTCAATTGCAACTTATTTTTTTAGTTAAAAGAGAGCTTTTTTTTGGCAAAAATCACGAGGTTTTTGTTTGCACCATCACCAAAAATTTCAAAATCAATATTTTCTTGATTTTCACTTTTACTCATTTCTTAATTTTGACTCAAAACTCTCACACTCATTATGTACTAAAGAAATCCTTTTGTTTTTTTTTTTAATTTCGGATAAAGCAATCATGAGTTATCCTGACTACAGGATGGAAACTTTTTTGAGGTAACTGGGTTCTCACCGTTACGCCTGGTTTAATTTTCAAGATTTTTTTACAAAATGTTGCATAATATTCTGAAAATTAATGCTTAATAATGCACACAAGTTTTTTTTTAAAAAAAAAAAACATTAATAAATAAGATACTCTGAAGAAAAATTTAAAAGAAAAGGAATGGCTTTGGCTTGTATCTCAGACCCTTTTTCTCCTTTAAGATACTGAAAAAATGACTTTTTCCTATATCTCGGACCCCTCCCCTTAGAAGAACCGAATACACCAATGAAAAAAAAACAACGCGAGCTAAACTGAAGTAATTAGATTGACTAGAGTAAGAATTTTTAAGCTCTAACGACACGGTGGAAACAATTATTTGCATTTTGAACAGATTAATAATAAATATTGACTAACCAGGTTAATCGTGATTGACTGTGATTACTGATTAGCGGGAAAATAAACATATTCACATTAATCCCAATATTAATTGCGAATATTCAAGAAAGGGTTCATTGATTAATGACGAAAGGTTAAAGTAAATGCTCAAAATCGTTTGAGATGTGGGTGCCATTTTTCGATTAAGAGAAAGTGAACAACCTGAATAATGAGGTAAAGGTTGCGCATTGGGTATCTGACATATGATTTCCGCATGTTAAAATATGTCCTGGTTATAATGTCTGAATAAAAGAACAACACAGAGCTTACATAATGTTATTTATGAATGGCCTTTCTTCTGAAAATTCTAGAAACAATAGCATTGCATTATCTTTAATTTTTATTTTTTCAAGTTCAAGCACATTGAATTTTTGCGATCACATTTATTTTTCATGCAATTACAGATAACAGAACGGTTGTAATTCTTCAAAAGTGTTATTATACACAAGTTCACTTGGTATATAAACTTTCAGTCGATTTAGCGTGACTATATCATTTCAGTATAAGAACATGTGTTAAATCTGTTCTAATAATTTTGATTAATTTAATATTGCGGCATATTCGGTCCCAGTGTAAAGTTCCAGAATGAGATTTATTATTTTTTTTTTTTTTGTACTTCACTGTATCTGTGCTTTTTTTTGCTAATATATTCATTATAAATGCATAGTATTAGGTAATAATTGGTTTAGATTTTTTGAAGAAGGTCGTATGTAGGGCAACGGCGCTTCACTTTCGTAAGAGATAGTATCAGTTCACTGATTTATTGGCATACATACTTATCGCATTTATTTCGGATCATTTCTTCAAATGGGAGAAAAGGAAATTATAGAATGGACATTAAACAGTCACGTGTTTTGTGTCATCTGATTTGTTACATGGAAGATATGCATGTGAATTTTAAAGGTATTATGATAAGATTTTGATGATGCAAGCGATGTAGTGTTAAAATCTTCATGAGAGTACTGGACATGCTTTTTTGATTATAAGTGCGCATAAGATGGTTTTTCTTTGGAAAAGATTTTTTTTTGGCGATAGCGCTTACTTTCATATTTCTTAAATCTATTTTAAGATCTAAAAGTTTCTGATAACTTTCTTTTGAACAATTTTCACTAAGCAAAGTTAAAATTACTAAAACTAAACTAAAGATACTATACACATGGTATCTTACCGTTTCAGCACGTTTTGGCTCATTGTCAATTTTCAATGGACCAATTGAATAAGCATTTTCTGTATGATTGTTGCTGCAGTTATCCATAATTGCCTCACTTATTTAATATGTCTCTGTCTTTAGCTTTGCGAATGTTTTATACAGAATGGGCTTGATTAAATGTTACTACTACTGTAATCGAAAGATATGATCAAATAAACAAGGGTGAAAAAAAGATGATATAAATAAACAAAAAACGAAATTCCAGTCGCACTTATTTATACTATTTTTCCTTGAGATTTTATCGCATACAAACAGCAAAGAAGAAATCGAATCTTAAGATTTTTTTATCCAAAGGGAGCCGATTTTATTCATTTTATTGGACTGTTTGCTATTTTTACTAATTTTTAAATCAAGGGCGTCTGTCTGTCTGTACAAAAAAATGAGCTGATTGATGAATATCTCATACGCGGCAAATGATACTAAACAATCTGTCTATGATGATTTTGAGAAAAGTACTCTTTCTTGAATAAACTAAATCGGTAACTGACTACTAAATCAAATCTAAAAGACATATAGAAATCAAACACGAAGTGAAAGAATATCATCAATTCTGCACTAATCTGTTTTTTCAAGGTTGAGATAAGCTATCTCCAAATATTTGCTGGATGGATGGCTATGTACCATAAAATTGTATAATGGGTATATGAAACTCAGCCAAATTTTATGCTTTATATTATCATAATTTTCAAATTCTAAACATTTCCTCTCAAACTTCACCCTCGGAATATATCTCTCCATTGAATCAATCGTAAATCCTAGACTCTCATTGAATGTCTACTAAAAAAAGATACGCAAGGAGTACTACTAATTCACATGCCACACTGAATACAATATCCATGATACCAAGATAATTTTTTTCATGAACAATCTAAAACCACACACCAATTCAGTGAATTAGTTCTTCACTCAAATAGAGGTCAAGTTCCCGCCGACTATATCATCGGTATCTCGTTCTTCCTCTCTTTTAATTTTGTCTTAAGAACTTCATACAAAAACACGAAATAGATTGATCACAGCCACTCAAGTGTATAACACGAACACGTTAGAAAGTTGGAGCCAATTTCTTAATAAAATATCTTTTTTTTTTGCTTCTAGACAGACCGACTGATGTACACTTCGGAAGTAGTAGGTACTGAATGCAGCCTATGCTGTGCTTTGTTGGATCCACGTTTCACAACTGCTTTGTAGCAAGACACTACGCTATACTATATTAACTCGTTGGTCTCATAACATTTATTGTTAGCTTTGCTAGGTCTGTTAAAATCTGTCCGTAGCCAGAGAAGTAAGTAGCATCTTCCAAAATGTGTATATTGCGCGTGAAATCTGATAATAACTGTAGCGGTTTGGATTGGAAAAAAAAAAGAGTTTAGAAGATCTCTGAGAATTTTTTTCCTTCAGATGGGAAGTCGAGATGCTGCGGAAAAATCTAATTGGTCTGGAAAAGAAAAGATTCAAGCGGATTGTCCTCACCTTCTTATCAAATTAATAATAGTTTTAATAGACAATAAGTGGTAATCAGTTTCCCAAGGAGGCCTTCAGCAGTGCGAGTACAAAGTATAGCCATAAGTTCGGCCAGTACTTTGAAAATTTATTACAGCAAAACTAACATAAATACAAAGCTGAAATTATGTCAGAAGGTACAAAATAGTCTAAGCTCTCACTATACACTATGCTTTAAAGTTGGCAAATTGGAGTGTCGAGAACGGTAGGCCACCTCTTCAAGCTTATTCCGTAGAGAATATTCCACTGGATTTAAGTCTGGGCTTCCGGAAGGCCAGTCGGGCGACGCTATCTGGCACGTCCACTGACAACCAATTTTGAATTTTCCTGGCCTTGCGGGCTGCCGCAGAATCCTGCTGAAAGCACCAACCCTTACCCTCGAACATGCTTTCATCCAAAGGCTCGACTACGGTCTACAGACAATATATCCAACGTACAACCAGAGCCAAAAAAGAAAAGCATGACGAGCGATCCCGGCAGCATCAACAAACTATTTTGAAGAGCTTCTGAATCCGACACTTGGTGCCCCCATACAAGTAACCCAAATCAATGGCGGCATTCGTGATCCTGGCCCCAGTAAACATTCTCCGACAGCAAAAGAAGTTGATTTACGGTCACTGAAATCAACCAAAGAGGTGGGCGCGGACTAGATTCCAGTTGAGCTGTTAAAATTCGGTGGAAGGGTTCCACTAAATGTGATACAAGGAAATCCCAGACGACTGGCGCAGGAGCATTATCTGTCCCATCCACGAAAAAGGAGATAGATTACGTTGTGAAAAGTATAGCGGCATTTCACTAGTCTGTTCGTCCTATAAAATACTGACGAAAATTCTGGAGAATAGAATAAAACCAAACGCCAAACGACACATTGGCAAGAGCTAAGGCGGTTTCAGGCCGAGGCGCTTCACAACTGACCAGCTTTTTACCGTGAAACTAATCCTGCAAAAGTGCTGGGAATATAATGTTGGCATTTAGCAAATCTTTGTCGACTTCAAGCATGCGTACGACAGTATAGACTGTGGAGTACTGTACAACATAATGCTGTCATTTGGTATTCCAGCTAAACTACTCCAATTGACAAAGATGACCAACTCCATCTCACAGGGCAGGATCCAGAACAGGTTGACAGAACCTTTTGAAACACGTACTGATTTGAAGCAGCGCGATGGACTGCCGCCAGTCAAATACGCTATCCAAGCAATGGATAGCAACATCAGCGGGACGCTACTCATTAAGTCGACACAGATGACATCAACATCATGTCCCGAAAACTTACTGACGCGGAAGATCTTTTGCATACCTATGACAGTGCTGCGAAAGCATTATAGTTGGATTACCCATCAATCCAGTAGAACCAGTAGAAGTAGGACGCCAAAATCATAAGGAACCTCAGGATGTATAAGGAGACTGCCTACAATCTGTATCTATTCATTAAGAACGGAAAGGTATCAACAACGCACAACATGAGATATAAAATTCAAATAATTTCTTGTAAGTATGATTAAGATCAAAGTCACCTTAGCAAATATTCAAAATAAGTCAAGGCCTGCTATGCAAGATTTTTTGAACTGAGAAAGAAAGATTCAAATTTGTGTGGATCATAGTAGGCGGGTTATAATTTGTCAAAGCGTATAAACAATTATTAGGGACGTCTGTATTTTGTAGTGAGAATTTATCTTAAATTTAAGGACAGTCGTGTTGATTTACTAGAGGCCTACATCATTTTTATATCAGGTTAGTTAGGATCAGGGCAAATGGAAAACATTGCCACATTTTAATATCTATTATCTTTTCCTGACAGCAACGACTATGAACTATCCAAAAAGAAGCTTGAAGAGAAAGCATACATATCGCAACCGCTATATAACAGAACCAACTAGGAATACAGATTTTCCTGAAACTCCACACGAAGAAGAGATGCCTTTAGTGGGATCTACTCCTGAAGTCGAAGATGTAGAGATGCGGGATGTCGAAAATTCACCGAAATCTGAGGTGACTCCCATGGATATTGACTATGTTGAAGCGCCAGGACCTAGTACATTTCGAATAGCAGAAGAAAGATTTACGGATATATTTTTAAGGCGACGTGGAGTGCTCACTCGCGGAATGTGGGCAGAATTGGAACGAGAAGGCGTACTACCGGCAATCAATAGGATTCAATTGCCGCCTTTGAAGGGACAACGTTCCAAATACAGCCAAAGTTCTAGACGTAGTCAGTAACTAACAAGGAATCAGTCGATTCGGGGTCTAAATGGGAAATGATGCCTTTTTGAAATAATTAAGATTAAGACAGCAAGTGATTTCCGAAAGATCGGAATTCGCAAGATTAATATGTTATCCTTATCCAGCTTCTCTATTATTGCGCTTGCTTCTAATTTTGAAAGAATATTTGAGTTTATGATGTTTAATTTTGCCAATTGTATTGATACAATAATCTTTTTGATTTCTTCCTTGGTAATTTGGACTTTATATTCCATATTTAACGCTAAAGACTTTACAAAAGACTTGTCCCTTTTTATTACATTCCATATTTCATATGTAGTATTAGTAATTACGTTTATTCTTTAATTATATTTATCATTAATTAAAAATTCTTTGTTATTATTATCAATTAAAATATTAATCTTTCTTCCCATTAATACAAAGTCGTTGTAATCAGCACCGCCAAAGAAACGTTCCTTTTTATGTGGATATGTTCACGTTCATTCTGCAGGAGTTATTTAAAAGGATGTCCGTTCGGGATGTGGTCCTTAAGATGGATACAAGGTTCCGGTATGAGTCCAATTAAAATATGTGAACTAACTTCAAGTCTCCATTCTGAATTCTACCATTCCCAACCTTCAATGCTACTGTACTGCACTATAAAAGTTTAATTTTTTTATTTCTTACTGCAACCACCTCGGTGCACTGCTCTATTGCTAAGGGTCCAACTCATGGTCAGATGAGGCTGCACCGCTAGATAAAACCTCATACCTCAAGAACTTCCTGATAAGCAGCAACATCAACGTAAAACACAATACAAACACCTCTCCTTATCTTGAAATAGTTCCTGGCATCAGTGCCACGTTGCCATCATCCTCAAAATCGAACCCCCCCGATCGGGCCATTCGTCCACCGCCACTAATAGCTCCGCACTTCCACAAAATATTTCCCTTCCCGAAACCATTTTTTGCGGAAGCCCAACAATCTACCATCCACATGTTTGCCCTAATTTCGAAGCTGAATTAACTCCCTTCGATCCTTAGAGTACTCCACCTAAACAGTCAGCCAGGCTGAACTATTTAAATACTCCCTTCTCCCAAACAGCCTTACTGATTCAGTCCCGCCTAACTGATGTTAAGCACCACATTAACACTACTGGTTCCACCATTTTCCCTAAGGTGTGTCCATCACCACCGCAAAATTTCGGATTCGTCGATTTCACTACGATGACTTTTGGACTGTGTAACACGGTGCAAACCTTTTAGAGATTTGTCCACTCTGTGCTGCGAAACCTCCACTTCTGTTTCGTTTATTCAGATGATGTTCTGCTCGCGTCTTCCTCTGGGTCCGAGCATTTACTAGAGCACCTCCAGTACATTTTTCAACGTCTCCTTCAGGCCGGTTTAGTACTTAACATTGAGAAATGAAAATTCTCGCAATCGCAGGTGAGATTCCTCGACCACCTGATTACCCCTGAAGGCGATTTCGAGCTTCCTGCTTCCAAAAACTGTCAAGGATCTGAGAAGCTTCTTGGACATGTTAAACTTCTATTGTCGTTTCTTGCTCATGGCCACCCACCGTCAGTTGATCCTTAAGACCTTCTTTTCTGGACCGAAGACTAAAGACTCCCGCCTGATTGTATGATTCCCAGAGGCTGTCCAGGTGTTTGAAATCACTAAGTAACTGCTAGTGGATGCTACGCTTCTGGCATTCCCTTAGCAAGATGCATGTATTCGTCAATGCGTTTTCATACGATTCACATCGACATCATTGGCCCCTTGCGAGATTCGCATGGCTTCAAGTATTACAATCACATCACAATCATCGATAGGTTCACGCGGTGGGCTGCGGCAATACCTCTGGCCGACATTTTCGCACAATCATGCGCCGTGGCCCTTTGTCGAGAATGGATCCCACTCTTTGGAGTTCCAGCTAAAGTCATTACTGAAGAAAGGAATGGATTTCGAGTCTACCCTGTTCTGGGAGTTAGGTAAACTCCTAGGCTTCAAACCACAGGCGAGTAAGACCAAATATTTAGGTGCAGAGCTCAGCTGGAGAAACCCCATCCTAAGAAGGAAGGACGAGTTAAATGCCAGATGTAGGCAAATGTACTGGCTATTGGACAGGAAGCAGATCCTAACGCCCATATGGACGTACATACCGTACTGCTGTGGGGCTCTGAGGAATCAAAAAGGTCATACGAACGTTTGGAAATGAAGTGTTTCGAAGCATAGTAGATAATGGTTCATTTGTAATGAAAGTCTGCATAGTGACCTTAAAGTACAGTTGGTTTGTGAAAATCTCCAATATAATGAGACGACTGGAAAATGTAAAGCCAAACGAAGCGAAGCCAACCAAAGAGCTGAGATAGACCACAGGGTCTTTCCCTAATAAAAACGAAACCTGAATATACAAAGAAAGCTGCTCTCAAGGATCATGAACCCTGAGGTTAGTCTTTTGAAGATTTCCACTTCAAATGGAGTGATGGCGTAGGCCAGGACGCCAGGCAGATGTAAGGGATATCGAATTGGTGGACCTCGGTACAAAACCGGTATGTCTGGAGATCCTTACTAAGGCAGGCCTAGATCGGATACCGTTGATGATGAACATAAGAGGTGTTCTTGAGTTGAAGGAGTTTATTCAGGCTTTCCCAAGATGACATATAGATAGTATCTTAAGATCCAACAAGCAATGCAAATATTGTTTTCAGCACATTCTTCATAACAAAAATTCTGATGTTTCAGTGGAATCGTAAACACCGCAAGGCCGGCTTCATATCACACACTAATCGTTTGTTCAAAATTACTTATTTTTTTAACCCTTCGATACCTGGCATTTTATTACAAAAACTATGAACTTTTAATCAAATGGGAAGAGCTTCAAGACCGGACTCGCAGATCCTCTATAACTTCAATTCGAATTTAGTATTTCCCAACATATCCCAACAGGAACACATATTGACTATGAAAAGTTTAAGAAAATCTTAGAATGAGTTTTTCACAATTAAAATCCATGACAAGTGGGTTAGCACAAGCAACAAAGATAAGAGCCATGAGAGAGGTCTGGATAACAATGGGACACTGGAGTCATTTTGAAAATCAAACGATTCACTACAAAGATTGTTGCTCGTTTACTCATAGGAAATCGTCGCTTGTCCAATGCCTATGAAAAATTTATCTTCTCAAGAAAAAACATGGAAGCAACGAAAAAAATCTACACAAACCGGAAGCGTGGTATACAAGCTGAAGGCGACACCACCACTAATCATGCAGTTAGTTGTTAGTTTTTAAACAATTCGCACATACGAGGACTCAATCTAAATAGTTGAGTATCTTTTTTTTTTCCAAGTTTTTACTATCGCACCGGCTCTACTTTATCTAGGACAAAATGCTGTTTGCACAATTTCAAAGTATCCTTTCGGTGATAACCGGACTCGTTCTTTTATGTGTTACTTCACATTTCGTGAATTCTAAACCTAGTCCAGGTTTGGAGTTATCCTCGCTTCTGCGCCGCGATATAAAGCCGACGCGATGCAAGCCTCCTTTTTTGAAAAATGGGAACGTAAGATTTCGGCAACGTAAAAAAATTATAAAGTTTGAATGTGGGCCAGGATATCAATTGCGTGGATCGTCGTACGCCGGCTGTTTCAATGGAAAATGGGATGCGCCGATTCCAGTGTGTGCTAGTATGTTAAAAACCTTCTATGGTTGCTTCCAATATCTATAAATACTCTTATCGCAAAACTTAATCTTGTGGTTTTATTCGAATGAATCTAGAACGTGGCTGCAACAAGCTAAATCCACCACCACACGGTTTCTTGCTCGATGAGGACAATGGTTTGTTGGTTTACCTTCTCTGTAAGGACGACTATGAAGTAGTAGGAATAAGAAGTGCACATTGCGACGGGAAGAAGTGGGATCGTGAACTTGGAACATGTCGTGGTAAGTTTTACTGTTTTTGTTGTTCTTGATTTTGTTTGTTCTGCGAGGCCCGGCAAGCTAACGATGCAATGCTATGTCGCACCGATCGGGCTTACGATGACTCCCGACAGGATCGGAATGGCAGGCTGCAGCCAATGCCAACGTTTTCGATAAGTTTATAATTTCATCGTAGAAATGTTCAACTTTAAAAATGCAGGGCAGGGGGACAACGGTGATTGATTGGATCTCTTGATTATTTTCAGGTTTTTCGGTTGGGTAGTTTCTGAGGATGAGTCGTTGGAAGAAATGATCATTTTCGACCACCCGCACTCCCCACCTTTCTAACAAATGTTAAAACTAAGACCGACTTAGAAAAGTACTAACCGAGACCTTTCATTTGATACCCCACATGATTATAGTTGATCTGTGACAATCTCTCTAAATATAATAGCTTCAGAGCTTCTCTAGGGTGGAGTCCCCAGCTAGTCCCCGTGGCAAAATTAATGATTCTGGTCGCCTTGTTGGCCTTGTTTGAGATGTATTCAATGTGCTCCTTGACTGTGAACGAGGTAGTGAAAGTGATTGATTTTTTATGCTCAAGATAGACGTTATGGATGTTGGGCTTCAATACATCGAGCCGAGAACGATAGTAATCGTGCATGACTTCTAGGTTGACAGGAAGTTTCAGGAAGTTACACTGATTTATGAAGAGATTCGCCTTTAGTAGAAGGGAGAGGCTATAGCATATTGAGAAATTTCCACTTTGCTGGAGCATTTCGTGTGAAAAGATATCGTATAACGTTGGAGATTACTAAGGACACACCCTTGAGGAATGCTGTTGTTCATCAGGACACGATGGTCCTGCATAGTTAACTTCCTATTGCACATAATGTTCCATAGACATAGGATGATGTCAAGGGGAAAATTCATGTCAGCCATGATTCTTATGAAGAGGGACAGGTCCACCCTCTCGTAAGCTTAACTGATACCCAAGGATAGCCCAGCGTCATGTGAAGTAGCAAGTGATTGAAACATGAGGAGGTGAGCCTGTGTCTCCTGTAAGCAAAGTTTTTTCTGGGAGCAGGCGGAGTTCCTCAAGAGCTAGCACAAGCCTAGATTTAACCGTGGCATTTGTTAATTTGGCGAAAAAGTTGAGAAGGGAGATCGACCCAAAATTGTTGAGATCATTTTGAGATTTACCCGGGGGATTAGTTTTACCTCAAACCACTCACCTGGGGTATTCTGAGATAGCCATACATAATTTAACGTGCCGATTGATTCAGCCACTAGACATAGAGCAGAGCGAAGGGGATTGCCTGAGCCAAAGGGGAGTATACGGAGCCATTGTCATAGTGTTCGTTTTGTAAGGTTCAGATACTAAAGGCACTTGTTGTCATCGCAAGCATCGAGGCGTTCCTTTGGATCCTGAAGGATTTTAAAGCCAGTTGATCTGACTCTAGACATCTTTAGAAGATTTGCAGTCTGAAAATTTCCTCTTGGCCTCCCTAACAACTCCAAATCAGTTATTTCTTGCTTCGATAAAGGTTTTGAAATTTCTTGATTCGCTATTGTTCTAAAGTTTCTGAAGGTTTCAGGTTTGCATACCACCAGTATCTCCGAATTGATCCTTTAGCGTTAGACTTGAAAGTGGAAAGAATGACTTGATTTATGATAACTTCAGATATTTTTTTAATGTTAGGGGGGGAGGGGTGATGTTGGAAAGTCTGAGAAGTAAATGTGTGCGCCAAATTTTGAACGCACAGTTTTGAGATAAATGGGTCGGTGGTGGCTGTTTGAGATCTCTTCTTCCAGAGTGATCCACAACCAGTTGGTTTCTACTGAGTTTGAAATTTTGATGTCAGTGACAAAGCTTATGGGTTCAACTGACAAATTGAGATAACACCTTTCCTGTTATTTCAGAGAAATCAACGAAGCCCCAAACTTGGTGTGACTTCGAAACGGAAAGCCTTTGCGGTTGGACGTCTAATGTTATGGCAGATGGATTTGAATGGAAACGACACCTTGCACACCAGGCAACTTGGATCCACAATGGACCCCAGTTTGATCATACATTCAATGAATCATCAAAAGGACATTACATGCTTCTGGAAACAAACAATGGATTTGAGGATGAGTGGGCACGTCTCATCTCACCCCTGTATAGCCCAAATGAGAGTATGAACGCATGCTTTTCAATGAGTTACTTTATGAGTGGTGCAGCCCAGGGCACATTACGAATTTATGTGAAACCCTTATCCGTAGATATGGACACCATTCTGGAGAATCCAAAGTAAGCTTTCAAATCATTCCAATTTAATTGGGTTTTCTATTGATGCTTCCCATTTCAGATATATGTTTTTCAATATATCAGGGAATCAACGTAACCTCTGGCATAATATTACCGTCGATATCGACCAGTATGATGAATCCTTTCAAGTGATTATAGAAGGAACGCCAGGAAACGGTCATTTATTCGATGTTGCTGTTGATGATGTTGCAATTTTTCAAGGAACTCATTGCGCAATGGAAGAGGAAAAACTAAAACAAGAGAAAAATAAAAACGAAACTGAAGAACGTGGGAATGTGTTCGATTATCGCTCATGCAAATCACGATGTTCTGAAACTTCTCCGTCGTCAGTTCCTGATGAAACTCGACCTGATGGCAGTATAATCAAAGCCTGTGATTGCCACGTTGATTGTGAAGAAACATGTTGTCCTGATTATAGAAGTATATGCGCTTTTGCTGCGTCCGCCGGTAAGCATTTAGTCTATGAAAGTCCATGGTTCATCCTAATATTTAAATTTTCCAGAGACGGATTTATTCATATACAATAGCGACACCATAGAAGAAACTACGCTCCCTATACGACTGCCATTCGCGAAAACTGGAACGCAGAGCTTTGCGACTTCAACAATGGTTCCTCAGACTAACGACAGGGCCAAGTTCACCATCAAATCATCAACGACTAGACCGATTACTGCTTCCAATAACAATGTGTCGTCAAGAATCAACACTAAAGCTACAACCGAATTCTCGCTAGTGCCATCAACCAAACAAAGCAAAAGGTTAACAAATTTGTTTATTGTCGGAACGACGAGCTCTATCATAACACGAATGACAGAAACTGGCCATACAGAATTTTTGGTAAGCTCATTTAGTAACAGCCACAAAATGAATAGTGTCAGCCAATTACCGACAAACATGATGAAAGATGACCCAACAGCCAACACTCTTGAAATATACAGCCCCGATGATGGGATATCAATTGAAGAAGGTTCCGGGACGACTCCACTTCCTCTCTTTATAATTCTGTCATCAATTTTCACTATATGTTTACTGTTGGCTGGGGCTAGCATTGCCATCAAACACTATCGAAGAAAATATGGTCCAGAAAATTACAAAATTAATGCTGAAACGGCCAATCGAAATGGTCGTATTCCAGGTGAATTCAGTGACGTTATGTACTTAGCAAATGAGGAACAAATTGACTTTACAATGCAAACGGTTCAAACATAATGTAAATATAAATATACAAAACAATAGCATTTAAAAACGCCAATAGCTTAATTGCTGTTCGGAAATATGACCTGAAAATGTATAAACAATAAAGAAGGTTCTTCCTAATTCATGGCATGTTTCATTAACATAATTAAGCTCACGGAACCCCTTGATGTACAATACAATGTCTAGGTACGTTTTCGTACGTCTCCTCCCCAAAGAAATCTGGCAGAGGGGTCGATGTTTTAACGGGTGGAGTAGGATTGGGTGTTACGATTATTTTTATAAAGTTATTGTTAGAAGACACTAAGGACTTGTCAGATTCACACGGACTAAAGATATTAAATGCAACCCAGAAACATCGAATTGCGAAGGAACTATACCTAGTGATACACACGGACTACCTTATGGGGCGTCCAACGCGGATCCCAGCTACCGCCAATTCTAGAGCAGTGGAACAGACAGATTCCAGCTGGTCATCAACCTCTTCGACGCTTGAAGGTGGAAATTTCGAATCACTGGGGAAGTCGCTCACGATAGACTTGAGAGCTGGACGAGAGGAAGGATGGACTGAAGGCTGTTTTGCTCCAACTCAAGGAGTAGGAGAATTAAGGTACGACCGGACAACCCAGCGAATCCTCATTTGACACGGTAGTCGAAGAACGAATCGTGCAATGCTCCGGTGAGAACCTAAGTTCCTGGATCTCCTCCCGCAGTCGCTCTATCTGCTGGACGAGCGCAGGGGGTCGTTCTGTGTGTATCTTACGTCCAGTATTTATTTGTCGGGGTGAAATTAGGACATTTTTAAGTGCGCGCTAGATGGTAGATCGAAGGTCCATTCGATTTCTTTCTACATCCTCCACTCAGGCACTTTGGCATTCATTTCAGCCGACTATGCAACGAAATTCGCTGAAGAGCCCTGTTTTGAGCGTCAGGCTGGAAATTATAAGAGGATGTTTACGTGGTGGACAAAATCCTCCCAAGTTCGTTTTGATATCAGAGTATTCAAAAACGAAGGAAGCTCTGATTGTAATATCATCAACCCCGGTAGGTGTAAACCCCAAAGGATAGCGGGAATGCCACCTTTTGCGTCCCACGTTGGGCGCCAATTCTGTTGAATACAAAACAACATATCTTTATCGTTATAATATGTGTGCTGCCATCTGACAAATGTTAGTAGAATTCCTAGTGTACCTTATTGCCTTTAAATGACAATAGATGTCACTAGCTAACCAGGGGTGGAAAGAATGATTTGTAGATATTTTTATCTGATTGTACATTATAAGATTGTCACTTTACTTTCGTAAAATAGATAAGATAATCCATAGCAAGCAAATATAGTATAAATATAAAGTGCTAAAATGAGAGAGTATTTTTTGGAATAATATGGTTCTATGTATCTATACTCATTAATAATTAATAATCTACAGATATTTTGCTCACCCCTGAAGTATCTTTTGTACAACGCAATGAATGAATTATGTTAAAAGATACCTAGTTGGAAATATATTATAGATAAACATTGGATTCTGAATTGAACATCTAATACATATATATATGTTTGAATATTTTCTGGATACAAATTCTATAAATCAAATGATAGTAATATCAGCTGTTCTGAAATATGAGTACATAATTAGACTAACCATTCTAATTCATGGATATTGTAATAATGATGATTTATGTTTTTAATATATGATATCTTTAGTTATCGTTGCCCATGCTTGTAAAATCTTAGTAGAACCTAAACAAATTGGCTCCTCCTTTTAAGAAATAAATTTTATTTTTCAAATAAGTACTTAGTTCGAGCTGCTTAGCTAAATGCTGAAGAAAGGATTAAGTAGCTCTCGGAATAAGTACTAATTTGCAAAAATAAAATCTAATTGAAGTGTAAGCTCTCGATGTTTCCAGCGATTAAATTATTTGAAATCATTAAGACTTGCTTTATATTTTCGCTTGTAATATTTACTAACCTTGCAAATATCGATATTTCGGGAACCAGCACTAATGAAGGGTATAAAGCCAATGAAGCTACGACTTATTGGGTCACGCACATTCAGGGTCTTAGGCAAAAAATAAAGACTGGGAGTTGAAAACCATATATACCACTTCGTAGAAATTACATAGCCAAATGCAAAATTATAAGAAACCAAGACAGGGTTGAAAAATCTCCCAAAAGACCACTACTTAAAACTTGTGCGCGATAGCACAAATTTCCTACTGGTATGAAATATCTTATGTAACTAAAGATAATATGCTGTGTCTATTTCAATACGGGCGTATACTATATTTTACACACATGTTTTTTGACGGTAAAATCATGTTATACATTGAAGGGGTCTCAAAAACCTGACGCTCCCGCCGTAGAGGCTCGCCTCCATACACTGAACCAAACCAACAACAGTAGTGTTTCGACAGTATTCTGATTCTGAGGTGTTGTGTTAGTTAGTAACGTAAGATAAATTCGTTTCTCAGTTAACATGAGACCTGGAGGATTTATGTTTTCGTTTTCCATTCATTTTTGATATTCTTTTCGAATATTATTCAATACTCATGAAGGACAATCAGTTGTGTAGGCAGTGTAAATATTGGTGGTGCAGTGAATGAATTGCTGATTTGTTTATTTCATACATTTCGTTGATCAATTGATATTAAATGGTTCAACTAATTCATTTGATTGTAAAATAAAAATTGCGCCATGCTTCCAAGTATCTTTGAATGTTGGAATTGAATTTCAAATGAAAATAGGATAGTCTAGTTGGTGCTGAGGAAATTTTAGAACTAAAATCAATGTCAAAGATATTTTGAGTGTACTTAACTTAGAATGATCCCTGTGTGTTTTTCGAAATAAAAGATAAAATGATAACCATACAGTGCTTAAATGAAATATTTTGGGTGCGTGAATAGTGCTTGAAAACGCAGAAATAAATTTGGAGAGCAATTATATTACTTGCAGTGCATTTACACATCAATGAAAATCTCAAATATCTATGGAATATGTTTTCTTACCCGACTATCTGCTGAAGAGTGTATGTTATATATATCTGTGTCCTGTTTATTAGTTTGTGACTAAGGATCCTATTTGAATCATCAATTGTAGTTTGGTTACTCATCGAGGACTAACAAATTCACAGGATTATCGGTAAGTTATGAATCTTATTCTCAAATCGTATAGTTTTAGATACTATGCAGGAAGTAGTCCCAAAGATGGATGTTTCCAATATCCTGAAATAATTTTCAAACAAGATACGCTCGACATAGACACTAAACTATAAACAGGAACTTCACACCCTAACTCTAAAGGATTTAATTCTTTTAATTTTTAAAAATTCAAGAAAAAGCCCAACCCAGAGAAATTTATAAACAAAGAAAAATTTATCTGATTTTCACATACTAAAATTCATTAAATTCGAATTGTTTTCAAACGGATCTTTGTTTACTGATAATGTCAAACTATAATTATAACTAAAACTATTTCAATAAAGTAACAAGACAATATATACAGAACATGACTTTAGATGTTCCTGGGAAATAGATTATTTTGACCCAAACATCGATTTTCCAGGTGTAGACTATTCTTTCGGCAATTTAACAAAATCTAATTAGGGTAACTTGATTAGTTTTCTTCAAAAGAGAATCTTGTAATAAGAATTTAAATTAATTTGCTTTTAAGGATAATTTCTTGGGTCCCTTATGTGGGGGTACTTTTGCCTCCTCTGCTCTCTAGGAGTATAGGATTTTAATCTGCCCATGTTCAACTTCTTCAATTTTTGTCCCTTTCGGTAGCGGGATGAGTTCGTCTTAATCGACTTTACCAGCTTTCTTGGTCTAGGTGGAGTCGAGAAACTATCAAATCACCATCCAACGTATCGTCGTTTCGACCGGTCTTTTGGTCGTCTCCCATCAGCGCGGGATGCAACTACAATCACGTATGTGGTGACCATGGCTGTCAACTAACGAAACTCCCAGCTTTGCCAGTCGTGAACGCCGACTGTGCAAGATAATATGTGGAACCGGATGGCATGTCCTGGAGCTAACCCAAATTCTTGGTTCTCAAATGTTACCTACATGCCCAGACAGACAATACTAAAAAAAACTAAACCCACATGGAGTAAACTACTCTAATATAGACGTCAAATCTCGAAGTGGGTTGATACCACCGGAAATTTCTTTACAAGAGGAGTTGAACTACCAAGCGGCCTAATAAGGCAGGGAACTCTTTCCCTGGAAAAAGGGAGAGTTTTTCGCAAGAAAACTGCAAGGTTTCCTGCAGCGTATAGCCAGGGTTTTTTTTGGAGTAGGGTAGGTGAATGCGTTTACCCACAGAGTGTTGAATTCCTGCCACAGTACGCCGTTGGACTACCCACTAAACACCTCACTATCATCAGATAACTACCCTGGAACCATTTGACATAACATTATGTCCGATCGCAGAGCGAGGTTGAAGGGCATAGGTAAGATCCTCAAGATATCAAAGGGCAGTGTATCCAAAATTTTTACAGCTGTTTACGCGGGATAGAAAGGACTTTTTGCGTCGGTATATAACAATCATTGAAACGTGGAGTTATCCTTATATTCCATAGCTAAAAGGAGCGACAGCAGAATGGAGACGAAAAGGATTTAAATCAATCAATCATTGCTCGCGATGTCCCAGTTAGGTATCTTACTCATCTAAGTATCTGCGTTTTTATCCAACTTGGCTCAATACAAAGATCCTTAAAAATAATTGCAAAGGCTGGATAAATCCCCCCCTTTTCTTCGAATATAATGACAAAAGGGTAATATGCGTATTTCGTACAATTGCAAGGTAGAGACAAAGGGCGCCAAAGGTTACTTGCTGGAATAATAGAATATAAATAAGTTTCTGGGGAAATTCTAGTGACGGTAAAGGGCATAGACAAAAAAGACAGTTGATGTGATTTGACTCACTTGGTTATGATGAATCATACATGAAGATAAAACATTGCAACGACCTTATGTACATTAATAAACCTGTAGACACGTATAGCACGTACCAAAAATGCTGTTTTCTTTCTTAATGAAAGCGACACAAATTCATCTATATTCATTCTTACTGATAAGATTTTGAATATGAAAATAAAACTTACAGGCGATTCTCATGTCTCATGTCTTGGCTACAATAAAACGGCTACTTTCGCCCGTCAGTTGCCTACTCAGTTTTATCCACATTCAGAGATAAGATGCCACCAGACGATACCCGAGGTTCTCTTATCAATCTTATGCATGAGACATTTGTTTACAATGAACGATATGATGGATTGGTTCAGACCAAGTCAAGTGGAACTTATTTTTACATTTTTTATTATTGTTTTCCTGGGCACGTACTTCTCTTTCGTCGAATTGAATGTAATTGGAACTAAATATATTTTTTTTCTCATTTAAAATATAAATATTTACAGAAAAGATTCTTGAAACTCAGTAGACTACATACTTTCTCATCCATTCATTCTTTCTTGCAAAAAAAACGGATGTTACGCCACTAGTCCAACGCAACACACCCATCACAATTCTATAGGGGTTCCCCCACTGATCCGCTTCCGAGCAGAACTCCATAAAACATTCCCTCTTGCTCCGTTGAATGGCAAGCTTGAGGTTTTTGCGCGCTACCTTATAAACATACTTCTACCTACCGCTCTCTGAGCCATTTGTCTGACTCGGTGGCTGGCCAATTCACTATTTCACCAGTAGTTCGGTTTTCTACTGAGGAATGCATTGAGTGACATGGAGAGCTCTTTCCGTGGGACCGCCTGCCTTAGTAGATTGGCCTAGCCACACTTCCAAGAAGCTTCCCCTGGCTAATGCTTTTGCAGGCCAGCCTGATGCCTTTCTCGACTCTTGGGTATCCTGTTCCCCTTGCTTGTGGCTCCCTCCTCAGTTTAAAGATGATTGCCTGGTGATCACTGTTGGTATAGCCTTCGCTAACACGTCAAGGCCAGGTCTACGATTGAGGAAGACCCCCTTTGTGAAAGGTGCTTGCATCGCCTTCATTGGCCAAAATTAAATCCAACTGGGTCTTATTTCTTATTTTCGCCCACACGAAACCCCTTGCTGTCTTCGGCATTGGTGGAGGTCGGACAATCGAGGAGTTTCTCCTGAATGAATCAATTTCTTGGTCTCGGAGTACCTTCTGTGATCGTCCCTATTAAGCAAATGCGGAGAGTGTCGAAGCCGACTTAGTCAGACGGCGATCTCCTTTCAACCCATCATTTTTTTTTAAGAAACGGCTGTACCGATTGACACGAAATTTGGTGAGAAGGTGGGAATTTTGAATGCCCACACATCCAGTAAGTAATATTTCTCTATGTTGATTTTGAGGCGTGGGTCCTCATAAATGCAAAATTGGAGTGTACAATTTTTTTCACCGAATAGATAGTCGTGTTGTACACAGACAGTTGTACAGGTCACGTATCAGCGTTCCACTAAATTGTCTTCATAATCTTGTTTTCAAAACTTTTGTTCCAAAAACGTTTTCTTGGGTGCTAGTTTAACGAATTGCAAAGAAATGACCTGCTCTTTTGTTTTACTATTTATTATCTACACGTTCAACAGATATGAAGGACACTTTTTTTTCTCACGACTCCTCTTTCTGTTTCCTGGAATCATCAAAATTGTTTACGCTTAGCAATACGAAACGTGAGAACATTTTGATCCTGATTATATTGAGCAGGTCAGCAAATTAGACATGAATAGGAGTATCTTTGCTTCAACTAATATTTGAGATTTCCTCACAGAAAGGAGCTAGTATATAAGAGAGAATTTTGAAACTGAATAGAGTTTTTTTTCAATCTTTTTGAAATCTAGGAGATTGAGTTGATGTGACTTTGAATTAATCACATAATGACCTGTGTAATTTTATAGCCAGACGGAAGGGAAAATGAAAAAGATACTGGCTCTGGTGTGTTCGTATGTATTTATAAACCGTACGCCTAACCTAGCAAAGCGTACACAATAAAACCGGTCCTAGAAATTACAACGATTTAAATACACAGCAAAAGTTGAGAGTCACCAACATTCATTCAACCAGAAGTCGTCAACTTCAGTTACTGATTACCACTATGCGAAGCTCAAAACTATCTATACTGCTCGTATGTGTTTATGCTAGTAAGGTTAGCACCAAGAAAATGTAGACGACGAAGACCAATGCCTACATTCATTATGTGTAGCATATATGCATGTTCGCCTCAATGGCTTGCATGCCCTTAAAAGTCTTGCGTGAAGTTAACTAAAATCTCGTGCGATGGTAGCAACATAGTATCTATAAACAATTACACTGGTAGATAGAAATCCACGTATAGGAAGGGTTAACTGGAATATATGCATGAGTAAGATTTAATGTGCTACATTTGCTCGATTGGTTCTCTTGTGGCAGCTGAATTGGCCTCAGAGTTAGCCACTTTGAACGATTTCTTCCATCTTCCCCTATACAACGTGTTTCCTTACACTAGATCTTGGAGACGATCAATTACCGTTGTATGTGTATGTTGTCTTCTACCGCCTTAGCAAAGCCAGTCAACCAAATTTAGCTTGAAGTCTATTTCTTCAGTGTTATGCCATGAATCGCATACTATGAAGAGTGTAACTGGAAACCGGTTATCTTGTCTTGTCGTGTGTAAAAGATACTCAAGTTTTTCTACTACTATACCCACATAAACACAGTTTCGACACGTTTAGATAAAAAAAAAAAATGTTATGTCTCAAAAACTGAACCTTTTTCAAATGTGTCCTTCATAATGTATCCAGGTACGCACTCACTCACTATAGACGATGGACGAATTTGCAGTTTTATGACTGATTTAGATAAATAAAACCAGGTAGCCTTTGAATTGAATCTTTTCCTAGCATATCTTGCAACATTAACTATAGTGTGACTTCAACTCATTTTAAACAAGTGTGTTTTCCCTATCCTTCGAAAATAAAAACAGATTTTTTGAAGATCTGAACAATAATTGAAAAGCAGGTGAAAACCATTCCGTGTACGCACAAAGGTCCCATTTAAATTTGGAAAATTTGGTGAAAATATCTGTGTGGCACGTTTTTCATTCTCAAAACACAGAGTTCACTTACTGTAGTTTGTGAAGGTATTTTCACTCAGGGTTAGATACAAGATACATTGTGTTTTCACCAAGCAAACATATGGTAGTCCAAAAAGTGACACGTAAATCAAGAAATACAATCATCTTTATGGTAGTGGTACATGCTAAGGTAGATGCAAAAAAATTACGTACAGTTGAGTATGGGTGTTGTAAAAGAGTATGAGCTGTAATAAAATTTGTGACACATTTGATGTACTGTTGACCAATACACGAAGTTTTTCAAAAAATCCGAAAATAACACGATATCTTATATCTTTTATTTATATTACAAATAAGAGTAATACTTCGTAGGAAACTAAGCAGATCTACCATTGCATCGACAAAGGATGGCTGTAATTTAAATGATTTCTCACCCAAAGATAACGCGAGTCTGGAAACTGGAAACTGAACCCTTTAGGCATGAACGGTTCTGTATATCTTCTATGTAAAAAATAATCGAGTGGAAATTGACCCATGCACAGAAATGACAACTTGGATCCATTATAATTTTGTTAGTAATAGTACGATTTCCACCAAACTTGATGATTGAACTGATTCTAGGATAGACCTTAGTGGGGTTCCCCGTCAGAAGAATACATAATAATGTAAAAAATAATGAGGGAAGTAAATCACGAAGATTAAGATGTAAGGAAATACAACAGATATCGCCACAGAGGTATCCAAGCCTTCCAGAGACCCCATGAGGATCGATTGGAGGAAGTTTTACTTATTATATTTATTGCCCTCAGGAGGAGAATCTTAACCTACCTTAAAACTACTTACAGAAGAGAAGTTTAAGGACCAAGCTGTTGTGCGTTGTACCTTCCACAAAGTCTAGAAATCGGGAAATGGAAGGTCGTTGCTAAAAAATGAAAATAAAGGACCCAGACAACTTGGTCGCTCCGCATATATTATTGTTGTTGCTATCCCCCATAATTCGACAAATTCTCACATTAAGCTACCATCAGCCACCACAACCACAGTCCCTTTAGATTTATTTTTAAATAGATACGATCATCCGAGCCTAAATGCTTGAGAATTAGTACTCGTAGTAAGCAAAATCGGGCATCTACCAAGATTAGGATAACTCCAAAAATAGATATATTAATACACTATTATTAACTTCGCTTGGGTAAACACCGTAACGCAAGGTATTTTAAGGCCTAGGTACCATGTATCTGGTTTCTGAGAACGGGTTATTGAAGTAATTGACCCTTTTCGAACCTCTGTATTCTTCTTCTTTGCAAGCAATGTGTCTGGAAAGTACTAACCGAGAGATTTCATTTCCCACATGACCATATTCACAGAACAGCCAGGGAGTTAAACAAACTTCAAAACCTCTTGAAGATGCAGTGAGTCCTGAGTCTGTATCCACTTGACGACCGGCGGGCCACTTAAGAAGCAACTTACTTCCTCTCTCGTGGTCCACGGACCCCTCTTTTTGAGTTAAATACCCAAGTTTTTAAAAATAAGTTGACTAACGCAACTGATTACATGGTACTCTAACGGATCCTTTACGGGGGGGAGGGAGCCGGCACTGGGGCCATTGTTCCAAGGAAAACGCACTTCGAGCTAATGGGTAAGTATATCTGCATATTTTAGGCGGAAATATACGCCGTAGACAGATGTGCCTCTTTCAACCTCGAAAGGAACTATAGGGAGCAGAACATTGCTATTCTAACCGACAATCAAGCGGCTATGGAGGCACTTAGGTCCTCCCAAACTGGTATGGGAATGTCTTAACAGACTGAACATGCTCGACTCGCTCAATAAGGTCTGAATACTCTGAGATCAAGACCACCTTTGATTAAAAGGCAATGAACCAGCGGACGATCTGGTAAGGAATAGAGCGACGAAGTCGCTATATGGGCCAGTGCCATTATGTGGAGTTGGAGATGGCTACGACATTGAAAAATGGAGAGGAACGGCTGAGGAAATTTTACTATTGGGCGAACTCACCAGGAATGGAACAGCGCGGGGTGCTTATGGGGGATACGAACCCAAGCGCTCGAAAAATTGTTTAAACCTCACCAAGAAGAGCCTCCAGATCATAATGAGAATAGTCACTGATCACTGCAGGCTAAACTATCACCTAGGGAGGCTAGAGATATCTACGGACACTGTCAGTATATTCTGTAAAGAGAGTGATGAAATCTCCAGACATGTTCTGGGACAGGGTCCAGCACTTGTGCAAAGTGAATTCTGGCACCTGGAAGAATACTTAATATCAGATACCAGGTTAAAACTCTTGAAAGTAGGGAAAAGACAGACAAACGGATAGACAGTATATCGACTTTAATAGGGTTTTGTTTTACACAAAATCATAAAAAAATATTATGCGGAAGTGGGATTGACGGGACAAGAAATGATCCCTAATTTTTTGTTAATTTCAGTCCTACCTTTAACTATTATACAATTTGCTGTGAACCAGAGTAGTTTTAAGAGGAGGGGGTATTCCAAAAAGACGCCTCATATCAGTACTATCCAAATGCAGATCTACTACTATAGTGGCCGTTGAAACACACTCTTCCTCTGAAGATAAAAGTAAATTTCAAGTGGGTCCGATAGTAAGAAAACGTGAATGCAAGTAGCGAGAATCTGATCACACCGACTGTGGTTTGTGGATCAGTAACTCTGTATGTTGAGGGCCCAAACATTTAACCGCCATACATTCAACAGTCGCTGGGGACAGGTATTGCAGTTTCCGTTATGTGAACATATGTAGATATGTATGGGTTTGAAAGATGTTTTTTGAATTATTAAGATAGTTATGAAAACGGATAGTGAACTACCACTACTTAGTGTTACCCGGGTATACGTTAGCTCCAAATAAAAACTTGCCCCATTGGAAGGCATTTTCAATCCTTTATTGATATGGCCAAGGGCTAGAATGAAGTATTATGTTAGTGCTTTCTTTGGGATGTGGGCAGATAAAGGGATAACTAAAAGATATCTAAACTACTTAAGGGCTGAAATTTAAATATATGTTCCTATTGAGTACTAATCTTACGAACAGAGGTTTTCTAGTTTTCTGTTTTTGCATCTTAATCTAAACATGTCTTCTGACAAGTATCCAGCTGAATGCTATAAAGCATCTTGTATCTTGCTTCATACATATACAGTGCTACATGTAGTATAGTGGCTTGGGTTGACTGAAACTGGTTTTAATACCTGTTTTCTTACTTGACTTTTCTTTCTTCCTTTTGTGCTCCGTTCAGATCTAACCAAGTTATTGAATATTGTATGGCCGGCGTATAGTATGTTTACTATGTTGGGCCGATTATAACTTGATTTTAAGAAGAAAAAAAATGTCGATAGCGTATATAGAAAATGGCAGCGTGAACATGTTTACAAGAGCACGAAAAATAGAAATGTTGTGGTTAGTAGAAAACGTGAAAGGTATACTTGGTAAACTTGATTTCTTTTTTTTTTTAATCCGTTCACATATACATAAGTAGGTCTGTAACAAAATCACAGACTAAATGACTCTGCAGATCAATTAATCAGTGAGTCCCTTTGGATTAATAGTTATCTCAATTTTAATTTTTCATGGAAAGGACAATTATGAAGCATTGAAATGATAAAAAGTTACGCTTTTGATCGTTGGGACAAGTACACGAGCGTATTTTTTTTTTTCGCCATTCAATTGCACTTCAAGAACATTGTCGCCACATACAGATGTCCGTTTCAAGCAACTACATATGCCTTCCATGTATGAAATTTATAAATAAAAGATATGTTAGCTTTGCTTAATGTAGAATTATTCATTAAACGAATTAACATATTTCTTTTTTACGACAGACATTCTGGCTGCTCGCTCGTGTTTTTTTTTTTTGTTCTTTGCAAATATAATTATCTACATGCTTCGCTTATTTCGCAGTTATTGAATAATCTATAAAAAAAAATCATATAAGTGTCATTAGTTGTTTGAGCATGTCAATCAATTGATTCAATTCCAATGAGTTAGGTACAAAGATGACTAAAATGTAAAATGTAACTAAGATTTATAGAAAAACCACATAATAATGGTAATTATTTAACATTTTTGGTATAACTTTAATGAATTCGATTTTAAGGACTATCATTTTTGTACTCTTAACCCATCGATAGTACCCAATTGGTTTGCCACACAAGCACGGAACAGTAGGTCCTAAAATGCTAAATTCATGGACGTGATGTTATGCAACGATTAGTAATTTGCTTCCATATGAATAGTACGTGACTTACAAATCATATTCACTTTGATTTTGTATTCAATAAGTTATGCGCTTTTTCAATTCATTTTATATTATTTGTGTTCTGCATATTAAATATGTGTTGTATTAGGTAGAAAGAATTTAGAGATGGAGGACAGAAGAAATATGGTATGGTGGGCAATTTCGATCAGTTCATCTTTTCTTATCAAACATATGCATAGTTATTTTGAAGGTTTTGTGTAAAACAGAACCTCATTAAAATCGGTCTACTGTCTGTCTGCTTATCTGTCAGTCACGCGCACTTTTTTCACAAACGAAATTTGACGGACAGTGTGATCTGTGAACCCACTCGTATACAGCGAGGAAAAGCATTCCACGTTGAGTTTAAGGCGGAGGAAGAAGTCCTATACATGCGAGAGGGGGGTGTACAAATGAAAGATCTCCATTAGTACCCTTCAAAGCTGCCCGCATTTGATGCAAAAGGAAGGAGTACGGGGGCTAGAAAATAATCACGTCTTCCACAGACCCATTCTCGGAAGCTACTAATACGAAAAAACCACAAAGCTGCCACTATATAGTATCTTATTTTCGAAATAACCGCTATACTGACATCTGTATGTAGTATATAATATTATTAAATTGACTACCCACCCTAGAATCATAAAATTCTGCAGTAATGTAGGCTATACTATAGAGCATAATTCAACCAAGTTTGGCGAATATTCCAATATTACTAACAGAGCTATAGTAGGTCAAATTCAATATATGCATATATATTACAAGCTATGCCCACTCAAATATTCTTATACAAGAAATACACAAAACCTATCATACAAGAAGCGCCGAGCTCTTCTACTTTTTTGTATGCTACCAGTTAACTGAGACGTGATGAATATATTTATCATTTCTTTATTTCTATAATCTTTCTATTGACTAGTTATGGTCAATGCATTGTGTGTCCGATAACAAACCGCAGAAGTAGCAATCAGTTATATTTTTATTGTCGAAGTAGGTGCGGAGGCAGACATTTTAGAAAAAACGTTACTTCGCCTACTAAAACCATGTCCACTTTCTTCCTGTCCTCATCCCTTTCAAATATTTTCAGTAGGCATCGACGTATCCCGAAAGAAATTGCATTACTGGCGATTTCCATCTCCAACTTTCGCCCGACCCATTTATCAACACATGAGGTCAATGTACGCCTATTTTTTTTATTATTGTGACACCATTGCTGCCCTCTTCATATGCTAACGATTTTTCGATAGTGCGGAATTATGTTCAATAGATTTGCTCTTCTCTCGTAAAGATAATGCGGTTCATTCCTTAGAAGATTTATAGGGATCATTTTTGCAATGACGCATAACGACCACGAGGTTCTCCTAAATGCACTGCATATTTTCGCCATAATCATATGTAACGTTGAGGTTCTTCTTCTCTGGCCACTCGAATAGGCGACCCACCTATACCATATATGCTGGGGAAGTTCCAACATCAGCGCGGGAGGATGGAGACTACTATCTGGTAGGAGCCGAATTGAAGATCCTCAATTTGGGTAATGAACTCATTCTCTTCAACGTGGTCATCGACATCACGATGACATCCCCTGACATTGCGGGTCTTGTCGGAGAGTGGAGAGTATCAAACGATATCACGCTCGCTCTCAACCCCAATAAAACAACCACAGTGTGAGTGGCAGCGACTTGCCGAGAACTGAACTATCTAGATATCTTGAAGCAATGCTATCAGCCAATGGTGAATTGCATCATGAAGTTGCTTCATGCAACAACGCAACTGGATGAAGTAGTATTCCAAAACTGGCGTCTTTTGTGATCGATGCATCAAACCCAAAATCGAGGCTCAAACCCAAAATTTGCCGTTATTACACCCCCCCACCCCCGTAAGGTTCTCAGTGCTGGCTGACTATAAAAAATTATGAACGGCACCTCACGGTAATCAAGATAAAGATATTCCGTTAGACCAGTGGCGTAAAACGTAATGATCAGCTCCGAAATGAAGGCTTCCGCCATTGGGTCGAAAAATTATAATTCGCACTGACTAGAATTCAAGTCGATGGGACAACCAAAATGCTGATCGCAGTTATGATAGCTTGATACGCAGGATGGTGATATAAGAGTCTCGCGGTCCAAATGTCTTTCAATAAATGAGCTATGTGTGTATATTTATTTACATTTCATGCTAATAATCTGGAGTGTTCCATGGATATTTTCGCTATACATAACTTAGAGATACAACAAGTGAAACCAATAGATATTCACAAAATCTTTTTTTTTCTTGCTGGTAAAGAAATAATATCCTCAAAGTTTATTCACATGAATTTACATATATTTAAATTATTCATCAGGCGCTATGCTAATTAAAAAAAATATTTATGTTGAAAAGAAATAGACAAACAAGTGCTCCGACAAAAAGAAAACTATCTGCAGTTAATTTCCACGTCTCTTATGAAACAGATTTCTAAATAAATAGTTTATGTAGTGCAAAAAAACAAGATTTTATTTTCTGGTAAAAATTGTACAAAAAAGTATTGTATAAAGATACATATTATGGCGTTTCATTGAGCGCCGTTGAAGCCTAAAGTATTAAATATTAATATCTGTATCTTTTTTTTTTTTCTAAAATGCAAAGTTGCGTCATAAACATAAAGAACGTTTTCTGCAAACCGAAGAATTGAAAGTAGAGAGTAATTTGATAAAATGGAGATTGGAGACTACATTACCCATAAAATCCGCTGAGGTAAAACTTGTTTCTTAGCAGCCCATTAAAAACGACTTTTATTTTATATATGTTTATGTGATTAAAATGTTACTTTAAATGCCGTTAATTTTTGCTGATGTAGCGATAATATGATTATATTTTTCTTTGGATGGAAAAAGCTAAAGGTTTTCGGGTTTTAGGAGATTGTTTTTTTCATATATATATTTTTTTAATATAGGAAAAGATAATATACAATATATTATCGAATACTCAACAATTTTGATCAGATTTGATATGTTTCCGAAGTCCCAAATCTCCAAGGGTAGATCTCTGCATATATGGCAGTATAACTGTTGCGATTCGTAGCCATTCTTCGTGGTAGGCCTTGTGTTATAAAACCTGACAAATTTTAACAATTCGTCATTAAAATCGACTCGTTGTGAGGCTCTCTCTTCTTATTTCTTGCGTTTTACATTCCACGCACATAAGTCCAGCAAACTTTTTAAAATACAACTTTTTATATAGTTGTAGTTGGCTTACGAAACATATCTACAAAATATACAAGTAAAATGTCCCTTTAACCATATAGCGTGTAAAAAAGGCTCAATTCAAATATGCATATTAGAAGTCAAGGGTATGATTCATAATTTCCCTCAGTTGGTTACAGTTCACCCTTCAGTCAATCGAAAAATGTTAATTAAGTGGGGAGTTTTGCTGACCATGTATGCAAAAAAAAAGGATATTGTCTGACACTCAAACTCTACATTGTATAATACACGTAATTTCGTCTTCAATTTGAGGAGCCGACAAATAATAGAATCCTCGTCATGTTCACTCAGCGAATAAGTGTCTGAATTGCCACGGTGAGTCACTTTATCCTTTCAATTTTTTAATTCAAAAAGTTTCCCTAGACATTAGTACATATACAAGTATTGTGCATCTTTATAGCTTTCTTTTTTCTATAAGGCGGGGGTGGAAAGTGTGGTGAAAACCGAAGCTCGTTAAGTTGTTTTTCTCAATAAAGTGTTATATCAGAGTTTAATTCACTTAGTCATGCTTCAGTTTCTGATTCGAAAGGGAATATTCAAGTAAAATAAGGTAACAAACGGTCATCAAACGTTTCAAAAAGGGACTCAAATTGAAGGTTTACAAATTTACAACATTTTACCACTTCGAGTTCAATAAAATTTAATAATAAATAATTCAGTGTATTTTCCACGATTTACAAATATTTGGAATTATTTCGCACCTTTCTTCAAGTGCAAATTGGAAGTGATAGGCTAGAACGGAATTCTTGAGACGTCATGGGAGGGTTAGCTTGACAAATTGTCATTGTTTTGAGCGATTTGTTTTTTTTTCTATCTTTGATTTTCCATGGTCAAGGCACGTGCTTGAGTTAACCCGAATGCTAGCAGGTGCTTTGACTTAATAGTCAAACAACTAAATCCACCGGGGGCAAACGTTATGTTATGTATATTTTTTATATATATTTTTTGATTATTTGAAAATAAAAAAGTAATTAAGTTTTAATACTAAACCATTCTTTCAATCAATTGAATTATCGTCTAACACTGATTACTATGATTTTTTTTTTGCATCTCTTGGAGTTTGGCAATATTTGAAGAAATATTTAGCATTCTTAGTAAGATGAACACAAAAACTTCACGCTCGGAGCGCCCAGCTTCCAGTATTCGGAGTTGTTTCCCTTTCTATTTTTCCCTTCAACTAACCACACGCAACACAATTCCAGCTTTGGCATGCTGCCAAAAAACGTCAAAAACAATTACAGCATGGTGTGTTAAGAACACACGTATCTTGCAACCTATAAATGGATCAGACGTACTCCCTTCTGATTATAATTGCACCACATGAATAGCAGAGTTGTCGGCAATTACATTTAGCCCATGCGGGATGTAATAATTTAAGTGTGTTATTTTCCTTCTTTTTTTTTCAAATACTATTCCTGCAATAACACAAAACTTAGTAGTTGTATTACGTCAATCGATTGCGCCATATGCGGAATTGTAGATGCAGTTTTGTTAGGTGAATTGAGTAAATTACTCGAATTCAGTTCAGTTTCGAAATAATTCACGAAATTTATAAATTTGATATTTGTGCTATTTAGTACTAATTAATGGAAAAACTAAGATGCTAATACTTTCAAAACCAAATGAGTGCCATGAAACTCCTGAGATACTTTTCCCCGAAAATGAATTTTTCGAATTTCTAATGATAAATTAAACTACTTTGAATCACTTTGAATCACTTTATGAAAAGAGAAATCAATGAATCATATTCAATCAATAGTGATAATTGCTTATAAATTTCTTTTCAAAAAGTAATCATTAACGTATTTCGCATCAATTGTGACCATGTATCTACGGCAGCTTGTGAATATATATATAATAAACTATAAAATGAATCAGAAACTTTATAAACATTAACCATGACTCATTGAAGAGCTATGGCATTTGAAAACAGCAATTCCACAGCATCAAAATTACTAAGAATCTTTAGGACTGAATCAAAATGAATCAGAGTAGTTAATCTGTTTTTAATAAGAAGGAAAATCTCTGGCCATGAAATATGGTAATAGCAGAGAAGATCACCATTCATGTTGGATTCATGCTACTTATAGAAATGCCTGAAATTCGAATAGATTAATTGAGCTGTTAGTAAGACGATTACGGATGAAAATCCAGGTTAATAAGTTGATTACACGTGTTCACCAAATAGAGAAATAACAACTTTATATGTGTGTAATACGAAAAGCATTGTGCATATAGGTAATCATGAAATACTAGATAATATGTACATACACCCTTTGGCGTTTATTTGGATGATCAGTTGTTGCAATTATTGATAATGCCGGAAAATCAACCCAAGAGAGCGATTCCTTCGCCAGCTTTAAATATAATCATCCTGTTCAAGGTTTTGTGTAAAACAAAATCTTATTGGAATCAGTTCATTGTCCGTCTATCTGCCACACGCACTTTTCTCAGAAACGGTGCACCGACTGACACATGAAAGCAGAGATGGGTAGGTGATGGATGTAATATTACACAAATGATATCACCTAAAAGTATGATATTACATTATCATCACCGAGTGCGAACCAAACACTACAATATCACCTAACATTACCTAATAACGAAGCATCACCGCATTATCAAACATCATAGTTGAGCATGGTCAACTAACGCCTGAGAGCTTTTATGAAAAATTTGATTTATCACTTGATATAACTCATTGATTTAAATCAACCAAGTCTCTTTATATGAAAACATTACAAATATTGTAATCAACAATCAATATCATTTTGATTGTGCAAATATGAATTACCTCGGGTTTTAGGTGAAATTTGGGGTAAATTAGATACTGATTTCATTCTAATATTAAGTAGCTCCTTTATAAAAGCTGAAACTAAGTAATGTATTGTCTTGCAATGGGTCAATTAGTTGTTAAAGGTAATCGATACCGAAATATTATGTAGTACAAATCATGGAGGAATACTCAATGTTAAGTATTGCCTCCATCAACAAGTTCTGTTCTTGTTTTTTTAAACAACGTGTGCAGTCAAAAGTAATTCAATCCACTCATAGGGTTTTCATGTTTATCTGTTTTTCCTATGACTGGTCCCCTTCATTATGCATACATATTTCAAATAACGCAATCTGACGAGTGACCGGAAGAAAGATTGTCCTATATGTTAGACATCATAGACATAGCACGATTTCTTTTTCTATTCATCAGGAACAAATTGCAATATATCTAAAAATCGTTGCTTTGCTTAAGCCATTAAGGTCAGCATTTCTACTGAACGCGGTGGTTGTAAACATGCATTGTTTATTGTGTTGGCTGTGCTCGTTTTCAAATAAGTGGGTCGCGATTTTTAGTCATTTCCATGAACCCGATACCGGCCTCTCCCTGGGCATTAAAAGTGCAGAGTCTAAACTAGTACTATTGAGTGTGAATCTGAAATAGTATATCTTTCGGAAACACGGTTAATTCTGATAATTAGTAGATTTGATATCAAGTCTAGAAATTATTTATCATTGCAAATGGATCACAGAATTCACAAAGTTGATAACTTGATTCAGTGTTGGTCAGCAAAACAGGGGTTTTAGCAAAGTTGATATACAAAAAAAAAAAATTGTAAACCCCGAAAACAAAACCTCATTAAAATCGGTTTACTGACTGTCCTCGGTTTACTTCTTCTCGGAAATCGTTACACCTATTGATATGAAATTTGGTAAAAAGGTAGCAAGTGTGAACGCTCAAGCATGCAGTGAGTTACATCATTCTAGATTGAATTTAAATGGGGACCCATACATTCGAAAGGGGGTTGTATTATCATACATAGAGATCCAAACCTGCTGAAAATGAATAGCAGTAAAACTTTCTTGGTGCGTGAACGGCAAATGCTTTGTACAAGCCACTCAAAAATAGTGATGAAGACTTGGCAAACAAAAGTATCTTTATCTCCGTCGGGGGCCAAGTTGCCTTTCAAAAGGCGTGACAAGATCTGGCTGATGACGTGAATGGAAGCAAATAATTGTCAAGATTCTGGAAGATGTAAGAGTATTTTCCTGTTTCCTATTGGTACAAAGATACTGGCTAAAATAATTCTGGAAGGCATGAGACAACATTTCGAAACCTTGATTGATAGAGAGCCCGCTGCTTTTCGTTCTGTATCACCCTGTAACACCCTTTGATCCACTGCGCGAAATTTAGACCACCGCTCTCCAGGAGTGAGTTTGGAGTGGTTTATGCAAGGCGGGGTTTCCAGAAAAACTGACAGCTACTATCAATGGACTATTCATCTTTCCTCAAACACCCCAATCCTATCAATGATATTTGCTTCCGCTTACTTAGGAATATTGTCGGAAACCGACGATGGTTGTAGGTGCAGTGTTTTATAATCCCAAATGCACATGCGTCCCCTTTACAGACTAAGACTCGGCGTTGAGGACCAGCTGATTAATTACAGATCAGATACGAGTGAATCAAAAATGACAGATACTCAATTATCTTGTATTTCAAAAAGAAATCTGAGTACTTAAAATACTTTGGACACTTAACTCAACAAAGCAATGAATTACCTTCAATATATTTTCCTCGTTGAGAGAGTTGAGAGAAACACAGCTTACGTTACTAGTGACAATTAATATGTGCCATTTTTATTAGGTAATTACTCCATTACCGTATATTCACTGCTTTTTGCAGCATCTAATTGTTTCTCTACATTAAAAAAAAAAAATCTTTATACTTCCTTGGAACTACTAATATATGTATCTCATTATTCAGCAAAATATACCATAACAGTGATGGCATAAATGCATTTCCATACTATATCTGGACTACCTATCCACATACGCGAACACAATAAAACACAACTCTACAATTGTATCTTATACAAATCTATATATATATACAACGGCTGATAGTTACTTCCTGCGTTTTTATTTAGTATCATTATTTAAGAGTAGCGGACTTGAATTAAATTTCTGCAATTGTAGAAAATTTGTCTGGCCGCGTGCAATTTAAGTTAGCTACCATTTGTGTAGCATCTAACATATGTATCTTCAGATGTGTTTTCTTTATAGATATAGATATATCACACATCCTACTTGGTTCAAAAAAGATCGTGTCAGAAAATTAGAATAGTTTCATATGGAAAATATGTAGATTGTGATGCACAGAATTGTTTAAGTAAATAACCGGAAATATATCTTACATATGCTACATAATTTATCTCACACGGTTGTGGATGGCAATGTACATATGTTACATTTAAGGGCAAAGGTGTTCGTACATATGATTTCCTTCAAAAATCAAGGGAAATTCTGGTACCGACCTAAAAATTTTAATGAATTTAGTTTTATTAATAACATCAATATTTTTCCCGGAGGGTTGCCCACCCCAATTTCGACTAGCTCAGGACGAATGTCTATGTTTTTGGAATTTTGATTTGCCCCAAATATCTGGATGAACATTTGGTGTAAGCATTTCGATTTTGTTTCTGGCTTCAGGACGACCTACGCCCGACGATTACGTGTTGGGAGAGTAGTTCGAAGGATCCCCCTTTCCATCCCCTTTTGTCAAGCTTGCTCTAACTAACTTAGGTATGAAAGCGCAGCGGAATCTGATCAAATAAATGAAATTCCAGATTTTCAGCCAGATAAGAGATATGTGATGATTTATGTCCTTTTAACTGAAAAGGACCCCTTAATGTTGTTAGTTCTATTATTATATGTTAAAATATGAAGCGTATGCTAAATTCACAAAAAATCTCACAGAATTCCATCCTTCTTCTCTGATTTTCAGGATTAATGATGTTCTGAGCAACAACAAGAGGCGCAATCTCAGCAATTATATTTAACAATGCAAGTGAAACTGGATCAGAAAAAAATGACATACATCACTTCAACATTCAAGACGACTCCTCCGCTAATTCACCACATTTGCAATGGAAGTTTTTCAGTAACAGATTTAATTTGATCTAACGAGAAATTTCCCGTATTCTGTCCACGGATATCTAAAGAGGCCTTATTTTCTGGTGCCTTACATACTATTCGTATACATATATTCTACGGGAATCTTGATAGTATTAATGGATCTAGCGGCTAATGGAACTTACATGATATGTTACGATATTACGCTCGCGCAAATTGACTCAAGAAAAAGAGTGAATCAATGAGCTCACAGTTCCAAGATACAACACAACATTCAACTTCATTGTCATCATCACTAAATAAGTGTTACACACTCTATTATTGTAACGCGCTTACAATTTATGATAAAACGTGTCAACCAGAAATAATTTACGAATAAAAAGGTCAGATTAAATGGAAATAAAATTGACCTGGGCCGCTAAGTGTTAATTTCCTGATAGCATAATCGGACAGCCTCGTGACTGATAAAAAGATGGAACAACAATTAAGAATACAATTTCTCTAAAATTTGAACTTTCTTTCGCCTAAAAGGAGAGAATTGGAAGAAGACTTAAAAACAAACTATCTTTAGATAGATTATATGAAAATGGCAATTAAATGTAATTTTTATGAATTATGTTGCTTACTAATTAGTATAACATTGGTAGTTAGAGCATGGACGCCTGACATCACACCGAAGTTGATAAATCCTAAAACAGGTATGTATCTTACAAATATCTTTTCTAGTTTTCAAAAAAAGATCAGCTGAAAAGTTCGTAGGCTAACTTAAGTTGTGCGTTGTTGTGGTACATTAGCGAAGCTTTTAACGAGCGGTGTCAACTCTAGACCATCCCATTATCAGCGGGGTGGTATGCAATCGTTCGAATCTTTTCACACCCAACCAAGTGTGATAAATTTTTAAAAAGTGCCTATTCCCTTGATCGGATGTCAGAACGGTAGGTGATCCATACCTCCAAATCCAATTTGTGAAAAATGCATCAGAAATATCGTCAGCAGCGATGTTCTTCAGTGGGATGGCCTCCGGCTATCGTGTATCCTGGTCGATCAACGTAAGGACATAGGAATATCCTCTCGATTGCGTTAACGGTCCAACTATGTCGTATATATATAACTGAATCATGTGGCTGGAACACACCATCACGGAGAACATCAACGGAAGATGACCCTCGATTAAGAAGGCCTTCAACCTTAATCGACGACTTTCATGTGGCCAAAGTGAATGCCCTTGTGCGTTCCAATCGTCATTTGACGATTCGAGAAATAGCAGAGGAGCACCTCATTTGAGTCATATCAGGAGATTTTGACCCCAAAAATTGGAGATGCCAAGGGTTGCAGCCACGACTGATGACAAAGGATCAAAAATCGCATCGCCAGGAGGTTTGTCAGGAGCTCTTGGGAATGGGGAATGCTAATGGAAACTTCTTGAAAACCGATTCAAAGGATGTTATCCATCATAAATTCCTCCGAAAAGGTGACACAATCAATCGCTATGGATACATCCAAACCCTGAGCACTTTACGCCAAAAGATTCGACGGAAGAGTGGTTTTTCCACCACGACAACGCGCCTTGTCACACCTTCGCGAGTTTTTTGCCAATAATTCGACAACAACGCTTCCCATCCTCCTATTCTCTTAACCTGGCTCCCTGTAACGTCTGGCTGTCCCCAAAACTTAAGTACCCAATGCAAGGACAGCGGTTTCAGACGACAGAAGGGATCGAGGAAAACACGTTGGAACAGTTGTTTCCGCAGGGGTTTCCAGGCTGGAGTTTTATAAAATTTAAACCTTTGTTTTATAACAACGGAATACGTATAAAACAATCGAAATTTTCTTGAATTACGATGAGAAACGTTTTTTGTTTCGATGATGAATAACTTGTCCTCTTTATCGCGAGTCGTGGTCGACTCTGGAAATTACAGTAGCATCATCTGTATGTTAGTCTATGAACTTTTTAGTCCACCTGCTATTCACTAAGCTTCAAAATCCAAACTAATTCTTTCCACTTTCTCCCGACTCTAGAAAAACTTCCAGTATTTTTCGGTAACACAACAGACTATTTCAAAATACTCGATCAAGACGATAATACGATTTTGATAGGGGCTAGGTAAGTCAGGATTGAATATCAGAATCCCCTAGAAAGCAATCTTACGGTAACAATAATTTTTTCCTAGAAATAATATCTACAACTTAAGCTCAACTGATCTTCGAGAAAGAGAACGCATTGAATGGATATCATCTGATGCCGATCGTGAACTATGTGCCCTGAAAGGCAAAACGGAGCAGGACTGTCAAAATTACATACGAGTATTTGCTCGTTTAGATGATAAACGGATAATGATATGCGGAACGAATTCATACAAACCACGATGTCGTACTTACACTAATTTTCACGGAGCAGCACAGGACGACCGGACGTTTGAAGAGAGTGAGGCACAAGGCCGATGTGCCTACAATCCCACCCATAATAGTACATACGTTTTCACAGGTAAGTTTGAATATCCTTTTTGACTAGGCATATATCTTATTGCATCCTTTTTACAGATGGTCAACTATATTCAGCGACGGTTGCTGATTTTTCCAGCGCCGATCCGCTGATTTATCGAGAGCCCCAACGAACTGAACAGTATGATCTAAAACAGCTTAATCAACCAGATTTTGTCAGTGCAATGGAAATGAATGGTTATGTCCTGTTTTTCTTTCGCGAAATCGCTATGGAATATATGAACTGCGGAAAGGTAAGTAATCAGGGATTTGTCCTCTGCCTGATAAAAGGAGATGCATAGTGGAGTTGATTTTAAAATTTTCTTAAATCCACTTTATAGGCAATATATTCGCGGATAGCAAGAGTTTGCAAAAATGATAAGGGAGGCCCATATGGGTTTGCCGATCGATGGACATCATTTTTAAAAGCACGTCTCAATTGCTCGATGCCGGGCGAGTATCCTTTCTATTTTGATGAAATCCGTAAGTAGTATTGCATTTCAAACTATATTCATCTGATTTATGATGGTATTCATACAGAGGCAACTAGCAAGATAATTGAGAGCCTGTATCAGGATCGTCGGAGCTCAATCATTTACGCGGTTTTCACAACTTCAATAAATGCAATCCCTGGTTCAGCTGTGTGCGCTTTCAGTACAGACGAGATCGTGGAAGCATTCGAAGGTCCATTCAAAGTTCAAAAAAATAGTACATCGGTTTGGCTACCTCTATCCGTGGATAATTTACCAGAACCTCGCCCAGGTCGGTGTGTCGATGACTCCAGGACTTTACCAAGCTCAGTGGCCAGCTTTATTAAGACGCATTCATTGATGGAGAACGCGGTCCCAGCTATGTATGGCCGACCCTTGTTTACGAGTGTTAGTTTCAAATATCGTCTTACCGCGGTCACTGTCGATCCACAAGTTATCACAAAGGATGGCAGTGCGTTTGATGTAGCATTTGTTGGAACAGGTGAGAAAAAGCCACTTTTTTCAAAAGAACTTAACTTCATTTTTGGGAATTTACTTTAGATGATGGTCGAGTTATTAAATTCATCAACGTTCCGCCAACAAATCATAGTCCTGAAGCTTCTAATGATGTTGAAACTGTAGTCATCAGTGAAATTCAAATTTTGGATAATATGCCAGTACGCGAATTGACGGTTGCAGGGAACTTGATTGTCGTAGGTGATGGGTATATAAAGGCCATTCCACTTCATCACTGCTCTCAAATTGTCACCTGTGTCGAGTGCATCGATATTCAGGATCCTTACTGTGCATGGAATATTCAAAATCATGAGTGTGGACCATTACCGTCTATAACCAATCCACGAACGTTGGATGACTTTATTCAGAATATCACTTCACCTGAGCATGGCCGACGTGAATGTGAAAAGAATGGAGATTCTGGTAATCGCATCGACCAAAGATATTCAGTGTCCCAGCCAGCTCGAGGTACACTTTCGGCAGTTGCTCAGCGACCATTAAATTACCCGATGGTGAAGAGCAGGGAGCCGGGGAATGATGGAAACTTGTTGGAAAATACCATTACACGTAAGTAGAGAGCATTGTTTTTAGGGGAAACATCCTTGTTCAGTCTGATTTTGGTTTTGTTTCAGATCATTTAGTCAATGATGCGAATGACTTACAATTGGCTAATACAAGCTTAAATTGGTTTTGGCTTATTGCCTTACCTCTCATGGTGACATTTCTAGCCATCGGGATTGTGATTGGACGTCTGCTAACGAAAAGGGCGTGTAAGAATTCACCCTTTGCCGAACACCGAAACGAATTGACTTCGTAAGTATCTACAACGCTGATATGTGATATCTTAAAATTAAATCTTTTATTTATTTGAAGTAATTAAGACTTTTTAGGAATTAAAATGCAACCTCGTTTTCGTCGCTAGTAGAATTATTTTATTCAGCAAATATCGATATTTCGGGAACACATTACAGGTGTATACACCCTTCACTGAAGAAAGGAACAAATTGTTCCCGAAATGCCCAGTTTTGCTGATTTCTACTAGCGACGGAAACGGTGTTGAATTTTAATTCCTAAAAGCACTAGTGAAGGGAACAAGCGGTTCCCGAAATATCGGTATTTGCTTAGTTAACAAATATCTAATTATGTTAATTTTTTTATTTGTTTTATCCCTTTTTCCTTTAAGATCCCGACCACTTAACTCAAGGACAAGTGGCAAAGATACGAATCTTCTTATGAACGTTGGTCCACGTAATAATAAACGAGACAATTTAGAAAATGAGTTCGTTGTTGGTGATAAGGATCGTAGTCATGAATGTAAAAATTCCACGGAAAATTTAGAAAAGGTTGTGCATTGCAAAACGACTGGTACATTAACAAAAGTGAAGAGTACATATATTTGAACATACGAATCAACAAAACTGTTAGGGAACGATCAAATTTACATAATGTTATCGAGACTGGTAAGTAAAAGAGGCCAGAGAAACGAAAAAGATATAGTGCGAGGAGATACAATTCAGCCAAAGTCACAGCTTATGTGGTAGGTATAGTTTAATCGAATTATTGTAATATTCGATCGAATTTATAGACGCTACTAATAGTTGTGATATAAGGACGAAGCTGAAGGATCTCTCAGAAGAATTTTCATAGAAATAAAAAGCAATCAATCTGCTATTTACGAATTTTTTTTTTGTCGTAATAAGTAACATCTAAAACTTCAAATTTCCCGCGTGCCTCTTTCGAAGAACATAAGCGAAGAACTGTATTATATACATAAAATAAGGTAATATACATATATATTTTTATATGAAAAATTTAGATTAGAAAAAACGAATTTGTGATCTAGAAATATATCAATTTGATGTGAGGCAATCGTAAAATTGTGTGTTTTAATAAGATGAATGAATTGAATAATATTTAAAATGATTTTTACAATATTCTGTTGTTTATACTGACATAAATTAAGTAGTTTTAACTAAGCGTACCTAGTTTCTTATAATGCAATCATTTACTAGCTCGAAATAACCCTCAGTTATGCTGTTCGTGATATGCAAACATTTTCTAAATTTTAGAAATTAGATAACCAGACCATTCCTGTTATGTGTAAATTTTAAACAAAACTACATATATTTCATATATGACTTTATATATATAAAAATATGTATTTTTGTGTGATGTTTGTGTCATTCATCGAATATTTTAGCGAACAATCTGACCGGTCCGTGACAAATTATCGTATTCATGCTAGCTCATAATTTTTGTACAAAAAAAAAACAACTGAAATTTCAGATAAGTCTCGTATTTTAAGTATTTATTTATAAAACCCGCTTTGTAGGCTGACCATATTGTGCGTGTGATGCTTTTTGTCATGGTTTTAGTATTGGAAATACAGGTTTCAAGTCATAAATCTAAATATTCATTTTCGTAATTTTTGAGAGCATTTATAATTCTATTAAGGGAATTTTGAAGTTTTTTCGATTATTATCCAAATTTATTGACCTCGGTGCTTTATATGTCTTACCAAAATTGTCTTATATGCTACAAGCATATTTAGTAATACAAAAACTTCGACTATAAAATAAAAGCGTGCCGATAGTAAAAAAAATACGCTAAACTGCGTAGTTAGCAAAATGAGAAAGAGAATAAATCCGTCCCTCGTGTTATATATACAATTTTAAGTATTAACAATTCACTATTTCCGCTTAACTTACTATATGCAGTTCACTTCATGGCGCAATCATATTTATGTATGAAGTTTTGGTATCTACTTAACTATCGAACGTAAATTATTTGTAAAAAAAAATAAAACGATTGAAGTCCATCAAAGCACACCTACTTGTAAACTGACTATGTTCGAAATAGAAAAAAATAAACTAATCATTCAATACTTGATATGTAAATACAAAATGCAACAGTATCATACTAAAATCTAATTAATTAATTTCCATTTTATCGAATATTTATATGAGAGCACAGTTCATTGAACAACAGTGCATATAAGAGAATTAAAACGATGCCTTATTGAAAACACGAAAAAATGAAACCATTACAAATACATGTGTATATATAGCATGAATGTCCTAGGTGATAACTATCGTCAAATTATATATTATTTTCTAATGATTTAAGGAAGCTAAAAACAAATTAGCGGAATGGAATTTAGTGGTTTATACTCTATGATATGTGAAAGAAGAAAACACGATAGAAAACAAACTATTGAAAATGTGAACCACCAAAAAAAAATATTTTTTTATAATATAAAAATAAATAAAATTTGACAGTCGAGAAATTATAAGCAATATATGTATATACAATATGTAAATTTTTTATATATCGAAATATATAAATGGAAAAAAAAAACGAAATTCTAAAAAGAAATGGTTTTTAATTTCCGTTACACGGCTAACTGATAACACAATGGAGTTGTGGTAAAAACCAGGGAGGTGTACCAATACACTGGCCTAATAAAACAAATCAGGAATTCGAGAAGATAATAATAAACTTTGTTTGGGTAAGCCATAATAAGCGATGGATGAGGTCCGTCAGTGAATAAGATTCCGTCTACTCCATCAATCATTCAAAATATTTCACCTAAGTGTAAGTCAGGAAAAATTTCTGCCCCTAAGCATACGCGCAGACACATCAACGACCAAAACAATTACCAACAAACTCTTCTCAAATATCCCCAACAACCATATTAAAAAAAAAATTCCATTCACTCCATACATACTCGCTTCGTCTCAGTCGGAATAGGTGCTAAGGCGCTATTTAAAGAAGGGAACGATCGCTTTTTTATCTACACGCCTAGATATCTAAAGCCAGTCAATCTAGTCCTTCGTGGACTAGATTGCACTTACTCGTCTCGAGAAACCCAGGGCGAACTCCATCGCATAGGAGTTACTAAGGCAACGTAACGTTGTGCAACGCTCCACACGGTCCACGCCAATGCCCAAGAGGCAGGAGATAGCCCCATCTGCACCAACTGCGGCTCAAATACACATCCGGCGAGTAACCGCAACTAACCAATGTTTGTTCAGAGCCGGGCCCACCAAATTCAATCCACTTTCCCTTTAAAACCAAGCCAAGCCAACTGATGCACCTAAAACTTCCTCCCTCTCCAACTAACCGTCCTTACCATGAATTGACCGTTTTTCACCGTTCGAACATGCTATCCTACATCGACCTCTTCCTGGTAAGCAACAACCTTCCTAACCAATCGTACCGTATCACTACTCTTCTAGACCTTTAAACTTTCCCAGGCCGCAGCGACCACGATCACTTCAGTATTCAACATGCAGGCATATCCCTGAACCAGCATACGTGCATATGTCCCCGCTTAGCCAAACCTCGATCAGTCACTTCCTTTCCGCAAAACATCAACACTAAGATTCTTGCTCCCTTCCTACCCCGTCTTTTTAATTCATGCATCCTTACAACCCATTTCCCCACTCTTTGGAAAAATGCCCACATCATTCCCATCCTTAAAAAGTAACTTTCCTCTGCTTTGCCGAACAACTATTGGCCAATTTCTCTCCTGAACACCACTTCCAAAATTTTTTAACATCTCCGCCAGGACATCAGTTTTTCTCACGTGTCTGATAACAACATTATACCACCTTTCCAATTTGCAAACAAACAAGGCCATAGTCCCTCCCGCGTCCTTCTCATCCTTTAAACCGACATATGAACCAACATGAAGGAAAACATCCCTACCACTGCCTGCCGGCTTGATATAGAAAGACCTTCTACTCCGTCTGGTACGAAGGCCTGATCTTTAAGTTATCAAATTCCTCAATCCGCCCTGAAATAAAACTGTTTTGTTATAAACAGCTGATAACACCTTTGATCCCATACGACTTCGTCGCCTGGTACGCGAAAGAAGGTCCTTCCGATTAGCCACGCCCGGTTCCTATCTCCGTTCCAACCAATTCCTCTATGATAGTATCATCTCTCGTTTTCTGGAAGTGTTAGCCAACAGTTTCGGTGTCAGGTTTCCAGTTCGCAATTAGTCCGTTTTAACTATCCTCATCACGACAATTCAATACTAAATTCAATTCTTTTTCTTAACTAAAAGATACTCCTTATCTAATCTCATGCCTTCTGTAGCAGTGGCAGTAAGATTTAGTCTGAAAGCGCTAGAGCTTTTCTATATATGCTTTCCATTTTCCAAGAACATTCACAAGAGACGAAAAATGGTCTGAATATCTGAACATAAATTGCTAAATTGCGAAGTATTTATTTGCCACCGACAGAGCTTCCACGACAGGGATCAAAAATTAACCTCAGGACATTAACCTTTAGTAAGGACTCTTAACACATTTCCACGCTTTTGGTAAATACAGGAAATCTCAGCAGGTTTGTGGCTAGAATAAAAGCAGACACACAAGTTTGAGGAGACACCCGAGTCCTTACTTTGCTTATCGAAGGAAACTTGCTCTCTAGCTCAGGAGAAAGCCGAAATGCTTGTGCTGACCAACGAGGGGGTTCTCACAGTCCTCTCTATTCAGGTTAGTGAAACATTGGTCTTGTCGAAGCCGGCGAGAAAATGCCATGGCATCATGATAGACGCGAAGATGAGCTTCTTCGACTAGATTAGAAACACCGTAGGCAAGGCTGCGGAATGTTTGCGATTTGCGAGTTGATGTCCATTGTCGGAGGTGCCTTATCCAGCAGGCGTTGCTTGTTGATTAGTGTGGGTCAGTCTCAATGGTTGACTGTCTTGCATCCAAGGACACCATAATTGAGGCCATGCTGCAGAGCGAGGACAGATGATGTCGAGTACATCATCCAAACTTTGCCGTGGAGCGAATGAACCTGTCTTGGGACGTCAGATTTAGGGATTTAGTTAAAGGATAAAAAACGTTAAAGGCTAAAAAATCTTTTCTATAAAAGAAATAGTTATTTTTTGTTTATAATGTTGTTCATTTATTTGTTGATTAAATTAAATACATTTCATGTTATTTGATCAATCCCATTTGGCAACGTCTATGTCAAATAATTTATACATATTTTCATATTAGAAAGAATTCTACTATTATTTCGACAGTTGTAAACCTAAAATACTTCTAAAAGGAGCATTTTTTGATGATCTATTTATGATAATTATAATAATTGAGCATTATTATCTCGAAAATGTTATTTTTCAATTGATGAACGTGTTCATTTCTATGTCTTTCAGTTTTTAAATCTGTCCTACCCATATTGAGATAATTTGTGGTATAGTAATATATAGTAATACTTCTTCAAGATATGCCCCATAGGCCCGGTCACGAAATTAAGAAAGGAAAAATTGTCATCTGTTCACTCCTTTGTGGAGACAGTCTTTTCTCTTATTGTTATTTTATCTTAGCTCCTTCTCAATGAGACTGTACTTTAATTTCATTTTAATGAAAATTATAATATACAGTTGTAAGGCTACAGCGCCAGGACAAGCAGAAAGCCGGACTTAAAGGTCCATGACACAACCTGGATTATTACTAGGAGCACGACATTGAGAGATTAATACGAAACCAAGTCGGTTTAGACAGCTACTATCGCCATATAGATATTTTTTTAGCTAGAAAAGGCGATCTTGAGCAAAAAAATCTTTTTTAAAGATGAAAATTCTGGAACTCTAAAAAAGATAAACTGAGATCCTGGTTTTCAGCGCTTCACTAATTACTAGTGTGTAGTATAAAACGAGATCTACATTGAACATGCCAAATTGAAATAGAGTTCTCTGCGAATTTGGTGTATTTTCTTATGAGGGGTTGTCCTCATTAAACAGTGACGAGTGGATTACAAAAAGTAGCTTAGGACGACTTCCTGATGGAATTATTTCTAGCCTCAGATTAGTGTTAAGCGTAAATTAATTTTATGAAAGAGCTGTTTCTAGTTTTGATGAATCTTTGAGACATAGGCTTAGTAGCTACGCTTTTCAAATCTATCTGACATTTTGAACTCGCTTATTCAACGAATTGTTTTAATTTTACACGGTACTTAAGCAAAAAAAGGATTAGGGTTTTTGTAAAGGAAAATAAAGTGTCTAGAAATTATTAACCAGTTTTATAAAGAACAATCCATGTATATTAAATATCGCGTTTCTCTGCTTTTTTTCTGCATTTAACTTTGTGAATCTTTAGGACAAAACTACTAACATAAACTCCAATATAAACTCAATAGTCCTGATGATGTGTTGAGATATCATATAAGACTTCAATGAAGTCATCACGATTTACATGTTGGGGTGTACTACAACTAGGAAGCAATTCGAACTCCTCATCAATGCCAGCGAAATCAAATGACTTTATCAAATTGGTTTCATCATCATTCCCTTCGTGATCATTTTTATTTTGTACCGGCGAGCATCCTGTATATGTTGTACCTACATCTTCAATGACTACATTTGTTACTGTCTGATTATTCCGAAATGCTGCGCCCTCATCACCATATGGGTTCAGGGCTGATATGACGACATTCGCGCTTGGTTGTGGTACTTCACTTGCTAGATATATCTGAATAATACAGAACAAGACGTAGATTTGTAAGTTGTAAGATACCTAGTAATATATCTATAAACTAAACAGATATAGGGACACATCTTGCTCACCTCATTACCACATTGGCTGTCCATTGCCATTGATGTAACCATGGTAGTTATGAGTTCTGGCACGCCTGAATCTTTAGCTGATACTGTCGATAGTCCATCGGATGCACTAGCTGGTGCGAAACTATCACTATCGAACATATCATCAGCGGAAGACATCAAATCCAACGTATTTATATTTAAATAGTCACCATTCGTTATATCGCCCAATACATGAAATTCATTCGATGTCTGGCTAAGATTAATTTGATGATGATTTTGTTCTTGATTGGCGATATCATGCGTATTCTGGGCCGCAACTACTTGAGCAATTTGCTGATCAACTTCGATGATACTCCCTATGCCAATATCGTCTACATGCAGGGTGTGATCAACACTTATCGAAGCATTTATACTATTCAGTGTTCGATTGAAGAGATAATTGTTGTTTTGGCTACCGGCAAAATCGTCTATTATAAGATTTACATCTTGATTTGTCAAATGTTTAGAATTAATAGACGTGATATGAGGCCGATCGTTACAGCACTTCCGTCGTTTTTCAGCAATGGTCGGAGATTCAGAACTTTTTGGGGATGATATTGATGTGCGAACACGACTACGATTGCGAATACGTTTACGTTCGCTCTTGTTTGCATCAATTCCTAGCTCCCAGTAGCCTCCTTTGCCATCACCTTTGTTATAAACGTTACGATCGATTTTACGAAAACAAAATTGTAATGAAAGGTTATGACGAATTGAATTCTGTAATTTCATCATTGGAAAAAAAAGATACCAATTACTTTAGTGGTTTCAAAAGGAAGGAAGTTATCAGGCAATGACCCAACAACTTCCTTTGGTAAATTAGTTAAACTATTTAGGAAATTCACTAAATACTCGTAGAACTCAAAATAACATAATTTTGAACACAAATTAAGAAACAGAAAGAGATCTAATAAAACGAAAGTAAAAAGTTGTGTTCAGATATAATGACCCAAAACCCATCCTCTTGACTGCCTAAGCTAGTGCGAAAAATAAAGTGAACAAAATTGAAATTGAGTGCGAGACGAGTTATGTTGAAACGCCAGGTCGACGACAGCACACTGTCCTCCCAAGGACTGGATCATAACCCAAAAAGGATCTATCCCATTGGGGATAGCGAGAGCAAAGCTCAATCTAGTTCCAAAGGCAGCCCAGAAGCTACAGTCCCATGCTCATCAACAACAATTACAACGAAAGCCAGCTACAATACTACTCCGTACGCACTTTAGCCGTCAGTACTAACGCTAGTTGAGCCGGAAACAATTTCCGGAGGAGGAAAATTCCTCCTACATCATCTCCGGAGCTAACACCCATCTGGCGAGTAACCGCAACTGCCCAGACATAACCTCCTCCCTCCCTACAAAGTCCAACCCAATCTTTTCCACCAAACCCAACCCAAACCCTCTCAAATTCCACCTTCCCTTATCACACAATCTCAATCATTCTCATACGCAGCTGTGGCTAGAAACTAGGCATCCCCATTCCCTCCGTCCAATCCATTAAGTACCTCGGGAGACATCTAAATACCCGTCTATCTCCCGTCCCACAAGTAAACTCCATCCTTCTCAAAACCATGGTTGGGTTGAAAATACTCTGTTGCTACAGCAACTTATCACTTATAGCTTCGTCTCCCCAGCCCAACTGGAGCAACTAGTCTCTCTGAGAGTGAACTGCCTCTCTTCTAGGGTGATGTGTGGCTTTCCAGGAGCCACACCATGTACGAGGTGACCCTACTATACTGTAACAAAACATTACAGATCTAGACCGGGGAAAAATAATGTGAGGGAGCGTGTTCTCCTTGAGGCATTCGCGGAGTTAGACGTAGTACTTGCAAATGTTGGGGCCTCGTACACTTTCAGGGCAAGGGGCCTGGGGTCTATAGTGGGCTTGAGTGCTGCTTTAGCCAGTAGAGTCGATTGGCATGTCAGTGAGGACTATACTTACAGCGACTACCAGACAATCCGCGTGGAATTAAGGGCGAATCGAGCTCGAAAAGGAGTTCTCGCAGAATGCTCGGCTGGACGGCGAAAACTTTTGAGGGGGACACATTTTCCGCGGCGCTTAAACCCGACATATCCCTGAAGAGTACAGCTAGAGAAAAAGCCACCCAAATCACCCGATGGGTGACGGAAGCATGTGATGCTACTATGTCCACAACCCCTAACAAGCCACAAAATTACCTCGTGGGCAGAGGCGCTTGCAAATTCTCGGAGACGGAAGCAGATGAATTCGGTTTACCGGCTGATGGTTTCGAGGGTCAGCAGTGCTTTTAGAATCACACCAGGTGCGACAGTATTGGTGGTAACGGGTATGATCTCCGTCGAGTCGACATTCTGGCGATAGAAATCAGGGTGTTGTACCATGCAAGACATATGAAGAAGCACAAAGATTATCTCTGGCAACGCAGATAAGACGAGTCTACGAATGGAAGCGTTACGGTGTGGTTTGAACGGAAATATGAGGAGGCCAGCTACCACATTACCCAGCTTTTCACAGGCAGTATCTGCACCGCTTTAAATTGGATGACTCTCCGTCTCTAGAGGCGGTAGCATACTGAAACATCCCGAGCATGTGATGTTTCACTGCTCAAAGTTCGCAGTGGAGAGGAGAAACCTCAACAAAACGTTGGGCAGGAGGGTGAGCGCGGAAAACTTAGTTGCGGAGATGCTGAGGTCCAGGGAGAACTGGCTTACAGTTTCCTCCGCAATCGTGAAAATGTAAGAGGAGTTGCTGCAGAAGTAAGAAGGAGGAAAGCCGAAAGGTGAAGAAGGACGAGTGACTAAAGACAAACCGACTCCGCGAAGTAATACAAATGGGAGTCCCGGCAGGCTAGACCTGGAAAGACCGGGGGTGACTTTTAGTGAGTGCGAATCCCACGCGCGTCCGCTGTATCCATCCTCGGCGTTGGTGCGGCTTATGTGGCAGTCTGTGCCTGGAATGAAAATTCTTTGCTTTACCAATGCAAGCCGTGAGAATCACAGGCGCGAGATAAGCCGAGCGAAGCCGGGAACTGAAAAACAGACTAAAGAAGGCAGGGATTCGTGGTAGACAGGACTAAAAAGGTGTTTTAGACGTCATGGATGGTAGCGACATCCTTTATGGAACTAGCATCGATGATTCAATGTGAGCTAAACCGATAAAACTCGGTTTCATGTTATCAAAGACGGTGCCCCTCATATCTGATGATAAATAAAAATAAAAAATGCATTTAAATTAAAGAAAAAAATCTAAAAGTTAAAAAAATATAATTTAATTCTAAAACAGAAAATTCCTAGCAATGGCATGGGCCTAATTTACTAGTTTTAATAATTTAAGAAATGGCACAGGCTTCATTACTGACATGAAGTGCCAAAAAATACTAAATATATAGAAAGCAACCTCCATAGAAAATAAAAATCTATCTAAAATACCATTGAAATTGAAATTGAAATTGACATGCTTATTTTGCTCATACACATAATTTTTTTCTTACGTTCCAATTATTTCGAACCCTGTAATAACCAAATTTACTCTGGATCCATGAGTATATATGTTGCAATGTCATACGTCCGTTTTCAAGCATTGCCATTGCAATCATTTGAGCATAATTGAAAGGTGGTTTATCAGTCGTATCCATTTGATATAATTCCGCTGATTTATTATAATTTTCCCAATTTCTAGAAGAATTTTATACAAAAAAAAATAAGTAAAAATCTATATTTTCCACACACATTTATCTGTATCTACGCTAAGAAGCTAGATTTGTGGGAAATTAATATATTAATCTACAATTCTCGTGTATACTACAAAAACCACAGATACGACTATGAAGAGCAACAAAGTGTGATTGATAAAGGTGCAAAAATTAAACTGTGTAAACTGCATGGATATATCCTGTTCGAAAATGGTCTAATGTCGTGAGTCCACATCAATAAAAATGTATGTTGAATGCAACACCACGAGCAGGAATTTCTATGAAAGTAGATGTGTCATAGTGCATTAAAATTTATTACTAATTCAACGCATATCCGGGAAATCGTCAGTGCCCGGACAAACGTCAAAGGATTTGTGCCTCATAAGGCCCTCACCAATATTAGTTAGATAGTCTGCCTAAATTTAACACCTCACTCAGGAGTCAAGAGGTAACTGAGTCATATCAGGCCCGCACTGTTTTGGTCTGCTTTTGGGTCATTTCATATCTACTTGGATTCTTAGGCCAGTTTTTACTAACGAGTTGTCGTCAATGTTTATTACATGACTATACCATTGAAGATGCCTTTATTACAGCGTCTCCCCAATGGGTGCAACACCCACCAACTTTCCACGGCGCTCTTCGATCGATGAGCAAGCTACCATTTTTATTATTAGCACAGCAGAACTTACCCCCATCCCATGAAAAAAGGGGGGTGCATTTCACAACTGTGTTTTTTGTGATCGACGAAAGACAATGAAAGACGTCTTGTGGTAATGGAGACGAAGATGTGGCCTTAGACTAGCGGCCTAACACGCTCTGATCACATTCGAAATGAGGATATCCTTGATCGATATGGGGTTCCACCGATCGTGGAAAAATTGCGAGAGAGGCGTCTTCGATGATATGGTTGTGTAATTCGCGCTAACGAGAATTCACTTACCAAGATTGATCTGTACATCGAAGTGAATGGTAAAGGACGCTAGATTGTGCTTTGAAGGCCTCGCGACTACATCCAAATCAGGCCTTTAATAAAATAAGATGACGCAACCGACCACGGCGAGTCGACCCCGCTTGTGAACCGGACAAAGGTTGAATAAAAAGAAGAAAGGTAATCATCATCACCTTCAGACAGGATTAAAATTTGTGGGAAAATACTATCCAATTTGTGCTAAAAATACCTACCGCAAAAAAATTTGGCGAACATTTTTATTTTTGTGGACTAAGTTTAAAATTATTGAAAAAATCTATATCCTACTTTTAAGCACACACCACACACTTTTAAAGAAAACATGCACACAAAAAATCACACTTACTGTTTTGCTTGGCCTACGAATCGTTGAAAACGATCATTTAATGTATCTTTTTTTGTAAGCGATGGCACTGAACCCGGTACATTAGTAGATTTTCCGGCAGAATGGCTATCTAAAGCATCATCATCCAGAATAGGATTAACTGAATTTGGCCATTCAACTAGATTTTTTAATTGTGTTAACCAAGTTAAGTTTGTCAACTCCTGAGTTGAATCATCATCATCATCCTCATTATCATGTTCATCATCATCGCATGTTCCAGTGCTGCTATCCTGATCATCATGTTGTGGCTCCTTGGAGCATTCAATTGAGTTTTCTGATTGAGCTGATGGGCTAGGACCTAAAATGTGTTGTGAAAAGATTCCCTTGTTTAAAAACAATATTATCTGAATTTGTAAAGTCCATTGTAGATCTATCCTGATGCAGAGACAGTAGGTGAGTACTCTTTCTCCCATCTTACTTTAAATGATACGGGAAGGATTCAAATCTTAGATCACAGATAAAGGAGGGGGGACAATTGCATTGCACTTTCCCAAGGTGGTCGACAAGTGGGTCACCTCGAAGGCACTTGGCGCAGAACATTAGAGGCGGAGTGCGGGCATCTCCGGAAGTCGTGAAGGGAGCTGAAGGTAATCGCGGTACGTACGTAGATGTGGTTGACACGCCCCCCGCCAAGGGGTGAATGGCAACCGTATTAACGAATATTTACATCTTCATTAAATATTGTCAAATACAAGAGCACTGTCGAATAGTATTAATTCCCACTTTTGGCTCCGTACTAGTATGACTATATGTTACCAAACGGGTTCGGACAGACAAGGCAAACTTGCAACGATCCTTGCTATCCCCAAACTAAGTCGACTCATACGTCCCAGTTGGTAGTCCCGTATAGTCAACCTGGTGGCGAACTAACTTGAGCGGCAACAACGACAACGACCCGACATGGAATTGCGTGACATCTCGTCGAAACAATAAAAACAATAATTGAAGCCATCCTGCAGAGCGAGGGCACGTGGAGCCGAGTAGAACGTTACACTCAAGGCATTCTTCAGGCGAGAACTATGGAGATGGATAGAAGAGACGCCAGGGTAGCCGCGGCTCTCTGCATCCACAGGGTTTGCTCCTGTACTGAATAGGCCTAGCCTTATGTAATGTGCCAAACGGTTCTGGGTTATAGTCTTAGACGATTCAGAGGGGCGTTTTAACGGGTAGTCGGGATAGACAGGTAGCGAGTTGATTCGAATAAGGTTTCGTTGCCACAAATCCTTAAAAACAAAATTGTAATGGTTATCATTGATTCCACGCCTCCAGGTGTTGACGGTATTGTCAAAATATGATTCAAGTCATCAAAAAATTAGAACTCAACGAGCAGTCTGGTTTCAAATCCAGATCTGGAATTGAACTATTTCTTAAGATACTTTTTGAGAGATTTTGTCATCACCTGCTTTTCACTGATTTTGAAAAGGTTGTTAACAGCGTATTTGAGGATTTTTGACAAATCGTTTTGGGAGTTGCACTGACAACAAGTGGAAAGGTTCGTTTCAAACTATTATATTATGTTTATAATCAACCGAATAAGTTATTCATAATTATAAAAATTTGCTTACTTATGGAATCCGTTACGTAGAGTAACTTCGATTGTCCAGCATTGTAAAAATTTAGATACATTTCAGGTTGAGAATCTTCAGCAGTTGCCATCACTTACCTGAAACAAATGGAAAATAATTGAATTAGATGATAAATGAAATAAAGATAAAACACATTTAATGCGATTACAACCGCTCACTAATATTTTTAATATTTCAATAAAAACAATGAATTTTCACAATAAATTTCCTGTGGATATGAGGATGTTGTGTTAATTCCAGAATTACTAATTTATCCACGTGTCACGGAATATTCTAAGGGTTCAAGTCCTTTCAACTTCAATTAATTAACTATAACCTATTCTGATTGATGATTATGAAATAACTACATCATAAAACATAAGAATTTAGGGAATTTTCACTGAAATTTGTGCTTATGAAATAGGTAAACCATAAAGAATTAGTACTAAATTATTTTCACCACAATTGACGTGTGTATTGTATTATTATTAACACATCCACTTCTTTTTAATGAAGAGGTAACCGTTAAACCGCTTTACACTTTTCACCTCTGAGAGAAAATATTTCCAGCAAATATGAACATTAAAATCACTTGAAACTCGTCCTTTTTTGTAAGGTTCCAACAATTGTTAATTTAATGTTAATTTTAACAAAATTTTATTCAATGAAAATATTAGACATGATGATATTGCACAATAGTGAAATCTTGCTCGCCATTTTGTTCGACTGTACGTTCAGTTGCCAAGCTTCAGTTGTATACTTGTGTCCTTAACCAAAAAGGAATAGCCCTATACTCTCCATACACTGACCATTGGCCAGTTAGTAAGTGTAAGTAGAAGATAATACTTGTCGCCGGTTGGTTGGTGGCTAGTTAAAAAAAGTAGTAGTATCACGAGGGCGAACAGTGAACCATGCTATGTTGTATACCTTAGCAAGGGGTGAAAGAGAAAGCTTCTCATTTCAAAATTTTCTAAGAATCAGCTATAAGGACGATTTTGTAAAAGGAGTAGGCATATGGGAGAATATTAATAAGGAATTAATGATTAGATTGAAAGTATCCAATATCTTATTTAAAAGCCCAGAAAATAGTAAAATTATTAAGAATATGCCAGGTTTTATAGGAACTATCGGAAGTGCTAAGCGACATAGGGTCGCATAATATTACAAGCAGAATAAATATATCTGCGTTTAAAGTAATAGCAACCAGTACGCATTTTTTTATATTTAAAATTCGCGAATAAGCAGAATAGATAAATTTTGATTTCTTTACTATTCTTTACTGCCCTATTCCCACTTTTATATCGTATGCAATTGGACTACCACCCTCCTTTTGCTGATATATTCATGTGTGTCACTGTTGACATCATCTATTAATAATTACACCTGATTGTGCAGAGGGGGAATTCAGAGTCAATAAAAAAGTACATAACCATGTCGATAGAAGTAACACCTGTTTTCAGTAATACTGAAGGGAAATTCCAAATGCAATAGTTTTCCAAAGTTTCATTACCGGTGCCTGGATCATTAGAGCAGAACCCTAACTTCATTATTAATTCTGGGATATGTGTATTTACAGATGGTTGTGTATTGGAAATTAGTTTAAGAAAGAATGTTCTCTTGGGTTTCAGTAAAATTATTCATGAAAATGGAAAAATATAAAATTAGCACTAAAAGATTTGTGGTTTTCAGTATTGGCAAGATTTAGGTTTTTTCATATTTGCTGCTGGAACTGAAGAAGCCTCCAAGCAATATAGCTAAAAGCAGCGCAAGACCTACTCTCGCAAACCATCTATGGGAAGCCCATGGAAGCTACCATAATCAGCGAGCCTTTCCGCAACAATAACATTGATGCCTGGGGGACAGATGTAACTGGCAAGGCGCCAGAATGGGCGTGAGGAAGTCAAGCCATTCAAGAAGTATGGAGTTTCCAGAAGTTTGTCAAGGCAAAAATAGCTGGCATCTAGTTGCTATGCTCCACCAAGTGTGACGATAGCAGAGATCGCGGAGTTGCAGGCTGCATGTCTTCGAGCTAGAAGGATCTGCCAACGATTTAGAGAAAGACCAGACTTCGATGATAAACGGAAAGTATATGTAAACTTTCGAGGTAGGCATAAGCAGGCTATACGTAGTTAGGCTTAGCAGGCTATATAAGCCACTTGGGAACAGCGGACGGAGTGGTTATGAAAAAGATGAGAGGGCGGGCACCACAAGTAACCTGCTCAAATCTTGTTATCCATATTGTGATGATGCTCTTCCCTCATCAGTATCAGTATCACCCATATGATGTCCAACGTGTTCAAACCCTGCTTCGTCGGGACTGCGGATGCAGTTTTGCTGCAGAATGTTGCAAAAAATTGGGAGTACCCGGCTTTTTTAACAAGGTACTATCGTGGCATGAAAGAACATTTAAAAAGGATGGCTTTATGAACATGCACACTTTGTATAGTTGTGCATTGAAAAATCCACACTTCATCCGAGAAGAGAGGTGGAACCTCTCCGATTCAAAGTTAACATGTGGATCGGTACCCTAAACGAACATGTAATTGGTCCATTGGAATTACCAGAATCGGAACTGGCAGGCTTAGTTACATTTTGTACAGTTTTTTTTGTACCAGATTTTTTAGAAGATGTTTCTTTGGTCACACTCTAATCCACGTGGTTCCAAAGTAATGGCTTCCCGGCCCATTATGGTCATAAAGTCCGACACTAACGATTTTAACGAACTCTTAGAATGGTTTTTTTGGTTTGTTTTTTGGTAGAACACATTAAAACCATCCTAATTTTATAGACCAAGATTAAATTAATAAAAATATAAATATAAATTTTGTTAGGGAAGAATTTAACAAGGTTAAACTTGATATATTCCAAGAACTCAAGTGGAAACCTTTTTTTCGTCGTTGTTTTTGTTTATGAATCGATAATTACAATTTACAAAGAGTGTCTTACTTTTCTCCGCAGTTTTACTATTCAGCTAGAACAAAACTTCCAATGGCATCAGCTAAAATTTATCTAAATTCAATTATACGTTATTTCTTAGTATCACCAAGTCAGTTGATTTTTTTATAAATGTATTATTGTACACGTTGCGAAAGCTATTCACACCATTTCAATCCTATCCTGGCTGTTTTTGAACCCAATGACACTGAATGATATTATAGTACTAATTGAGCGCATTATAGTTTTAAACATTATTTAATCTTTGCATTTTAGAAGCAAACTTCGAACTATTAAAATTACCCTTTCGTTTTTATTTTTTTTATTTTTTAAAACACTTCACTCTATTAATAATGGTACTAAGTCGCCATATTGGTATTGGACAAGGGAAAAAAAGATTGAATTGTAACACTTAGAAACTGTTTATATTCCGAATACATGTATTTGTTGACCAATGGTCAGTCTCTTAGAGCTAGATGGAGGGGGAAAGCACATCTACAAGGATTTGTGGGTCGATGAAGAGTTAGTTTGATGGAAGAATTCCTTATAATTGAATTCAATAGTAAATGAATAATATAAGTAGAAAAATAGTTGAGAAATGGTTTCGAGGACTAACAAATTTTAATTAGATTCAGTTGAAAGGTTAATTTTTATTAAACGTTTTTGTAAACCGTATTCTTTTAAAAACTACAGAATATAGAAAGTTTTGCGTACAAATATATCACGATTTTCTTCCTTCTCCTGCACACAGAAAACTTAAACTTGGTGATCATAGCACTTAACTTGACTCTCTAAATTAACATCATACTATCACTAAATAACAACAGATCAACTTTTTCGGTTCAAAATAAACATTTCTTAAAGTTTGTAGACTGGCACGATACTGTCTCTTGACTGTCGTTTTGTTATACACCTGACTACAACTTAGCACTTTATCCTTACATAGTTTAATTGACATTATTCATGAACGATTGCCCTTCTAGAAAAGGAAACCCCTTCGTATACCCAAATACTACATGGATATCGTGAACAGTTATTCATAGAGCACGAGGGCAAGAACCAGTAGACCATAACCATTATGTGACCAGGACATATGTATAAAGAACAGGTGAAACAAAAATTTTCAAAGCGGCAATCATATTGTAACCCCTACTGGGTTGTACGTATGAATTGGATATCTTAGATAGTTAGATACTTTGTGGAACATTTGATATTTTGATTTTCGCAAGATGCATCATGGGATATGCATCAGTACCTTTTATAGTAGAACTTGGTAAAAGGAGTTTTTGAAAATTTTTAAAAAGTGCAATTGAACCTGAAATTATTGGTAACGTAAATCAAGGACGCAAGGACGGGGTTGAAAATTAAATGAAAATGAGGTAAAAACTGCGCTGGGCCTCATATTATCCGTTTTTTTTTTTTTTTTCAAATGTATTGCGCGCCACGGAGAAAAATCCGGCCGCGAGGGGAAACCCTGCACTCATTGCAATATCCCCATGTGTTGATGACAATAGACAAACCATTTTATTTTTGGTTTATAAAAAACACAAGCCTTATGTCCGTTAAAGCGAATAATAAATCTATCTATTCGACAAATCGTACTATCTTTCACGTCATTTCAAATCTCTCATTTATTATTAATTAGCGTTTCTTTAAAATGTTTCCCCGAACCTTATTGGACGCAGAGGGTTTTGAGCCGTAACTGGATGTGGGATACCAGTCTACTGAGTCGACTAAAGGAGTACCTAAGCCACTGTTTCGTTATGGTACCGTGACTTAAAGCACCTCAAAACCTAGATCTAATTTGAATTATTGCTATCGATTCGAGTCTTATATCCAGTACAGGATCGGCGGCAGACTCTCCCCGTACACCAGGCCCTGAATTCCTCTCGACGGACTGTACGAAGGCCAAAGAGGACGAAAGGCAAGGATTGCGACCATAACGGATCGTCGCAAGCCAATAAAGTGGCCTTCAGCGTCCGGTTCCAAAGTTCCAGCATCCCATTAGACTGCGAGTGGTATGTATGGTCCTGTGGCGTTTGAAACCCAGGAGCTTCCTCAACTCCGAGGAAAGGGTAGACTCAAATTGCATTACCTGTTCGTGATGATTACGGCTAGTACACCATTCCCGACAGAGGGCATCGGCACATGATTGTGCAGTAACGTCAGTCAGAGGTAATACTTCAACCATAGAGATTTCAACAGCTTTGAAACGAAGCGGAATCTTCTTCAAAAAAACTTAACTGATGTAGCCACCGAAATAAGCAGGAAATGAGGTAAAAATTCGCTGCAGCAGATGTTGACGTTTCTTTGAGAATAGTTGAAGTTAGCAGCTCTGCAGGGAGGCAATTTCCCTCGGGCGACGATGCTGAATCGACAACTGCGCCGGATGCGGACTCGTTCCTGGCATAACAGCATCTATTGGTCCTTGGCGATTGCATTCAACGAAGTACAACTGATTACTAAGGTTAAAGCGAGCGACGTGGCTTACTCAGCGCGTTCTGCTCGACGTGTCCTTTGTCCACTGGTGGCTCGTTGGGGAGTTCCGTCCCCACGTACTCGAGGAGGGCGATCAGACCCGAGTCTGCAAGGAACTCATCTGAAGTGGCTCTGCCACGAAGCCTCACCGGAGGTTATCTGGTACCATGGGAACCGGGATGGCCCTCTGAGAGCGTATGCTCCAGGAGAAATCCTGGAGGATGTACTCTCGGCCCGGTTATTTGCGGTTGCCCCCTAGTGGGAGTTTCATGGTGGTTATGCCTACATCACGGGCAGAGCTCCCCGGAGCTCACGACTCGGGCGCCGTACCCCTTAGTTGCGGCAGAGGTGTTAGATAGGCCTCGCATCCACTGGTATGAATGCTGAGCCTGCACTCAGTATAAACCAGGACCGCTGTGCTTGCATGGCGGGGCTCTGATTGTAGTCCCAAAATCAATCCGTGTCCGAAGAGGACTGTGGGATTAAGCCTTCACGGCCTTCAATCCTGCGTCGACGGAGGTTACGGTGAGAAGGAAGAACCGTACCGCACCGGCCTCATGGCAGGGCGCCAGATGTGTCGACGGAAGTTCAGTGACTCGCAGTAGTAGGTGGTTTACATCTCCGCTGTGCCACCACCCTACCTACTTAAAAGATAAAGGGATTCTGTTGATGGTGCTGGTGGTAGGTTTTCATCATCTGCATTTCAAAATATCCAGATATATTGAGAAATCTACTTCGTTTGCTGCAGGATTTTAACACCACCATACACAGAAACAGAATTCTGTCTTTATATGTTTTTGATTTCATCATTACCATTTTTAAAGAACTAGATCTGGACGATCACCAATATTTTACTTCAAAAGCTGGTATGCATACACATGAAATCCATCATATCTTGCTGATGAAGCTTCCATTCTTGAAGCTTACAGAAAGTCCATATTAGGCGTAGCCCATCAGATTAAGTGATGAAATTTTTCATACTTTAGAAAACATATTTAGCATTTCTGATCCTGTTTGTAGATTTACGGGATTCTATTTTGCTAATATGCAATTAGTTTGGCAGAACTAAACCGCATAAATAGAAAGTCATTCAACATTATAAGAAATTGTATTTGGACTAAAGCCCTAAGAGACAATCTTACTTGTGTATATGTTTTATGATATCCCTTACTCCATACACCCAGATGACCTTCTCAACGACCACGAATTGGTGAAGGAATTTAAGAAAAAGCATAATGTTTTCCAATTCTCTCTGCCTCTCACAGAATAAGACTTGCGCAATGACTTCTTCTTAGGTTATTGTATCATTGTTGTAGGGTTTTCCTGTTCAAATAAAGTCCAGAAGAGCAATTCAAAAGCAAGCTTTCAATCCAGACCCCTCGTATTGAGTGACTGAATTATTTTGTTTCCCTTCATACTCCGAAAGTACAAGATAATTTTTACCTCTTCCAAATTACAAAATTTTGTATCTATCATATCTGAACTTGTTCAAAATAAATTCCATCATAAACTGTGAAATTTCAAAAGGTTTAGTAAAGATCTTAAATACGGTGAGCCTTTGGAACAGGACATTATCATTTGTTCAGTGCGTGATATACATTGGAAGGTATAATTTGACTGGAAAGGAACAAGTACTTGTTATTTCGGTTCATAGTAATATCGGGTGTGAATGTGACTTTCAAAAAAGGACATAGGTTTTGCTTGTGTGTTTACTTTTTGTGAAATTTTCGATTTTACGAAGCGTGAATGACGTGAAGAGTTATGAAAATCGGTAGAGTTTGAATTTTTATTGGGAGCAAACCGCAGTTTTCGATATCTTTAATTTGATCGACTCATAATCTAACAGCTTTTTAGTGGAGCTGAAAAAGCTCAGTGAAACGTACGAATTACAATCTAGTTATTCGCAGTATTTACGTTGTCCTAGTGTGAATTTCAGAAAGGATACATTTTTGTTTTAGAACACGGAATAAGGTAATTGAAGGACATAATGTGAATGAATTCAACGCAATAATGTTGGTTAAATCCTACAAACGCAGTTTGAAGACGCTATCATGCGAAGAGCGCGTGTTTTTATTTTCCCAACTCCAGTAAACGCAACCAGCAACCTTCCTTCTCGTACCAGTAGACTGGTTCCTTCTCTTCCTAGTTAAGGAGAATTATAGATTTGCAGTTAACTTCGTAACGTCCATTATTCGTTTATTTGAACCATCCTCCAAATGAAGCCCATCCGCCCTCTCCCATCAGTGCTCAAATTTGATATTCATCCGTAAGGACCATGATACCATAGAGGTTGCAGAAGGTTGTACGTGGATGGTTGGATAGAAATATACCAGTATTTGTGTGTATGAAACGAAAGGATATATCTGCACAAAACGAAAGGAGGTAGTGAACTTGTTTTCGGTATAAGTAAGAACAACTTGCTAGAAGTGGCGTCAAGTAGCTATTTGTGTACGTGCGATTGGTTACTGGAACGTGACCTTGCCAAAAGTTTAGATTTTCAATAATTACGGTAACTCATGTCAAATTCCTTATTTTCTTGGTTTTAATCCTGCTGAAATGTTCCTTTGTGACCAATAGATACTAGCTATCTTTTTATCCTACTTCTATGCATTCATCTAATTCAACTGTTGACTTTCCTCTCAACTTTTTTGACGATAAAACTAACTTGCACTTATTACCATTAGATATCAGATAGGCTAGCTTCAGATATATCTATACGTACATGTTTTCCCGCTGTCAGTCTCGTCTTAAGGTCATAAAATTTCTCATTTTTTCAGCACTGTCAGTTATTGCATAACATCATGTTCAGTAGCTCTCAGATTCTCAGCCAGGTTTGCTTTGTTGCAATACCACTGCCACTAATAATATTACAATAGACACGCGACATTTTGTTCTAGGTCATTATCCATTCATCAATTCTAGATAAATTGCTAAGAGACATCGTATGGGAGCAAATTGAAAAAAGTACTTATAATTAACAAGACAACAACAATAAGAGTCTACAGTGAGCGAAGTTCGCCCCAAGGAATCTTATTTCACAAAGGAGAAGAATCTATCTGTACTAAGAGTATCTATTTTTCTCACAACAGTTAGTATAATCAGTATAATTGCTGCGATCACAGTGTTGAGAGTTATATACTGTTTATTGAGCATGTAGCTTCTGCAATTGAATATCAAATCTGTCTTTTCTCTAGTTCAACACCACTCGGTCGTAAGAACGTATCTTTATAACTCTCGGATTTGACAATTGTATCTATAGTAAAGAGTACAAACCAATATTAGTGAAATTTGATGAACATTTCATCTATTACACACCAAATACCATGTCAATTGACCGGGTTCAATATTGGGTTCAAATTAATTTGTAATTGTTTATTCGACTACGCGGTGGACAAGTGATAAGTATTACTGTTTATTGTGTTCAATTCGGTATTGAGTTCGAAAACCCTGCTCGAACCACGTTACTGCTGGATTCACAAGAAAAAAATATGTAAGTATCTGTGGTATTTGAAGTGTGGTGCTAGGACTTTAGACTGATTAAAAAGGACCTAAAACTGATTTCCGATTGATCCATTACAATCCAGTTAAAAAGTGCGAAAAGATACATTAAAAGTGAAAGTGAAAATATTTGCCTGAACTTGTACAGATTCTTAGATAAAGCTCTTTCTTCCTAGTCTTTATCCACTTCAGTATCTTTGTCCCTCGTATAGATTGAGTTCGCCACTTTTCTCGGTCATGGGCTTGGTCCGGAGGGAGTCGGAAAGTTCTTAAAAATGGGTCGCTCCTCATCGACTTCAATATTCAGATTTAATTCCTAATATGGAATGACATTGAAGTGTTTCGGAGAGAAGAGCTATTCAAGTTTCTTTTTCGGGACCATAAAAGCAAGTGATTGCTAACTCAAAGTGTCCAAAGGAATATAAAATTTGGATTGAATCCATTCTTGCCTAGTCAGCACTGAGAAGATACAAGCAATTAGGGAAACATTGCCCATTAGTACTTCCTGGTGTGAATCAGTTCACCATCCTGCCCTTCACCCTTTGGTAGGGTATAGCTCGTCATCCACACCTACGCGCCAACGTTCGCGGTTACCTGAAATGACCTTCAGCTCCCCCCACGACTTGCTGAAACGCTCGCACTCATCCTCGACTGTTCTGTGCCAAGTGCCCTTGGGGCGACCCACTCCTCCATCCGGCATCTTGAGAGAGTGGGTTCCAGCAATACAGTTGTCACCATTCCTTAAAGTGTGACTTATCCACTGCCACTTCCGTCTTCGGATCATAGTGCGTACGAGTGTCAGACCTGTTCGCCGAGCAAGTTCCTCGTTTAAATGGGTCTCCTTTTGCGGAGCTGAAACCTTTTTTCCGAACCGGGGGACGCTCCAAAAAAGTGTCTGCGAAGCGTTAGGTTCGCCTGATAACACCATTGACGGAATCACGTCCTGGGTTACTCCGCTGAACCTGGGTGGTTTCAGTGATGTGGGGGCACAGCGGAGACGTGAACCACCAACTATATCGCTGGCAATATGAACGCCTCCGCCGATGCACTGAATTACCGCCGACACATCTTTTTCCCGTGATCGCCGCAGAGTGCAGGTTTTGTGTACAACAAAACATTATTCAAATCGGTTTACTGTCTGTTTACCTGTCAACCTATCTGTCTGTCTATCTGCCACACGCCTTTTTCTAGGAAACGGTTATAGCGATTGACACCAAATTTGGTGAAAATATATATAGTCATGTGGAGTATCAAATGAAAGATCTTGGTTAGTACTTTCCAAAGCCGGTCATAGTTTTGATTTTTGGGGAAAGATGGGTAGTGCGCGGGATCGAAAGTGACCATTTCTTTCACGAACGCATTCTCAGAAACTACCCAACCGAAAAATCTGACACTTATAAGCATACATTTAACAAATTATTCTGAGTGTATGCATTGAGCTAAATACAGATATGTTCCGTTTTGATTTCTTGTTATCCCCTCGCCATCATTATGAAATCTCATCTATTCTCTCTGATTTCGCCAACCCGTATGTCTAGATATTGAAATTATTACCATTAGATTATTTGGAAACAAAACTCTGTTGTTTGTATTATGGAAACAGAGACTTTCTATGAACGACCTTTAGGGTAAAAAATTAAATCGCTCAATGCCAGGGGAAAAGACCAACGCATACATATGTCCATACTCAAGCAGGAAAACAAACTATTACATTAAGCTTCCTTCAATAAAATCATATGACGAGAAAAAAACATCAAACTAAAATTATAACAAGTTAAAAATAGAAATTACTGATAATTTTGCTCTATTTTCCATAACATGGTCGGTTGATCGAGGAAAATATGTGCAGGAAGAAGAAAATCTTTATCCCAATATAATTGGCATAAAGCGGATTGAAAAAGTACAAAAAAAAAATTAATCTTTTGTGGATTATCTAAAATAACTCATAACAGTATGAAATATGGAAGAAATTATACTTTTATTCATTTCATAGAATTGGGAGTCACAATTCTTATAAAAAAAATTTATAGTAAGAGAAAGAGCGAGACAGGGAGAGAGATCACTTAAAGATATATTTGGCTAAAGTGTAATGTCTGTGAAATAAAATTAAACTGTTTTCTCTTTGACTTTTCCACCGTTGACTTTAAAGTGGAAAAAATCATAGTTGCAGAATGGATAATGTGAAAAAGTCTGGAAAAACAATTTATGACTAATTTTTATTAAAAATATTTCCTTGACTAATATCGAACTTGGGTAGTATATCAAAAGTAACCATTACATTGCAGTAGTAATGCAATTAATACCAATTGGCAATGCGAATGATTGATTAGATAAAATAATATAAAACGTCTGCCACGCCTAACCTAGTTAGCTGTTAGGAGGATATTTTTAGTTGATCTCAATTGATCTTCAAGAGTGTTCATAAGTGTCAATTTGCGATGGACATTGTTATCTATTATCTATGTCTACTCAAACGATAGGGAAATACGTCTTGATTTTGATCAATCATATTTTGTTCCATCTATGTGTATATCTATATCTTTTCAAAAGTCCATTGAAAACTTCTTAAATGTATTAGATTTTGCCGATTGCTCATGGCAAATGTTTGCATTGAATGGTTACGGTACTAAATAGTTTCCAAATGTAGTTTTCAAGATATTATCAATAAATTGGAACCTATTCCAGGAGAGTAGTTCAAATTGGTGCCAAGATGCCCGAATCTTTCACAAATTGTTACAATACAGCCAGGACTCCCTGCTATTTCCTCGTCAACTCGAACATAATCTTCAAAAGGGATATCCCCTAATGTAGGGTGAGAATCCTAAGGTCTTGATGGAATTTGAGGAACTTCATTTGGTTGGGAATCGATAGGAAATTCACATTTCTGAAAGCAATTGAAATTTGTTGATGCGGCCACACTCATCCATGCTTTCTCAACTATCAACAGAGCGGTGAGCCCCAGTTTTCGAAGTACGGTCAGGGACGCCGTGAGCTGGATCAAACTACCGCCACACGCCAATCGAAAAAACGTCGTGCTTTGATATTTTGGTAGCAATAAAGTTTCAAAATTTGCAGGTTGCTGGCCCACAAAATCCAGTGAGGAGAAGTTGATATAAAACTTTATAGTAAAATATTGAAAAAAATCTGAATTCGAAATGGAAAAGTCTGAATTTGAAATGAAAAATTCTGAATTTGAAATAGAAAATTCTGAAATTGACTTGGAAAAGCCTGAAGTTGGCTTGGATATTTCTGAAATTAGTGTGGAAAATTCTGAATTGGTTTGGAAAATTCCAAATTTGACTTACAAAGCCTAGTTACATTCGTACATAAAACTAATTCTAATCAATAAGTTCAAATATTTAGCAGTAAATCATGCCAGATTCAGATGGTTCCGTAGTGAATAAATGGTGATTAAATGAAACAGATGCACCGGCTTTGTCCTCAAATGGGGGCATCAAAAGAGCTACATTTGTATGTATGTATTTGTTTCAAAATATCGCATTTGAGTGAGTTTGAAATCTCAATTCAATTTCATCTACGCCATGTAAATATTAGTTGATCTGTGCAACAATTAGTAACAAGATTTGTGCATCTGAATTTGTATCTATGTTGCTCATATCTGATATATGTATGGTGTTTGAATATGCATCGCTTTGCTGAGGGCTAGTCCATTGGTAAGCAGCGATTTTGTATGCTATTCTAGTCTTATAAGCAAGCAGAAAACCGGTTTACGGATGTTTACACTTGACAATCGCATGCATTTATAACTTATCTGTGACTCTAGACCAAACCACTATTTTCTCCCATTTCTACTATTATTCTTAAAACTCGGGCAACACACATTAAATTAGAAATGATCGAGAATAGTGTATAAAAGCGATTTGCGCTTTAACAAAAGATTTTATTTGTTTACAAACAATTCATCACTATCATAGAAAATATCAAAAAGAACACAATAATAACAACAACAATCACTCTCTACATACACGGGAGCTTGTTGATTAAATATATATACATCTAGTGTGAGAAAAACAGTGCCGGACTGGCTGGTGAAGAGTTCAATAGAACAGAAAAAGATATTCAGATTTCTTCCCCATTTAATAAAAATAAATCGAGGAGTTTATAATCGAATACGCAACCAACAGGCACTTGAATCGCATAAGACTTTCGAAGCGTGGATCGTGCCATCGGCTCGGGAAAAATTTACTGAAAAAGTATCTCGATTTTAAACGGGAATAGTATCTATAGTAGTTAGATTGGGATGAAAAAGTGCCTTAAGATTGTTATTTTGTTATAAATGTAATAAAAAACAATTAAAATTTACTGGAATCTATTTTGTCGGAAGAAAGTCCTTTATTTGTAGTTCGAAGTGTTCAAATGATTTTCAATAAAGTTTACCCTTTGTCCGACGGGTTTTAAGTGTACTTTTTTATGAAAGTAACATAGTTCATGATATCAGTCAAAAGGATCTTGAAGTGGTGATTTAACTTTAAAATTAGAAAGTGAGAACCACAAATTTGCGGGTTCAGTTGCTGAGTTATTATTCCAATCCCATCATCGGTCGAAGGATTCAAGTTGGAGCCAGAAACAGATAACTCTCAAGTCGAAATGTCGGTTGATGTTGCTGCCCATCCGGAGGAATTCCGGTAATTGTGCTTTCTTAGCTTGTGTTTATTACCATACTGAATAATCTGACGGAGAAAGGTCTAATATATCTTAATGACTTGTCAAGTATCTTCTTTTCCAATTTTGGATCTCTGTCAAATGTTACCCATATTTTACTAATTGACCCTTTAAAGATTAAACTTATTTACAAACTTATTGGTCACCCCTCTCCCCCTTTAAAATTGCATGGAAGAACTTCAACTGGCTGTTGATGACATTGACTGGCCAATTGAATACGGTATGAATGCGCACAGATCACGCGTTCCAATTGTGATCAACAAAGCTCTTGTCGCGAATTCGTTCTTCAGAATATCGTTCGTGCTGCCCACCCAGCTCTCAATGCTTTTATTTAACAAGCACTTGTTTGTTGGAAAATGTTCATGGTTGGTTACTGAGAAAAAATGTATTCTTTACATCAGCAAACACTGGGAGATGTTTATCATAAATGTTACTTTATTGCTTTTGCCAAATGCCGAAAATAACCTGGGCATTAAGAAATTTATCCAGAAAGCAGAAATTATTGAAAATATAAAAAAGATTGTTTCTAGCTTGATTTGCAGATTCTCCTATTTCTTAAAAGATATGTTATGAAACAACCGTTTATTTATATCTTGTGTTTTTTAACATGGATATACAGTGGTTCAAACGCATAATTGGACAAAGAATGATTGATGTTTTCAACATGATTTTTCGTCCTAATTTATCAATTTTGTTTTCAAAATCTATCTATGCATCTTTTATATATTTTCGGAAAATCTAGTTTGGTTGAAGTTTCCATCCCTGACGAATCATATCACAAATAACACCTCCAAATTTCAAATCAATCAGTACAGTAGTTATTTTTTAATCGTGTACGTACATTCCCAAAACCTCAATTTGACAAAATCACAGCTGTGACAGGGGGCACAGCTGACAAAGAGCAAAGGACAAAGGACAGACGACAAAAGATAGTTGACAGAGGACAGGGGACCTGGAAAGCTCATCCTCTGTTATACTTGGGATATCCTTTGTGGGATGCTCTCTTTCGACCGCAATAGTACATTTACTCTACTATGGGAATAGAGTGGTCATTATTCTTCGCAACAAAACTGGCACTTTATCTGCGGGGTTCTGATTCCTTTCAACTTAGCCATTGCCGCTCTATAGGCTCCTCCTCACAGGTTGATGTCGACCTCTTCGCAGAGTGCTTTGACGACACTCCGTTGACTTTCACAGATCGCCTTACACAGCTATTCATTCCACCATGGTTTCGGCAATCTGTAAGCGTTATTGCTGCACCTTGGCATCTTAAGCAAATAAACAACACTCTTAGGAACACTCTTTGTCCTATTATGCATTGGACCCACTGTACATATATTCCCTATGAATTAAAACTTTGTTATAAGTATTACCAGGCCATTCATTGAAATAAGAACTTCATTCATAAAAAATCTGTTTAGACGATACCAGTCGTGGTTATTACTAGAGTGATCACCACCTCGACTTACATTATTCGGCTCCTAAAAAAAATGCCTGCAGCCGATAAACAAAAATATATTTTCTCATAAAAGTGATGAAAATATTAAATGAATTTTATTATGAATGCGCATATCGATATTTATGTAAATACTCAACAGAGTAGACAAATGAATCATATTAGGTTTTTGGGGTGAACTAATCCTGGAAACAACAAGGCATTTTCTGTAATGTGTTTTCCAAATTGACAAAGTCAGACAACACTGCCAAATTATTATTATTGCTGTTGTCTAGGGGGTGATGATCACGGCGACCGGTCGGTGGCCAAAGATCGTGTTGATCATCGCAATGTTGCACGCAACCATCGCATGGTTGGCTCTCATGTGAAGTGTAGAAAATGCTCGCACAAGGTGTAAACAATAATAAATTATAGAATGTGTACATCCAGAAATAGTAACAAGACCACTTGGTAATGCTGGCTGTGTATGTGATCTCGCACTACCCCTCCTATACAATGGAAAATGGTAATTAGGAAAATTCTTAATCGTACACCTGTTTTACTTTTTCTCTATACCATTGTGTATCTGCGACTCTAATAAGAGTGGTATTTGAGACTAAGGGTCATGTATCTGTTCAAAGTGTAATAAAAGATACATCCAAACAAATAAGAAACTTATCCGTTGCTGGTTAAAATGAATGGAAACGTGACCATCATCATGTAAACCAAGCAATTCAAACGAAAATTATCTGCCTCAAGACCAGGGACCGTATTTTCCTACACCAGATGTTTCAATTTAGATTTAGATTTTCATGGGTGTGAAAAACTGCTAATGTTGTTTTATTAGTCATTTTGTAGTATGTGACTAAAGATATAATGCATCCACTTTTATGAAACAAAAAATATTTATTTAACTCAACCTCTTAGAATTATCAATCTATGAATTAGTACTAATTCTCGCCTATATTTTGATACATATACTTCCTTATTTTTTCTTCTGCAGACCGGACGTACTAAAAAGAACCATGAATAAGTTATGCAGACAAGTATCTATCGAGTCTCCTGGTCCAACAATGAAAGATTGCGTGTTCAGTTTTATTGTACCAGTACCAGATACACCTCCAAAAGGTGCACGCATTAAAATTGTATGCGCAGGAGCTTGCTATCGTCGTCATCGTTCACCATCGATTTCATCAATTTCCAGTGTATCGTCTGAACTCAGCGATTACAATGTACCAATTGCAGCACAAACAACCCCATCTGCACAGCAGACTAGCCCAGCACATCAAGGTATTCGAGACGGGGCCATTTTCCCAGGTTTTGAAGTGGCCGGTGTCATTGAAACATTAGGAAGTGAATTGGGTCCTGATTGTGGATTTACGGTTGGTCAACGTGTTGTAATCTATCCATTTGATGAAGCGCCTAATGGTTATGCTGAACTGATTTGTGTACCAGACTTGAAGTATTTAATTCCAATACCTGATAGTTTGCCTATTAGCGTTGCAGCTATGCTTCCAACCGGTGCACTTTTGGCTATGAGTGCAGTTCTTCAGGCTCATGAAATTGCCAGTGAATTACTAAAAGAACGCGGTAATGATACGATTTGTAAAATGCTGATTGTGGGAACCGGTGGACTGGCCCTTTGGGCTGTACGAATCGCCCAATATCATTTTCACAATTCAGATTATAGCCGTGGCAGATTTGATATAACTGTTGCTAGTTTAAAGGATGAAGGCTTCATGTTAGCCAAAGAAATTGAGAAGTAAGTTTTTGTTAATTTTTTAAATAAATTTTTCAGATAAAAGATCTTCACCCCATTTCGTCATATCTCAGAAAAATCGCGTAAAGTTCACACTGGCTGCATTCCACCCCCAAATGCAGTAAAAAAAAACAACTTGTTGACTATAACCCCTTTTTGATGCCACCCCCCTGACATTTTATTTCTTCTTTTCTTCACATCTAAAATCGTTTCTCTTCCATTATTTTAATAGCGTTAAAGTTGTACAATGGAATGAAGACTTGTATGAGAAGCAACTAATTGAAAGAACTAAAGATGCATGCAATGGTCTAGTGGATATTGTTATTGATTTCGGAACCACATCAAGAAGTCTTCATAGATCAATGCAATGTCTAACGAAGGTGAATCCCCTAAAAATTAAAGAAAACTAGAGCATGGTTTTATAACCAAACAATATTCCCTTTCAATTTTAGGGAGGCGTAGTGCTAATAAATGATGAAGTTGCTGAAAAACTTCTTCCGAAATTTGCACGCCTTGCCGAGGAGCGCGAGCAAAAAATTGAAGCAGTTGCTAATGGGTCAATTGAACAATTACACGAGGTAGTGAAGTTGGTTGCATCAGGCGAGGTGAGTTATGCACTTGATACCATAAACAGATACGATTTATTAGAAAAATATTTTTTTTCTACTTTACAGATCAAGCCACCACCTCATTCAATTTTCCCATGTGAACAAGCATCGGAAGTAGTTCGTAAATTATGCGCATCAGAAATTCCAGGACGTGCTATACTCCGATTTCATGACATTGACTAAATATACAGGTGAAAAATTTATATAAAATGCAAATCATCCTCTACTAAGATGAAATGTACTTTATTTTCCTCTTTTTGTTGTATTTAAAAAAATTTGACAAAGTTAAAACAAATTTTGCAAGCGTCAGTGAGCTTGATCTTACCTATTATTATTAATAAAGAAAAAATAAAAGTAAGCTAAGGATAAAAATATCTGAATTCAAAGGAAAATTAAAAATAAATAAGAAAACAAGGAAATAAAAATAGAAATTAAGGGCAGGGAATCTTAAGACTCAAAACAAAAACACAAAGTTACAGATAAAATTACAGAAAGATAATCTACAGAGATCTCTTGTGAGATTTCCTTTCGTAACAAATACTCTCCTTTTTTTGAGTTGACTCAGGTTTTCGTTTCAAAGCATTTAAATGTGGCACCAAATTTAAAAAATTCTGTAATATTCTCTATTGCTACAGGCTAGTGGATTTCGAAAATGAACTTGCAACTTGTAAGGAAGCTTCCAATTGATTGTTATTTACTATATATAATACAGTAGAATCCTGATAATTCGTATCGTCAATAGACTGACTATTTAGTACGAAATATGGGCGGATTACCAATTATCGGGAATGAAAAATAAAGAAAATTAACTCCAGAGACCCAGAAATTAGCCGGAAATACGAACAATGGATGTACGAATTATCGAGATTCCACTGTATTTGAATGTTGAAAGTAATTCATTCAAGTGATCATTTTGCAATCCAATGCTATAGCCATTTTCTTCTGTGCTTTGAAAACGGGATATGGAATTAGAATTCATATTTTCATCTCTTGCGTTAAGCTTAAGTTATAAGCATATTTGACGAAAGAATATTTTATTTGATTTTTATCTATTTATATGAATTAATATAATATACAAGTGCACATTTTTGAGAACGAAGTGATAAGCGAACGCTGATATAGATCAATAAAACTCCTTAGATTTTAAGCTCCTTTAACAAATTGCATAATGATTGTTACCGTAGTTTTTATATATACCTTCAAATCTAATCAAAGTATAGACAAAACCGGAAAAAAAAATCCATACAAACGAGAAACATGGTAAAGATCACCTATTTTCGGAATCTCACTACTTTCCTAATATTGTCTGGATATGCATTTATTATTTTTCATCAAACAATTCAATGCATAAAAAATAGACTAATCAAAAGAATAGGAAGTAGACTTTAGGAGTATGCACGATTAATTCGTCAAATGATTTTGGTTTAAATATTTTCTTATGCTTAAATATATGTACTGCATAGTTAGTCAATCATGTTACTGTTATCCCTATTTGAATTGTATATTTTTTTTTTGTTTTTTATCGAATCTAATAGTACTTTGTGATATTCAATATTCAAAAAATCTGTCATTGTTTAATTTGCTCCAGATTAACTTCATTTATCCATAAAATTCTTATATAAAATTTTACGTTACGTACATTTAAGGTTCCATTTTGGCCCGCCGCACACAACAACACCCATTGAAAGTCACTCTTTAAATTATAACAAAAAAGCATCACATTTTTTCGCATTTATTAATTATAAATTTATTATACTATGAAACAACTATTGTAGATATTAATTAAAAAAAAAGAAACAACAGATTTGAAGGAAGAATTAGCAGTTGTTTTATTATAGCAAAAAAAAAATAAATACACTAGAAAGAATAATAAAAAAAAAAAGAAAGTAGATAAAAATCCGCATGAACGAAGTAAGGAGTATTTGAAAAGTATTCGTTGTATTTCAATTAGAAGGAAAAGAAACACGAAAAAAAAAGAAATAACTAAACTAACGATAGTAACGAATAATAAATAGCAAGACCCACATACAAGGTGTTGTTATCCAGGAAACTGTTAATGAAATGAAAAGATAAAAAAAGAATCACAAAAAATATATTGTTCCCGAATGATTGCGTTTTCTTTTAAATTCAAAGATGACTCAGAAAAGGCAAAACCAACATTGACTCTATTCAAGCAATTACTCTACAAAGACTCGACTTGACCCTTGCTTTAGATTATATGGGGGGTATCTCGTCCTATCTGGCATTTTAATATAATGTTGGCCCAATGTAAGACACTGAAAAATAAAGTAAGGGATCAAATGAAAAGGAGAGGCGGGGAGGAAGGGTAACAAACTTGATCTATACTGAAAGGACTATCGACGCAGCACGAACTGTCAACTTACTTCCTTCACACTTTGCAGTTCCTATTCCTCTTGGCATCTCAACTATTAGATTGTAGATGTGCCAAGAAAAACCATCTAAAAAGTGAATAGCCTTGAACGGTTTTCTGTGATGTCAGACAAAACCCTATTGTCTTCTGCAGTGGAGTAGGACCCCTGGAAATGAGTTGCGAGAAGCCGATTTACCCTATCCTGTCCATTCTCGGTAAATGACCCATGTTCCTTCTTCAGACAGACAGCAGATATTGCCTTGTCTTTGGCTATAGCTTTATATAATCGGAGGCTTCTGTGATTTATTCTACTCCTTCACGGAATTCCCTGAAGCTCTTTCGTTTTCAAAAAAGTTTTGTTTCCCTGATCGCGTTGCTATACGCCGACAGTGGACTTCTGTACTTGTCCCAGTCTCCGGTTCAAGAGTTTTCGGACCGCCTTTCGCATTCTGGCAAGGTTCCTTCTCCACCAGAATACCTCCCTTGATTACCTGACTTTCTTGGCGAGGCAGCTGGCCTCATATGCATTGCTCTGTTGAGGCCGTCCACTACTATTTCTAGCTCTATTTCGCTCCTCATGTCACCGGTCACCTTTAGATGAGCCAGGTTATCACTCAGGTATCTTGTGTAGGAGCCCCAGTCTGCCCCCTGGGATTCCTTCTTATTCTAGTCATTCTCTGATCCGACAAAGAAGGTTCATCCGACACCCTTTACCCTGATGACGAAGCGTAGAAACTTCTCCACTTCAACCGCTGCGACTTTTGGAAGGTAGATCGTCACCATGTGTGCCCCTTGTATAGCATTCCCAGCACATGTCGAGAGTTCCATCCAGAAAGTGGTCCAGTGGATGCAAATCAAACGATTATGCAAGGCATTGTATCGATCCATGACAGTCTTTCCACGGTGAATGATATTTTTTGTCAAGAAAGGATGTAACATCCATGGGAAGGTAGACCGTCACCATGCGTGCCCCTGGTATATCATCTCCAGCACATGTCGAGAGTTCTGTTCTCTTCCTCCTTGCAGTTTAGAGACAATAGTCCTCAGTGAGTCCGCCTTGTCCTCCGTCACGCAGTCTCCCAGTATAAAACCTGTTGGTGTGACAATGCAATTCGATCTAGAACTTCAAGCTTGCTAGTACACACTCAAGACCGTAATTGTGCACTGAAAGGAAATATCGAATTTTTCAAGATGACACGTATCCCTCCTGAAATGAAGGAGCGGATTCCACAGAATATTTTCCATGTGAATGCCCCGCCTATGGACACATCAGACATCAGATCTTTGATGTCGATATGCTTCAGTTGCCACGGGTAGCATCACATCAAAACAGAAATCCTGTGATACATTAACGGATCCGGGATACCCCGTTAGGCGGGCAAGCCGAGTGAGAGAGTGCTCAGATGCTATGCTTCTCCCCACCACAAACACAGATACACTTGGTTTCAGAGGCCGAACGAAGTTAGCAGCGGAGAAGCTGGCCAGAAAAAGAGAAGTGTTACCGCTATATGTTCTGTGAAGTCGGAAATGGGTTCACGGCTACGACATTGAAGAATGATGAGGAACGTCTGAGCGAACTTAGGTCTAAAACTGAACCAAACTGCGCTTCCCGTACGGTGCACTAAAATATCTATAATAATAGATTCCGCCCCTTACGTTTGATTCCCTGCTATTCTAGTTACTTTTGGATTTCATCCCCTTGCGTCGAGAATAAGATTGTCATGCGTTTCCTCGAGCTCAAACAGTGTCAGACTTGGTGGGGCGTTGCAGCTGTATACATATAAACCACTTATTTTGGTCGCTTGTCGACCGCAAACTCATATCGCCATTCCGCCAGTCGAATCTGTGACCCACCTACGGTTCACTTACGATGGCAATTTCCATCTCAGATTCTTAGGTGGTCTGCTCAAGTAAATCCTGTCCGCTAACTGCAATAGTTGATGTTTATTTGAAAGAATAATATGAGAAAATGCATTGCAGTCAGCGCCTTCCGAAATTCGGGGCGTTTACCACTTCCGGCAACATGCCGGTTGTCTCATGCTTCTTTTACTTCACACAATAGGCAATTGGTCCCTGGCAATATAGCCTTTCTCTACACACTTTCTGCATCGGTCGGATCGATCAATGCCGCTGGTGCATACCTTCATGCCTTCATTAGGCAATGAAAGCAAGCTCTTTAGTGAGATCTGGATTGGGTAGACGTTTAAGAGTCTACCCAATCCAAAATAAAATTATGTTTAAGAATTTAGGGATTCCTGAGTCCGCCATCCACTTAATGGCGGACCGGACCCCCTTAGAGTTGACTTGACAGTAGATGGCCGGATGCCAAAAGCTGGTCCTGGCCCCACCATTGTGGGTTCAGAACTTTGGCGAGCCAGTCTGTCAGCCTCCTTATTACCAGCATTTGTTTAATGCCCTGCACCCACGTCAGGAAGTTTTCGTTCAGTCGGCCAAGTTTCAGCAGCACTTGATGACAACTCCACACCAACTGGCTTGATATGTCGTTGCTGTTTAGTGCTAACAAAACGCTGGTATACATGTGTATTAAATAAGCCTGCCGAATTTCAAAAAGATCGGTTTAGTAGTTTCCGTAATCATTTTGATCACCGGTTTCAAATATGTTATTTGTAGAAAAAACGTGTTTAAAGTTTCAACTTGAGGTCGTTTGCGGTAGGGGTTCTTCTCTTTCAATGACCATATTTCAGTCAGTTTTATTCGGATCGGTTTGGAATTTTAAGGACGTATTCTCAGATAGTTATGCTTAAAAAAAATGTTGAAAGTCAAAAGTGTGGTTAACCCCTTAAGCTGCAACCTACATGAAAAAATGATGTTATCCCTATGTTTTGACCATTCTTTCACTGTTAACCACCAGTAATGGCTACAGCAAAACAGATTGACAGATAATGTGCCATTATTGAAGATTCTTTTCTAATGATCACTAACCTAAAATATCTTTGAAAAAACTTGTTTGCTCATTGAAATGTTGGTAATGAATTTATCCCAACTATTTATTCCACTACTGTCTGCGCATATCTAATATCTTTAAACATCTCTGCCAGCTGCAAAACGTTCGGACATTAAATGGAGGGGGGAGGGGCTCCATGAATTATGAAAACCTCATTCAAGAATGGGTGAATGCTGACTTGTAAATGTTCAAAATTTCATGTATTATTAAATGTTTTGATAAGGACTAATAAAATCTTAAGGACGTGTCATATAATGAAACCAGGCTTCAGCTGCCAGTTAAATTAATTGGCTGTTGAAGGTGGTGCGGAAAATATTAATTATTAAAATAAAAGACGAAAATTTATTCACAATTTCAATTAGATTTCGAGAAAGAATAGAATCTTCATGTGAGAATCTAAAAATAAATGATCAGTATAAAAATACAACCAAAAAATATGCATTTTTATTTTAGATCGCACATCCGCTACAGATAGAAATAAAATTTGTTTCAGATTTTTATTTGCTCATCATGTGAATGGTTGTGAATCATTTTTTTATATTGGTCAGCGAATGTTTACTTGCTCTCACGTCCCTCTCTTTTTTTTTATAATTAAATCTTTAATCTACAAAATATCCTGGCACAGCGGAACGAATCAGGTTAAAAATAGATTTTTGAAAAATTTTCAGGCATAAGAGAAACTCAAATCGAGCATTCAGATAAAAGATTCAAAGTTGTTGGGCAAAGATCTTCTCATCATTATGTATTTCCCTAGAACTGACGAATGGAGACTGTTTTGTTTACTGGTGAGATTGGCCGATGCAGAATACAGAATACAGAATACAGGTCGTGACGTTATCTGTACAAGTGAAAAAGTAAAAATTCTGAAAAATTTATCCGTAGTCGCTGCGGAAAGAACATACGAAGCGACTGAGTCGAGAGCACCAAGGAAACTATGGACTAATGAGATGGAATGTTCTCCACAACCATCTGAAATTGGACCATCCACGAATCGGACACCAGTTCATATATGGATTGGATTGCGGAGAATAAACATGCAGGGAACTGTCGACTTTTGAGAAAGAAATATTAAAAAATAGTCGACTATGTTCACAGAGGGTGTATGTAGCAGCTCGCAGTTGGGGTGTAAACATTTGTGGGCAAGGATAGTAAGATATAAAATGAAATGCTACTGTAACTTGGTATTTGTTTATCACCTTTCTATGATGGATGCCTATAGTGCGAGAGGGACGGAGAGAAGCAAGCGTTAACTGGCCTCTTTCCATCGAAAATTTTGACCAATGACAAAATATTCTCCTGCTCTACATATTAGAGATTTTTTGCTTTTTGGAAGATTACGTTACCGTAAGAATATTTAAATGAATAAGTTTAAATTTAGATACGCTTTGAGATACTGGGGTGCATGCTTGGCAGTGGCGAATGCTATCGCAAAGAGCTGCTCTTGAAATAATCACACTGAATTTTCATACAGGGATAAACGAAGCGGACATTTCAAGGCTACTTTTATGGAATGTCCATCAAAATTTAGTATATGATTTAGGATATTTTAAGTAAACTTTCTTCAACTGGAATTCCCAACAACAACCCTATTACTCAGTTTATTTATTATCCAAAAATATTGAGGAAGCCATTCCACCATATTTTTATCTTAAAAGTGATATTATCGTGGAAACCGTCATTAAATTAAGCAATTAATTTAAATATGAAAAATTATTTTCAATTTTTCACAATAACATATTGCCACATTGGGTTTAAGGGGGTCCCAATAGATGCAAAGGGGAGGGGTGGGGTGGTGGTTGTTCACCCAGTATTGTCATGTGGGGTATCATATGAAAGGTCCCCATTAGTACTTTTCGAAACTGATACTAATATTGACATTGGTTGCAAATGGGAAAAGTGCGGGGATCTTAAAAAGGGTCATTTACTTTAAGGACCCGTTCTAAGAAATTACCCAACCCAAATACCTGAAAAGAAATATGGTGGTCCATGCACATGCTATCTTGGTCTCAAAATAATTTTCATACCGATAGAAATTTAAATAAAGTTAATAATAGCATATTACCATATTTACTCCCTGTCTGGAACTGCCTAGTCTTCCATCCGGCGCGTCCCTTCGTGCGGATAAGGGAAAGCTCGGTGGATGCGTTATAGGCATGTACATCTACGCATCAGGAGTTCTGCGTGAGATCTTAGAAAAACATCATGCGGGTGCACAGGTTACGCCTCCTCAACGTAAGGTAGGTGAGAACCCGGGCAAACGGAGTAGGAACGAAATAATTGACCTCTTGGAGTCGAACAAGCAGCTTAGAAGAAAAAAGCCTGTTCGCAGAGAAAAGCTGACCCGACGAAAGTTCCGGGTAGTTCTTCAATTACACCTTCAACTTTGGCAAAATGGGAAGAACCTATAGCTCGTAAGTCTGAAGAATGGAGAAAGGTAGACGGCAAAAAGCGACAGAAGCAGAAAAATAAAATTCATCGGGAAATAGTCATTATATCCATAAAAGTAGATACGTCCTACACCGATATTCTTCAGAGAGTCAAAACTGATCCGGAATTGACAAACCTAGGCGGCAAATGGCGTACACAAAAGGGGATCTTATGCTGGAGCTAAACAAATCCAACGAAAAAACAATGGATAGTTTTCGCGACCAGCTGGAGAAAGCACTTCACCAAGCTGAAGTAAAAGCTTGAAAGCAACATATAGTAATCGAGTGCAAAGACCTAAATGTTTGCCAGAGTCCTCACTCCCTTTCAAGATCACAGAGGATCAAGGCCACCAATTCGAGGCGGTGTCGATGATTCACCTAGGCCGCATTGCAGGCGCACATTATGTTCACAAGACGCCATACCATCCGCAGGCAAACGACATGGTCGAGCGGGTGCATAAAACAGTCAAGGTGGCCCTGAAGTGCACGCCAGAGACGACGTGGCTTCCTGCATTTCTGGCTGTCCTCTTGGGTCTCTGCACTACCTTTAGGGAGGACTTGTAAGCGTCACCAGCCGAGATGGTGTTCGGCACATTGCTGCGAATAACGAGCGAATTCAAAGCACTACAGACTTCCACCGAGAATACTCCACACGACTTCGCCTCGGAACTCCGGGGGCTCTTCAAACCATCCGTACAGCATCCCCCGGCTAGACACACATTACATGATCCATTTGTTTTCAAGGACCTGGCCTCCTGCGAATACGTCTTCTGCTGCATCGATGCCACTGGAGCAGCCTCTGGAGGGCAGTCTTCGCAGATACTGTATTGAATATAAGCCACCTGGAGCCGTATCTGGAGTATTTTTGTCCCCAAGTATTAATTGCAGATCGAGATATTTTGAGGTGTCTGCGAATTTTTTTAAGTATTTATTTTTATATGTTAATAAATCTATTATGGAAGCAGACTGCTCATAATTAATCTAAATTTAGATTCCGTGGGCAACAGCAAATAGATGGTCATACGAAAAGGAAAATTCACTAATTCTTTAAGCAACAGCTCCGTCTAAGAAAATACCAGAATATTTCTAACCGATGACTAAGTACATAAGGTACTGTTGCACGTTTAAATTTTTATAATAACTAACAGCCGGAAACTGCAGACAGGCGATATGAAACAATTAGATAATTGTCTAATAAATAGTACATAAATTTAGCTTGCATGAGTGTACTGTGCTATTTCTGAACTTGGGATGAGAATAGACGAGTAAGAAATATTTTTCGTAGGATTGGAGGAGTACAATCTGTTAGGGGCACTATGTATCTTTAGATATGTATAGTGTGCAAAAGTAGAGGCATATGCCTTCATATACATATGTATCTTTTTATATACCTATTTTGCTCCTATATGGAAGTGCATCTGTTTATCACAATTTTGCAGGTGTAATGGGGATTCAGATAAAATAGCAATTACATGAGACTTCAGAAAGATATTCTGTTGGGTAGCAGAATGTAGCACTTGAAAAGTATCTAATTTTTAAAAATAGTCACCGTTCGATTCTATATTTGATGAAAAGTCACGTTATACAGTGAAAGCTGGTGCCCGATTACTCATTTTCACATTCCTAAAAGAAAAGTGTTTCATGTACTGTATCTTGTACCATAGATAAAGGAAATTTGTTTGACTTGTATTGCAAATATTCCATGGGCAATAATGTATTCCATCTGTTACGAATTAAATCATTGTTGATAGGTTTAAGATGAAAGAGATCACTTTGAAGGCTGCTATAATGGGAATGCTGTAAAGCGAAGAGGTTGGCGTTGATCTAATTTTATATGATACTTTTTTGATTTGTAGCAACCTAAGGTGTGAAATAATAATTATTATAGTGGGAGGAATTTTCTGTGGAAGGAAGCACTTCCCACCCAGCCAAAAATTCGTCCATGGTTGTGTGGTCACCGTCCGGTGCTTGGTAGATCAAGAAAACCAAAGCGCTTATACAGCGGAAGACCTGGTTCAGGAGTTATGGCTCCGCAGGAGCACTAGTGTGGAAGTCTCGGGGTTGGAAAGAGTTTCTGCTGGAAAAGTGTCCCCAATTGTTGGCCTCACGCTGCAATTAGAAGACGGTGTAGAAATCAATACTAAGGCGCTCGTGGTGAAACGTGTAACAAAGGGGGAACATTTCCTCGCTTTTCGCAAAAGATCCGCCAATTATTTGCTGTCAAGTAAGTAGCCTACCCAGCTGCGAATCATGTATCAGACGTTCCAGTGTTGCTAGGATCAAATATTTTGTCGCAATTGTTCCTAGAAGGAGTTACAGTGAAGGAGGCATTCCTCGCTCGAAATACCCGACTTAGATGGGTAGTGCCTGGGCCCTCAGAGGTATCCATTTCAAAGATCATGGCCGCTCATGTAGCTTCAGAGTAATTTAAAGAGAAGCTGATAAAATTCTGGAACATGCAGATCAGCAAGGAAAATCCTCCGGGAAACCAGAGGTGATACTTAAGGCTAAGCAGTAATCAAAAGCCCAAACCCAAGCGTGCGAACACTGTCGACGAGAGGCCGTTGAATAGGCAACCTCCGAGGATAGTACAATGGCCCTAGCAAAGATCTGAGTGCCTGGAGCTGCGGCTTCCCTTATTAAACTAAACTAACTAACTATTTCAAACCAAGCACTATCGGAAAAATGATGAGCGCTATGTCGTGCTTACTCCTTGGTATCCCGAAAAAATCTCTTTCCATAAAGCGGATCAACATTTTCTTGGGCAGTAAAGACGATGGCTTGAAGACCGCGAACTCAAGGAAAAATCTGACGAATTTATGATGGAATATCGCACCTTGGTCCATATGGAAAAGGTTCCAAGGACACTGACAGAGAGATACTAGTGGGGACGTGTAGTATATCCCTTACCTCCGTGTCATCCATAAGGATTCAACTTAGGAATCTATTCAATGCTTCGAACCCAACCGCCAGGCTGATACTATCTCAATCAGACCATTCTTCCCGGTCCGAAAGTTTAAGTATGTTTTTTCTGGTGACATAACCAAGATGTTTCGTCAAATTCTGCTGCTTCCGAAGGATCACCTTAAAGTTACATATTTTGTGAAAAACCAGTCCCATGAAGCCAATAGGAAAATATGTTGTCGTGTTTGTGTTTACCGCCACCAAGAAACCCTCATCTTGAAATTGAAGATTTACGAGTAGACGGAGACAACCGAGGTCGCTTCGTTCAGACAATTGTACCAATTTAGTTCGGTCAGCTCGAGTTTTAAAGGAAGCATGGTAACAGGTAGAAGCCAAAACGGAAGGGTCCTTGGCGCAGCAACGAATTGTGTGGCACCCTAATCCGCCAAGAGAAAGTCATTTTGTAGGGTTGTTTGAGACTGCAGTGGGTAGTTTCAAGCGGTACGTAAAAAAGATGCATTCAGTTGCAAATTTGCCGTATGAGAACTTCCAGCAGTGTGCTCTTGGGAAAATATTCTCAATAGTCGTCCATTGTACCCATTATCAGACAAACAATTCGACCTTCAAGTGTTGACGCAGGAACATTTGTTGATTCAGCGAGGGTTCCTCCTGCACACCTAAATTAAAGATGCTTTTTTCAGGAACTTTCTACGGAAAAATTATGATGGTGACTCTGTAAGTCACCTTTAAGCGACGAGCGTTTGATTTTCGGCTTGTTTATGTCTTTTGTTAGTCATATCAGTCTCTTTTCACGGAAATTTATTTTATTTGTGTAGATGGTAAAGTACTAATTGTATTTTGGATGAGTATCAATTTATAGTTTTTTTAATTATCGAGTTTAATTATCGATTTCATTAAGTGACTCACATCTTTTAGGAGCAAAGCAATCCTATACCTTAAAAACTAAATCCATGAATTATTATGAATCTTCTGGTCTCTTTCTATCTTATTATCTGTTACCTTTTTCGACTAGCATATTCATATGCAAACATATTTTCTTAATAAAATGCGAGAAAAAGAAAATATCTATTGAAAATTCTTTTCAGTTTGACGTAAATTTTGAAATGATCCTGAAAAATATTTTGACGACATTCACTAAGCTAAATTGTCATGTCCATCTCCATTCGTCTGACATCATCAGAAATCGGCTCAATGTTATTTGAACATTGGCCGGTGTGTGTATGCATTTGTGTTTGTTTAATTTAAAAATAGATTGCAACGAAATGGTTTGCGATTGTTTTCGCAGGGAAAGTTCTTTCGATGATACATAGTATCTATTAAAGATGACATGTAGACTATCTGCAAATCTTCTCCAGTTACATTCATTTTACTTAAAGTAATGTACTTTATAATGTTAACGATATTTGTATTGTAGCTCTAACGTTAGTGATATTCAGCTCTTGTAAGGCAACCCTCTGATCATGCTGACAATACGGACCATGTTTTCTTTGAATTATCTGGAAATTGATTCATGAATTTACGAATAACCGGATTGTAAAATAAAAGTTACTTTTCTTATTTTTAAGTAACATATGAAGGTAGCTTCATATCAGATAATGTTAATAATTTATACGAGAATTTTACTGCTGGGGGGATGGTTTCTGTAAATTATACTTGGAATCTATTTCCGAATGGTTCCAAGGATATTATGATTGTTGGCTATGAGAGAGGACTTATCCCCAAACTAAGGAAAAAATTTTTGGAGGATTGTTTCCTAAGTTTACTTCAATAGAACTACTTTTACTTGATTCTGGAACGGAAAAAACCAGACAGTGTTTTACGATCTATTTGAGTTAGCAAGGATATGAACGCAAATCCCAAGATTCCATGTTTAAGCTACTTGAGATAGTAATTTTATTTCGCCTTTCAATACGTCTGCAGATCATGAATATTGACATTTACAGCAAATAACTTTTCCTATTTTGGTAAAGTCTTGTTCTTTTTGGATCTTAGTTTTGACGGAATTGCTTTTGTTCCAAAAGAATAACCGATAACAATTACTCTTTAGATGGTAAGTTTTATGAGGGTTGTATTTGCCATACCAGATAAATGTAACGAAACTTCATTGGAATTCATTTAATCACATGATTAATAGGAACTGAGTCCTTTTTTGACATTACGTTATCAAATGTATGCACGTATGTATCACTTATCAAGTACAAATTGTGGAAATAACAAAAAGCCACTTCTTGTCCATTTGGATTCATCATACTCTAACTATCACATATTCAGATACTGAATGATCAGCAATTCACTCTACTCATACTATGTAATTTTGCTTAACATTAGAAAGAATATCCCTCCTTACAACCGATTGTTTTTTATAATATTTCAAAGAAAAAAGGAGAAAAATATATAATTTTGTGACTTTTTATAATTTTAAGTAGGTGTTCGTGTATATATATATATATTAAGATATCTCACTTTCCTTGCATGCTGTTTGAAATATTTGCTGCTTGTCTATCTATACATTAAAATAATATCTCATTTTGCCGGTGTAGTAGATATACATATATATATATATATATATATCTATATATGTACGATTGTATGCATATAATACACACGCCTTAAAAATTCTTTATTGTGTATATTCGTCGGTGTGATGTTGCTATTGCTGATGCTACCGCTTACTATATGTAAAAATTTTTCGAAATTTAACGAATAAGAAGCTTCAAAGTTTCAATTCGATTCCCATCCAGTTGTAGTTCGCGTTTCGCCGCGAGTGAATATATTGGAAAATATATATCTCTCCCGAGACACTCCCGAAACGAAAAAATTTTGGGGATTTTTTTCATTTCTTTCGGTTTAACAGATAAAAACACCACCAAAATTACTAGCAACAATTTTGAGAAATAGTGAGGATTAATTTTCTTTAAGATTTTATTTTGTTTTAATTAATATTATTTAATATTTTCTGTTAAAATGCTGAAAAATTATAGTTTATAATAGTTCGGAAAATTACTAGTTCCTTGAAAAAAAAAACTAAATTTATTAATTCGTATAAAAAAATGAAATCTGAGTTTAGTGGTCGTGAACCAAATAATATTTTGCCCTTAAGTAATTTTAATATAATACTTCCCATTCATACAGTATTAAGCTTGGCGCTGAACGGAAAAGGACAATTACTAATAGTTGCAAACTATTTTCATATTTGATTTAGTTCAGAGCAAAAAGTGTAAATACAAATGTGATATTTGTGCTTTCATTGTGATAATCGGTATGAATGCAAAATAGGCCATCTTCGGAGTGAAAGAATTGTGGAAAGAAATAGTAAATAGAAGTGAAGTTGAAAATTTAGTTTTATAAAGCCGAAATGGTTAAAGATAATTATAAAATTGCTGTGAAGATATATATTTAAAAACTGTCTGTGATATGTGAAAGAGAAGAGTGTGTTCTCAACGAATTTATTCGAATTTCGGATACTCAACCTTCATGCCATATATTTGGATTACCTGACACTCTCATGACATCGCCAGAAATCAAAGAAATAAAAAAAAAAGAATATTGCATAATGTCTATTTCCAAAAATATCTTCAACGTAATGAAATGGATTTTTTCATGAAAACACCTTGACATAAGTAGAGTCCAAATTTCTGGCCTCAATCAGAAAAAAGCAGGCAGCGAAGGTGTAAAATATATAATATCTTATCATTAAGTTGAAGAACATTGAGAAGATGGCCATTATTGTATACATATGGACGTATTTAGAATGCCTCAAAATGTTGGAATTTTGATCATTATATATCCTATAATTTTATCGTCAAGTAGATATTTTTAGAAATTCTCAAGCTTGTCTATTTGACTGGTTAAAAATAACCTCAGATAAGTTTCTTCTGCCGATAGATATATCTTTGGCGAGGATGCTATACAGCAACGTTGAAAAGTATATTTTGGATATTTTCATGGATAATAATGTGGCAAAAATGAATAAAATAGCATTTTCCGGGTTGAATTTTCAAAAATATGTGTAATTTATTGGGACTAACTGCACTTGTCAATATGCAATCTGCTTGAAAGTTTAATTAAAACCACTTAGAAGCAGAAAAGCGCTCATCTTTGAATTTACGTGCGCGCGTACCATACGTACAGATACTTCTTCTCTAAAAATAAAGTCCATATCTTAAATTAGGATATTTCGCAACACCAAAACACGTACACATGTGAAGGAGTAAAAGTATACATGTCGTATAGAGCAAAAGAGAATGTGTAAAATTAAATTGTAATATGAAACCAACTGATTTGTCCGATTTTGAACGTCTAATTTGTACGAAGTGGAACGTTTCAGCGATTTTAGGTGTATGGATGCAAGTACAGTTGCATTCAAAATTATGATTCTGGGGGAGAAAATCTAAACTTGCGTATCTATACGCATGCGATTATAAAATTAGCAAATAGAACTTTTATGTTCACTTAGTCATTCTGAGGCAAAAAATTGTGATTTTGGCACCTTTACTGCATTAAATGCTTGATTTTTATAAAATAGGCAGAAAGTACAAAACAAACTGAACCTTCTACTATCTCCTAAAAAACTACTAACTGCAAAATATATTACAAAGATTTTAATATAATGAAGAATCTAAAAAAATATATTTCTTTTATATTTCTTCTTTGTTCGGATTTTCCACCACAATGGAATAAAATAACAACAAAAAAAAATATAAAACATATAAACAGCACGTAGAATTCACTACTCAGCATGGGAGTGGCTGAAGATTTCGCTCCCAGCTTTATAAAAAAGCCACAATTACGGCAAGAAGACGATGGCAATCGTTTAATATTCGAATGTGAGCTATTATCATCACCTAAGCCCGATATCGAATGGTATCGAAGCGATGAACAATTAAAAGAGGATGGACGAACAAAATTTAAAACACAACCAATAGGCGATAATAAATTTTTAGTAGTATTAGATCTCGACGATGTTATCGAAACGGATGCTGGCCTCTACAAGGTCAAGGCAAAAAATAAAATGGGCGAAGTTTCGGCATCGATTAATTTAAATTTTAGCCGTAAGTATTGAACATTTTACTTTAGTATTTAGACTTTATGAAACAATCTATCACAAAAATTTCATAATATATACAAACTAAATACAAAAAGAAATCATACCCATATCATGCAAAAACCTATAAATTCATGTCCGATTTCAGCGGCCGACGAACCCAAAGAGAGGTGAGGAGTGTGTTCGAATATATATATTTCCTATGAATATGAGCAGGAAATGAAGTATAAGCAGATTCGAAGGATATAAATTTCAAACTCTTCTGATATAATGTTCTATCGCTCTTAAAACTATCCGCTTGTTGCAATGCTTCCTTTGCTCAAACTCCAAGAAATGAATAAAATTTGCGGTCTCCTCTTCTTTCTTATTACTCTTGCACACATACTAAAACAAATACATTTTTTTCTCCATCATTTCAGTAGCATTTATTACAATACTTATTGGTCACACATTAACACTTTGCAATTACACTTTAATGTGGTAATGACACTATGATATTCACATTAGGCTACATCTCCTTTCTATTATACTATAATTCTAACTTAAATGATTTCTCCTCTTCTCTTTCTGTTTCTATATAATTCTATCTATCATTTGCTATCGTTTGCATGGGCTACTACAATCTTTAATAATTGATAAAAAAAAATAAAAAATAACAGAGAACTTTCAAGCCATTCAACGGTGAGTTAATTCATACTTTAGCATGCCTCGAGCCTTTTTTAAATCCTTATTTTAATTTCTACATCCTCTATGCTTCCCCTTTATACTCCTTTCTATTAAAATCGCTTAAAATTCCTCCTCTGGGAAAATTATATCCTTGTCACTAAACGAATTAGAAGAAATTACAACTTACTGAAAAAAAAAAAATTAAAATCAAGGAGCTTGAAAAACTAAGAAGTATAAATATAAAATGTGTCCCTTAATTATTGACATGCTAATTTAGACAAATCGACGGCTTTGCGCCGACTTTTACGAAAAAACCTGCCATTCGACAAGAGGACGATGGTAAGCGCTTACTATTCGAATGCCGTATCCAGGCTGATCCAAAACCAACCGTCACCTGGTCACACAATGGTACTGTCGTCAAAGAATCGGCACGTCATAAGGTAATCATCTTTATGTTTGGATCTTGTCTTGCAGGGAGAACTTCTATTACTAACTATCATGCATAATTCTATCGCTTCCCTCTAAAGTAAATAATATTTGCTATTGTTTGGCTTGGTCTGGTGTTATTGTGGCATAATATCATTTTTTTTTTACGTTTTGCCTGGATAGTTTCCTAAAAGTATTGTATCTTTTGTCTGGAGACTATAAAACATCTATTTCTGAGCAGACTCCAAGATGACTTAGATACCAATCGAAAAACAAAAATACTAATTTTTTTTTTAAATTAATTATTTAATTAAATTATTATTCTTTATTACTCGGAACTGTCCCAAAGCATAAATTCAACGGATAATTACTAGTATTGGATTGAAATAGTATAATATATTTGCTCTTAGTTTTTGCATCATCTCGGCTGAGCCCATGTATATGTATGTAATATATACAATGATTTTGGATTTGCAATTAATGGTATCATAAAGCTAAATTGTTATTATACAGAAATATACCACGAAATTAATGTTATTATTATTATATGTCTTCTTGGATACCAAAAAGAAGTAATGGTAGTAGGAACTAACAGAAGTACTTTAAAACGTTTAAATCCTCAATCCAATGTCGATATATTTACATTTTTTTCATTCTATGTAGTTTTGTGCTGGAAATTAAATTTTTAGTTTTTATTCCAAATAATATTTAACGTATTTAGATAGTTCCTTATGTTGATATTTACATTTGTTGTCAAATGTTCTCCCTCGGATGTATGCACAAAAGTTTGACAATTCTTTATTTACTGATACATAATTTTTCAACCATTTTTCTTTTTTCATATTTCCCTGCGGTGTTGGCTTCATTTTCACCGTTATCAATCTATACCGTTATGAAATTTTTACCACTATTCATAGCTTATGATCGATAAAGATGGTCATTCATATTTTGCATCACTTGAAATTAAAAATGTTACCGTTGAGGATGCTGGTAAATACAAAGTGACTGCGAAAAACGAATTAGGCGAAAGCAATGCGACAATTAGTTTAAATTTCGACAGTAAGTAAACGTTTATTTGTTTTTTTTTTCTTCACCTAAATTAGACATATTTACATGTTTTAATATTAATAATTATTGTTCTTCTAAAACTTGTCTTCTTTTTGAATTAACACAAAAACCAAAACATGCAAAAGACACAGAACAAAACTATAATCAAGATTTTTATAAAATTCCATTGCTGGATGTAATCAAATATTTCCAAATAATTTATATCTTTATCATTTATTCTGATGGAAATTAAATGCATTTATTTACAATTTTCCACATGTATACAAAACCATCTTCCTATCTAACGAAGTAAATTTCCGAATGTTAATAGTACCAAATAACCCAAATAAAGATTTGAGGTTTTTTTGCAATTTTTGCATAAACCAAACAGAAATATAATAAATACCAACAAATTCCCATATTTGGAAGTATGTATTTTGAAATTATTGAGGGATTTATAAACTCGTGCATGCTCGTCTGTATTTCGTGTAAGCTTAAAAAAAATTATTGAAACTTGCAGAGTGTATTGAAAACCATATAAGTGACACTGATAGAACACAAAAAACGGTACAATTTCGTCCAGTATTCGATATTAAATAATTCATTCCTATTTTAACAATTATTTCTAACACATTGCCTGCCGCACCTTGGAGGGACTAGTTGTAGGGCGTTTATTTCGACATTTTATGTATCTATTTTTAGTATGATAGCAGCAAATATATAACTGCCTTCTTAAATTGTTAATAAGCACGGAAAGGAAGTCAGAATGGTATTTAAGCCTAAAAAAGGTGACAATTTTCATCAGTTGAAGTTCCTTCGACTACATCTTACGCTAGTTATGAGTGTAATCGCGCGGTATTTCTAGCCATTAAATTATTTGAAATAATAAAATCTTGCTTTTTCTATTCGCTAGTGTTAATTTATTGGCCTTGCAAAAACCGATATTTCGGGAACGACTTGTCCCTTTCATCAGGAGGACTTGTTAGCACTGAACGAAGGGAACTAGTGGTTCCCGAAATATAGGTATTTGCAAGAACAATAAATTAACACTAGCGAATAGAAAAAACAATTTTTTATTATTTCAAATTACGCTAATTATCAATATGCTGGGAAAATCATATGGAATACGTCTACAGTGAACTTATGATAACATTTAGAACGTGCATATGGTATTGAATTGAATAGTTGATTTTGCACGGAAATAAACCAAAATAATGAGGTCCAAAATTGTCCGAATCTTTTCGTTTTAGAGGTTTCCTGCAGTTTGTTTAAAGTAAAACTGTTAAAAGAAAAAGTTTCCGGTTTGATTATAAATGTATTTTATTTTTGATTTACTTTTTTTTATTTTATTATTATTTACTATAGATTTCTATTGGTTTTTGAAAAGTGCGCATTTTTCAAAAATCAAAATAAATCTCTAGTAAAACCAGAAACTTTTTCTTTTAATAGTTTTGGTTTTGTTTTCTGTATTCTTTTAATTCATTGACTGAAATCAATTCCGCCATATGTACTATATAATTTTGAAGGAAAAAACAGGGCAGATAATGTGTTAGAACATAACTTAATCAAAAATAAACAACATATTCATATCACATCTAATTATTAGCCAGTTCTTACTAAACAGCAGTAAGTAGAATTATGTGGTTAATACCTAACTTGTTAAATTAAAAAAAGATGTTCATAGAAAATAGAAATACATTTAGCCGCTCTGAACATGACCTTAAATCCACAGTATAAATTTCAGAAAAAAAAAAATCCGGAAATTTTCTTTAAATTTCCAGCATAAATAAGTTCGTAATTTACTTTAACTATCAGTGAATATGAGATACGTGGTTGAAGGGAAAATATTTCAACCGAATTTAGAGAGTGTAAATAATTTTGTGTCAAATCAAAGAGAAGAAAACCAAAAAAAAATTGCCTAACAATGGATTTCGCTGCTTAATGATCTGATGTTAAAAAAAATAGAAAATTAATGATTTTTTTATGGTGTACAGTTGTTGTCTTTTAATGCCATCTAGGATTTCTTTGCAACATATTGAAATATGTCTTTATAATTATAAAACCTCTGCCAAAAAGAATTAAATAAAATGTCATTGTGTTTTTCTTTAACAAATAAAAAAAAAATTGACCAAACCAAAAAAAGCAAGCAAATACACACACATTTTTCCACTGATAACAACGTGAGAGTTTTTTTAACGTGTTTAGTTGTTTTCTGTTCTTCATTCTTTTTTTTTCGTTAATATTTAAGTTGTGTAAGCTCAAAGTGACATTTAAAATTAATTTAAAATAAAATAAAAAGTACATTTGATAGAATTTACAATGAAACAAGACAAAACACAGCTAGCATCACATATCTACCATCACATGCCATTTTTCTTTTCATTTTTTTGTTCTGTTTTCGGTTTTTTATCTTTTTGTTAATTTTAAAAAGGGCAAAACTATGGTGACAAATGCGCTTAAATTACTGATTTTTATTATTGTTTTATTTTTGTTTACAAATATGCTTCATTTTTTTTCGTTTGATTAAGCGCCGTTTGCAAAAAAAATATCTATGAAAATTTGAAATTCTACCAAAGAAACAATTCAGAAACTCCCCCAAATTATAAACAGAAAAAGGATCGTTGTGAATTAGGTTCCTTTCTTAATTTATACATTATACGAAAATATAAAATGAAATGGAGGTTTGTGCGTGCCGTATTTGCTGGTGTCGAAAAAAAAAACAAAATAAAATACAACAAGTTGCGGGATCATGATCAATCGAAGAGCTGCCAAGTGTATCAATGAATTGTTTAACAAGTTAAGTATGATATGCATATATATATATGTATATAAATATATATATATCTATATGCATGTGAATATGTGTCACGGAAAATTACAAATACCGTCTAAGGTACAACTGGATTTATTAGAAATTTAGATAATTTCCCTTTCTAAGTGGCTATATATGAGCATTGACATAACACAGACAGAAAAAGCATGACGAAATTGAATCAACCGTTTAATATGAGAACATATTCTATTCCTCACTATCGGTGGGCTTACAATACGTATATATATATTTTTTCTATCTACTTTCTTTCTCTATTTCTATTGTAAAAAGATACCACCAAACTGCTATATATTAATATGGTTTTAATATTGATTAGATTTGGAATGCAATCACCACATTAGTGTCTAAATATGAATAAATATTAGGAAAAAATAAAACAAAAAATATACAACCAGTTATTTTCGATAATAAAATAAAAATAAATCTAAAACAAAGTCAAATATTCAAATGCACACAGGCGATGAGGCACCTGTTCCTGACGATGGCATAAAACCAACCTTTACTGAACGACCCGTTATACGACAGAGCGAAGATGGCGGTAATATTACATTTGAATGTCGTTGCGTCGGAGATCCAAAGCCTACAGTCATATGGTACTAGAATCATATATTACATATGTAAATTTCAAGAATTGAGCCCCAAAAAAATGGGAGAGACTACGTTTTATAATAGATATTATATCGAAATCAATTTTGGAAATATTTACATATAATTCAAATATCTACAAACAGGTATCATGGTAAAGAAGAATTAAAACCAGGTGGACGTTATAAAATGTCACTGGAGCTCGATCAAAAACTGTATCATATGGCACGACTTGAAATTACAAATGTTGTTAATGGCGATAAGGGCGAATATCGTGCTAGGGCTCGTAATTTACACGGCGAGGGCGTTGCAACGATAAATTTAAATTTTGAAGGCGGTTCAAAGCCCAAGTAAGAAAAGGAAATCATTGCGAATCAGAAGAAAGTAAAAAACCCAAAACTGGTGGAAAATTGAAGTGAACCATATATGCTACCATTGTTTCCTGTTTCATGTATTGTTTTGATAAGCATGAATCGTCTAAAATACGATGCCAAGATGGTGAATCCTAAAATGGGCGTCCTTTTTATATTTCGACAACGTTTTGTTACTACACAATTACAATTTAAAATGACCATCAATATCCATTTTCAACGGAAAAATACTACACAATTCACAACTCTTGGCTACCTATAATTGCCGAAGATGTTTTATACTCGTACATGGTCTGGTGACCAAATGATTTCCCTTCAATTCAAACCAGGACTGCCTAAATTACAAAGCTTTAGGGAAGTCAAGAAAGTACATTCCATCGATAAAAGTTATATATCTTTCATGATGAACTAAATTCAGTTGAATCAATTGTTAGAAAAATTGAATAATGAAACAGTTCCAATTATGATTCCACAATTTTTTAACTGGTTTGTTTTTTTCTTTCTCCTGTAACATCCATGCGATGAAAACTATATTTCTGGATTATAATCCATCCATGTATCCATCAATAATATATGAATTTTGATAATATATTAGAATACCGGATGGAAAAGCCCCGCGCTTTCCAAAAAAGCCAACCATACGACAAGAGGGTGATATTCTTATAATGGAATGTATACTGGAAGCTCATCCGGTCCCAGATATAACATGGTTCCAGGGTGAAAAGCAAATATCGGGCTCTTCGCGTATTAAAATGTCACGGAAAGCAACAGCCAAAGATGCATATGTTTTAACACTTGAAATAACAAATCCAACACGTGATGATGGCGGCAATTATCGATGTAATGCGTTTAATATATATGGCGAGAGTAACGCTAACATCGCACTCAACTTTCAAGGTATTATTATCACTTAGAACAATAAATCAAGTTAAATCAAGAACGGGCATAATTTCTTAAAATCGATCTTTAAAAAAGTTAGGCAGACGATATTTGTCTTAATTATTTATTTTACTATTAGCGACAGCGATAAAAATTAGAGGGAGTAAAATAATCTGCAATTTTGCTAAAGCAGCTTTATTTATTTAAAAATTTCATTTTTAATGCATTATTTTATTTATTTTATTCACTTTGCAACATGCTGTCTTTTATAATTTTACTTATTTTTTCGCTGCCCTTTTAATTTATTATGGATTGTCATACCAATTTCTTTTATCTCTGATCTCATGAGCTTCATATGTCATGCTACAAGATAGTTATAGTTGAAATAAATTCAACACTTTATAAAATATCTTAAATCATCAAGTCTAATATATGGTTCTATTATTTTCATTTATAATTGTGTAAAAAAAAAAACAAAAATGGATTCAAATAGGCGCCGATGATGACAAAGGTTTTGCTCCTTCGTTTGTTGAAAAACCACGTATTATTCCAAACGATTCGGGCACTTTGATTACAATGAAATGTCGATGTAAAGCTAAACCAGAACCAGCTGTTACTTGGCATCGTGGACAAGAAATTATCAAAGAGACGAAAAAGATCAAAATTAAATCCACGTCGGTCGGTGAAGATTTATATGAATTAACACTGGAAATAAAGGTAACTTTTTTCTTTCGTAATATTTCCGAATAAAAGATCAATACTTTAATTATCATTATTTCTTTATTTACTAACAGGACCCCGGTGCAGCAGATGGTGGTACATACCGATGTCATGTCAAAAATGAATTTGGCGAATCGAATGCGAATTTGAATTTGAATATTGAAGCTGAGCCAGAACCTGAAGGTGATGGTCCCGAATTTGTTGAAAAACCAAGAATTATTTCCGAAAATAATGGCAAATTGGTTATAATGGAATGTAAAGTGAAGGCTGATCCAAAACCTGATATATTATGGACGTGTGATGGTACAGTTGTCAAGGAGAGTAATAAAATCAAAATGACAATGGAACAACGCGGCGATATATATTATATTAAGTTGGAATTGCAAGATCCACAATTGGAAGACTCTGGATTATACAAGTGTAATATTAAGAATTCATTGGGAGAATTGAATGCTAATTTGACTTTGAACATCGAAAGTAAGTATTATTTGAAATTAACAATTTATATTCTATAAAACGTTAATAGTAAATAGTTATTAATTAAGGGGGGAACCACTTTAGAAGGCCCTTTCTCTCTTTCATCACACTAAAAGCTGCCTGGCGGCCTGACCTACGCCATCGGCCATCGCTTTTCGGGCATTTTATTAGCCATTGCGAATTTTTTTCGAAGGTTTAAAAGCTTAAAAATGGAAGGGTTAGGCGACAATATTTCGATGAAGATCATAACCAGAGTTCTTCAACTGCGGGACGTGTAGTCACTCCAATTTTTATCTGAAGCCAAAAAGCTTTTAATTTTACATCATCAACTTGTTTTCTAGATGTAGGTTTTCAAGCCAATTTTTTCGATCCCAAATTTTGGTTCACATTCTTGGTAATCTTGTAAGGAATCATATCCCTAAATTTCATTACTTTTGAGCTAGAATTCCTACAAAAATTTCACGTTGTCGTTTTGAGAAAAACATAAAGGACATAAAGCGACTACTTCCTGGGCGTTAGATCCTGAGCCTATATCCGATAATTGCCAACTTCTACCCCTATAAAATGTAAAGGACCACGAATTTTGCTTTGAAATTTCTACGGTGTATTCTGAGATAGCTAGGCTAACGATCTATGCAATGAAAAAAATCGATTCTGAAATATCCTAATGTAATTTCCCCCCTTAATGAAAAAAAAGTATGACAATCCAAATGTGGGTGAAAACAAGATGCTGACTTTGATTTAATACAATTTCTTTTTCTTATTATGAAATTTTCAGTTGTTCCTGTGATCAAAGATAAACCGAAAATCATTAAAGTTATCAAAAAACGTACAGTCATTATTGAATGTACAGTCGCATCTAAATTTGAACCTAAATGTACATGGTTCAAAGAAACTAATGAAGTTAAGAACAGCACAAGACATACAACAATCGTTGAACAAACCAAAGAAGGTGAATTCAACGTTAAACTTGAAATCAATGAAGTTCAAGACACAGATAAAGGTTCATACAAGGTAGTTGCCAAGAATGAGAAGGGCGAAGCCGTTTCACAGGTAGTCCAACTAACGGAAATACCAGAAGAGGAAGGTAAACCTACAAAGCCGGAAATAAGCCGAAAACTGACAGACCAAAAGGTAGTAGAGGAAAAATCATTCGAGCTCATATCAACCCTTAAGAAAGTTGATAAGAAGTGCAAAGTTACATGGTACAAAAATAATACGGTTATTAAAGAAACTCGCGAGATAACTACAACATTCGATGGTACAACCGCTCGTTTGACATATAGTTCAGCTAAAACTGAACATACCGGAACTTATAAAGTTGTCTTTACGAACGAAGCGGGAACAGATGAATCAAGTGCTCAGATCACTGTAACTAAGAAGGACGAAAAGAAAAAGAAGAAGGAAGAAGAAGAAGAGGAGAAAAAGAAGATTGAGGAGGAGAAGAAAAAGGTAGCTTCAAAAAAGACCAAATTAAAAATTGAGGAAAAGGAAACTAAGACTATATTTGATGTGCGTCTGAAACCGGTTGCAAAGAAAGAAAAAGAAGTCACTATAGTAGAGGTAGAATTGTTTTTGAAAAAGACAAAAATAAGTAAATTGAATTTATTTCCTTTCCTCTTTTTTCAATATTTAGAAATGTATAACAATTTTTTTTATAGAAGAGATCTAGACTACGTTAAGTTTTAAAAAAATATAGAAATATACCACACAATTCATTTTTCGCAACAATAGACGTGCAATATATATGTGTTCTTACACATTTTTTCTTATTTAGATGTGAATTTATGTTATTAAACAGTTTGTTATTTATATTTCCTTTTCAACTTTTCCTTTTAACTCAACATTTTTTACATCATTCGTCATGTATTTCTTATTTGTTTTACGTTCTATTTACTATTCCCTGTTAATCCATCATTCCAAAACTCGATATGAAAAACCTACATTTGATCGCCATACAGAAAGAGGAGGAGGAAAAGAAGAAGAAAGAAGAGGAAGAAAAGAAGAAAAAGGCCGAAGAAGAGAAGAAGAAAGAAGAAGAGAAAAAGAAAGAAGAAAAGAAGAAGGAAGAAGAGAAAAAGAAGAAAGAAGAAGAAAAGAAGAAAGAAGAAGAGAAGAAAAAGATTGAGGAAGCCAAGAAAAAGGAACAAGAGAAAATAATCGAAGAGAAGAAAAAGAAGGAAGATGAAGAAAAGAAGAAGAAGATCGTAGAAGAAAAGAAGAAGGCCGAAGAAGAGAAGAAAAAAGTCGAAGAAAAGAAAAAGGCAGATGAAAAGAAGAAGGTGGAAGAAGAAAAGAAACTTATCAAAACTGAGGTATGTTTTTTGAGTAGTTTCATTGAAAGTATCCAAAGTAAGGATCGCAGAGATCGATCTTAATGTAAATAGACCATCTTTAAGGGAATCTTCAACAAACTTCACCCCCATTTAATTTCTCTTTTGAATCTATTTATCTAGATGTGGTATTCATCTTTTGTTCACTTTGTGTTAACTGTTTTGTTCTTTAAATACTTTTTTGTTAGTGTATGTTTTAACATAAAATGTCATGTTATATTTATTTGAAAGTCAACACATTTGAAGGACACAAATCATAAATGGATTCATACAAACTTACATAATTTATCGGGGAATATTTTTCCAGTTACGAATAATCTCAAAAAATATAGTTTAATGAGTTTCTTCCCATATTAATCTTTCCTGTAGGAATATTAGTTTCTAAAATTTTACAGTTTTGAAAAGCATTTCTCTAAAATGTATATAAATATAATTTTGTTGTTTTTTTTTGTTTGCAAATGATTTGACCGGAATCAAACCATTTTTTGTAGGAGGAGAAACCGAAAAAGAAAATTGAAGATATGGTTAATGGTGATAAGGTACACAAAAAGCAGAAAAAAAACGCCAATAATCATTAAAAAACATTACACCATGATAACTCTAATCTTTATCCATTTTTTTTGTCATGCAAAACCTTACTTTAAAAAAGGCAATAGCGCTAAACTATTCGCTTGATAAATTCACATTAAAACAAGATTATAAAAGGTTCTCGAATCTAGGGCCTCCGCTTGTTTAAAATGTTTGATTAAAATTCAAGAGTTGCATATATAGTGTCTGCCTTAGTTTGTCATTCTAGGACATTTCAAAACGTTACGCTTTATAATTTTGTTTTCGACTTTTGTTCGCTATCCTCTACTTTTTGCATATCTCTAATATTAATTTACTATTTACACTTCACATTTTATCCAATAAGAAGACGAAATAAAGCTAATATATTTTCTTTATTTTTTCCTTCTTGATTGAACAGAAAACCGAGGAAGTCGGAATCAAAAAAGTCGAAAAGAAGGTAAGTTTCATCGATTATCATTATATTTTCACAAATACAACGTGAGAGAAATAGATAATACCAAACACATAATACCAATCACAAAACTGAAAACATATACTTCTTTCATTTCCACCTGAAAACATTCATACAGAAACCTTCCAAAAAACCTGGCGAACCTGAACCTGTATCTGAATCAGAAGAAGAAAGCGTCAAGGTAAACAAAAAGAAACCATAACAAAAAATAGCAATAATGAAGTTTGAGCAATTCTCGTTAGGGAACAATTTACTTTACAAAGAATTAATTCATAATAGATTCACGTTTTTTTTTATTAGATTTGATTTGACTCGTGACGAACTTTCCATTTTTAGAGTGTTGATGAAAGTGAATATAAATGCAGTATTTATTTTCATTTTGTCATTTTGATCTAATATTGTTATATACATTATAACGATTTTTTAAGAAGAACAGTTATCAGGGACACTATATATGGTATACTTACACAAAAACATAAAGATTAAGCAATTACTCAAACCTCAAATACTTTAATCCAATGTCTTGTTCATTGCACAGTAAATCATTGTTTTCTGGTGTAAATGCTAACTTTGTACTTTTTCGATTTTCTCCCAATGTTACATGTTATTTATGTTCATCCCGAATTCCGCCGTAATTTGTATTCACTGGGTGGCTAACAAAATTGAAAAACACAGGAAACCAGCTTTAAAGAAGAAACTAAAACTGAGGTTCGTCGGCGCTCAGTAGCCAAGGAGGAAACCATCATTGAAGATGGTAAGGTGTCAAGAAAATCGTCAATTCAGGTAAGGCATCAGACATTCAAATTCCGATTGGTTGCAATTTTTTCTGTCCTGGGTTTTGTGGCGTCTATGTGTATAACCGATCTATTATGTGATTTTTTCAGACTGATGAAGAGAGGACGGAATCACGTCGGTCATCTATTGTCGAAAAGAAAGCCTTACAGGTAAGAATAAGTAATCGCACGAATTTTAAGACAGGATTTGGAAACTGTAGGTGTACTACTGACTTGTTTTCGATATGCAACTTATGATAATCCCGATACGATACACAAATTCCTAGCTACTAACGCAACAACAATATAGTATTATAATGATTCGAACATAGAAATTGTTTCACAATCACCACTTTTTTCCCAAAAATTAGCCTAAAGATTTGGATAATAAAAAATTAGAACCAGAAAAATCACCGGCTGAAATTAAGGAAGAAATACCAAAATTGAAATCAGCTACGGAAAGGAAGAAATCTGCGCAGGTGAGACAGAATAAATTGGAAAAAATCGAAGCTTTATGCCTTTCTGATGTACTTCGTCGTTCTTCTTCTGTCTTGTACTGCTACTACTACTTGGGCTATGTGCATAAAAGAAAACTAAGCAAGGTGTCCCGTATATGATTTATGAAATTTCAATGGTGACCAATTTTCCTCAAACGAGTGGTACTATCCCCCATTAAAATTTGCACCATCATTAACGGGACATCCTGTGGAGTGATTTCGCACAATTCGATACCTCAACTTATATAATTATCTATTACTTGCTCCTTAGAAATGATTAACTTATTTGATAAATAATTCGTCTAGTTTGGAGTTATCGAATTGTAATGTAAATCATTCTATCTATCTTCTCTGCATTGCTTTGCGACCTCTGCTCAAAGTTTCAGCCGGCTAAGGGTGTGTAACCTTGGAGTCCTCTCTAAGGTTACTATCATATTATCTCCACTTTTCGGCAAAAAATTCTATAATTACTTTTCCGCTTCTAACAATACAAATTACACGGCTGCCTACAAAGTCTAAATCTAACTATCTATGCCTTCAACAAAGAAACAATGTTTACTATAAAATTAAATGTCAATGAATTTGCTAACTAGATTTTTTTTTGTTTTCTACCAATTCAAATTTTATATCATGCTCGTTTGTGTGGACACGTTCAATGTTTGATTTCATAATCCTCCTGCACCTGCATTTATCACCGTTTTTACGCACCTTATTACGGACATAAACAACAGAAAATTGAAGAAGTCAAAGCTGAGGAATTGCCCAAATTACGTAAAACAGCGGCGCCACCTAAAGAAGAGCCCAAACCCGAACCTAAGAAGACAAAAGCTAAAGTTGTCAAACCGAAAAAATACGAGGACCTTCCTGAAATTCCAGATTACGAACGTCCTGAATTGGAAAAATATGAAAAATCTGACTTTACAGCAACTGAATTTGATCGTAAAACTGAATTACCGGGTAAACTGGAAAAACAAGCGGTAGAAACTCCTGGCAAACAACCAGAACAAGGTGTATTGAAGAATGGAGTAGAAAAGGTAAGTTTTGCCAATTTAATTGTATTTAATTTGATTTACAAGATTGTTTGATGAGTTGGAAAATAGATAAAGTAGACTGATTGAAAGATTTGGCGAAAAATAATTGATTTTGTAAACAGTTTGCAATTATGGTAGAGAATAGAATTAGTAGTTTTAGTATCAAAAATTTCGTAGATATAGTGTGGAGATAGATAAACGGAAAAGTAGAGGGAAAAATACTCTACAAAATTTCCAATAATTGTTATTAATTAGTATGATTTAAATATGTTTCAAGTAGTTATAATAAGTAGAAAGTTTCTTAGATTGCATGTTGTTACTATCATAAATAATTCTAGAAAGAGGAAAAACCAAAAGAAAAGGAAGAACCCAAAGGCTTCCAAGTTGGCAAAGGTAAATTACCAGAAGAGAAGGCACCTGATGCGGCTCCAAGCCTTAAGCCGGTGATAATTGAACCACCACAGGTAAAGTATGCTTTATACATTCTCTGTAACCCATTGAAAAATTTGATTTTCTGTTATTTATCAATTGCATCACACACATACTATTTTCCCCACACACCGAACTACACACATACACGGGATATTATTTCAAAATCCTCATGGATGTTATCAAAATACTATATTTGGTTTGGATTTTTGCATCTCTCCTACATTGTGTTCATAAACCAAATTAAAATATGTGAATCAATTCACGGACCCCTGCAGGAGGAAGAACCAAAGGTAGGTGTAATTTTCTTTTTTTTTTTCATTGGTAAAATATATATGTCTCTAAAGTAAAAATTGAAGAGTATTATCAAAACTTGACGCTTGATGATTTTTTATCCCTTGTTAAAATTAAAAAGGCATTTGAAATGTTTTTTTTTTTGTTTAAATGTTTTACATCTGAAATTTAAAATTTTTTCTTACATATTATCATTTTCTTTTCATTTGAATAATTTCTGGTTCTGGTTCGCGTGGTTTTAACGACATTTTGTGTGAAAATGGCTAAACCAAAAAAAAATGCAAACAATACATATGCGCATCTATTCACTTCCCCAAAACATGAAACCACACTCAACACATATCATATACACACACACATATATACACATACACATGGGATCTGTAACAACTCAAAAAAATTTCGTACTGAAATATCAAATAAATCCATGATCCGGAAAATTGGACCCCTTCTCAAATATTAAAAGACAAAAACGAGCACAGATCAAGAGCCAAAAAAGGACTCTGGTCGATTACCAGAAAGACGACGATCATCCTTTATGCGTATTGAACCCGTACCTAATGAGCGTTTCTTTGAAATTCAATTGAAACCGGTTCAAAAACAAACCATCGAAATGGCAAAACCTCAAAAAGCTAATATATTACTAAAGGTAAAGTTTATAAGGAAAATAGCAGTATCTATAAACTCGAAATATTTTTCAAGCTTATTTCAATATTGCATACCATACCATCCACTGTTTTATCTTCTCTAGTAATCAATTATTCTCATATTATACTACTTAGCTAGATAGTAACTTCATTGTAATCATTTTCTTTATACCTTACTCCATTACGAAGGACGTTTAAAATTCAGAATAAAATCCAAAACTATAATATGAACATTTCCAAGCAGTATTAATACTCTCTTCGCTTCAAATACTACCTTAAAGTTTATAACTTACTTCTATTCATCCATTCATATTTTTGGCTACAGTTACAATTCATAATTATGCTATTCTACTATATATATCTTATTCCCTGACCTACATATCCTCTCTTTTTTTCACATAAAATAACAAAATTGAGTAATGTCGATTAAAAATCCAAAGATGAGATAAATAACATAATCAACAATGCACCACATGTCTGCAGTATATTCATCAACCCCTCGAATGCCATTTATTCAAGCCGGCTTGATGACTCTCATTTGTAGTAAATGAACTGGGGAACGCTCTGATAAATAGCCAATTTAAAAACAATAAATTTTCGATGAAACTTTCAAAATCAAATATTCCGTACCTTATACAAAAAAAATGTCAGCTCTTCTCATCTGATCTATTTTTTTTATGACGACAAAAAATTTTTATGTAGCTCGAATTATCGTAAGCGACCCTTTCAATGCACTATATTTGAAGTGCTAGTTTATACAATCGATGAAATTGTATTTTGCATTGCTGACTAAGTGAGTAGAAAAAGAATTTCAACGAAATGCCGAGTATATGAGAACTATAAATTTGGATTTGCGTAAGAGTGCCAAAATATTTTGTAAGCATAAATTGTCATACAAAAGGCCCATCGTTGAAAATATAAAGAATATACAGTGTGACCGGATTCAATGAATAAGAAGCGAAATGGTCAAGAATTGGCACTAGTTGTTATATTTAATTAATGCTACGTGTCGTTTCTTATGGTATTTTAAAAGTCGTAATCTTTAGTCAGACATGCTGTATAAGAATTCAATGGGAAAAAAGTAATTATTCTGGGGGTTGTTGATTATTTAAAGGGGCCCTAAATATTTTAATTGATTCATTAGGATCAGAAAAGCAGGCAATAATCTTCCATTTATCCTGTATTCCTTTCATTTTCCACATTTACTTTCCCTTCAATCTATTTCAAATTATACTCAATGACATAGCAAAGATAATCTAACCACGTAAGCATATTATATTTATAAGATGCACATGAACAAAAAAAAATCCAATACAAAATTTCTGCCCTACTCAGCATAATACAGCGGTTAAAGAAGTCGTTGGTAAGGATGCAAAATTCGCAAAAATTTCGCTAGCACCAAAACATACACAATTACCTACAATATCTGACTATGAACGTCCTGAACTAGAAAAATATGAGAAAATCAATTTAGATAAAGCTGAAAAATTGCCACCGAAAGGGGTAAGAAATCACACATATATACATACATACAAACATGAATACCTGCTAATATAATAAATAAATGCTAATTCAATAGCAAATTCACCCTGATATTTAGAGACAAGCTTTATTTATTTGCTTTGAAAGGACTTACAATGCATATAAAGTATTTTTTAATTGAAGTTTTTAACATATTTAAGGAGTGTAAGGAATTTTAAAAATCTGAAAAAAGATCTATGGCTTTTAAGTTTAACCAAAAATTACTAAATTGGAGACTTGCAATTTTAATTATCAAATATTCATCCTTCTCTAAAGGACTAGGTAAAAATCGTAGTTTTGTATTGTTCATTTTCGTATTTTTTTTATTTAAAATTTAAAAAAATAAATAAATAAAATCCATGAACTTCCCACAATTATTTTTAGTAAAAAGTTACATTTCTTTATCAATGCCGTGTCGTGCACTTTATATATTTTCAATAACATAATCTTTTATTTCTTTGCACCGGTGCTATTTGCTTGCTGAATGTTCTTTCAATTTATTCAAATATTGTACTTGTTGCCAAAAGTGTGAAACAAGGTACTTATTAATTAGACAGAAATAGTCCCTTTAGCATGCTATGCGTACTTTTGGCGACAAGCTGGTAAATGGCTTAGTTACAAGACAGAATATATACGAAAAGCACAAGAATATTTTGCTATAGAAAAAAAAAAACAGAATACATTGAAAGGCACAGAAATAAAATAAATAAAATTAAGTGACAATTTTTTCTTCTACATTTTCATGCTTCTCATTTGCTTTTCGAAGATGAAACATGGTACAAAATATGAGTAAATATTTTTTGTCTAATTTTAAATACCATAGAAAATATTTTTATTACTTTATGCCGTCAAAATCTAAAAATATTCCCACAAAAAAGATGTATAAAAATATTTTATCATTAGGCCAGGAATGACACTTTTCTTCATTTCACTCAACATCTTTAAAATATTCTTTTCTTTTTGTTCGTTGCGAAATCAAAATATGTATATACATATTCTTCCCTTCCAATTATAAATTCTAATGAATTTCATGCATGTGGGGGCAGTAGGGATTTCATCGCACTGGTCGCTGGCCACTAAAATGTGCTGCATTTTATTGAGAAATATTTTGTTCACCCCAAGGGGTGAGAGATTTGCAATTTTCGTAATAGGAACCACACTAAAATGAACATGTAAACCCTCATCTATACTTCTTCCCGAGAAGCCTAGGACATGAAAAAATGTTGATGTGTAAAAAGTAATTCAATTGTGCGTCAAAAATATCTGTACTCATACCTTCTTTTAAAGAAAATTTTCAAAAATATGTATGTTGTTAGCAATAGTGAATGGGGACGTATAGATGAAAAAGCGGGGTCGTACGGCATATATATATATATATAGTTTAAGAGAGGGAGCTAGGCCAACAGGTAAGTGGTTTGAGAGGGAGAGGGAGGCGAGGAGGGGAGGCAGAGAGAGGGTTATGAAGCTGATTAACCGACAAAAAGTTTCGGTGTTTGCACAGCATTAGTCAAAACTAATTTGGACATCTTCACGGCGGCGTTTAATTATTATCTTTTCAAAAAAGAAAAAAAAAACGTAACAAATATCCCCTTTTTTTCTTATATCCGAAACAAGTGCTCTAAAATATTTTCTAAATTCATCACAGCAATTGTAAAACATGTTTGAGAAAAGCTAATAGTATTTTTTTGGGTCTATCATGTATTTATTGGTCGGGTTTATGTGTACTTATAGTGAGGTTACTATTTACAAATAGAAAAAGAGCCAAGGGATTCATATCAATAAATGAAAAGCTAGTGGTTAGCAATTGCAGCGAACAATCAGAAGAAAAAATGTATAATGATAATTGGATTTCGCAGCTAAATACTTAAATCGAACTTTTTAGAAGAAAAAGTGGAAAAGTGAAGTGAAATGGCAAAAGTGTTAATTCGCCCTGACAAAAATCTAAACGTTGTTTAAATATGAATTATTTTTTTAAAAAAATAATTGTGAATGTTACAAATCGAAATTGAAAATATATAACAAAACAAAATGTCGACTCCGAAAATTGTAGTGAATAAGGTTTGTGCAAAAGTAAAATTTTACCAGCCTTGCTACTAAAATTAGTCAGTGGCGTGAAAAAAAGTCAGTTTTGCATGCATGCGCAACAAAAAAACAAAACGAAAAATCTAAAATAAAGTAGTTCCAGTTTTTTAAATAAATACTAGATGGACTACAAAAAACAGGAACCGTGAAAAGCTTCTTTTGCTTGAAAATCTAATTTGCTATATAATTTTCAAGCCAGACCTTTACGCTTTCATTTTCTATTTACAGTAGTGTTTTAAAGAATATGGTTTTATTGCCTTTTTTAAAAAAAGCGTGATTTAAACCACAAAAAAATATGCTTTATTTACTGTTGTTCAGATTAAAGTGTAAATTAAAAATTAAAAACGAACGAATTAAAAACGAAAAAACTATGATGGAAATATACCAATTGTTATTAATTCAAATTTGAGATGATTTAGACAGAATTAAATTAATAATTATTTAATTTTTGATTGATTTTAAAAAATATAGGATGAAAAACCGAAAGTGCCGGAAATTAAAGCACCAATACCTACGATGGAGGCACCTAAGATCGAGGTAATTCGCGAGAAACCAGATCGTAAAGGATCTTTAGCACCAAGCTCTGGACCAACGAGCCGTCGTGGATCCCTGATACCACCGGAAGAACCAGGACGACGTCCTAGTCTTATTATTAACGATGAGGTATGTGAACAATATTTTCGTATATTTTTTTTTTTTTTGGAATATATATTGCCTCCCAACATGAAAACTTTAGTATGTAAGATTTTATACATTAGACCGAGTTGTTGAGAGGGAAAATTAAATGCGAGGGACTGCTGTATACATTCAAAGGAGTAAGCAGATTTCGCTCGTTTTACTTTGATAGCCGAAAAAGGGTGGCTCTTGATGTCAATATATTACATTCTGAATTTTATGATCCATTTTAATAATTCATATTTACTTAATTTTTTTTCCTTTTTTCATAAAATACATAAAATGCTTCCCGATACACAAATGTCTCATACCTACAATCACTTATGAAACAATTGCAAACCAACAAAATACCAAATCGGAATATATAAAACAAATGGAACGATTGGCAAAATATACATAAATTAATTTGCCTATGAAATCATAAAAAAAAACAAAAAAAAATCCACTCTGTATTCTCAAATTACACAACAAAAAAAATATATTAACAGTCGAATCGTAAACTACGACCTGGTGAAGTTTTGGAAGAAAAGAAGGTAAAGATAGATCAATTCAATCAAGCAAAAGCAACTGAACTAATTATTCTAAAATCAAATCTAAATCTTCTTTTCTCGTCTTCTGCTGTAACATAAACCCGGCAAAAATCAAGAAATTTATTTATAAAAAAAATTAAAAAATTCCAATAGAAAGCTTTTACTTTACACAGTGCACAGAAGAATTAATAAAAGTAGCACAAAAATTTTAGACTATCTAGCCTTGAATATTGTTATATACTTAATCAATTGGCATAACCCATTGCATATTTTTTTTTTATATATCTATATTGTATATACCTAATTACACTTGTCGTCTTGCCACTTATAGAACTTCCACTTACACTCTTTCAGCGCTGCTATTTTACAAATCATATTTTTCCATATAAAAATATATCATTAACATATCACATTGCATACAAACGCACATATACACATACACATTATGAATACTATACGTTTCTACTATAAATGTATATACATATATAAATCGAAGGATCTTATATTCGTATACTGCGGACATTGAACATGGCATTAAGTTCATTCATTCTGAATGATTTGGGGGTGTTGGTTATGAATTAGTAATTAGTACTATATACTGACTGATCAAATTAACATTAATTATGATCCCAATAGTTGAGCGGGGATAATATTGTTACTAGTATGGAGAAGTTTATGCTCAGCGTTCTCAAATATGATGTCGACCGCTGTAGGGATCTTCAAACAAATGCAAGCATCGTATATACAAACAAGAAATAACATCAAATTAAATTGTCATTTTTGGGGTTTTTCCATTTCCATTTAAAACATTTGCACTGCCTATTTTACCCTTATGTCGCGAATTAAAAAAATATAAAATATTGTTCCACAATATCGTTAATTGCAGCTACTCAGACCAGGGGAAGTATTAGATGACAAGGTGAGATCAAAAACCGAACGAGTTTCGTATAACACGTTACTATGTTATATCCGCTACTACAGAATACTTATGGTTTTAATAGTACTACTACTTAATTACAACCTATTGTTTCCAATGGTTTTTTTTTGTCTTTTGCACGAAGCTGCAACAAAATCTCAACAGGTTACCAACATCTGAATCAGATTAAACAAGTCTTTAGGCTAATGTAATAATAATTCCCCTAAATTAAAAGATCATCACATTTTTGAACCATCTTTTTTGCTTTCATTCTGTTTACCCTTATCCTATCCTTTAAACAGAATACATCTGATTTAGAATGTTCACCGAGTAATAAATGACTCTATTCAGTATAGTTTAGGTTCTACTTGATTTCATCTAGAGATTACCTAGTGAAAAATAGATCTAGATAGTGAGGGATGAAAATGAAAAAAAAAATAAATTGTTATTCAAATATACCAAAAAAATAAAATCTAATTGAATTTGTAGAAAAGGGGAGGACGACCCGGCGAATTGGACGATAGTAAAAAACAGGTGTCTAATTTATCTATTTCTCTTTTTTTTCTGTAAATGTTTTTTTTTGCTTAATTTTACAATATATATAAAATATATATATAAAAAAATAATAATAATTTTTTTCAAAGTCTAGACGTGAATTTGTGATTTTTTTATATGCAAGGATTTGCGGCTATCTATTTAGTTGATTAGAATAGTTTGCAACTGTAAATATTCGTGTAGCTAAAAAAACAAAACATGAGTACGTAAGCCATGATTGATAGTAAGGCTGCCAACGATTTAGTGTGATTTTGACGAAATCTAAGCCATATATATATATTAGACGGCTTTTAATAAATGCGTTGAAGAAATTAGGGTATGACTTTAAACATGATCTGTAAATAATACCGTCTTGTAGTCATCAGGTTTAAATGATGCTTGACTGAAAATAATGCTTAATAAACTCCGGGACACATATAGGCTTAGTTAAATTTAATTTTCTTGTCATTGTATTTTGGGAAAAATTCCAGTCAAACATCATACTTCAGCTCAGGGATATTTGGTTTAGTGTCGTAAGGTAGATTTTTTTTTTCTAACTGTAGCAGGCATTTCGGATGCTCCTTAGAAGCTTATTTGTGGTAACTATAATCATATCAACATTCCATTCATTGAAAATTATTTAAAAACTGGACATACCGCGACTGAGTTAAGTCAAAAGGAATCAAAAACCAATCTTACAAGTCGTGATCGAAAGGATAAGCAAACAAATTTCTAAGGAAAAGCTGAAATATTCTTAGAAAATTTCAAATTCAAACTAACGAACATAAGAGTGTCAATCTTAGTAATATTACGATTCTTATTATTCATATATTTATATAGATAAAATGGATAAATAACGAATTAAAAATTATAAACAAAGAACTGAAAATTGTTTAAATTACCCAGTTCTCTGTTTGCTTCATCCATCAATTCATATATATATATTTACTCGACTTTTATACCGATAATAATCTATCTTGAAATACTGATATACATACATACATCGAATTTATTCTTCATACTATTCGAAAATATTCGTAAAGTCCATCCTCACATGCATCACCATAGCATCTCTTTATGCTTTTTATATCTCTATATTTAATATATCTTCCTGTCTATCGAAGAATTATCACTATGCTTATCTTCTCTATGTTTTTGCGTATGTTCGAATATATATATCATGTTTTATATCAGTTTATAGTAAAAAGTTATAAAACTTTTGTAAATGTGATAGTTCTTTTTAAATAAAATAAGGGAATTTATTTTTGTCTATACAAAAAATGGAAAACTGATATATAAACATATATAAATATACATTATACGAATTATATATAATTAGGACAACGTTGCTGCTACTTCAAATGAATCTACAATAAATGCCATGTGGTAAAGAAACCAATAACTCTCAGCTTATGCAAAAAGGGCCACTTCTAAACCGAAAAACAAAAAATAATCTGACTCGTTTTTTGCTGCTAATATTTGTAACTTATTGTTCTTTTAATTTCTTAATTTTAATTGTAAAAATGATTTGTAGGACAAGCAAACTACAAATTAAAATAGAACACTTTCAATTTCAAGCGAAAAACGTTATGCTACATCGCTATCGTTCTATTATCTCGCATTATGTTTATGTTATTAACAAAATGAAAAGTCTATATAACTTATTTGTCTGTATATATATATATATACATTATAAAAAAATTAACAAAAATTAAAAATAAAAATCTGTTAATATTTTGATGTTTGTCTAAAAACTAAATTGCGAAGAAAAAAAAATTATAATTTATATTCTCATATATAAATTTCATTTCTTTCCTTCGCATCACTCTCCACCACTACTTGATGTACTTCCCTTCCATTTCATCGTTCTGCGCGTGCCAAAAAAATGCATATTTCTTTGGAAATCTATTCCACTTGCTTGAAATATGGATTGATTGAATCAACCATTTGGTTAAAAAAAAAAACAAAAAACAAAAATGAATCAATAACCACAGAGACGAAGACCATCGGTCGATATGCGACGTCCTAGCGTACAAGATCTCGAGGACAAGATCAATCAACCTTCGACACCACTACGTGATATTGGTGAGGGAGGACCACCACAAATTGTTGACGTTGCTGAAAGCTATTCGGCTGTTGAAGGTAAACAGAAGAATATCATAATAAAGCTTTCGCTGCTAAAGAGTTCCAGATTACTGAAGCAAAAAAAAAACATTTAAAGCCAATTTGTTGGTCGATTTTATGACACCAATAAATGAATGAAATACCGGACAGATCAAGGTCTCATTGCTATTGTTGCGCAGTTGTTGCTTCTGACGCTTATTTTTTTCGTTCCGTGAATCTTTTAATAATGGTTGAATATTGGTCTGATGAATGTGTATGACTAGGTTATATATTGTATATATTTTCAGCTTATGCTGCTCCTTAATGCCAATTTATTGAACTACCTTCCATGTTTGGATAAAAATACTTTGACTACTACTATTTTAGTTACAATTTTAAAGAATTATTATACAAAAGAAATAGTTCAAATATCTTCAACAAGGAGATATGCTTCACTAGATTTTATTACAACTGTTTAACTCACAATTTTTTATTGGAATATTATCATTTGCTTTGTTGTATTTTGGTTCGCTTTGTATGATGTAAGCTGCATACAAAAATAATACGTGTATATACTCGTTTATATTTTCTTTCAATATGTGAAAATATTACCTACGCCCTGAGAACTAGGACTGTCTTATCAAAAATCATACGTTGGATATATATATTCCTTAGTGAGCAGCATTATAATATAACTATGCGTTTCTCTTCATTTATATCTTTTATTCTGTCGAAATAGTAAAATCTTCTAAGATTTAAAAGTAATTGATAAATGAATTCAAAATTCATTAAGAGTTACATTTTTCTAGTTTTTTCACTAAGAAAAGATGATTCTAATAAGATGGGAAAATAATTGATTCGCCTCTTCTTTCATACGTTTTAATACTTCTGCTTCTACCTTATCTTTAGCCTTTGTCCCGTTCAAAAGCGGGTTGGCTAATATAGCAATTAATACTGTTGAATAATATTAATAAAAAAACTTGCGTTTAGTTCGCTTGAGTAAAATTGTGTTGATATAAATGAAAAATCCAAAATAGTTTCTAATTTTACTAATTTTTTTTTTTATTAATTTGCAAATATGCATATTTTGACAAAACCAAGCCTATTTTGCATATTTGCTAATTAATAAAAAAAATTTTTTTAATAAAATTAGCTAATTGTTTTGGATTTTTTATTCATTTTAAATAATGAAACTCTCAAAATAAAAAGCACAAAAAACGTAAGTTGCAGATGCATGATGCAGTATATGCGTTCATAATGAGCAATCCATAAGTATAAATTTGATTGTTTTTGGCATTTTCTAGGTTTGTTGAATATCACTTGTTGTTTTTGTTTATGAAAAGTAAGAACGTAACTACATATGAGATTTGAGAATGCACAAATTAAAGTCACTGTCATTTCCTTAGTAGAAAGAGGTCCCCAGTCTTATATGTATGAAGCCTATTTGGAAAACTGAATAATGTAGAAAGACTTTCCATCTTTTCTTCAGATTTGAGCAATTTCACGTCTCCTAATTAATAATTGTGTTGAAGAAGATCTGGACTAATTTCTGCTAGGAATGAAGTGCTAAAAATTATTATTTAGACCCTCGAATAGAAGAAGTTTTTGGTTATGAATGCCGCAAAGTCAACGTTTTTATGCATTTTGAATACTAACAATGAACTGTTTTCCTAAAAAAGAAGTTAAAAAGTTTTAAATGAAACATCTTGTAGTCGATATTAATTATAAAAACAGAAAGGGACAAGAATAAACCAAATATTGCAACTTATAGTCAATGCTAAGACGTAAATAAAAAGTAAGGCTTTTTGAGCTTAGGCGAAGATTTGCTAATAAATGCAGCTAATGCTTTGTTGTCGCAAGCAGTGCCTGCGCCTATGCATATGAGAAATGAAGCAAAATCAGATACAAAGAAAAGAAAATTCAAAAACCATTTTACCATTATTTTTCTCTATCTCTCCTCTTGCGCCAACCTACATTACAGATCAAACCGGCTACATTACCGTACAAGTTGAAGGCATTCCTGCACCAACTTTCCGTTTCTACAAAGGTGTCAGTGAAATTATTGAAGGTGGACGTTTCAAATTTCTCACTGATGGTGAAACAAATACAATCACATTATGCATGAGAAAAATTAAACCAAATGATGAAGGAAAATATAAAATCATTGTATCGAATATACATGGTGAAGATTCAGCGGAAATGCAATTGTATGTCTCAGATGCAAGTGGTATGGATTTCCGTGCTATGTTGAAAAAGCGCAAATATGCAAAATGGGCTAAGGACAAAGGTGATCCCGATTGGGGTGAATTAAAGGAAACTGAGAAGCCAATGCCGGCACTTAAAAAAGTTGAGAAGGTATGTTTTTCGTTTCGTATTTAAAAAAAAATCACTTTTTATTTTTTTTTTTTTGAAAATCTGTATAGAAAGCAAAAAATCTTTAGAACTATACCTACTCTCTTTTATATTACTCAACATAAAGTTCTATGTATATATACAAAAATTTACTGATATGCTGTCACATTGAGCTGCATTTTCAAGGAAACTGTTTTTCTGGGGACGAAAAAAAAAAACCAGGCGAAAAACAGACTTTTCCAGAGAGAATTTTTTGGGCTGTTTTTGTTTTTTTTTATTACTTTAGTGTTTTTGCTACATTATATCAATTTTATATTAAAAAAAACTACACAGTTAACATTTTTTTATAACTTTTAATATGTTAAAATCTTGCTTTGGTTTTTGGAATTTTTGTGAGTGAATTTTGTGTTTTCAAGTTTATTATCTAGAGAGTTTTCTTGCTGTAAAAATGCATATAAATGTTTTTTTTTCTAAGAGTGGAAAAACTTATATGATATTAACCGTTAGCAATTTTATATATTGGACTTTAAAGCTTGATCATGCAGTGAAAATGAATTCAATGAATTTCTCACATTTATTGATTAATATCGTAGAACGAACCAAGTAAATAATTTGATTTTTATTTTGATTTTCCTCCCATTTACATATCGAAGGTAATATGTACTTTATATCCCATGGCTCCCTCCAAGTATACTTTCTGCACTTGTAAATAAGCACTTATGACCCAACCAAACATAATAAAATGAGAAGGAGAGTAAATATTTATAGTTCATCAATTCAACTGAATTGTTTTTCATTTCTCCTTGCTAAGTTTCGAACCTTTTGATGTATTATAAATCTGATCTTTTATTCCTTTTCCGTTTCGTCACACAAGACGTATATAAAAACAGTTTATAGGAAATTTGAATTGATTGGGAAAATATTCAATGGTTAATTGGCCAAAAACATCCAAAAATTATCGAGGCAGAATCTCACTGATGAAATACCTTTACCCTTCCACCTTGACATGAATGTTGAACAAAAAGCAGCAAGGGATTCGGACTGAACGTGTAAACAGGGGTTTCACATTTTTCTATCCGCAGAAGAGCATATAACCTATGTTAGACATGTTTGTGGTCCTTTTAAAATCGGATTTTAGGCAAGTGCACCCGTAATTCTAGCAAATATGAATTAAATTTGCTGATATTTTCCCTTAAGGGGTTGTCTCATTCAGTTAAACAGATAAAGCAGAGCTATTGAATGCATGCAAAATTTTCCACAAAGAATGAGAAAATCTTTAGGTATCCAAGAAATAACGAGTAAAAAAGCAACGTTAGTGACTTTCTCCGTCGCCCAAATAGTGTTTAACGTTTATTCCTTTTCGACAGTAAATATTTTTCCAACATTTTTGGTTTATTCCCTAAAAATTTTTTATTTTTGTAGCCCCTCCCCCCCCAACTGCACATTAACTGTTATCTATGATTAGACAAAACCATTTTGTAGATGTTGGTTTATGAGAAACCCCAACTTACTTTAGGAAATTTTTCCATTTTATTAGAAAACGTATGCAACTTGGCGAGTATGTATGACAAAATTGGTAAAAAAAAAACTATTACCATATTACGAAACATGACAGCGGTGAATCAACGAGTTTCATAAGCAATTCAAGATATTGGACTCTACCTACTTCTATTTAGATTACCCATAGCAATTCAATTCTATTAAAACTAGTGAGCAAGTTGCACTTGAAGGGCGGTCATAATTTCTTCTCTCACTTATAAGTTTTCAACAAAATCAAATTTTCTGCCATCAGTCTAGCCACCAAGATTTCCATAATGTAACCGTTTGGGATGTGAAACGAAAAAAAAGAGATATCCCAGTTTAATGCTCAAAAGGCTAATGAATAAAAATACCAGTGGAAACAACAATTTTTTTGCAGAAGAGTTTGATAAAAATTCACCTGATGCAGGCTCTAATCGATAAAAAATAAATCCTAAAGCCACAACATTTCGATTTACCCCTCGGTATATGATTTTATGCTTTTAAATATAAGTTGGATAAGCGTAAATATATATCGTTAAAAACCATACAATAAATATATGAACGCATAATACAAATTAATTATAGGGGTGCGGATCACGTAGACCATCTTTAGCTGAACTGATACCAGATTGGCCAACATTGCATCCGTTTCGCCGTGAGGAGGTTTGACCCTTTCAAAAGTAGACGCTAAAGGCTAAAAGAAATCAATATAATATTTAGAATTTCTTGTTTTTTTTTTCTTCTCTATCTTCCATCTTAAATCTGTCTTTTTGATTTCTGATTTTTTGTTTTCTATCCCTTATGGCTATCCGTATACCTTATACTATTCTCTCAGGTTAAAATTTATTGTTGTCTTATATTATCTATATTCCGCAGATAAAAATTTGTGTAAATGTCTTCTTCTTCTTCTTTTTTTAGATACGTTTCTGTTTACTCTCTATTCCGGTCTCTTTTCTTGTATGCATTTCATAAGTTTCATTATTTACTTTCATTGATATTACTAAACGAAACGTCGTTATTTGTCAATCCTCCTTTTTCATATCCAATCCATTTTACTTTCCTGTACTCTGCTCGAGGCATAAGTTCAAAATTACACTTTATTATAACGAAATCAGTTAATGGCCTAGATTTTCCGCCAAAACAAAGCTTTCTCTACGCTTCATACAGTCCCTCACTGTCGTATCCTAATTTTATCTATGTCTGCATTGTATGTATCTACTCTATAATACTTCTCTGTACTTTGTAAAGTACAAATATTTTTTTGTATCTATGTTGTCCATTCCGCTCTCTTTCTCTCTATACTTTGTGCTCAATTACACCTATACGACCATAAAAAGATAATTTAGAAACCCAATTGAAATTCCAGCTTTAATCGAAATGTAATTTGACTTTGATTTTTGTTCTGTGGCAAAAATCGTTGCTGAAGGTATTGCTTTTTGGCAATTATATTTTGATCAACATGTTTTTGGCCTTTTACAGGCCTCATCTTGTGGCATTTAGTATTTGCTATCCTTGTTTTATTATGCAAAATATCTGTGATTCAAGGCAAATTAGTGGTAGTTCTGATAGACATGTTGTCATGTCCTGATCGTTTATTTTGAAACCATTTTAAGGAATATCTATTTTTTTGTAAGTTAATCTCAATACAGCACGAATGTCAACGGAAAAGTGAACAAAAAAAATTAGCACTCCAAGAGATCTCAGGAAAATTCCTCTGGTTTTTGTGGATTAGTCCAGTAATTGTAAATAGTTCTGTGTATATGTAAATATTTTATAAATATATGTTTAATTTTTTAAATATAATTTTATATTTTTTTCTTCTGTATATACATTTTTTTACATAAATATGCAGTTTACGATTTTTTTTTAAATAAATGCTTCCAAGAAATGCAAAAATGAATTTTAACAAAAATAATAGCTAATAAGCAAAAATAAAAAAAAAATATGGGACAATTGCATACGTAAAAACCAAAAATTCTGGACCTAATTTGGTTATTTAATTTTGAAGAAAGCAACGCACAAACGACATACTTTTCTTATCGCAAAGCTGCTTTGAATGCATGTTGTCTTCGTTGAATAAGAAAAAAAAAACAGCGCACGCAATCTTACTTTGACAGAGAATTATTTGAGAAATATAAATTGTAAATGATGCGTATGCCTATTGTAAATATACTTTTACCGCTTACAGATTTGTGTGGAAAGAACACCATCCCTATTATATGCAACTTTATTCTCTCGCTTCCTATCTAGTGTGCATCTTTTAAACTTTTCATATTAAAGATTACAACAGATTTTTAATACTTACAGATATGTTTGCTCTTCATTTTATTTACTCAGAAGTAAATAAGATAATTTTTAGCAGTTAAAGATGAAATGATTTAAAAGATTTATTGTTAATTGAATCCTTTCCATTGTTTAAATATGAGTGGGAACATAGTTTCCTAAGGAAGGGGTGACAATTTCCAGACTACATTAACAGAATCGATTTAATTTTAGAAACCGGAATCATTCTTGAGACCCTTAATCGACCAGTTTGCAAAAGAAGGCAAGGATAAAAAGGTTGTATTTGAAGCTGGCTTCAGTAAGCCTAATTGCAAGCCAAAATGGATGCTGCGAAAGGATGTAAGTGGTATCTAACCATATCCAGAGATGGAATTCCTTAAAAAAACATCTTAATCTAAATCTTACAGGAGCTTTTCCAAGGCAGCAAATATAAATTCAAAAATGAAGGTGACATTTATCAGTTGATTATTATGAATCCCAAAACAGAAGATAGTGGCAAATACACCATTGAAATTGGTGGTGTAGCTTCAACAGCCTTTTTGAATGTTGAAGAAGCCGATCCAGTCTATACCTTTACGAAGCCATTGAAAAAGAAATATGAAGGCTATACCGTACACGAATTGACACTTGAGTGTAGCGTGAGTAGTTCCATGGCTATCGTATCTTGGTATAAAGACGATAAAAAATTGGAAAGTGGTGATAAGTATACGATTGGCAAGGATCTCCAAGGATGCTTAAAACTCGTTATTAAAAATTGTATGCTTGAAGATGCCGGCCACTATACTTGCAAAATTGATAAGCAACCGGATAAAACAGAAACAACTGTTAAGATTGTTGGTAAGAATGACGAGACGCTATATTTATTTCAAGGTTTTACAGTAGTTCATCTTGCTGGCATCTTTTACACTTAGCACTCTAACTGATTCCTTCTTAAAAGCATTGAGATGATTTACCCATTCAAGATGAACTACAAGTAATAACGAACGACTTTCAGCCATCTAAGAAATATACAAATAGGATAAATTATCTAATGACTCTAAATTTCCCAGAATATCCTTACAAGTTTGTAAAGGTCTTAAAATCCCAGCAACTCATCGAAAAGGATACAGTCACATTAGCCTGCGAAATAGATGATGCATCTGGCGAGGTACAATGGTGGAAGGGTGACGAAGAAGTTAAGCCCGACAAACGTATTAAGGTCGTGAAAGAAGGACGAAAACGAAAACTGGTCATTTCCGATGCAAAAGTTACAGACGCCGGTCAATATCGCTGTACTACAAATGCTGATAAGACTGAAGCTGAAATCGTTATCAATTGTAAGTATGAAAACCAATATATACTATGGTCTGGCAAGCGAGGGGTGAAAAGGAGAGAATTTCAACCGGCGCGCGAAGTTTTCTTGAGGGCCCGAAATAGAAATTTTGATTGAATAAGTCGGGAAACCGGAAGCTGGACGCTTCAGGTATGAAAAGTTTTATGTATTTCTTTTATAAAAACAGTTGAGTGGACATTTACCAGTTTTTCTGTCAATGCTCACTTCAAACGAATTAGATGTTAGCGGGACAAAGGGAACGATTTTGAGGAGCTCTGCTTTGAAGCGGACGTAAATCCGTGGGGAGCGCCTATAGGCCGTTCATCTCCACACTCTTGTTAAAAATTATTCAGGGGTTATTCCCCCAGGAAGAAGAGAGCATTGACAGCTTTCAGCGATCTCTGGCGAGTTGCTGGAGATCTGCGCTAGAATAGGAGATAACAAAGTTCCGAATCTGGATGGCGTACCGAATAGGGGTCCCATTAGGCTTGGAAGAAGGCTTCGTCCTTTGAGCCCAAGAAAAAATCAAGCCAATGTTTGCGTAGAAGTAATACGTGTTCCGGTGGACACACAGGCTCATCCCTGCCATCAAGAAGTGGTTAGAGAGACAGCATGGTGAGATTAATTATAAGCTTACCCAGTTTCTCTCGGGCATGGAACACATTGCCAGTACCTGGTCAGGTTTAAACTAGAGACCTCACCCGATTGTCCATTGTAATGGAGTCCCAGACAATGCAGAGCACGCATTCTTCCACTGTCCAAGATTTGTAGAAGAGAGGAAGAACCTAGTACCAGATAGACAGAGGAGACCGCGATAAAGGAGACTAGAAAAGCGCAGTTATGCACGCCGCTTAGGGGAGTCGAGGGTGATTTTAGTAGGTAAGAATCCCACATGTCCAGGCCAGTGTCTTTCGAAGATTTCCATCTCCTCAAAAAACGACAGACAGGACACCAAACCTTAAAAAAAAGGGAAAGTAAAGGGTCTTGCAAAATTTTCACTCCCCGACTTGTATAATTTTCAGCCCGAGCCAGCTTTTACACAGAGTTTTAACCCCGGAACCGAAATTTCTCTCTACGGCCTTTTGTTATTTTTTTTATTATTTTTCTTAATTTTAATGACTTAACATTGCTTTTCCAGATCTCAATCGTTTCAATAAGAAACTCAAAGATACTGTGGCCGTTGAACGTGAGAAGCTTGTTCTGGAAGTTGAACTTCAAGATCAAACCGCTCCAGCTGACTGGAAATTCAATGGTGAACCCATCGTTCCAGATGAACGTATTGAAATAAAGAACTTAGGCGGTGGTAAACATCAATTGATCTTCAATAATTTGGAAATGAAAGATGACGGTGAAATTACCTGTGATTCTGGCAAACTAAGCTCGTCATGTAAGCTCACCGTCAACAAAGGTGAATCACAGCCAGTAATAGAATGTCCAAAAGAATTTGAGGGTCCAATTAGTCAGCCTCTGGTTATGGAGGTGCCATTCAAAGGTAAGATCTAACTCGAAAAAAGTCGTTTAAATCTAATTTTTCAAATTTTTATTTCAGTTACCGGTACCAAGCAATCACCGATCGAAGCTAAACTTATTAAAGATGGTAAACCACTTCCTGTTAAGGAAGTTGAGGTAGCTGTGAGCGACGGTAAAGTTGTATTTAAAGTTAAGAAACCATCACGTGAACAATCGGGACCATACCAGATCAAAATTTCCAATGGTCAAGGTGAAGACGTTAAAGATGTTAATATTATCATGCAAGATGTTCCCACACCACCACAAGATGTTGACGTTAAAGAAGTTTTCCAAACATCCTGTGTCGTGACATGGAAGCCACCACAGGACGATGGCGGTGCACCAATTACAAAATATGTAATTGAACGTCAAGATTTAAGCCTGAAAAGCAAATGGGAAAATGTTGCTGAAGTACCTGGAAATGAACCATGTAAAAAGAAGATTGAAGATCTCACACCGAAAAAGCAATACAAATTCCGTATACGTGCTGTCAACAAGCTGGGTCCTAGTGAACCTGCAACATTCAATAAGGCTATCTTGGCCAAGGATCCATGGGACGAGCCCGGTAAACCAAATAACGTTGAAGTCACTGACTGGGATAAGGATCATGCCGACCTTAAATGGGATAAACCAACGGAAGATGGTGGATCACCAATTACTGGCTACGTTATTGAATATAAGGACAAATTTGGAACTGACTGGGTACCTGCTAAGGAAGTTCCAGCCGATGCTTTCCAGGCTACAGTCGATGGTCTTAAGGAAGGCAATCAATATGAATTCCGAATTCGTGCTATCAACAAAGCTGGTCCTGGTGAGCCCAGCGACTCTACAAAACCAATTATTGCAAAATGTCGTTTCGTCAAGCCTTTCATTGTGGGCGATGAGCTTAAAAATGTTGTTGTCAAGAAAGGACAAAGTATACGTTTCGACATTCGATACGGTGGAGAACCTGAACCAGAATGCAAATGGAACAAGGACGGCAAGGACTTGTCTACATCAGATAGTCGCGTTACTATTGATCAATATGAACGCAACTCTGCTGTGACAATTCGCAAATCTGTTCGCTCTGATAGTGGTGTCTATAAGGTCATACTCTCCAACAGTTCAGGAACTGTTGAATCTAAAGCTAATGTAATCGTTTTGGATAGACCGCTTGCTCCTAAAGGACCATTCGAACCGGAGGAAGTTCGCTCCGATCACATCAAGATGAAATGGAAGAAACCAGAGGACGATGGTGGATGCGATATCACCGGTTATGTTTTAGAAAAAATGGATGAAGAAACAGGACGATGGATTCCTGCTGGAGAATGCGGACCAAACGATGATTCCTTCACGTTCAAAGGCCTTACACCAAAGAAGAAATACAAGTTCCGTGTCAAAGCTGTCAATAAGGAAGGTGAATCCGAACCATTGGAAACACTTGAAGGTATTGTGGCTAGAAATCCATACGATGAGCCTAGCCGTCCTGGCAAACCTGAGATCTTTGACTATGACAACATGAGTGTATCTCTTAAATGGAAGAAACCTGACAGTGATGGTGGACGACCAATTACCCACTACTCTATCGAAATGAAGGATAAATTCTCACCTGACTGGGTAGAAGTTGCGAAAACGGAAGGTCCTGAATGCGAGTTGAAGGTTGGTGGTCTTAAAGAAAAGATGACCTACCAATTCCGTGTGAAAGCCCACAACAAAGCTGGAAGTTCCGAGCCTTCAGAACCTACTGACAATCACTTATGCAAGCACAAAAATCGTAAGTACTTTGGATTGCAGTTTTCAGGTTTCTGGGAGCAAACTAAGCATATTTTTTGAGCATTCGACCACTACTTACTTGCCGAAACACACGCTTATATATTCTACTTTCAGACAGAATTAAGCCTATCCATTTAACCAGAAGCTTAAACTTTACAATATCGCTGTTCATCATTTACTTTTACAATGTGACAAAAAGCCACGATAACGAGCTGAAACGTTAAAGCAACTTATGCACTTAACTAACCCCCACTTTTAGCTTTGAGGTAGACCTAAGACTGCATAGAAGAGTAGCATGAAAAATGGTGGTATATTTAGAGGCTTGCCAAGTATTATATGTGTCAATTTTATTATGGAAACATTCCAGTTCCCACTTTTTTGAGCCAAACACCTAATCTACCTCATCAATCAATGCAACTAACACTACCTCCCCAAAAGCATTCTTCTTTACAAAATACTGAATTTCCTCTGTCTACTTTCCCTTCAGTGAAACCATTAATTGATCGTTCAACATTCAAGTCGGTTACAATCAAGTCTGGACGTACCCATAAATGGTCAGTTGATGTTAGTGGTGAACCAGCACCAAAACTAACCTGGAGCTGGCGTGATGATGTTCCACTAACAACAACTGACCGCCTCAAGATTGAATGTGTCGACTATCATACGGACTTTACTCTTGTCAATGCCGTACGTAAGGATACCGGCAAATACACCCTTCGTGCTGAAAACCGAAATGGTGTCGACACTGAGACTGTTGAGCTTTGTGTTCTGTCGAAGCCAAGTCCGCCAAAGGGCCCACTTGAAGTTTCTGATGTAACAGCTAAAGGATGCAAGCTTAAATGGAAGAAACCTGATGATGACGGTGGAGTTCCCATTAAGGAATACGAAGTCGAAAAGATGGACACAGCTACCGGTAAATGGATACGGGTTGGTCGCCTACCAGGCGATAAAGAACCACCAGAGTTTGATGTGACTGGCTTGAATCCTGGATCGGAATACAAATTCCGTGTAACAGCAATCAACTCCGAGGGAGATTCCGAGCCACTTGAAACTTTAGTCGGTGTCGTTGCCAAGGATCCATACGATGAGCCATTGAAACCAGGAACACCAGAGGTTACTGACTACGACAATAAGAGTGTCACCCTTAAATGGGAACCTCCAAAGTCAGACGGTGGGGCACCTATTGATAAGTATATAATTGAGAAGAAGGACCGATATAAGCCCGACTGGGAGAAAGCAGGTGAGGTGCCAGGCAATCAGACCGATGGGGTCGTAGATGGATTGAAGGAATATGGCGAATACCAATTCCGTATAATTGCCGTGAATAAGGCAGGCCTATCCCCACCATCTGATCCAAGCAAAGTACAAATCGTAAAATACAAAGCATGTAAGTATAAACATTCCTTTTTAGTATCTGAACTTTTTCCAAAATCGTTATCATTTCAGTGAAACCAAGAATCGATCGAACTAACTTGAAACCTGCCATTGTTCGTGCCGGCAAAATCATCAAATACGATATTGACGTACGCGGTGAACCACCACCAACAATCACCTGGTACCAGAAAGGCACCGAGCTCAAATCAGAGGGCAATGTTGAAATCACTAATATTGATTACAATACTAAGCTTTTAATCTCTGATTCTGTCCGCAAGAATACAGGCTTATATAAAATCCGAGCCGTGAACGAACACGGCGAGGATGAGGCAGAGGTAGAAGTTTCTGTTCTTGCCGCACCAGGCAAACCAAAGGGACCACTAAAGGTTAAAGATATTACCAAAAACGGCTGCAAGCTCAAATGGGAGAAGCCAGAGGATGATGGTGGTAAACCGATTACCGCCTACCAAGTCGAAAAGTTCGATAAGAAACAAGGACGTTGGATGCCTGTCGGACGCACATCTCCCACCGATACTGAACTGGATGTTAAAGGACTTACAGAAGGACACGAATATCAATTCCGTGTTAAAGCCATCAATGAAGAAGGTGAATCTGAGCCTTTGGAAACCGATGGTAGCATCATCGCCAAGAATCCTTATGACGCTGCTGGCAAACCCGGCAAACCAGAGCTTGAAGATTGGGATGTTGATCGTGTCGACTTGAAATGGACTCCACCAAAATCAGACGGAGGAGCTCCTATCACTGGCTACGTCATTGAAAAGAAAGAGAAATTCTCTCCTGTGTGGGACGAAATCCATACAACTGATGTAAGATCAGATTTAGAGACCGACAAGCAAACCTTTACCTTCTCTTTAAATTCTAGGGACCTGAATGCAAGGCCACCGTCACTGGACTCAAGGAGGGTAATACCTACCAATTCCGGGTGCGCGCTCTAAACAAAGCTGGACCAGGAGAGCCTAGCGATGCTACAGAGCCTCATATAGCTAAGGCTCGATTCCGTAAGTTCAGTTCGAAAGATAACAAAATTGCAACTTATAATCGCCTAATCATTACTAATAATCTTATAGCTCTTCATTTCAGGATACCAGCACTAAATTGCGCTAACGAATATGCTTAGTAGCTTCTCATGTTTTCTTACAAAAATAACATTAAAAAAAACATCTTCTACAAAAACTAAATTTATCTTTTTACCATCCATAAACAGTGAAACCTCACATCAATCGCGATAAACTCCAAACAGTAAAGGTCCGCGCTGGACAAAATGTTAAATTCGATGTAGATGTTCGTGGTGAACCGCCACCAACGATCACCTGGAGCTTAGGTACGAAAACTTTGGAAGCTGGACCAAACTGTCGCATCGAGAACGAGGATTACAATACAAAATTAACTCTTCTCAACACAACACGCGGCAACTCCGGTACCTACAAAATCTTTGCTCAGAACGATTCGGGAACAGACGAAGCAGAGGTTGAAGTTCATATCCTCGATAAACCATCCAAACCAGAAGGTCCGCTTGAAGTTACTGATGTGCACAAAGAAGGTTGCAAACTCAAGTGGAATAAACCAAAAGATGATGGTGGCATCCCATTGACTGGATATCTCATTGAAAAACTTGACACAGCAACAGGCCGTTGGGTGCCAGCAGGCCACGTTGATCCATCCAAGACAGAACAAGAAATCAAAGGACTGGAACCCAACCATCGGTACCAATTCCGTGTTAAAGCCGTCAATGAAGAAGGAGAATCAGAACCTTTGGAAACCGAAAGTGCTATTGTGGCCAAGAATCCATTCGATCCACCGGCACCACCCGGCCTTCCAGAGCTTGAAGACTGGAATGAACACATGGTAAAACTAAAGTGGGAACCGCCAATACGCGATGGCGGTGCTCCAATTACAGGCTATATTATCGAAATGATGGACAAGGACTCTGGTCACTTCGTCAAGGCTGTTGAAACTCAAGGACCAACGTGCACAGGGGTAGTGCCAAAGCTTGAAGAAGGGCAACAATACAAATTCCGTGTGCGCGCCGTAAATAAAGCTGGTCCTTCAGAACCATCTGAGCAAACCAACTGGCATACAGCGAAACCAAGATTCCGTAAGTACATTCCAGCAGCAAACCAAATTTTGGTTTCATTTCCTTTTCAAAAAAATCTCATTTTTTCGCTTTTATAGTGAAACCAAGGATCGACCGCACAAACCTGAACCCAATATCCGTCAAAGTTGGCTTGTCAGTCAACTTGGATGTTGCCATCATCGGTGAACCACCACCAACTGTAGAGTGGTTCTTCAAGGGACAACCAGTTGCCACAGACGACAACACTCGCATTGACAACGTTGACTACAACACCAAATTCTTCATAATGCGCTCGAAACGTATTCAATCAGGCAAATATGAAATAGTTGCCAAAAACGAAGTCGGTGAAGACCGCGCCGAGGTAGAGATTACTGTTCTTGGTAAACCATCTAAACCCAAAGGACCACTTAATGTATCCGATATCCACAAGCATGGTTGCAAACTAAAATGGGACAAACCAGAAGATGACGGTGGGGCACCAATTGATTACTACGAAATCGAAAAATTGGACCCACACACCGGCCAATGGATACCATGCGGAAAGAGCACTGAACCCGAAGCTAGCATTACTGGCTTACAAGAAGGCAAACCATACAAATTCCGTGTAAGAGCAGTGAACAAAGAGGGTGAATCTGAACCACTCGAAACAGAACACTCCATCATTGCCAAGAATCCATTCGATGAACCGGACAAACCAGGTCGTCCTGAACCAACTGATTGGGACAAAGACTTCGTGGATCTCCGCTGGACCCCACCTAAGAGCGATGGCGGTGCTCCTATCGAGAAGTACATAATTCAAATGCGTGACAAATCAGCACGCGGATGGACTGACGCAGCCACAGTACCTGGTGATCGTACCTCAGGGAAGGTAACAAACGTTGAAGAAGGACATGAATATGAATTCCGTGTTGTTGCCGTCAACAAAGCCGGTCCAAGTGAGCCTAGCGATGTATCTAAATCAGTAATCGCCAAGCCTCGCCATCTTGCTCCTCGTATTGATCGTAAGAACCTTCAAAAGAAAGTACTCAGAAGCGGTCAAATGCTTCGAATGGAGGCTGACGTTAAAGGAGAACCAGCACCGAAAATCGTCTGGACCTACAAAGATGAAGTACTCCGTACAGCTGATCGATTAAAAATTGAAAACGAGGATTACAAAACTACCTTCATACTACAGAAGGTCAAGCGAGCAGACAAAGGTATTTACACCGTTACTGCCAAGAACGAATCCGGCATTGATACTGTCGATGTCGAGCTAGAAGTTTTATGCAAACCAAGCAAACCGAAAGGTCCTTTGGAAGTATCGGACGTTACAGCAGAAGGTGTTCACCTCAAATGGGATAAACCAGAAGATGATGGTGGTGAACCTATTGAGCACTACCTTGTCGAACGTATGGACACCGAAACAGGCCGTTGGGTGCCAGTATGCACAACCAAATCACCAGAAGCCGATGTCACAGGTTTGACCGAAGGAAAGGACTATCAATTCCGAGTTAAGGCGGTCAACGCTGAGGGAGAATCTGAACCTCTTGTTACAGAATCTGCAACGACAGCTAAGAATCCTTATAACGCTCCAGATACTCCCGGAAAGCCTGAATTTAGAGATTGGTCTCGCCACCATGTTGACCTTAAATGGAAGGCTCCAGAAAATGACGGAGGTGCTCCAATTACTGGTTACATTATTGAGAAGAAAGATCCACTTACGAATAAGTGGACAAAGGTCGCCGAAACCCATTCACCAAAACCAGAAGCTACTGTTGATGATCTTATTGAAGGAGAAAAATACCAATTCCGTGTCAAAGCTGTTAACAAAGGTGGTCAGAGCAAACCTTCACCATCTTCTGATATTCTGACAGCTAAAGATCGTCATGCTCCACCGAAAATTGATCGTTCTACACTCAGAGATCTTACCGTCAAGGCTGGCATACACGTTCGCCTTGATGTCAAGATAAGCGGTGAACCTCCACCAACTAAATCATGGTTCCATAATAAGGCTCGTCTTGAGAAGGGTGATAATCTTCAAATTGACTCTGAAGATTACCGAACTAAGCTCTACATTCCCGCTATAAAACGCTCGCAAACCGGTCAATATACAATCAAGGCGGAAAATGCTTCAGGTCATGATGAAGCCAGTATTGAAATCACTGTACTAGATAAACCTGCCAAACCAGAAGGACCATTGAAAATCAGCGACGTACACAAGGAAGGATGTAAATTGAAGTGGAATCCACCGCTAGACGATGGTGGTGTCCCTGTAGATCACTATCTTATTGAAAAGATGGACACGGAAACCGGACGATGGTTGCCAGCAGGACGTACTCGTGAACCGCATGCAGAAATCAATAACTTGGTTCCTGGGCAAGAGTACAAATTCCGTGTCAGTGCAGTAAACGCTGAAGGCGAGTCTGAACCACTAGAAGCTGACCATTCCATTGTGGCCAAGAATCCATTTGGTAAGTGGACCATTTGTTTGAAAATGGGGAAAATAGAAGTAATGATTTAAACTTTTCAGATGAACCCGGGGCACCTGGACAACCAGAAGCAACCGACTGGGATAAGGATCATGTTGACCTAAGATGGACGCCACCAGCTTCAGATGGTGGCTCTCCAATCACAGCTTATGTCATTGAAAAACGCGAAAAAGACACAGGCAAATGGGTCAAGGCCGCTGAAGTACCTGCAACTGAATGCAAAGGAACTGCACCAAACTTGGATGAAGGTGTCGAATATGAATTCCGTGTACGTGCTGTAAACGCCGCTGGACCGGGTGCTCCAAGCGAAGCCAGTAAACCAGTCATCACTAAGCCCAGAAAACGTCAGTCCACCTCAACAAAATATATTGCGCCATATTAATTTTGAGTGTTCTAATTCCAGTGGCACCGAAAATTGATCGCAAAAACCTTCGCACGATTACAGTACGCGAGGGTGAACCAATCTACCTGGATGTTAAAGTAGCAGGTGAGCCAGCTCCGGATGTTGCTTGGCAGCATAACGGCAAGACGATACCTTCCGCTGGCACCAAACGAGTTGATAACGTACCCTACAATTCGAAATTCTTCAACGATAGTCCTGAGCGAAAGGACACTGGAACCTATAAGATTACAGCCGTGAACAAATATGGCCAAGATACCGCTGAAATTGAAATTAATGTTATCTGTAAGGAAAAGATATTCTCTTAAAAGACTTTCCCATGTAACCGATTTTCTTCTAAATTGCAGCCAAACCTGGAAAGCCGGAAGGACCTCTAGAAGTGTCAGATATCCACAAAGAAGGATGCAAACTCAAATGGAAAAAACCATTGGATGATGGTGGTGAACCAATTGACGGTTATTTAGTCGAAAAGTTCGATCCAGACACTGGAATTTGGCTACCTGTTGGCAAATCCGATATTCCAGAGATGACTGTAGATGGTCTTACACCTGGTCATGAATACAAATTCCGTGTCAAAGCTCTTAACAAAGAAGGCGAATCCGAACCACTTGAAACCTTCGGAACAATTGTTGCAAAAGATCCGTTCAGTAAGCGCCTGTTTGCATTTAAGATTGCCCAAATAGTTTCTAACGATATTTTTCATTCACAGCTACTCCATCGCGTCCAGGCGCTCCCGAACCATCCGACTGGTCAGCCAATCATGTTGACCTGGTTTGGCAAGAACCAGCTTCCGATGGAGGATCCCCGATTATTGGATATCTTATCGAAAAGAAAGATAAATACAGCCCCATGTGGGAAAAGGCTTGTGAGACAACAAGTCCGACCCCGGCAGCTACTGTCAACGGCTTAGTCGAAGGTAACGAATACCAGTTCCGTGTGATTGCCATCAATAAAGCCGGAAACTCAGAACCTTCTGAAGCCAGCAAGAACTTCGTGGCTAAACCTCGTTTCTTGGCACCCAAAATCGATCGACGAAATCTCCGTGATACTACTATTTCAGCAGGCACTGCTTTGAAATTCGATGCCAATATTATTGGCGAACCTGCACCGACCGTCGAATGGCGCTTCTGTAACATGCCATTGCATTCCGGAAAGAATGTTACCATTGACAATGTGGACTATCATACTAAGATGACTATCAGACCGGCCCAGCGTGGTGACTCCGGTGAATACACTGTTACAGCCACTAATAGCTCAGGAAAGGACACTGTCACCATCAAGGTTACAGTAACAGACAAACCTTCAGCACCTGAAGGACCACTACAAATATCGGACGTGCACAAAGAAGGATGCAAGCTCAAGTGGAAGCGACCAAAAGACGATGGTGGTACCCCAATCGAGTATTTCCAAGTCGACAAAATGGATCCAGAAACTGGCTGTTGGGTTCCTGTTTGCAGAGCTACTGAACCAAACGCTGAAGTTACTGGCCTAACTCCAGGTGGTGAATACAAATTCCGTGTATCTGCTGTCAATGCCGAAGGTGAATCAGCACCTCTTGTAGCCGATGAAACTATTGTTGCCAAGAATCCGTTCGACGAACCTGGAAAACCAGGCAACCTTCGTGCTACCGATTGGGACAAAGATCATGTCGACTTGGCATGGACTCCACCCCTCTTCGATGGTGGTTCACCGATCACTGGTTACATTGTCGAAAAGAAGGACAAGTATGGTGATTGGGAAAAAGCCCTTGATGTTCCGGCCGGCCAATGCAACGCTAAAGTTCCAGATCTTATTGAAGGTCAAACCTACGAGTTCCGGGTACGTGCAGTTAATGCAGCAGGTCCTGGTGAACCAAGCGATTGCACACCTCCAATAACTGCCAAAGCCCGCAATCAAGCTCCTCGTATTGATCGCACCAACCTTATTGAGGTTAAAATCAAGGCTGGACAGAACTTCAATTTCGATATCAAAGTATCTGGCGAACCAGCACCCACAACACGTTGGATGCTCAATAAGCGTGAAGTCAGGCCCAGCGATCGCGTAAAGATAACTGATGTTGAATACAATACTAAACTCGTTGTTCGTAATGCAACTCGCGGTGATTCCGGCACCTATACACTCACCGCTGAGAATATTAATGGAAGTGACACAGCAGACGTTAAGGTCATTATATTGGATCGACCATCTCCACCAAACGGTCCACTAAAGGTGGAAGATGTCTTCGCGGAGGGATGTACCTTGAAATGGAGCCCACCGAGCGACGATGGTGGCCAACCTGTCGAGAATTATGTTGTTGAAAAAATGGATGAGGTTACGGGACGATGGGTACCAGCTGGTGAAACTGATGGACCTGTAACTTCATTAAAGATTGGTGGCCTGACACCTGGTCACAAATATAAATTCCGAGTCCGTGCTTGCAATAAGCAGGGACGATCAGAGCCACTTACTACTCCACATTCAACAGAGGCGAAGAATCCATATGATGAACCCACGAAACCAGGAACTCCAGTAATCAAAGACTATGATAAGGACTTTGTGGAATTAGCCTGGGACCGTCCCGAAAGTGATGGTGGATCTCCCATAACAGGTTACATCATTGAAAAGAAAGATAAATACAGTCCCGACTGGGAAAAGTGCGCCGAAGTTGAAGGGGATGTTACTACCGGCAAGGTTCCAGATCTCATCGAAGGAACTAAGTATGAATTCCGTGTTCGTGCAGTGAACAAAGCTGGACCTGGAGTTCCTAGCGACCCAACACAACCTCATATTGCACGCGCCAAGAATCTCGCTCCAAAGATCGATCGTAATTTCATGATCAACGTGAAAGTTCGTGCGGGACAAACCTTTGAATGGGATGTTCCAGTTATTGGTGAACCACCACCAAGCAAGGAATGGTCACATGGTGACGATATGGTCATAAATAATGACCGTGTTAAAATCGTCAACGAAGACTATCGTACCAAATTGCGAGTTATTGATGCTAAACGATCAGACAGCGGTGAATACACGTTGTCAGCCCGAAACATTAATGGACAAGACAAAGCAACGGTGAAGGTAACCGTAGTCGATGTTCCAACTCCACCAGAAGGCCCCATTCGCCCCGAAGAAGTGACCAAGAATTCCATCACACTTAGATGGAGACCTCCTAAGGACGATGGAGGCTCTGAAATTACCCATTATACCGTGGAAAAAATGGATGCAGAGACTGGCCGATGGGTTCCAGTTGGGGACTGCGCTGACACATCAATTCGTGCGGATAATCTTATAGAAGGCCACGATTACAACTTCCGTGTTCGCGCTGTTAACAAGCAAGGTGAATCACAACCACTCACTACGCAACAGGCCATCACAGCAAAGGACCCATATAGCAAACCCGACAAACCAGGTCAACCGCAATTGGTTGACTGGGACAAGGACCATGTCGATCTTGAATGGACTCCACCAAAGAAGGATGGAGGTGCACCAATTACAGGCTACATTATTGAGAAGAAACCAAGATTTGGAGGTTGGGAAAAGGCACTTGAAGTTCCGGCTAGTGTAACATCCGCCCGAGTGCCAGATTTGACTGAAAATGAAGAATACGAATTCCGTATTGTGGCTGTGAACAAAGGCGGGAACAGTGATCCTTCTGATCCTTCCGAAAAGGTTGTGGCTAAACCCCGATTCCTCGCTCCAAACTTCGATAAGACTCTACTGGAGGATCTTATCGTTCATGCTGGTAAACGTCTCGGATGGACAATTCCAGTGGAAGCATCACCTAGGCCAACATACAAATGGACCGTTGATGGAAAGCCAATTGAACCAGGATCTCGCGTTGATATGAACCTCTTCCAGAATGAACTTAGCTTTGAAATACCCTTCTCTGCTCGAAGTGACACAGGATTCTACACGTTAACTTTGAAGAACGAAGTTGGCGAATGTTCGGCATCCGCACATGCTACTGTTCTTGATAAACCAAACCCACCAGAAGCGCCACTTAATATCACTAATATCACAAAAGAAGGATGCCACTTGTCATGGCTTCCGCCCAAGGACGATGGAGGCTCTCCAATCCTACACTATGTCATTGAGAAAATGGACCTATCCCGAGGTACTTGGACTGATGCGGGTATGAGCACAACAACTGCTCATGATGTTTCAAGACTAATTCATCGTAAAGAGTATTTATTCCGTGTAAAAGCCGTTAATGCAATCGGCGAATCAGAACCGTTGGAAGCACCAAAGAGTATCATCGCTAAAAATGAATTTGATGAACCTGATGCACCAGGTAAGCCTGCAATTACAGATTGGGATAAGGATCATGTTGATCTGCAATGGACTCCACCTAAATCTGATGGAGGTGCTCCCCTCACCGGGTACATTATACAAAAGAAGGAGAAAGGCAATCCATACTGGGTTAATGCTGTCCATGTTCCACCAAACAAGACGGCAGCTACTGTGCCAGAGTTGACTGAAGGACAAGAATATGAGTTCCGTATAATTGCCGTAAATCAAGCCGGGCAATCTGAACCATCCGAACCTTCAGATATGATCATGGCTAAAGCACGATACCTGGCACCGAAGATTATCACTCCATTGCATGATATTCGTATCAAGGCTGGACTCATGTTACATGTGGATATTGATTTTATTGGTGAACCTGCTCCTGAAGTAATCTGGGATCGTAACTCAAAACCATTAGAATCAACTGATCGCACAACTGTCACATCTATTGGACACCACACAGTTGTCCATACTGTCAATTGCAATCGCTCCGATTCAGGAGTTTATCACCTCTTATTGCGAAATGACTCTGGCATTGACGAAGGATCATTCCAATTGATTGTATTGGATCGTCCAGCACCACCACAAGGACCTCTCGAATATGAAGAAATCACTGCCAACAGCGTAACCGTATCTTGGAAGCCACCAAAGGACAATGGTGGTTCAGAAATCACAGCATACGTTATTGAAAAACGCGATTTGACACATGGCGGAGGCTGGGTACCAGCGGTCACATACGTCAACCCGAAATACAATCACGCTGTTGTTCCTCGATTACTTGAAGGAACCAAATATGAATTTAGGGTTATGGCTGAAAATCTCCAGGGTCGTTCAGATCCGTTGACTTCTGAAAGTCCTGTAGTTGCAAAGAACCAATATGATGTTCCCGGACGTCCTGGAAAACCACAATTGGTTGATGCAGACAAGGATCATATCAAAATCAAGTGGCCAGCACCAATCAGCAATGGAGGCTCGCCAATCATTGGATACGATGTTGAACGTCGCGACAAGCTCACCGGCCGTTGGGTTAAACTCAACAAGGATCCAGTTCCTGGAAACGATTATAATGATGATCGTGTCACTGAAGGACATCAATATGAATACCGCGTATCGGCTGTAAACGCAGCTGGTGCAGGAAAACCGTCCGATCCGTCGGCCGTAATGGCTGCTAAACCAATGCGCGAAAAGCCCAAGCTATGGCTTGATGGACTTATCGGCCGCAAGATAAAGGTTCGTGCTGGTGAACCAATCAATATTGACATCCCACTTTCAGGGGCACCAACACCCACCGTTGAATGGCAGAAAGCTGGAATTCGCATTCCAGAATCAAACCGAGTATCCACTGAAACCAATGACGAGAAAACGTTACTCCATATTGACCAGTCGACTCGACAAGATGCCGCCAAATATACCGTGACCGCATCCAATGAATTTGGTAAAGATTCTGCCGATATTGAAGTCATTGTTGTGGACAAACCAGGAATGCCTGAGGGTCCATTGACATATACCGAAACAACACAAGATTCAATTTCATTATCTTGGCATCCACCTAGAGATGATGGCGGTAGCGAAATTTGTAACTACGTCGTTGAAGTTGCAGAGTTTGGAACAGACTCTTGGCGACCAGTTCCTGGATATTGTCCAAAGAATGCCTTTACTGTTAAGGGTTTGACAGAAGGCAAGAAGTATGTTTTCCGCGTTGCTGCCGAGAATATCTACGGTGTATCTGAACCGCTAGAAGGCAAGCCAGTTGTCGCCAAATCACCGTTCGACCCACCAGATGCACCAAGCCAGCCAGAAATCACTGCATACAGCCCAAGTTCATGTAGCCTACAATGGCACCCACCAGAATACTGCGGTGGCAAACCAATCAATGGATACATTGTTGAGAAACGAGAACGTGGCGGTGAATGGATTAAATGTAATAATTACCCAACACCAAACACAAGCTATACTGTTCAGGATCTGCGTGAAGGAACACGATATGAGTTCCGCGTCATCGCAGTTAACGAAGCAGGCTTGGGTAAACCAAGCAAACCATCTGAACCAATGATTGCCCAATTACAGAGATCGCGTCCAGATCCACCAGAACCACCTAAGCCAGACCGCATTACAACAGATAGTGTCACCTTATCCTGGCGTCCACCACGAAATGATGGAAAGGCCAAAATCAAGGGATACATCCTACAAAAGAAGGCTAAGGGCGACAAAGATTGGAGCGATGTTAACGAAGTGCCTATTCATAACACAGTGCATACAGTTCCTCATTTGAAGGAAGGCGAAGAATACAACTTCCGTGTTATCGCTGTCAATGAGGTTGGACCTTCAGATCCTTCGAAACCATCGAACCCGATTGTTATCGAAGAGCAACCAAATAAACCTTGCATGGACCTGGGAGGTGTACGAGATATCACCGTACGTGCCGGAGAAGACTTCTGTATTCATGTGCCATATGTAGGCTTCCCGAAACCAACAGCTTCTTGGTTCGTAAACGATACCATCCTCGATGATACCGACAGTCGCATTTTCCAGAATTTAACAGATGACTCAGCCAGTTTAGTAATGAAGAACTCGAAACGTAGCGATGGAGGCCAGTACCGTCTTCAACTGAAAAATCCATCTGGGTTCGACACTGCTACCATCAATGTTCGCGTCCTGGATCGTCCTAAGCCACCCACTAACTTACGTGCTGATGAATTCGCGGGTGATTCACTCACTTTGTACTGGAATCCTCCCAAGGATGATGGTGGAGCTCCAATCACCAACTATGTTGTTGAAAAGAAAGAAGCTCGTGCTAATACCTGGACCAAAGTCAGCAGTTATTGTACTACTCCGTTCGTACGAGTACGTAATTTGACTATTGGCAAAGATTATGAATTCCGTGTTATGGCTGAGAATCAATATGGTCAATCAGAGCCAGCTGAAACAGAACAACCCATTCGTGCTCGTCATCCATTCGATCCTCCAGGTGCACCCGGTGCTCCACGTGGTATCGAAAGCACTGAAGATTCAATTACAATTGCATGGACAAAGCCACGTCACGATGGAGGTTCTCCGATTACAGGATACGTGGTTGAAAAACGTCTTATCTCAGAGGATAAATGGACTAAAGCGACACACGCCCACATTCCAGATTTGACTTGCAAGTGAGTAGCTTCCTATTTAGGTTTTTCTAGCTTGTGGGGCACATTTTAAAAGAGTCCTTCATTTCAGAGTACCAAACTTGCTTGAAAATCACGAATATGAATTCCGTGTTGCTGCTCTTAATGCTGCTGGACAAGGACCTTGGAGTTCATCCTCCGACATGATCGTATGCCGCGCGCCACCAAGTGCGCCCAAGATCACATCAGACTTGAGCATCCGGGATATGACTGTCATCGCCGGAGACGATTTCAAAATCACAGTACCATTCAATGGCAATCCAAAACCGCGCCCTGCATGGACTATCAATGGCAACGAGGTTTTGCCTGACGATCGTATCAAATTCGAGACCAGCGACATTAACACCATCTTCTACAACAAATGCGCCAAACGGTCCGAAACAGGAGTTTATACTATCAGCCTGACGAATTCTGAAGGCTCTGATTCTGCCTCATGCCACGTTACAGTCGTAGATAAACCAGGACCACCACAAGGCCCACTCACGGCATTTGATATCACACCAGATACCTGCTCACTTTCGTGGAAGCCACCACTAGACGATGGTGGCTCACCAATCACAAATTATGTTGTCGAGAAGATGGACATTGGCGGTGATTGGGTTAAGGTGAGCAGCTTCGTCAGGAGCTGTCATTACGACGTTATGGGATTGGAACCTAATCATAAGTATTACTTCCGAGTCCGAGCTGAAAATCAATATGGTGTTGGAGAGCCATTGAGCATGGATGAACCAGTTTTGGCCAAATATCCCTTCACTGTGCCAGATCCACCAGGTCAGCCAAAGGTCATTGATTGGGATAGTGGCAATGTGACTCTCATCTGGGACAGACCACATTCTGACGGAGGTTCTCGTATTCAAGGCTACCAAATTGAGTATCGTGATGTTGTCAATGATACAACCTGGAATGTCTACGAGTATCTCATTAAGGATACTAAATACCAATTGTATAACCTTGTTAATGGACACGAGTATGAATTCCGCATTAAAGCTAAGAATGCTGCCGGATTCAGCAAACCATCACCACCGTCCCTCAAATTCAAGCTTAAAGGCAAATTCAATGTCCCATCTCCACCAGGAACGCCTACTGTTGTCAAAGTCGGCAAGAACTACGTCGACCTCAAATGGGAGCCACCACAGAGCGATGGAGGTTCACGCATTACAGGATATATCATTGAACGGCGCGACATTGGTGGTGCTTTATGGGTTAAATGCAACGACTATAACGTTATGGACACTGAGTTCACTGTCATTAACTTAGTTGAAATGGGAGATTACGAATTCAGGATTTTCGCAGTTAACGCTGCCGGAAGATCAGAACCAAGTTCATGCACAATGCCCATTAAGGTATGCGAAGTACTGGGTGGAGAGAAACCAGAATGGATCACACGACTCTCAGATACTGTCGCTCCAATGGGTAAGTACTTCTGCCTCACATGCCAAGCAACTGGCAAACCAGAACCAACGTCACGCTGGTTGAGAAACGGCAAAGAAATTACACTGGGCGGAAAATATACCACCGAAAGTAAGGATGGAGTTTTCAAACTTCATATCGCTGATGTGAATGCCCAAGATGAGGCTGATTATACCTGCGAAGCTATTAACTCATTAGGATTCGTCCACACTACTGGACATTTGAAAATTGGAACACCACCAAGAATTGATCGCATCCCAGCTGAAGTGTATCTTGTTGAAAAAGACAATCGTAAGATCAAGATTTACTACTCTGGCGATCAACCTATGGATGTAACATTAACCAAAGATGGCAAGGAAGTTGGTCCAGATGACGGTCATGTTAAATACACCGTTTTCGATGACTACGTTGCAATCTTCATCAAGGATATTAACAAAGACGACGCCGGAACCTATCGCATTGATTTCAACAACGATAGTGGTACCGCTTCGGGATACATGCAGGCCTACATAACAGGATTGCCTGGAGCTCCAACTGGTCCACTTGGAATGAGTGGAATCACAAAGCATACATGCAACTTATCCTGGAAACCTCCGGCTTACGATGGCGGCATGAAAATTACACACTATGTTGTTGAACGCAAGGATACCTCCCACCAACACTGGGTCACTGTATCCAGCTACGTCAAGGATTTGTCACATATTGTCCAAGGACTTACTGAGAACCAAGAGTACTTATTCCGCGTTATGGCTGTCAATGAGAATGGAATGGGTCCACCACTTGAAGGACTCAATCCTATTCGCGCCAAAGCTCCATTCGATCCTCCAGGACCACCAGGTGTACCCAAAGTCACTGAAGTCGGCGACGATTTCGTTCATTTGGAATGGGAGAAACCAGAATACGATGGTGGTGCTCGCATTCAAGGCTACTGGATCGATAAACGCGAGGTTGGCAGCAGCACTTGGGTGCGTGTGAACGTAGCAATTTGCCCAGCAACACAAATCAATTGCCCGAATCTTATCGAAGGCCGACAATATGAATTCCGGGTGTTTGCCCAAAACGAGGCTGGATTATCGAAGGAATCATCGGCTTCGTCTTCAGTTAAAATTGTCGATCCAAAGGCAGCTCAACCTCCATTAATTGTGAAACCATTGCGTGATGCCAACTGCATACAAAATCACAATGCTCAATTCTCGTGCCAAATTACAGGCGTGCCCAAGCCAGTTATTACTTGGTATAAGGGTGCCAGAGAAATTACGAATGGTGCCCGTTATCATATTTACGCTGAAGGTGATACATACCACTTGGTTATCAAGGATGTCTTCGGTGAAGATGCAGATGAATATGTTTGCCGAGCTGCAAATAAGGGAGGAATTAAGTCCACGAGGGCTTCGCTCTATATAATGAGTAAGTTTTTTGAATGATTTTTAATCACTGGTTAGCCTTACTCACGTAACGGTTTTCTTCCCTACAGCTGCTCCGAAACTAAATGTTCCACCACGATTCCGCGATACAGCCTACTTCGATAAAGGTGAAAATGTTGTTATCAAAATTCCATTCACTGGACACCCGAAACCACGTATTACATGGGTTCGTGAAGGTGAAGTTATTGAATCTGGTGGACATTACAATGTTGAAGTTAAGGAACGTCACGCTATCCTAACAATCCGTGATGGTTCCAAGATGGATTCTGGACCATATCGCATCACTGCCGAAAACGAACTGGGATCAGACACGGCTATCATTAAAATTCAAATCAGTGATCGTCCTGATCCCCCACGATTCCCAACTATTGAAAATATTGGACAGGATTCATTGTCACTCAGCTGGAAGGCTCCTGTCTGGGATGGTGGTTCCAATATCACCAACTACTTGGTTGAGAAGAGAGAGAACGACATGTCAACATGGATACGAGTTGGAAACACACGTTTCACTACTATGGCCATTACAGGATTGGCACCAGGACACCAGTATGAATTCCGTGTTTATGCCGAGAATATCTACGGACGATCTGATCCATCTGAAACTAGCACATCAGTTTCAACCAAGGCTGCAATCAAGAAGGTTCATAAGGAAAAGAAATACGAGCTCGATGAGCATGGTAAGAAGATCCGCGGAAAGGCAGATGGACCAATCAAGGACTACGATTCATATGTGTTTGATATTTGGTCTAAATATGTTCCCCAACCGGTCGACATCTCCACTGACAGTGTCTATGATCGCTACGATATTTTGGAAGAAATTGGAACTGGCGCATTTGGTGTTGTACATAGATGTCGTGAACGTGCCACTGGTAATATCTTTGCAGCCAAGTTTATTCCAGTCTCACATGCAATGGAAAAGGAGCTCATCCGTAAAGAAATTGATATCATGAATCAATTGCATCATCAAAAATTGATCAACTTGCACGATGCCTTTGAAGATGACGACGAGATGGTTCTTATCTTCGAATTGTAAGTATTCATAAAAGGTTACTCAAGGAGTAGAGAAACTGACAATCCTGTTATCGTTTTAGCTTATCCGGAGGAGAACTATTTGAACGCATTACTGCCGAAGGCTACGTGATGTCTGAGGCCGAGGTCATCAACTATATGAGACAAATTTGCGAAGGTGTCAAACATATGCATGAAAAGAATATCATTCACTTGGATATCAAGCCTGAGAATATAATGTGTCAGACCAGGACGAGTACAAACGTGAAGCTGATCGATTTCGGACTTGCCACCAAATTGGACCCCAATGAGGTTGTCAAGATTTCAACAGGAACTGCCGAGTTTGCCGCACCAGAAATTGTGAACCGAGAACCAGTAGGATTCTATACAGATATGTGGGCGGTTGGCGTTCTGGGCTATGTACTGTAAGTATCACTCTATGTCTGGACATTGCCTATAAATTATATATGTGGTCTAATATTCCAAACAATATTTTAAAAAGTTGTTCACGTTGCAGCTTGAGTGGTCTCTCGCCGTTTGCTGGAGATACTGATGTTGATACATTGAAAAACGTCAAGGCCTGCGACTGGGACTTCGATGAAGAAGCATTCCGAAATGTTTCGGAAGAAGCTAAAGATTTCATCCGTCGTCTCCTTATTTCAAATAAAGAAAAACGTATGACTGCCCACGAATGTTTGGTACACCCATGGCTCACTGGTGATCATAGCCACCGCACTGCCGAAATTGCTCGTTCACGTTACCTTGCTATGCGCGATAAGCTACGCAAGAAGTACGAGGACTTCAATAAATATCTACTGCCAATTGGTCGCCTATCTGAATATTCGTCTCTCAGAAAGTTATTAATTGAGAAATATAAAATCCATGATACATCCTTTGATCGAAGACAAGCTGCACCGCGGTTTGTGATCAAACCACAATCACAATTCTGCTACGAAGGCCAAAGTGTCAAGTTCTACTGTCGTGTAATTGGTATCGCCACCCCAACATTGACATGGTATCACAATAACCAGGAGCTGAGACAGAGTGTTAAGTTTATGAAACGTTATGTCGGTGATGACTATTACTTCGTTATTAATCGTGTTAAATTGGGCGATCGCGGCGAGTATATAATTCGTGCTGAAAATCACTATGGCTCACGAGAAGAGGTTGTCTTCCTTAATGTTCAACCACTACCTAAGGAGCAACCGGTGTACAAGCAAGAGGTGCAACCAGTACGACGTCGTGAACCATTACCGTATACCTTCTGGCAAGAAGAATCAGAATCCGCACCCAGCTTCACATTCCTTTTACGGCCACGTGTCATGCAGGCTCGTGATACGTGTAAATTGTTATGCTGTCTTAGCGGTAAGCCAGTGCCTACGGTTAAATGGTACAAGGAGCGCCGTGAATTGAGTAAATATGAATACTCTATGACACATGCTGATGGAGTTGTTACAATGGAAATTGTCGATTGTAAACCAGAAGATTCAGGAAAGTATCGTTGCGTTGCAACCAACTGTCACGGAACGGATGAGACAAGCTGCGTTGTTATTGTTGAAGGTAAGTCATAGATTTAAGGATATGCGTCCATCTTAAATATATAATTACTTGGATGGAAGCAAAACAGAACTAATTTTTTTCGCCTGGAATATCAGGGAAAAATTATTGACCAACCCTGAATCTGGATAAATTATTTTTTGACCAAAATCTAACTATATTTCATTGGCGCAAAAAAAAAATAAAAACAAAAATTAATCCTCCCCATTTTGAGATAATCTTCGAACAAAAAAAAAACCCGTAACAGATTAAGCGAGAAAAAGATTTTTCAGACCAAAACAAGACTAAACCTAAAACAAAAATATAAAACTTCATTTTTTAGGTGAATGGCAAACAGCCGAGCAAGCTGAACTTGCTCACAACTTCCTTTATTCTGGAGGTAAACTTTATTGAAGTGAAAATAGAAATCAATTTTTTTTAAAAAAAAAAACCGATTTGCTGAGAATAACAATATCCGATTTCGTGTGCGAGAGAGAGAGAATTTCTAATGAATATTCCCATTTTCCTTCTAATTTTCAATAAACCAAAGTAGTTATTAATAAAAATAATTTTAGCCCAGAAAATTAAAAAAAAAAAAAAGCAAAAAAATGGAGGAAAGATTTATTCCCATAACCGTTTCATGTTTTCACAATTTATTTAGAAGATATTTATTGGTAGCAACGAAAGTTTGCACGAACTGCGGTTTGCATGTTTGAATTCGTTCAGATATCATTCTTACGCCGTGAATTGGAGTAGCAGTTGACTTATCATGTGTTTGTCCACTTGCTCATAAAACAAAACAAAAAATACAAAAATATATAATATAAAAATAAATGAGATTTTTCCCCAATTAAAATTCATACCAAGCGTTTGCTCATTCCTAGTAGATAATTAGAATTAGCAATATAACCCTTCAATTGGTTTGAGTAAAGTGTTAATTCTAAAATTCCTGAGTCTTGTGAGATTTATTTTGAAGATGCCCTATTTCTGAATGCATTTAAATATGCAATAACGAAAGACAGAAAATAATATTAATAAAAATCAACCATCTATCAATTTACTAGCCTTTTTAAAAGTCAAATAAAATTTCATGCATGATTCTCATTAATTTGATTGAAATCATTTCTACATTCCCGTACTAAACTAGCCATTCTTAGTAAGAAAGTATAATATATACATAATAATAATAATAACTAAATAGCAGGGGTTCTAATCAATTTTCCCAAAAACAGTATTATTATTCACTTAATTTGAATAAATATCGATATGGAGACCGTTTTAAGGCCTGGGCACCGTACAGCTTTTTGGGTTAGCTAGTTTCTGAGACTGGATCCGTTAAAGAAATCATAATTTTGGGCCCCTCCCGCACTCCCCGCCTTTCCAACAAATGTCAAAACTAACACTGGCTTCGTACAGTACTAATCGAGACCTTTCATTCATGCCCTGTTCGACGGCAATCTTGTGTTGCTGTCAATTTAGTAGCTTGTTAGCGTATAGCGTATAACACCTGCGAGCCGCTTCGGTCACCTGCTCCCAGGGCAGAGGTGAGGCAGCGTCTGATAAGTTGCCTCTGCCGTGATAAGAGATCGTAGCCATCTTCGTCCCTCTTTTAATTTTCTAGTATCTTGTTTGTATTTCATCGCAGTAATCAGCTGCTGTCAGATATCTCTCCTTTTATGAGCGGAGCATGTCCCAGTTTTTCAACGTAGAAACTACCGGGTGGTCTAACAACTTTTAAACTGGCATCTGCAGCCCCCATACTCAAAAATGGGAACAACATTATTGCTATGTTCAGCAGATTTTGCTTCGTCGAGAACCACCCATCCCATGAGCCGTCGATGAAATTTGCTCAGAACAATCTTTTGATCGTTAATTATCCAGTATCTCATGCGCAGGTAGTCAATCAAAAGAGAAACGAATCTGTACAGAAATACTACTAACAGAGAGTCCCCCCTGCATTATTTTTTTTTTCTTTCGTGGATAATTGTAAATATTAAAAGCTAAGAAACGCCAATATTTTAAAATTACAGTAAAATAGCCTTAAATTAAAAAAATCAGTAAGATAGCTAAAAAATCCTATAAAAATCAAGAGAATAATACAGCACGAGTTTTACTTTTGGTATTTTGAAATTTGATAATTAAATTCTGATTGATCCTAATGATGAAATGCATGTTCAAATTTTCCCCCTTATTCATGTTTTGTTAGCAATATTTATTTGCAAAACTTCACATATTATACATGCTTGCAGTCTACTTATCTTACTTATATATATATATATGTACAGAACGCCGTCCTCTGCTCGCTATCTAGATATATATATCATTGCTTTCCTCTCTAAAATGTTTGTATTTTACGTCATCGATATAGTTGTGAATAGACTGAAGATTTTCAGAAAATTAAGAGAATAAATTGTTAGTTGTTAATTAATTCCTATTATTTACTCATATTAGATCGAAAATACATTGAACAACCAATTAAACCGGCACCCCCACCGATTGTGACGATAAAACAATTTACTTCAAGTGGTGTAACTACACATACAAGTAGCGCAAGTAGCAGTCATCATTCATCAAACTATCAATCATCGAGCCAACAATCGTCATATTCATCAACCAATAAGGTTAGTAATATAACTTTCAGCAGTAGAAGTACTTTTGCTTAGATCACAGGACAGCGCTTCCTATAGACGCTAGTCTAGAAAAATGCTAAGTGAGTTATCGTTTTTCAGACTGTAAACGAGAAATCTAGTTCCTTATCTTTATCAACATCGTCGGACGTTGGTTCAACGAAGAAGAAGTACGGAAAATTGGATCCAGGCAGTCCAGGCTCCCGATCCCGCAGTGCTACTAAGGAATTAGCATGTAATTATCCCTTAGACACCATTTCAATACTAGTTTATTTACTGCTGGTTTTCTAGTTCCACCAGATGATTCTCTTATGTGTAAACCAGAGTTCACCAAACCCCTGAAAGATGTTACCATTCGTGATGGTGACCAATTAGTTCTCACATGCACAGTTAAGGGTGATCCCGAGCCACAAATAACTTGGTCCAAGAATGGTAAAGCCATTTCATCCTCTGAAATAATGGACTTGAAATATAAGAACGGTGTAGCTACCTTAACAATTAACGAAATTTTCCCTGAAGACGAGGGTGTCTTTACATGTACTGCAACAAATTCAGTTGGATCAGTAGAAACCAAGAGCAAGTTGACAGTTAAACGTAAGTTTCTTGTTTCTTTCAGGTAAAAAAGATTTGATCTTTCATCCCCTCTTTCTTGGTTCTTTTCAGCGATGTCTTCTGGAAATACCAAACGAACCACAGCTGGAGATAAACCTCCAAAAATTGTCTCCCATCTGGAATCACGATTCGTCAAGGATGGTGACGCAGTTACCCTAGCATGCCGCATCATTGGAGCAGAACACTTTGACGTTGTCTGGCTGCACAACAACAAGGAAATCAAACCGTCTAAAGACTTCCAGTATACAAACGAGGCCAACATCTATAAACTTCAAATTGCTGAAATATTCCCCGAAGACTCAGGAACATATACATGCGAAGCATTTAATGACGCCGGTGAATGTTTCAGTACATGCACTATAAATGTTTTGGTACCAGGTGAAGAGCCTAAGCAACCTACTTTCACAAAATTCCCATCATCCGTGACAGCACATGAGGGCGAATCAGTGAAGTTTGAATGCGAAAGTCAAGATGCCTTACTGCAACTGAACTGGCTTAAAGATGGCAAATCCATCGATGAATCGCGTCCAAATTATAAATTTGTTAAGGATAAGAACAGTTATATCTTCGAAATTGTTAAATGCACCCCAACCGATATTGGTCAGTATCAAGCCAAAGCAATCGGCAAAAAAGGAGAGACTTTCGCTGCATTTTCAGTTAACGTTTTCCCGACTGAATCCTAGAGAGAATAAACATTGACGAAGAATATATTTAATTTCATAATGCAATTCTAGCCTAAAACTACTAGAAAAGAAAAAAGAACGATTTTTTTTTTTGTATGATCATTCTCCATTGAGATACAAAAATACGAAGCTAATATATGAACGACCTGCACATTTCGAAACTACAAAACTATTTTTGGCTGCTCGAAAAAAGATCAAATAGAACAAATATCGGAAAAAACGCTTTCCAAAATCATCGCTTCGCCAAAAATTTCGAAAAGAAAAATTGACAGTTATAAAAAAAATGTGCAGAGAATTAGATAATAGTTTAAACAAAAAAACCTAAAAATTTTGAAAAGAAAAGTTTAGGGAGAAAAACATATCACAAAATGAACTAGAACAAATAAGAAATATCAAAAAAGCCAACGAAAATAGATAAAACGAATTAAGCAATCTACGTGTTCAAAAGCTTGGCATCTGCACGTTACTTTTACAGTTGGAACCAGCATCCTCAATCGGTATCCAACATCGCCGACCTATCTAAATTTCAATTGCAAAACGACGGGCAGATGCTGATCTCTTTGTTTTTATCACCAAAAAAAATCCCCAAAAACATTAGTTGGCTGAAATACAATAAAAGATATGTTGATCAAAACTAAAGATCGAGATCCGAAATCCCCAAAATTGTTCTCAAAGAATAAAGGAAAGCCCACTACACATATACAACCCCCCCCCCCCCCCCCCCCAATCAGTAAAATATCTTGGCCATCATCTCAACCACCGAAAAGAATTAATTTTTAAGACGCTGCCTGTGTTTCTATCTTATTTATCATATTTTTTTTTTGAGCGTTCATGATAGCCATCTTATACACTCAAGATTTTCCTCGAGAAAGAAATCTAAAATCTGGAAAATCCCAAGAAAATATAACTCAAATGGAAACATCAGTATCAGCGAAATTCGTTTCCCCAAAATAAAATTAAAACGCGAATTATATACTTCTACACAAAATATGTTGTTATGGTTTTTTTGTGTTTCGACTTGTCGCTATAGATTAAATTGAGAAAATCATGTATAATAATAAGATTGAATAAAAAAAAATTATAAATTATTGAAACATGTGACTTTGATTATACCCACACGGCGAGAGTCCTAGTTCAGGCCCGCCCCGTCTTTTGAAAGATTTTCACCCACTAAAAGCACCCCCAACTCCCCACCTGCCCCGCGGAACCACCTTAAGGTATTACATGACGGGGCGGAGGCAGCTCACTCTAGCTTAGTCACCTTTCTTCTCTAACCTCTAATCTTCTCGTCATGCTACCATTCTCGGCACCAGATTTTTTGGTACCAGCACCTCCTCTAGATTCCGTCTGGAACTTCATCGCAATTTGGACAGTCGCATGAGTTATTCAGTTTCAACCTGTGCAGGTACTGGCGATGTCCTCCGTGCCCCGTCAGAAACTGATGGCAGGGGTGAGGATGTGAGTCCACCGACCCTTTCTTGCCATCTATTTATGGATCTCTCCCCCTTAGCGTTCTTCGTTTGCGATCAGGGGAGATTTGTAATGAACTAATAGGAATTGAGATGGTCACACGATCATCCTGAGTGGCCGAGGACAACCTAGAGGAAAGAGCTATCCTAACAGCCCAAAAGGTTGGTGAAATTGACCATGAAGGTCCGCCCGCAAATATTGAAGCTCCATCCAAACACTCGGCCGACTTAGTTGGCCTTGACCAGCACAACCCTACAGGGGGATTTTGACTTGTTGTGTACTTAAGTACACACCCTCAGCAGATTGGTACTGAGATTACCATCAGTCTGTAGGACGAATCGAGTGGACCTCTTTTTAGGAGGCTCTTTGCCAGAAATTTAAGGAAGAAGATGATACAAGATCGAACACAAGGTCGATCCGAAAACTTCGACAGCTACTATAAAGCTGTGCGTTCGCTTATTAATAGGCTAGAAAATTCCTTAACATTGGCATCACATTTCGTGACCGGACGGAATCGATGTCGCTCCTCCTTATCCCCCCATCGTTGACGCAAAGTCTATACATTGGTACTAAGTGTGTGCGCAAGGTCGAATTCGCGCAGGACTTATTTACACCTTTCGTATGTTCACTAGAAAATGTCGAAAAAGTCAACCAACACCAGTTGAGGACACACCAGCGAGCAAGGTTCAATCCAGTCACCCTTGTGGTGAAACCTGGTAAAATGCGGCTTGGTCTTGATGCGCGTAAGGTGAACAGTGGCACCGTGAAGGACGCTTATCTGTTACCTCTCATCGGTGGTATTTTCAGCCGTCTCCGGAAGACTAGATTTATTCCAAGTCTAGATCGGAGAAGGATGCGTTCTGGCAAATTCCACTAGATGATGCATCCAAGGCCAAGGCGTTCCAAGGCGATCACTCTATTAATTCATGATCATGCCGTTTGGGCTCAGCAATGCACCTCAAACCATGCAGCGACTGATGGGCAAAGTCATCCCTGCTCCTTGCGCCATTCTTGTCAAGGCCGAAGACACCCACAATAACGTAACTTCTACGACCAGGTGATGGGTTGCTGAGAACGCTGGCTACTCAAATAACTGATATGAACTATGAATGAATGAATGGCATGAGTGGAACATAATGGGAGAGTGATTGTTGTTATTGTTTTGGTTGCTGTTGTTTGGTTCTGGAACGAGGTGGAGAAATGCGAGACCTGAGTAGGTATGATTTGGAGAAGGGGTTGGATGGATGCGATGATTGATGTTAAAAAGATGAGTGACAAGTCTGCCAGTGACATCATCGTCGTCTAGAATACACTGCGAAACGTCTTAGCCGGATTAGCAAATCTAGACTATAAGAAATCGCATTGGGGCCAAATGGTAGTCCGAACCGTCATGCGGAAAATGTATAGCGAAACTCTCCGTCTCCTTGAAGAGTCCATTGTCAGTCAGATGCTACCTTCCGCCGATCAACTTTCTGACTTCCTTCTAAAAAGATACAAGCTACTAGAAGCTACCAACTCAAGCTAACTCGACGACTATTTTACCATCTGTGAGGCCTATTCTCTTCAAGATCAGCGAACTAGATACTAAGTGAATTCCAAGTCCAATCTTACAAGCTGAAATTTGCTTCCTTTTTTTGTCTAGCTAAAGATCTAATCTAAAGTCATTTTGATACAGTTTTATTTGATTTATTTCTCTTTAGATACAATGGTATATAATACATTTATTTTTATGTACAATTCGTATGGAGTCTATTACAAATAACGGACATACATATATGAATCTCCCAATATATGACCCAGAAGATATTCTCATCCAGAATTTTTACAGCAGTCATTAAACACTTTAACCAACATCAGTTGATCCTCCTCCTAATATTGCACTAACGGGGAAAAATCGAATCCTTTGAAATTCAGCGTTATCGATATTACCTCTTTAGGTTCGTCCCTAAATTGTGCAGATTGTACGGAGGATGTTAAATCCCGCTTAAATCGTCCTCCATTCGTTTCCAATTTCTCCACTTCTAAATCCCTACTAGTATCCGTTACAGCCAGTTGATTGATATCATGGAAAATTGATGGTTTTTTGATTGCAACATCATCAGATTTTCGTGACAGACGAACAGTTCGATCGGAACCAGGATTTGATAAAGGTGGGAGGTATGTGGCCGGAACCCGATTACCTGGCCGTGGCGATGGTTGTGGGCAACGTGGATCCTTCGATCCAGGGAAGCAGAAGGCTGGCGTAGTTTGCGATTGAGGGCAACCAGGCAATGTCGAACCTGGATAGCACAATGGGTTTTCTGTTGTTGAGACAGGAACAAGACAACGTGGATCATTTGAACCATGACTACAATCAAGCGTAAATTCAGTTGTGAAACTTGGACGAGACCGGAGTGGTTGAGTAGTAGTTGGTGCTGTTACGAATGGCGACGGTTGCTTGGTGGTATATTTCACAGTTTGTGTAGTTGTTGTCTGATCTACATAAAGGGTTGAATCCCTACATGCAGGATCCTGAGATCCGGGGTAACACCTCCTGGTACTCGGTGATGCAGTGGTAGTCGGAACAAATGGTTTAGGGCAGCGTGGATCAGACGAGTTAGGACCACACTTCAACTGACCACTTACAGTTGTTTGAGGGCAACGGAGATCCGTCGATCCTGGGAAGCAATCAAGAGGAGTTACCTTCTGCAATGGAGGCTTTGTCGTAATAATTCTACAGGCTGGATTCTTTGACCCAGGATGGCAAATTCGCGAGGTTGTACTAATTTCAAATGCGGTAAATGTAGTTGGTGGAAGCTGTGATGTAGTAACAAGATTTTGTACACATAAAGGATCATTAGATCCAGGATAACACGCAGTAAATGGTTTCGTAGTTGCTTTTACTTCCGTAGTACTTCTGCAACGAGGATCTCTGGAGCCAGGATCGCAACGAACTGTTGACGCAGTATCTGTAGCAGGATAAGTGGTTGGAACTCGAATAGTTGAGGATACTGCATCGGTTACTGGTGTGAGACATCTTCTATCAGGCGATCCTGGGTAACACTGTACTGCCGATTTAGTTGTATATTGCTGACATCTTGAGTCTGTCGACCCTGGATAACATTGTGGAATCCTTTCAGTTGTAGTTTTTAAACATCTGGGGTCTGTTGATCCAGGATAGCATTGTGATGCTCTTTCGGTTGTTGATTTTTGGCATCTTGGATCAGTCGATCCCGCATAGCATTGCAAAGCTCCGTTGGTAGAACCTTGTTGGCATTTTGGATTATTCGATCCTGGGTAGCACCCTACAGTTCCCTCCGTTGTAGTCCCCTGACATCCTGGGGAGGTTGATCCAGGATAACATTGAGTAGCTTTCTCGGTTGTGCCTTTAAAGCAAGCTGATCCTGGAGGACAAGGTGCGTTTGGTTTAACCGTCGTCCTATAATCTGGTATTGTGACTTTTAAATCTGTTGGAATTTCAGTTCTTCGTTTCTGACACTTCGGGTCAGTTGATCCGAAATAACATTGCGGAGGTGTTGTCGGTTTTTCTATTGATTGAGGAGTTACAGGTCTTTCTGTTCCTGGAGTCTTACACCTTGAATCAGTTGACCCTGGATAACACGAAGGTATGGCTTCGGTTGTACGTCCCAAACACACTGGATCAGTCGATCCCGGATAACAACGTACAATTGGCTTAGCAGTCGTCCTATAGCCTGGCACTGTGGTCTTTATGCCTCCTGGTATATATGTCGTCTGAATTGTAGACTTTTCGGTGGTTGGCTTCTGGCATCTTAAATCAGTTGACCCCGGATAACATCGCAACAGCTTTTCAGTTGTTATTTTTTCTACGCATCTTGGATCAGTTGAACCAGGGTAGCAATGGGGTGATAGTGATACAGCATCTGTCTTTGGAGGTAAATACGTTGCCGGAACTCGGGTTGTTGGCCGCAATGTTGGATAATCTCGGATTCTGGGCGTTGTTACTGTTCGACATTTTGGATTTGGCGATCCTGGGTAACAATCAGACGGTTTTCCATCTGTTACTTTTCGACATCGCGGATCATCAGGACTTGAACATTCCGAGGGTTGCTCTGTTGTTGTCTTTTGACATCGAATGTCAGTTGAGCCTGGGTAACATTCTAGTATTGGCTTTTGACATTTTGGATCAGTTGATCCAGGATAGCAGCGTGGAATTTCTCCCGTTACAACCTTTTGGCACCTTACATCTTGCGAACCTGGATAACATTGATATGGTTTTTGCGTTGTTCTTTCTTGACATCGAGGATCATTTGAACCCGGGAAGCACCGTGTGGGTTGCTTCGTAGTGGCTTCCCTACAGCGAGAATCAGAGGACCCCGGATAGCAATTGGTAAGGGTCGTTCGATGTGTTGATGATAAATGTGTGGTCGGAGAAACTGTTGTAATATCATTGGTGGTGCCTGGTCTACAGTCAGGATCTGTTGATCCCGGATAGCAGTTTCGGAACTTCTCTGTAGTTTTCGTCTTGCACCGTGCATCTCTTGAGCCAGGATAACACTGTGGAGCGCGTGTTGTTAATTCTGGTTGGCATGTTGGGTCAGGAGAGCCAGGGTAACATCGGGGAGATTTCGTGGTGAAGGAAGTGCGCTCTGTGGTGGAAGCTTGACATCTCGGATCAGCAGATCCAGGGTAACATCTGGGAGATTTTGTCGTGGCCTCTGTGGTAGAAGCTTGACATCTGGGATCAGGAGATCCAGGGTAACAGCGAGGATTTTTTTGCGTTGAAGTGCCTCGGCAACTTGGATCTATAGAGCCAGGATAGCATTGGGTATTTTTTTCAGTGGTAGAAGTACGAGGCAGAGCACTTGTTAAACTACTGCAACGCACATCCTTTGAACCTGGGTAGCAACGAGGGACGACAGTTGTAGTTGGTGGTAGATACGTTGCAGGAATTCGTGTACCTTTTCGGAGAGTTGTAAAATCCACTGTTCGTGGTGTAGTCGATTTTTGGCATTTTGGATCAACCGAACCAGGATAGCATTGAAGAACCCTTTCAGTTGTTCCTTTCTGACATCGTGAATCAGTGGATCCTGGATAACATTGTGGTCCAGTAGTTCTTTCATGACATCTTGGATCTGAGGATCCTGGATAACAATCTGGAACTTTCTCAGTTACTTTCGTTACACACCTAGGATCAGTGGACCCTGGGTAGCATTTTGCAGCATTTTCAGGAATTTTTCTTCGGCACGAAGGATCACGTGATCCTGGATAGCATTTTGGAGGGTTTTTAGTTAATTCTTTCTGGCACTGTGGATCAGTGGACCCTATAGAACACTGTGGAGTTCTTGTTGTTGTTTCTTGACATCGCGGATCCAATGAACCTGGATAACATTGTGGAGCCCTTTCAGTTGTCCTAACTCTGCATTTAGGATCTGGCGATCCTGGGTAACATTCTGGATTCTTTTCAATGGTTACTTTTTGACACCTTGGATCAGTAGAATCGGGGTGGCATTGCGGAGCCTTTTCGGTTCTTCTTTCATGGCATTGTGGATCTCTTGATCCTGGATAACATTGAGGAGTACTTTCTGTCGTCGTCTCCTGGCACTTAGGATCCCTGGATCCGGGGTAACAGTGTGGAGTTTTCCTTGTTACTGCCTGTTGGCATCGTGGATCAGTGGAACCTGGATAACATTGTGGAGTCGCTTCAGTTGATCCTTTTTGACATTTTGGATCGTTGGATCCGGGATAACACTGTGAAGTTATCGGTTTTTGACATCGTGGATCAGTAGATCCTGGTTTACAATCTGATAGTGTTTTAGTTGGAATCGTAGGTGTTCCAGGTGGAAGATACGTTACAGGAGTTCGTGTACTGGAACGGAAATTATTCGTCGTTAAACCACACCTAGAATCAGGCGATCCCGGATAACATTGCGGAACTTTTGAAGTTGTTTCTTTCTTGCATTCTGGGTCGTTTGATTCTGGGTAGCATTGTATAGCCCTTTTTGTTGTAGCCTCCTGACAATTCGGATCATCTGAGCCTAGCACACAATTGGGAATAGCTTGAGTTGTAATTTTTTGACACTTTGGATCCGTTGATCCCGGATAACATTGCGGCTTAGTTTGAGGTTTTGCCTTCTGGCACTTCGGATCTGTGGATCCTGGATAACACTGGAGAGTTCTTTCAGTAGTTATTTTTTGGCATCTAGGGTCAGTCGATCCCAGATAGCATTGGGGAGCTTTTTCCGTTGTTTTCTCTTGGCATCGTGGATCCCGCGAGCCTGGATAGCATCGCGCACTCTCTGGAGTTGTCGGTTTTTGACATTTTGGATCAGTTGATCCTGCATAACATTGTGAAGTTCTTTCTGTTGTAGTCTCCTGACATGCTGGATCTCTTGACCCTGGATAACATCGAGGAGTTGCGTAAGATGTTACCTCCTGACATCTTGGATCCGTTGATCCCGGATAACATTGTGGTTTAGTTTGAGGTTCTCCTTTCTGGCACTTCGGATCTGTGGATCCTGGATAACACTGGAGAGTTCTTTCAGTAGTTATTTTTTGGCATCTAGGGTCAGTCGATCCCAGATAGCATTGGGGAGCTTTTTCCGTTGTTTTCCCTTGGCATCGTGGATCCCGCGAGCCTGGATAGCATCGCGCACTCTCTGGAGTTGTCGGTTTTTGACATTTTGGATCAGTTGATCCTGGATAACATTGTGAAGTTCTTTCTGTTGTAGTCTCCTGGCATGCTGGATCTCTTGAACCTGGATAACATCGAGGAGTGGCGTAAGATGTTACCTCCTGACATCTTGGATCCGTTGATCCCGGATAACATTGTGGTTTAGTTTGAGGTTCTCCTTTCTGGCACTTCGGATCTGTGGATCCTGGATAACACTGGAGAGTTCTTTCAGTAGTTATTTTTTGGCATCTAGGGTCAGTCGATCCCAGATAGCATTGGGGAGCTTTTTCCGTTGTTTTCTCTTGGCATCGTGGATCCCGCGAGCCTGGATAGCATCGCGTACTCTCTGGAGTTGTCGGTTTTTGACATTTTGGATCAGTTGATCCTGGATAACATTGTGAAGTTCTTTCTGTTGTAGTCTCCTGACATGCAGGATCTCTTGACCCTGGATAACATCGAGGAGTTGCGTAAGATGTTACCTCCTGACATCTTGGATCCGTTGATCCCGGATAGCATTGTGGTTTAGTTTGAGGTTCTCCTTTCTGGCACTTCGGATCTGTGGATCCTGGATAACACTGGAGAGTTTTTTCAGTAGTTATTTTTTGGCATCTAGGGTCAGTCGATCCCAGATAGCATTGGGGAGCTTTTTCCGTTGTTTTCTCTTGGCATCGTGGATCCCGCGAGCCTGGATAGCATCGCGCACTCTCTGGAGTTGTCGGTTTTTGACATTTTGGATCAGTTGATCCTGGATAACATTGTGAAGTTCTTTCTGTTGTAGTTTCCTGGCATGCTGGATCCCTTGAACCAGGATAACATCGAGGAGTTGCGTAAGATGTTACCTCCTGACATCTTGGATCCGTAGATCCCGGATGACATTTTTGGGCATTTTCACTTGTGCGTTGCTGGCATTGTGGATTCCTCGAACCGGGGTAGCATTGAGGAAGTAAGGTAGTTTTACTTACTGGCGGAAGGTAAGTACTTGGGACTCTAGTAGGAGAAATCGTTTGAGAGGTCGAGGATTCAAAGCATTCTGGATCTCTCGATCCGGGATAACATTTGCTAAGTCTTTGCGTCGTCACGAGTTGACATTTAGGGTCTTTCGATCCTGGATAGCAACCAGCAGGCACTGTGGTTGGAGAGGAGAAGTAAGTAGTTGCCGAAGGAGGAATTTTTTCGTTTCCGTAAATTTCATTGCACTCGGGATCCGGTGAGCCTGGGTAACATTTTGGAGACGGTTTTGAAGATTCATCAATGCAATCTGGATTTTTTGAGCCTGGATAACACTTAAGTGGTATTTTTGATGCTCTCTTGCATTCCGGATTGGAAGAGCCAGGAAAACAGTCTAAAGTTCTTTCTGTTGAACCTTTACGACATTTTGGATCTGTAGAATCAGGGAGGCATTGTGGTGTTACTTCAGGTTCAACTGTTTGGCATCTTGGATCAGTTGAGCCAGAGGTGCAGAAGGTTGGTTTAACCGTAGTGAGACGAGTACATGCAGGATCTTGGGATCCCGGATAGCATCGGCGTTTTGAAATACTCGGCTGTATTGTAGTAGATGATGGCAATCGCGATCGGTTAGTAGTAACTTCTGCTGTTAAACAACGAGGGTCAGTCGATTTTGGGTCACAACTAAATGGAATATTAGGGCGATCTACATGTATATCTTTATTTGGATCAGGTGAAATGTAAGTGGATGGATATGTCGTAGTGTCTGTGTAATTAGGAATTTTCGAGGTTATACACTGAGGATCACGTGATCCTGGATAACAGCGAATATTTGAATCAGATTTCCGCAAACATTCCGGTTTATTTGAACCTGGCGGACAGCCTTTGGAGGAATGAATTTTTGGGTCATTACCAAGTGGTGAATATGTTGAAGAATAAGAGAATGGCGTTTCAATTGGAGTGCTTGGTTGCCCTGAAGTTTTATCCCTAAATAAATAGGAAGGTGTAGTACTTTCAGAAGCTTGTCTACAAGCTGGATCTTTTGAGCCCAGGTAACAGCGAGGTGTTGTCAAAATAACATCTTTTCTAAAGCATTCCGGATCTGTTGAGTCTGAAGAGCATCTTGACGGTGTTGCAGATGTTGGACGTTCGTATGGTTTACGAGTTGAAATAAATGTTTTGGTAATTGTGGGCGACGAAGGGAGACGAGGAGTTGTTACATCACTATCGCATATAGCCTCGTCACATTGTCCTCGACATATTTCTATATCACATTTCAAGAAAACTTGCATTTTATCTGGAAATTTGAATGCATGAAGTGTGTTATAGGTGAGCAGTGTGGCCCCTGTCGCGCCAGTCTCTCCTGTTTTTTCCCACATTTTGAACAAATTCAATTTTCTGTTGAAAAAAAAAATGGTAGAAGACAAGGAAATTTAGTTGTTGGGCATTTTTCATGAAATTACTTATTTAGTAGTTTCTTACTTCGAGCATCCTCTTTTATCTGAAAGCTGTAGCTTTTTTGTAGATTTAGCCTGATAGTCCTCATTATCAAAGGCATAACAATCCTTGACATTAATGTCGTACTTCTTCTGTGGATCTTTGAGGTAAACAAGAATGGTAAGCGGTTCTCCAATCTTAATTGGACGTTCAATGGGCGTTATCTGCGGAAATTTGCCAATCATAATATCCATCCAACATTGTACTGGACCCGATGATGTTTCCACACTAACAACTTCTAGCATATCCACAACAAATGGCTTGAAGATGATTGTTTGTTCCTTTTCAAAATTACGAGTGCACGATATCTTCCGCGCCATATCCCACAAGTCTTGAACATCTTCATCCGATTGGATGACTAGAATGTTATCAATAGACGCACAGACGGAACAAGATGGTTTACTTCCACAACCATCAAACGGAACCGTAAATGAGAAGTGACGATCATTGCTCCCAGCTGACACATACCTGAATGATGGATGATATATTTTGCGTTACGTTTTAGTTTTTTTTTTGTTTGTTAATCAGCGTTTGGGTAATCATCTTTACCTACACTTGGGATCATTGAAATATCCCTGACTATATATGATACCGTTGAAATCATCTTCAAATTGCATTGTCACTATCATGCCAGACTGTGAGTCACCGCATTTCACATCGATCATTTCGATATGAAAGTGATCTTGTCCAATAAGATAGCTATCATCGTCATAGTGTTGCTTTAGGCTATGATTCTGCTGAAAGATTGGCACTAAGGCGCTACTCCTCAACTGACTTTGAACTGACTGTTAAGAAATTGAAAAGAGTTGGGGAAGTTAACTTTATAGGTTGGATTAGTAAGTAAATGGTCACGAAGCATGAGCACGTTTGTTGGGAATATGTTAATGACTCCGCAAATGTAAAAGATGTCACAAAGGTAAAGGTTAGTCATAATACTATCCAATATGAAACTATATTTATTGCAAGCTCTTAAGTATATTCTACCTCGAGCTGTATTCAGAAAACCTGAAAGCATTTTCTTATCTGAAATTTTAGTCATACTACGTGAGGTACAAAATAATAGCTACAATTAAATGACACCATCATCAATTTTAACCGAAAAATGACCAATTTTTTATACCGAATTAACTTGCTACGAAACTTCTCTCTACTGAATCTATCATGGTGAGCCCATATCAATGTTATTGATTCAAAGCACATAAGTAACACGACCCGGACATTGTTAATTCACTACTTTGTTTGCTACAAGAGACTAGATGCCCCCAAAGTAAGTAAAAATCGTTGTAGTGCATTTGTTCATTTAACCTTTAGCGCTGATTCTCGCTTTTTCTTGTCTCCGACCTCATCGGCAACGCTTTGGAGATGTCTCGTCCCTCATTTGGGTAACATTACTTACATATAAATTATATACATTGTATCAACCATGGCATTACATCATTCGGTGCGATAAGTTTGTAGATAAATGGATATACGAATAGACTTGGTTAGGTTCAGAGATCAAACTTATTTTCCTGGGGCGAAATCTTATTTCTTGGGACAAAGAATAGGAAAACGAGTCGCCCTGGTATCTGATTGTAGATTCATATTATCCTTTACAAATTCCAGCTTTAAAATGTAATCAGAACAAATCCCAAGCGTCGTTAGAATATATAATTAAAGAAGCTACTTATCTACCTATACATAGGCTTTGCAAGTCTGATTCAGAATTTTCCAAATTAAATTCTGAATTTTCCAAACAATTTCAGATTTTTTCAAACTGACTTCAGACTATTCCAAATCAGCTTCAGAATTTTCCATTTCAAATTTCAAAACCAAAATTTTACATTTCAAATTCAGAATTTTTGTAATGTTCCACTTCACTTCACTTCACTTCCTCCCGATTATCAGTGGAAATTAATAAGGTTCTACACGAAACAACGGAATTCATTGCAGTCAAAAGTACACGTTTTTATATCTAGGAGTCCTGAAAACACCGAAGATTTCTCTTCTAAACTCTATCCTATTCAGTGATAAAATGTTGGTATAAAATCTTAATGTAGGACATTGAAAAATTAACTTGAAATGGAAAAGTCTGAATTTGAAATGGAAAGCTCTGAAACTGACTTGGCAAGGTCTAAAGTCAGTTTGGAAAAATCTGAAAAATTTTGTTTAAACTTAAAAGACCTATATATGTACGTGGACATATGAATATTAGCGAAACTGCTGCATGATTTTATGAACATGTAAAGAAGGTTTCTGGAAAAAAAGCGAATAGACAACTCGTCGAAAGCATAAAAAGCCAATATAAACCAATAATTGACCAGCCTATCTACATGGGTGGGGTATAATGATTTCCAATTGTTAATTGAAAAGGCAAAAAGGACGAAAAATATACCAAACCAAAAGAAAATTCATATGCACTCCCACTCCCAGGATCCAAGTAATCTTTTTTTTTTCAAGATGCAACACTACTAATTATTCCAATCACCATAAATCTGACTTAATTCTAATGAGTTAAAATGCGACCTAAGCTCAATTTCACACCAAAATTCAAACGTACCTGGACAACTGCCAATACAAGTAGAATCAGGAACGGTCTTAATGCTTTCACTGTCCACACCATCTTTGGTGAATGAGACCGGGACAGTTTGATTTACAATTGCTCACTTCTAAATAAAATATAAAGGAAAATAGCAAAATTTAAATATTATAAGAAATCCCAGAGATATTTTCAATTGCCATGAAGTTAGAAATAGAAGTTGTTTGTTTTGTAGTTGTTTGCATTGTTCCTATCTTTCGTCCTTATTTGACAGAGATCGAGACAGTCTAGACTAGCTTGGCTTGATGTGAACCTTTCAGTTTTTTATTTTAAAAAGGGCAAGGATGATGGATTAACTTTCCAACACTGTATGAGTTAGCTACGCCAGACGAATTGCTTCGCACCCAACTCTTCCTCAACTTTATACCGCAGATAAAAATAAATGGCCTTTCTCTTGGCCTTTATATTTAACGTCCTCCTTTGTCCTCAAGGCCAGAAGACGCATTCAACGAAGCAGAAACCGATCTAGATAGAGCAGCTACATCAACAATACAAAAAGGCACGGAAAAAATTGCATGTGGCTATAGTAGGAAGTAGAAGGGAACACTTCACGCGGCTGAATAAGGAAGCTGATTATGACCCCTGGAGCGACGCCTACAAAACAGTGATGTGCAAAATCAAAAGCGAACGCTCTACATCGATTACTTGCGCTAACTTGCTAGACGCGATAGTGACACACCTTTTCCCACAAAATGTGAATACTGCTAGCCTTCCTACTATCGAAGTGGATCCCCAAAGGTAAGCGCTGAAAAGGTCCTGGAAGCTGCCCTTAAGCCCTTAAGGCAGCAGTGAATATAGCGACAAATATGTTTAACCGCGTGAGGGAGCAGTTCCCCACAAAAAAAGCAGAGAAACTAACACAGATACATATTACGTTTTTGTTGTGTTGTCCCACCAGATCCTGAAGAAAATGATCCAAGCTAGGTTAGAGCCATATATAGACAAATTAATTAGTGAATAGCAGTGTGGCTTTCGAAAAGGACGATTCACGATGGACCAAATTTTCACGGTCAAACAACTGTTGGACCGGTAAAAGATGGAGCTAACTGGCAAACTAGATACAACCATGAGTTGTACCAGCTCTGTGAGTGCCCAGCAGCATCAATGGTGGTAGAGCTACGAAAATTGCAGGATGGACAACAAGCAAATACCCAACACCCACCCGAAGGACGCCCTCCCGTTGCAAAGCCACGCAAACAGTGGGAGGACTCAATGGACGCTGCTAGTAAAAGCTGCTGAAATTTTCGTAACTGGAGGATGCGATCCAAGGGTCGAGATGGCTGGAGGAAGCCTATCCTAGTAGAAGTAGTATGACCTATTATTGTGATGTTAAATCACAAACAGAAGAGTGATGGATATATAGTTTTGAAAATGTAAAGCAATTCAAATCTATCAAACTTAATACCAATTAATTTAATTATGCAAAATGTGAATAATAAGATTCGATTTTTTCAGAGGAAATATTTACCACTGTTGAAGAGATAACGACAGAAAAATCGAGGAAGACTAGTGAAATTCACTATACCACGGAATAACCGAAAGAATATAATTCATAATTAAAAAAATCGAATTCAACCCAAATAAACAATATAATGGATAAATCATTTCAATTAAAAGATGATAAGTCAATGATTAATGTCTGATTAATGCTGTGAGAAGAATCGTTAGACACTCAAACCCATAGCACCATCGGTGAACGAATTAAAATATCTTTTTCGAAAATAAGAAGAATTAAAACTGACCGCAAGACACTGTGACCACGCTTGCTTGTTTTTTTGCTAGTTGATGTGCTAATTGAATGTAGATAAATCATAATCAAAGAAAAAAAGAAACAGAATAACAAAAACTGGCGAAAAGATATTGTAATAATCGCTTTGATTTTTTTATTGATGCGCTAATTGAAGGCATATAAATCAAAATCAAGAAGAAGTGGGCATTTGTTCAAGGGGCGGGGATGTTGACAGACGAACGACTTGCCAGTAACAGTCTCAAGGATACCCTCGAAAAACATCTCCTTTAATGGATGCGAGATATCGTGTACACCACGAAATAACTATTTCCAGAAGTGTCTCCGGCGATTCACTGTCATTCTTTCAATTTAAGTTTTTTTGCAATGGAAATTTCGGGAAATATTGTTCGATTGTTTCATGATTATTTGAAAACTGACTAAATAAGTTTTCATTAAATGCCTTCCCCTGGGGGGTCAAGCAGAGTAGAGATCTAAGGCCTACATGGGTATACTGCGAGGACAACAACCAACAAAGAACACTGCTCAAAAAGCAGGGACAAACAAAAGCACGTCTGAGATCAATATATCAAACGTCAGGAAGGAGATAGGTCTCAGTAGCGCAGATACTAAATGGTCCCTGCATTATATGAAGGAAGGCCTGAAACCAGGGTAGGCCCTTAAGAAGTCTCAGGACAGTCATAAGCCATCTTTTTCGTAGCCAAGAAGTCTCACGACAGTCGTAAGCCATCTCTATCGTAGCCAAGAAAGAGGGGAGCAGCTTGGCATGAGGAGAACCGCGATCAAGGCATTTAGGTTCAACCAGGTGGTATGGGAATGCCTTGAGATACTGAATAGGCTCGGCTCACTCAATAAGGTCTGGATTCTCTGAATTGCAGGTCATGTTGGGTTGGAAAGTAATGAGGCAACGAACGAACTAGCCAAGAAGGGAGCCGGGGCGCCTTTGTACTGGTCAAAACTCTTCTGTGGAATCGGACACGGGCTGAGAGAACTATACTGGGCGAGCCTACCAGGAATGGAGCAGTCCAGGGTGCTTATGGGTGCGCACAAAGGACTGTTTAAACCTCACCAAAAAGAACCTCCGAATCACAGTAGGAACTCTCACTAGTCACCGCCGACTGAATTTTCACCTAGGGAAGCTAGGGATATCTACGGGCATTGCCTGCAAGTTCAGTGCAGTGTGGGTCAAAACCTCTGTACACGTTGTGGGGCAGTGTCCGGCACTTGTGGAAAGTAGGTCGAGGCACCTGGGGAAACACTTAATACCAGATCCATAGTTGAAAGATTTGGAAGTTGGGAATATACGGCTTTGATACGTGTCAATAAGTTGTTCTACATTAGGGCGGTGGAGGAGAAAAACACCCAAGCGCCATATGGCAAAATCACACGGGAGACACAGGTGACGCCTCCTCAAAATAAGATTGGTGAGAACGCGAGCAAACGAAGTAGGGACGGAATAAGTGAACCCCTTGGTGCCAAGCAAGCGGCAAAGAAAAAAAGGCCTCTTCGCCGAAGAAAGTTCCGGGTAGTTCTTCGACTACTGTCCCAACCTTGACAAAGCGTGACTTAGTTAGTGAAGTAATATTTTGCGGTGGCCCGTCGGGGATATGGGTGGTGAAGTGAGCGTGGTTTTAATGGGTGAGAATCCCACACATTGCTGGGTGTTTTTAAGATTCCCATCTCCACTCATAAAAAACAGAGTTGATAGGTACACTATAACCTGTAAAAGGAGGACAATAGTTCTAAACCGAAAAAAATCTTAAAAACATACCATTCTTCACCGATTTAACCCTACCCCCGCCCTTAAGATATACATAATGTCAGTTTATGTTGTGATATATAAAGGTTAGGGATGTTCACTTGGAAACAATAATTGGTCCATATTTAATTCCAATTTTTCTTCCAATTATTATGTCATTCATTTTTAATTAAGTCACATATTTGTTCCTATTATTAAATTTTCTGAATTTATGCTATTTATTTAAAATGGAATGATGGACTCATGCATTTTTATGGATGCCGGTTCGGAGAGAACATTACTATCGATTTTAATATGTGCATGGAGTGGACTAAAGGCTCAGCTCCTGGACAGGAAGACCGTAGTGGCCCATCGCCGACTATGATAATTAATACAAAACTATTCAAATTGCACGAAAAATAGGACAATTTATACAAAGATACTTTCCCAACTATGAAAACACAGATCATGTAATTGCCTTATATTAGGGAATCAAGCAGATCTCAGAAAGAAAAACCAAATTATCGCAAACAAAATCAAACAAATCGTTTGAATTCGAAAAAATGCATACCCAAGTGCACGTAATACTACCTCAACGAAGATATCCAATATATGCAAAGAATGGTAGATGAAAATTTTCTATCAGCACTTAAATATCCACTTGAACTATTCACAGTTTAGAATACGATTAAACAAGCAACACAACACAAAATCATAAACACGCAATTCAATTTAGATAAGTTGAATTTATCAAAGATATTTAAATAATTAAAACTTCAAAACATACCGTTGCGTTCGCTTTTTCAAGTTTAAATCCCAGATTGAATATCCTAGTGGAAGAAACAAAACAAAATACTAATATTTAATTTTTCGACACTTTTCATAAAAAAACAGAACAATTTAACGGACATTTATATCAGAAGTTACGTGCGTTTTCCGATTTGAATTTGGAATTTTAAACTGCCCGAAGATAAGTTTTTTTTATTATTATATTTCCACAGTATATTCAGAAACTCCTTTTTAAAGTATGAACCAGGATAAGAACGAGGGTCACCACAGAGGACGGAAATCAACCCCAACCGACCTCAGATGAATTTTGTATTTACGTTTAATCTCTTGAATAAAGATACTCCATAGAATGTTGTACTGTTACTAAATGCCAATAGGTTGTAATCTACGTTTAAATACTAAAAAATCCCGGTTAAAAAGATTTTTCGAAAAACCAAACCTGCATCATAGCAGCATCTTACCACCCGACACAAAATCGCCTGGCAAGTCGTTTTTCGTTGTCTTCAATGTTTCTCTCTTTATAAATCATACATGTAGGTAGAGATATATTTCATTTTGATTTTTTCTTGTTTATTCCATCTTTAACTCTTTTTTCTGCCCCCCCTCTCCCCCGCCCGCACATAGGAAAAGAAGTCCCACCACCCAGTAGAGTTGAAGGCTTCTTCCATGGATTGTTTTATCTTCAGGCTGATATTTTTTTCGTCAATTGTTCTTTATACGCCGTTGGTAGTTGTTTTATTATATACTTTTTGTTTGTCTCATATGTTGTGTGAAATGCTAAAAGACGTACTTGAATCCAGTTGATTCCTCTCCCCCAATCGAGATTCATCGAGACAACACCACTAGCTTCAGCAGCATCATAACCATCAATCGGCATCATCATCATCAACAACAACTTAAACCATGTCCATCGTCAACTTCGTCATCAACAGCATTACCGGCTATTCATTCCCTGTACAATTTATTTGCAATAGTGCACGCTTATCACCCCACCCTGGCAATCACTAGTCGATTTGTACTTGGTAACTTATGTCGGTAATTGATTTGGAAGACGGAGGAGAACTAGTAAGTAAGAAAGTAAGTATCTGAGTAAGACGTCACTGCCTGCAATCTGTTTAGGAAAACAAATGGTCACATAATGCAAAAGGGCCCTGAAATCCATGTAAAAAAGAAAAGGGGAATGCAAAGGTGTGTATAGAAAAAAAAAAATAATTTAATTAGTTCCCTGATGAAGTCTTATCTTAAAAAATATCTTGAAGCTGGTCCAATGCTGCAATTAGCATTGAACCAGCTCCAAGATATCTTTTTATTTAGAAATCTGCGCAATTCTGTCTCCACTACGACTGGCATAAGCAATTTCCTAACTAAGTGCACTTAAAATGATTTTACCTCGTGTAAGGTGTGTACAATAGACGCTTCGTCAAAATTGAAGATCTACTTGAATCAGATGTAATTTGCGTACTTTCCAACCATACCAGAAGCACTTGAGTCAAATCTGTATGAACATATATGGAATTATCATTATATGGACTACATATAATCTACATCTTTTCATCTTTTCTTCTTTTTCTAGAACCCGCGCGCACTGTGCCCTAAAATACTTAAAACACTTAACTCCAACGCTTTCACACTATCTTCTTATAATAATCCATCCCTGAAGGTGAAAATCGGATGTGACCTACGAAATCTTCCGGTCTACATAAATTTACCTGAAAATTTGGTATTAAATGCATGTCACCTTCTATTTCAAAAAGAGAATATGCTCAATATTAACTTTTTGGTTGAGAAGGGGTGGAAACCACCCCCTCCTAGAGAAAAGTTAAAAATTGTCCAATAAATTATTCAATAAACTGAAATGTGGTAATTAAAATTTGTTTTTTTTTTACTCTAATTAACTTGTCTTCGAACACTTCCACCCCTAGGAGATTCAAAAACCACCCTCGCGTGCAAAATTGATGAAAAAGATACATATTTTTACCCAAAAAAAACCTCTTCTTTATATGAAACCAAATAATCATTAACAATTCATTACACAATTTATTATTTATTACCACTTTTCAACCCTCAACTGCTACCCCTTGCCGCAGAAATGGTGTCAATTACCAATGTAAGCATTTTCAGCATAAAACCCTCTATTTCTTATTAAGGAACTAGTAATCCCTGTAACAGAGCTCGAAAGTTGCAATGTTCCATGGTTACCTTCAAAGGCAGGGAAGATATTGCGGGGGCAGGGCAGCCACTGAAATACAGCGTAATATTACTGCAATTCAAGCAATAGGCGCATCGATTCCTTCATCACAGGTTACAGAGAAGCTTAGCAACTGGGGAAGTTGGTCCAATTTATAATGAGGCCTGGACCGAATCCACGGAATAGGATATATAGGGAGAGTGCGTTGACCCCTCTAACTGAGAGCCTTGGTTTTGTTGGTGTTTATGATTAATCCAATTCTCCTTGCCTTTCTTTCCAAATCCGGAGAAATTAAGCCCAGGTTCATGACCTGGTGAGAGAGCAAACTGATTTCATCAGGATAGTCGAGGTGTTTGAGGAAAGGTGCCATTGTCCATTGATTTTCTCCACGTCCTCCGGACAAGGCAGCATGAAGAACATCACCGACAACAACAAGAAATAATATCGGTGGCAGGATGCAACTCTGGCGAACTACGCTTTGGACCTCAAACTTCTCCGAGATTTTACATCGGTGCAGCACATGACATTTTGCGCCATCATATATCGCTGTGATAATAGCTATCAGTTTCTCCGGAATGGACCCTCCTACGAAGAACCTTCCGATACACTCCCTATTCACGATATGGAAAGCTTTCTCGGAATCGATGAAGAGCAGATGCAGCAAAGATATAAATTCTGCGGACTGTTCCAAAATGATCCGTAGGGTGTTGTTGATGTTGTCAATTCAGGAGGATGCGGGGCAGAAATCACCCTACTCTTTGTCGATCAAATTTTTGATATGTTTTTGGATGCGTTCCGGGATTATTTTAGCTATTATCTTTTCAATGTCAGGGAGCACATAGATACCTCTCCAATTGTCACACTCAAAAGGTGTACCCTTCTTTGGAATCATAACGATCATCCCCTTCTTCCACTCTCAGGGAAAAACCTCGGATTCCCAAGATTTCCATACGAGTGGAAGCTTGAAGGAACAGTCCGTATCCGCATGTAACCGTGAGCAGCCATTTCATCCACAAGAGGAGGAATTTCACCGAATGTGATACCACTTGTTCAGTTGTGCATTATTGTGGATGGGAAGTCGACTGTTGAAGTCCTTCACACGACCATCGAAAGATTTGCGACCACATGCAAGCTCTTTCCTGATACAGGAATGTTCCCGTGGTCATTGCGATCTGCAACATCTTCCGCTTTCCTGAACAGCGTAGTAACCAATTCTCTCTTGTCACTCGCTCGATATGAGATTACGAGCGCGTCATGTCCACCGTCGTTCGCAGCGATTAGACCCGCTTTCATGATGTCACAGCCAGCCAGATCTTATGACGCCTCTTTGGGACGAAATCAAAGACCTGTGTAGCGCCCGAGAAAAGAACATTTTCGATGACAGCCTAATGCTCATCGATATTCTCAGGCGGCTTACTCAGTGTATCCGCCATCTGATCCGCAAGGTGGCTCTGTCTTCCCAGACCTGCGAAAAGTGGCGCAAACAACACGCAAGCGAACGTAAACGACCATCAGATGGTGATCCCTTTCGAGGCCGATATCAGCGCCAACTCAATCTGGTTGATCTGATTGTTCGTACGGCTGCGTTTGATACCGAACTCACCTTATGGCCGGCTCTGTGCTCCAACAATGTGTTACCAATGACGAGATGGTGGAAGCTACAGAAATCCACGAGCCTCTCACTATTACCGTTTCGGTCGCCAAGACCGTGCTTCCCCATCACATGTCCGAGCAAGGTGTTGTCAGATCACTTATCACGATCACAATGTCATCTTTAAGAAGCCTCCCCTGAACTGCATTTAATTGCTCGTAGAAAGCATCCTTCTCCCCTACATCGGAAGTCTCCGTTGGTGCATAGCATTCTACAATTGTTATGCTCCTTAACTTGGACCGTAATCTTGCAGTTGCATGGAAAGAATTCGAAGAACTTTTTAAGCAGGGTATCTTCAAACCTTCAGACAATTGTTGGTCTTCGCCACTTCACATAATCCCTAAATCCAATGGTGAATGGAGACCTTGTGGCGAGTACAGGTGCCTAAATGCTCAGACGATTCCGGACCGATACTCCATTCCACTCATCCACGATTCTGTGCACTCTATCGCAATGGAGTTGTGGACAACGACCATCATACCTTTTTTCTTGTGGAAAGTGGGATGGGATTCATCAGGAGCTCTATTTAAACACGGGGGTCTTTCTCCAGACAACATTGTTGAGGAGATGCTGAGGGGCGCTGACAGGTGGAGTCGTGTTGCCCATTTGGTTGCGGTATCGAGTCACTTAATCCGCATGGAAAAGGATTATTCAGCCTGGAAAGTGTATAATGGCAATATCTATGATAGAAAAAGAAGACGAAGCAGACCCTGCCTGAGACGGAGCAATGGCGTAGGTCAGGACGCCAGATAGCTTTTAAGGATATCGAATTGGTGCACCTCAGCATAAAACCGGAATGTCTGGAGTTTTTTATTAAGGCAAATTTCATTGGTGGCAAAAGGATATGTGAATGCATATCTGAGTCAAATTGAAATAATAATCCCGAACAAACACAGTGCAGACAGCATTGGCTCCAAGCGTACGGTTAAGACCGCGAAATGAAATGCTCTAACACGCTTCAAGATAGGCAGTTAAATAATTACAGGAATTTCTGTTTGTAGAATACCACCTTGAAGGACTTACCAAGCGACTAAAGTTGACTTAGGTAAACTGATGATGATGTCGCTTGTAGGTGCAATCCTAGAAAGAGCATGGCCCCTAGCTAATCTTCTGCTGCAAATCATTCACAGATTTCTCCTTTAGCAAAGAGGATATCGTGACTGTCATCAGAACCGTGGGAGATGGCTGCTACCCACAGGAATCAGAGAAGAGCTAATGGGAGAATGCAGACCCTGTTCAAATGGAGCAATGGAGTGGATTCCAGGCAGCTCCAAGGCAAAAGAAACCCAAGCGAAAAGTTCCATAACCACACAAAAATCACATTTACTACCATGGCATGACTAGAAATCCTAATATTCAGCAAAAAATGTCGACAAGTAAATTCAAAGTCAATTGTCACCGTAATCATGATGATCATAACATCAGTTCATTCTGCCCATACTTTCATAAATCAAATGCCCAGTTGATCTTGGAATATGAAAGTGACCTTAGCTGAAACCGGCGGGGTCGCTTCACAATGAACCTCGGTACTTTCCTCGCCTATACATGCTGTAGCTGTATATTTCGTAACCCAAAAGTTATATCAATCCGAGCAAATAATAATCCACACATATTAAAATACTTAGCTGGCAGGCGAGATACTCACAGTCAACTCGGGATGCACTATCGAAATAATTTCTGTATCTTCTTCAATGGGGCATGATCTTCTCTGGCTAGTCAACAAGAAAAGCAATAAGAAATACAAATCCATAAAATGTCGCAATTTATTTCAGTTAACGAGAGGAAAACACGCTATCGACAGATTTTAGAAAACCCATTTCCCTCAATTTTCGCTCATCCACAGGCAATTGTCAGATACCATTGTTATGAATGCGTATCTTTCACACCCAACTTATTAGGTACCGTCTGTACCCATATGCGCCATATGATATGACGTGTATCCAAATAATAGGCAAGCGTAGATAAGTTGTAAACTTCAGGGACAACTCAGTGAATAATTTATTATTGCAATATAAAAGAAAATCAAGACACCATTCATGTTAAAGATCGTAGATAACTACAATGGACCCTCGAAAAGATAAAAAACATGATCGATTTGAAGTCGCGTTCCCATTTATGAGTTCTTCAGATTGACAAGCATCAGGCGAATTTTTCCACTGTATTTTCTGACCAGTTCAACAAAAAGGTGTAGCTTCACACCTATAATCAGCTATCAAAGTGATGAAATATTCCACTTTCCTTTTACTTCCTAATTTCTTTCCTTAGTAGTATCTTGGGACTCAGAGGTTGATTTTCATCACTAAAATTTGGATGCAAAAATGCGAAAATTAATTACAATAACAGCCAATTACCCACGCGGTTTGGAGGACTAGTTTAGTTTAATCGGGGGAGCAGCAGCTCCGTGCACTCAGGCCTTTACTAGGCCCATTATATTATCCCTGTAAACTATGTCCCACTACTTAAGGGACCATAAAAATGCAGCTCCAGCGGCCCCAAGTTCTTTCGCCTGCTGGCAAGAGCTCAAATTTCTCCACAAGGCTACGTCAATCCTTGCAATTTCAGCCTTCAGAATTGACTTAACAGTGAAAGCACGCCAAAAGTTACACCAGCCTAAAACCAGAAACGACCCTTAAAAAGGCTCAGGACAGACCTAAGTCATTGTTATCGGAGCCAAGAAAGCAGGGGGCAGCGGAGATTAGCCCGCATGAGGCGAATACTCCAAAAAAACCCAAACCCAAAGCAGAAACAGCCAGCACTTCCCGCTATTAGCGCCAAACAGATCGCAAATGGCTCACTGAAAAGTGAACTGGGGAAAAAGCGAAAAGAGGAAAACGTGCCTGAAGGAGAATTAATCCAAATAGTTTCCAAGGATCAAAAAAAAAAGGCGAAGAAAAATAAAAGAATAGAACTGACTAAAGGCAAAGACGCTACAAACCAAAAGCCAGCAACAGAAAAGACGAGAGTAAGGACTAGATCGTCGGGTCTGCTCATTAAGCTGATGGAAGCCAAGACGTTTATGGAAGTCCTTAGTGAAATCCGCCACAGGATGAAACCAGAAGACAATATAGCAGAAGTGTCTTTTATGCGAAAAATGAAGGATGACGAAGTCCACGTTGAACAAGGCCCGAAGACTATTAGCAAGAGTACGTTCTGAGAAGCGATCAAGAGGTTCCTGGGGGAGAAGGCTATCGTTTCTAATCTAGAGCCAATGTGCTCTTTAGAAATCCGAGATTTTGACTGCCTCACAAAAAAGGTCGAAGTATACGAAGCCATAGTGCGTGAATGTCCAGAGGTAACCAATGCCCGGATAGGTATCACTTCTCTAAATGCTAGTGCCCAAAACCTCGCCGAAGTGGAAGTTCCCAAGCAATATGCTAGGAAATTCCTTAGGAAATCAAAAATTAGTTGAGTAGCATGCGGTAGTACGAATGCAGATAATCCCCATCAAGTGCTGCAGGTGTCTGGACTATGGATACACGTCAGCAACTTGCAAGGGACCCAACAGGAGGACAGCATACCGCAAATACAGTCAGGTAGGTCACCAAGCGAAGACATGCAATGAAAACGAAAGTTGCGTTCTCTGCAGGGATCGTGGCGCGTCTGGTGAGAGCTGCGTACATACTGTGGGTTCGGGACGATGTGCAATCTAGCATGACTAGCATGATCCACATCCAACAATTAACATGCACTGGAGTGCAACCGCTAGCGCAGTTCGCTGCGGAGGTAAACGTCAGTGCTAATTAGTGGCATGGCATCTCGACTTATCGGGTACTTCTGCATCTTGATTCGGGGCAACGTTCCACCGTGTTCTTGCTCAAGGCCGAGGGAGTAGGTTTGTATGGATTCGGTGTTTAGGAATAACGGTTTTTAGCGTTTACCTGCCGCCGAATAAGATGATGCCGGACTTTCAGCACCGGCTTAATGCTCTGGAGGACGTCGTTTCGGGCACAGAGGAGCAAATCCTCGTAGGCGGTGATCTTAATGCTATGGTTCTTGAATGGGACATGCCTCAACCAGACAGACTCCAGAGGGAAACGGATCCTGTCGATAGCGGCGAGCTCCGAGATCGTAGTCTCAAACACCGGATCCACGCCAACGTTGCGGCACCCAGATTGCGAAAGAGGCATCTCTAACACAACTTTTGCATCTTATCCCCCAGGGCAGTCGGATTCAGAGCATGGTGATGGATGCTGTTGTGGAGGTCGAGGATGAGGTTCATAGAACCAAGGCACACAGCCGCAGATCTCGGCGAATAGTGCTTCTCTTAGCGCTTGATCTCAGAAATGCCTTCAATTTCGTAAGATGGACAGATATGCTAGGCACATTAGACTGTTCATTCCACGTGCCGAGCTATCTCTTGCGTGTATCGAGGGATTATTAGAAAGACCGCCCCCTGCTCTATGAAACGCTAGAGAGCCAGAGGAGGATGGAGGTCAGATCAGGAGTAGCAGGGGACGGACCTTTGGAACGCTTCCTATGATAGCCTGGTAAGACTCGATATGCTAGAAGAGTCGGGCTTTGTTGCCGGACGCACAGTTGAGCAGACGCAAAGCAGATTTTTATTGATGCGACGGGTAAGCGGATGACTGCTCATGGTTTCAGTCTTGCGTTGGAAAAAAACCGAAGTGGCCATCTTGACCAGAAAGAGAATCCAGATCCTGCGTCCCATTTCGTTCGGCGAGTTGACTATAGAGTCAAAACCAGCGGTTCAATACCTTCGGCTCGAAGATGAGCTGCTTTGAGCAATTCAAAGAATCAGGGGACAGGACTGCAGCTGGAGTCTCGTTCTTGAGTTGGGTAATGGCGGATGCTAAGGAGTGAAAAACCATCTACATCCGCAAGGGTTAAAATTGAAGAGTGGTGTCTGCTCGTGAAGAACGTCAACGCACCCTTGTCGAGAGGCAACTCTGTTGGCAATATAAGCCAAGGGACCCATGGAGCTCATCGACAATTTAGATCCGTGTCTGAACGGAACGCATGGTGAGATTGATTACTTCCTTACCCAACTGTTAAGTGGGCATGGAGGTTTTCAGTCTTGCCTGCACAAGATTGGTTAAGGCACGATCTCCTGATTCTGTATTCTACAACGGAGTGGCAGACGACGCCGAACACACCTTTTTTTCTTGTGAAAGATGGGACGGCTTTCGTCAGCAGCTCTATGCAGACACTGTCTCTGCTATGATTTAAGTTCCAAAGAGTTCCCATGATTGTAATGATGTGAAAACAAAACTGGGTATCTAAAAAGTCCGAATATAGAGAGCTTCCAACGATTTTTACCGTAGTCTTGTCAATACGAGATTAAGGTGTGAACTTTCTTCGTTTCGCAGTAATATTTCCCAGTTTTTGCATATGTTGTGTATATTTCTACATATCCTATGGAATGGTTATAATGTAAAACAGTCGGAGAGCCCATAATGCAGCGCAATTTTGAGTCTGCGATGTTATGGAATCATCCATGGTCTGTGCTTAAAAATATTCGAAGGTGGATAAGTTGCTTCCTCAGTGCGTTCAAGGTATTTGCACCATACTGAATTCGCCAAATTGTAGCTGCTATGGCAATTTATATGCAAGCCTCAGATACTATTTCCGAACAACATGAAAATCATACGAAACAAAACAAACCAGGGTCCCCAAAAAATCTACTTATCGTTTTGCATGTGATTCACTTGAAAAGGTAAACGTTGTGCAAGAAATAAATGTGCGGACAGTTTTCGATTGTCTTGTTGACAAAAATATTGTAATATCCATTAACCAATCAACTTGTACCTCCACATATGTGGACATCATAGTCATAATCAACTTTTCCGCTCTTGACTAGGCTCACGTAATGTCGCGGGAGCTCACAAAAAATGTACATATTTATATTTACCGATAATAAAACTTCAGTTTTCTTTATATACATATCTACATTCTTTTCGCTTCCCCCTGTTTCCGTGCTGCAAAGATGCAGATGGATAGATGATGGGCCTCAAGTGGCATAAAAGTGTCGCCAAAAAAGTTTAAGAAATCAACACTGCATGAACACTTTCACTATCCATTTTTGTACGCAAGTTTTCTTGAAAAAGGGATGAGTAATCTTAGTGCAACCAAGTACTATAAATTTATAGAGGTTTGAGTCGCCATTGACGTTATAAAATGATTGAAAGTCAATTTAAATTTGTTAATTTCTTCGTTGTTTATGTCCAAACATTCTATTCACAACTGAGCACAATAGCTCAAGTTCAAAATCACGTATCTTCTCTTAAATTTATTGAACGTCTGCTGACTTTTTATACTATTGTTGCCCAGACAACGATTACTTGTGCATCCTCACCTTCTGTAAAAAAAGATAAAAAGTTCAGAATGATGATCACAACAGCGGCTAATTGTGTCTAGGCCGACTTGGATTTATTAAACATAAGGGCATTCATATTGCTCAGTTTTAGTAACATTGTCAATAAAAATTCTTTGTTGCTTGCAACTTTTTTACGTACATAGATAAATCCACTCCAAAGATTTGTCAATGGTATAAGTAAAGATTAGAAACGACCATATCTAAACTAAGTGGAGTTTACCCTGTTCATTGTCCGTTGAATAAATAAATAGGCTCTTTTCAGCCCTTTTCAAGATAAGCCGAAATGAAGCTAATATTTGGCAACACCACGTTCTGCTGAATGATACTGGTCACTTCGTGAAATAGGTCAAAAGCGCCACAAAATTGGAGGAAGAGAACTTCTCGGAGACCGAATCAACTACGCCATCCTTCCTTTCATCTAGCTGACAGATTTATCGTGAGCGAGGTCTTCAGCGAATCGAAATTTACACCGTTGAGCGTCGAAGAAGGTGACGATTAGTTGGAGGCTATCTTGCCTGCTCCACTGTGCTGGAATCGCTGGGATCTGTGTCGGAGCGCCGGATGCTTATCAACCCAATTGAACTTCGTTGTGCATCAAAAAAACGGCCAGAAGGAGAGCACCCTAGCACCAGTGGCTTTCCATCATCAGCAGGCGGCAATCCCAGGACATAGGAGAGGGTTTGTCAAATTCCGATTTGTCATGTCCGTAGTCCGTGTGTAACACCAGGCATAGTTCCTTCAATGCGATGATTCCGAGATTGCACTTAAAATCTATAGTCCGCCTGCATCTGAAAAGTCCTTAGTGTCTTCTAACAATAATCCTTCAACAAATTTGATGAAAATAACCGCAACACTCAACCAACGAAAAATCTGTTACTAAATGGTGCCTAGGCTATAGTTAGCTAATAGTATATTACTGAAACTTCTAATAATTGAATTCATCCTAGAATCTAAAATACACAAAAACCTTTCATACCTGCAGCATTCAGCTTCCTGTTTCCCGACTTGTTAATAATTCTGTTTAAAATATGAATTGGAATAACCGTCTTCCCATAAAAGATGCTCACTTTATTGCTGATGAATAACTTAAAAAGCGACCTTCTAATATAGCTATGTACATCTATGCATCAACCAACCTGCACTAAAAAGCAACTTTTTTTCAGAATGTTCGAACATCGTTTATTTATTTTTCTTCTGATTTGCCATATATAATATATATAATTTCGATTTATACATCTTGATTGCATTTATTTCATCAAAATTACACCAATATATATATATATTTCTCTTAATAATGTTTTTTGTTTCTAATAATATTTTTGTTGGATTATTATTTTCCCCTTGTGACTCCATTCAATTTTATCAAAAAATAGGATACAGATTTTGCTTCCCTTCCCTTTTTGTTTAATATTTCGTTACCCTCATTTCTATGATAATTCATTTCCTAATATTAGAAGATAAAGAATAATAAAATAAAGTTAATTGCTTTAAGAGCTTTGCAATTTCTAAGAAACAGATAAAATTAGGCCATTTTTCAAATATTCAAAATTCGAAAATAAAACTATTCAAGATTGCCCAGAATAAAGATATGATATCCTGTTCGGATTGGTAAACTCTCCTCTCTTCTCATTTTTGAATTTCTCTTTACCTTTAAATGCCCCTTTCCCAAGTTCATTATAATTCCATTTTTAAAAGTTTGGGTGCAAGCCCTAAGCGACGGGTCCGTGAACCAGGAAAGAGGGAGTAAGTTGCTCCCCATTTGGTCCGGTCCTGCATTAAGTTGATGCGGACTTAGCACCCCTTTCATTCTCAAAATGCCCATTAGTATTCAGTGTATTATTGTAATAGTAGTTGTAATACACTTAGTAAACACATTCTGTCGTTGCACTAATTTATTCTGTTGACAATTCCCAAATAGCTTACATTAATACGGGGATAATTTTCATCACTTCGTTTATGTATATATATAACCATTTAAAGCCTGCTATGATTAAGTATGACAAGTGATACATATCTACATACATAACTATCTCAAGCCTGCTATGATTAGATATAGCAAGTGACTAGTAGGATTATGTAATGAGATATTATTTTATCTGCTTCCACGCGTTAATAATAGATATTTCAATACAACATTTAATAGGAAGGGAGAGAAGATACTAAATTAAAAAAGGAAAGGAAAACAAAGCGTATTTACGGGATAATTCAAAAAATATTCTATATATATATATAGGCATGAATTTGGCATATTTTGTTGCCCAGAGAAACTTGATCCATATATGCATACTTACATTGAAAGTTTTTAAATTGTCACAAACCCATTAATAACCTGCATTAAATATTTAAGATTTTTCACTGAATATATTTGGGGCTGATTTTTCATTCCATTTTTTGATGTTACCAAGAGAGTAGTTACCATTAATGCATATATAGTAGTAGTATGAATGTATATAGACAAAAAATGTTCAAATCTTTTCCCCTCTTATATATTTACGGTATGATATTTCCAATAAATGCTTATTATCCATTTAATACAAGTGTCCGATGGGTTAAGACTTACAAACACTTATAGTAAGAATTCATCAATTCGTTTTAGCCAAGGTCGTCGTTATTAAAACAGTCCTTTGAGATTATTTATCTACATGAAATTTTGAAACCATATTATATGTATATGCATATATGCACGTATATATACCTGTAGCTTATAAAATACATACTCGAATTAGTGCTGGAGAAGGCAAAGTTTATGACGATTTGGAAATAATTATTTGGCTGGCTGGATCCAAATTGTCTAAAGTGCCTTCTCAGCAATAATTTCAAATAATTCTACTGTCATAAGTCCATAAAAAGTATAATTCCAATAAAGATAACAATGAAAACTAACTCATCATGAAATAAATAAAATTAAAATTAATTAATTAAATAAATATTAAAGGAAGAACTATTCCATTAGGACGAAATTTTGGGAACAAAAAAACTCAAGCGGAAGAGAATACAGAGGCAATTGAATAATAAAAATTTCATAAACAAGTAGAACATTGTGGAAATTTTATCTTTCTAAAGTTGAGATTTTGCGCCGTTGATGACGATGATGAAAATTGAGATGTTTAACCCCATTTTTGAAATAGTCCCATACGTTGACAACGACAATTCGAGCCCCATAAATTGCATCTACATGAACTATTGTAGCAGCAATCATTTGGACGATGATCACAATTTCCTCCGCGACGAATACATGCTCGCCTAAAAACAGAAATCAAAGGCGATCGTCTAACAGGAAAATTAGAATATTAGAAAAATGGTATGAAACTGTGATATATTTAAAAAAATAAATATATATTAAACATGCTTTTAAGCAGGAAGCAGTAGGAGCGAAAATATAATCAATGCAATATAAAACAACAGATGGATGCAATAGCGATACTCAGAATGCAAATGAGTAGAAAATCTTAGAACAGTTACTAAAAGATACTAATTATATTAACAATATAGTGGCTTTTCAAGAGTGATATCAGTTAAGAATTCAATCGTATCTTTTCCTGCTTTGCACAACGGCAAGTCCTCACACAAACTCCTCGTGGTGGCCGCTGGAAATCGTCTCCGAAGGGACCAAGAGTGTGTAGGGCCGGGCTGGGAGTAGGCTCATCCAACCGACGAGGATCTGTTCATCTGTTGGTTATGGCGCTGGCGGCAGGATGAGCCGAAGCAACAGCCCGGGGATAGTCCTCCCTGCACTGGAGAAGGTGTTAATAGGAACCCAATCCAAGGAGAAAAGCGTGACCAATGGGGAACTTGTTATTTAAAATGCGAACTCTGAACACCTTGGACCCTTACCCTAGTAGCCGAGCTAGTCAAAGTGGACATTCTTCCCGGACTACTCGTGGAATCAAGACACGGACTCAACAAAAAACAAAACAAATCGACGAGAGGAGAGGAGAGGTGCCAGGCGCATCATCGGAAGACGAGCTGCTGCTTAAAGCAATCGAAGGGACCTCTCGAAGTGAGGCGGCACACGGACTCATCAAGCTAAGTATAGCGAGTACCAGATAGATTACTCCTAAACCGAAACCGTCGAAATCGCAGGATCCCTCAAAATCAAAGACCGATAAGAACGTCAGTCATCGGAAACCGATTAAGTAACGAAGGTCCACTGGAATTCTTCTCAAAAGCCAGTACCAGAAAGCCATACATATTCTCAACAAGATTGCTAAGAATAAGTAGGCCGGTACTGTCGCCGAACGGGATGAAAATTACCTCGCTAAATACCAAGCGATTGTTGAGGAATATAACAACAAACGCCTGACAGACAAACAGAAAGCGTAGCCACCGCTCTCAAACGCAATCGATCTCCAAATGAGATCGAAACAAGTCAGAATACCGGTAAGCTGGATGCTTCGATTATAGCATAACACACCAGTTCATTTTAAGCTCTGGGAAGAAACATCATCAAACGACCAAATGCAGCATCTTGAGAAAAATGCCTCGAGTCGAAAGCCGGTAAACGAAAAGGCTACAGTAGCGGGGGTTCGCAACGACAGTGATAAACTTGACTCTTCCGTGTTCTTCAATACGTAAAGGGATCATTGTCGAGTGATCTTAGATTCCAGCTCACAAGTCAACATAGTGTCAGAAAGACTGTTGGGGAAGTTAAATATGCCACTAGCAACTAATTCAAGGCCAAATCGCCTATAAAGAGTAGAACTTGAGTAGAGCTTTGAGCTGGAGACGCATCCGAGAGTGATCGTTCAAATTCAATAAGGAGTGACCAGTTATTCAACGAGAGTCCAAGCGATTGTTCTACCTCAGATCGTGGCTCCACAGCCCTCGCGAACATTTAACATTTCTTCAAAGAGGCTGATGGGATCGGGTGAGTCTTCTGCGACATGCGGCATCTATACTTTAGACGAACCATTGGAGCGTAGTATTGAACGGTTTTGGCAGACCGAGCCGCTTTTAAAATCCTCCGCGCATTCATTAGCAGAACAACGATGTAAAGAAAGGTTCAACCAGAACAACCGCTTTGAGAATGGCCGATTCATTGTAAGCCTGTCATTTTCCGACAGCGCCTGGAGCCTCCAGAGATATAGCATTGAGCAGGTTCCATACACTTGAACGCAAGCTCGGTCACATAAAGGAAATCATCCCGAATCAGATACCCCACCCTCATTATGTCCTACCGTATCACTGGGTGCTTCGACCAGAGAGTAGCAGTACGAAGTTAAGTGTTTATATTTAGCTACAAGATGCCTTCAGAAGCTCGCAGATGAATACAATACAAGCTATCCGTTGGACTGTTAAATTCTTCGAAATTTTGATGTTTGATGATCTAATGAGTGTCGCCAACAATCTTGGAATGACCGAGGAAATTCAAAACCAAGTAGTGAAAGTCCAGCAAAAGAGAGGCTTTAAGCTCAGGGAATGGACTTCTAACCATAAAGCTCTGTTGCAGGAAATTCCACCCGAGGAATTAGAGGTGTGCCTTTAATGACAGCAACGAGGACGAATGAATAAAAATGTTGGGACTAAATTAGCTGCTTTAATCCGACATGTTCCAAATTAAAGTCAATCGTTTAGCGCAGCGTAGTGCAACCAAAAGGACACTTGGGTCTGATATTGCAAGAATCTTCCATCCATTTGGTATAGTTGCACCAGTTGTGATTGTTGCTAAACTCTTTCTTTAGGAGCTGTGATCACTCAAATACGATTGCGATGCAGCTCTCCCATTGGAAATGCAGACACGATATGTACATATCGAGAAGTAACTGTCCTATTAGCAGCTTAAAGGGCGGGAGCGATTTTTTCACAATAGCCGTCAACAATCACATCATTTGATCACTCCCGAATAAAATGATATATAGAGAAAAATTTAAAGTGTTAATGAAGCATTTATATTAATTTCGCTACTTATTTGTTATTTCATGTATACCATTTGCAAGTCAAATGAACGCCTCAGCAATTTCATTTGTTATAGTGTTGATTTTATTTGTAAAAGCGTTAATTTCATTTGTAAGAGAATTAATTTGACTTGCAAATGCTATATATTATTTGAAGATTCCTAAAAAGTTGATAGTTCATAAAAACTAATAGGTCTAAAATCAAGCAGGTTAGCTTTTCTTAGATGCCAAATAATGTTTAGGAATTCATTGGACCATTCTATTCCATAGGAATTAAAAAAAGCATTTTTAACAGCGATCGGCAAACATGCAAATATTCACATAGGAACTTACTTATCAGCCGGTACAGCATTAAAGTCCAAATCATCCAGGTAGTTTCCAATATATGCGTTGTTATTTGCTAATTGAGACAAAAAATGTTAATTTGTTTCTTGCTCGTTGCTAACTATAACTTTTATTTTTTAAAGTAAGAATATAGAAAAACTGAAAACTGAGTTGAATTTATGTGTTAAATAGCCCTCATGCATTCATGCGTTAGCTCACTGTATTATATTTTTGAAATACTTTTGAATATATCATATAAATTCCTAATCAACTACGCCATAATGCGAACTTAGGAGGAAGCCACCCAATATTCACCACCCCGCAAAGAAAACTGCAGCAAGTCAAGTCAAAAGATAACAAAACTAATGTTTCGATTTATACAAAACCTTAAAGTTTCAAGGTTTTATGCACCACAAGTGAAAGCCTCAGTTAGTGTCTTTTTTTACAAATATAATCGCGCTTAGATATAGATATAGAATAGACGTTACGGATCTGCAAATCTGCTGAAAAGTTGTATGGCAAAATCCATGCAAAACTGGGTCCTTCAAAGGAGACAACCATCACAAACATCGGAGCCGACTCTACGTGTAACGAAAAGAGGAAAATGGGATCAATAGAATGGACTGACCATCAGAGTCACTGGGCTTGGGAACAGGATGTCTGCCAAGAGGCAAAAGGTGAAACCCGAGCCCCGCAGAACAGTTGAAGGGGAACTCGAGCCTCCTAAGCCAAATTCAAGAGCTAAAGGAACAAAAAGCCCTCATGGTTCACCAGCTTGAGCATCAGCAGGCACTCATCCTTCAACTTCGATTCAACGGCGGCAGTCCTTCCAAGTAGTCCTACACATGGATGAAACAACAAATGAGGACTCACAGAAAGGGAACTAAGACGCAGATTAGTATTAAGCATATAAGTGGCTCCACAGGCATCCCTTTCCCAGGCCAATTTGAACTAGCCCGCTGTCTTGAAAAACAACAAAGAAAACATCCTTTCCATCATCCGGTATAATTTGAATCTACCACAACTGTTGCGGGTTTTGAAGGAAACAGGGTAGAAAGCAATCGTAAAAAAATACGTACAATTCGCGGAGTCTGTCGAGGACCATAGAAACATTTTCAATCTTCTCAATGAGCTACGGCTGAGGCTGAACCCCCACAACAACTACTCCTTCCTCATTAAGGATACAGTCTCTAATTATAAGATTAACGAAGAGAAAACGCTAAGTACTCTCCTTACATGCTCCGCCTACCGGAAAGCATTGTATGAGGCAGCATGCGTAATTGTGGGGATGATTCCAGTGGATGTTTTAGCCGATGAAGCAAGCCGCTTGTAGGAGAAGCAGGAAGCGAGCCTTAGCAAGCAAACTGTGCGAATGAGGTCATTGGCTGCGTGGCAAACAGCATGGGGCCAGGCGAAAGAAAGTATATCTAACGGTTCGGTTTAGATGAATAGCCAGATTGTCCTGCATGTGGAGGTAAAGCAGAAGATGATGAACAGATTTTCTTTGCTTGCCCAGGATTCGAACGTCCCAAGAGAAACCTCAAAAATGAGCTGGGGTCCCCCTTAATGCTGGAAAATCTGGCTATGGTGAAATCGGATATTGCGTAGAATGCAGTAGTTCAAGCGATGAAACGGATGCACCAAGGGCCAAAAGAAGTAGAAGCTGATCGGAGGCATAGCAGCGAAGCTAATGTAACTAACACCACATAAAGCAGGAGCTGTTCCAGCCACGCGAAGCAATACCAGCACAGTCGTCCCCCGCGGAGAGAGTGTGGAGAAAATACAGCTTTTAGTCGATAGAAGTACGGCATACGCGTCCTTGATTCAAACTGCGTATCCTTGATGGATTTCCCCCAGCTAGAAGAAAGACAGACAGGCAGATAGGCATTGAATCGATTTTAATAAGGATTTATTTCACACAAAACCTACCGCTTTTAAAGCCTCTAATAAATAGAATCACACAAAAGAGGCCAATAGTTCAATGGAAAAGGCATTAGCCTCACACCTCTCTGCAGATTAACACACATAAGCCGAGCACAAACATTTCTGAGCATAAAGAAAGTCAGACAGCAAAAGTATATATGATACCATATATCAAAAGTAGAATCATAAATTTGCTCATTCCTTCCTCACAATTCTATGCCATGTGTGTCCCATGAATTACCCTATAAATAATATTGAACAAATTTTATGTACCACCTACGTAAATATCCCATTGACTAACATACTTATATGATGGCAGTGGGTGCAGTAATAAAACGGGTAATATGGAAAAGTCCTGGAAAACAACATCCTTCGTTTCTCTTTTTTTTTCTATTTTGTTTTCTATGTTATCGTCATTCTTCCACTATAAACATTTGTGTTTTCTATTCCTTTCTATTTTTCTTGTGTGTGGTCGTTGGTATTTATTCAACTCCTAAATGAATAGCAAGGAAGGAAAGAAATGAGGATGTCAGCATTCTGAATGGCCCTGCAACACTAAGAGATCCTAACATCGGCAGCGTTCGTTTGCAACTAAGGTTATCGAAATCAATGGATAGGTCTCGCAACATGACACCAATCAATCCAGTTACGACACTGAGTAGCGCGAACAGCTTAGAAGAAAACTCCTATCTGTAAGGACTGCATCCTCGCAAGATATTAAGCTTCGCTTTGAATGCAACGAAAACACGAACGAGTGACTCAGACAATGCTACTTCTCCCTCAACGATGTGTAAGAGAGTTCGCGACTAACCCTGAAAGAGGTCTCTGATTTGCCATCATTCAAAAAGTGCTTTCTCTGGCTTCCAGAAGAAGAGCGTTATGGTGCTGAGATTTCGGAACAACTTGCGTGTCCAGAATAACCTCAACACCACCTGGATGCTGCTAGGCAGCAAAATATTGGTCAGTCGAGAGGTCATCGACAACACGGTGACATTCCCTGACACGGCGGCTCTTCTTGGATACTGGAGATTATCAAACCATCTCGGACCACAGGCGCATTGATTTCATTTTAGAATCCGCGGAAGAGAGATTGGGCGACGTATAAAATTGAACCGAGCAGCCGAGTCACGGTCCCATCTATTGCCGAAATTGAGAAGGCAACCCAGATGATCACAACTAGTATGAATCCACGCAAGACACCAAAAAAGGTAAAACACCATGACGGAACTCGGATTTGGCAAAACAGAGGAACCACAGGGGTGCTCCTCAATGGTGCTCTGAAGTCTGACTTTGCTGCTGGCGGGCACTGATATAAGGAAGTACAGAAAACTCTAAAGAGCATAAGATCGGCTAAATGATCATCATGGAAATGGTTTTGCGAGGAGGCTTTCTTGCGATAACCTCAAATCTGAAGCGGACCCTTGTTAAAAAAAAAAACGTAGCCAGAAGCTGGCTTATCTACCTTTACAGAGCGGGAGGTACACAGAAAGCCATGAGGAAACAGCAAGCCATATTCCGAACCAGGTAAACCATTGGGTGACCCCTCTTCATATCGACCGACATGTTATACTATTTCAACGAGTAATATTCAACAGACTGCTTCGCTATTGTGGAAAAGGAAGAAAGTCTTTTTGACGAGCCATTCGGATTTCGTAAAGGTCAAAATCATCCGTCGACGCAATTAACATGGTGACTGGCCTGGTTCGAGCTAGAAGGTGACAAATGCTGCGCAGTGGTGACGCTCGATGTAAAAAAATGCGTTCAACACTGCAAATTAAAGGCTCTAGTCGAACTACAGGCATTCTTCTTCTTGGGAGAAGATTGTACTGCGACTCGGACGATGGATTGAAATACCACAGGGTTGTGCTAGGTCCCTTACTGTGATTAATTATGTACGATGGAGTTTTGACGCTATGCCTTCCTAGCAGCGTGACAACCATTGGCTTTGTGGATGATATCGGGATAATAGTAGCTACAAAACGCTTAGATAAGATAGAGATCTACGAAACTGATGCTATATAGGAGATCAATTTCTGAAGAAGAAGAAGAAAGAACATTTACTCTCAACCATCGCTTAAATACTTGGGAGTCAACTTTAAAAAACATATTGAGTGCGCTGCAATTAAAGCACTGTCCATCGCTGTGACGATCTCGAAAATACTACCCAACATTGGGTTTGGACCAAGACAAAGGGGACGTCGTCTTATGTCAAGGCTAATTAGTTCCGTACTACTGCACGCTGCTCCAGTTTGGACAACAGTTCTGAAAAATAAATCAAACTGCGGAAAGCTAGGACTAAGTGCATTCCGGGTAAGTAGTGCTTATCGAACAACATCAGCAGAAGCAACATATAGTAGCTATTTCAATAGCAACATTAAGTTAAAGTTGTTCCGCAATAATGTTAATATATGAACCTGGAGGGAAAATTATGCGGGTCCGCCTATTATCCCTTTTTCTCATTACGAGCCCCCGAGAAAACTACGGGCCCGGGGAATCCCCCCTATTCCGTTCACATTAGATTTGCTCATACGTTACGCTTGTGATGTGTTTCTACAAAGATAATTTCGATGAAACACAACATATGTATATATGCTCACACAAAATCCTAAGAGCATTCCACTTTACCTCCCTCCAATGAGATTTTCAGTACAGAATAGATACAATTTTGAAAAGTTCCTTCTACTCAGTGTCATTCCATCTCATGTCAACTTCAATTTCCGGTTCTAAATTGTGCCATCAATACCACTTATGTTACTTTGTTTTTTTTTTTTTTTGGAAAAGCTGCCAGAGACGACCATATGATAGACTGACGTATCTGGAGATACTTCAACAAACACAATCTACATTGAATTTGGCCCAATTGCAATTTCGTACTTTTTTACTTTATCAAAATCTAAAATTCTCAATTCACCACTTTATTGATTAGTGCCTTTCTCGTTTGTTATAATAAACGATAAAGACGACAAAAAGGAACTCTCCCTGGGCTTAAAAATAATTTCAGCCCCTGAGGGAGAATACAATCGGAACTCATTCGAAATACAGAGAGACATGATTTAAAATTCCCACAGGAGTGTCGAGTTCTTCACTTCAGGATAGATGGAAGCTATTGTGAGACCAACAACTCAATTGCAAACTAAATTTATAAAATCATGGTGTATCATATTTGTAGATGCAAAATATAATGCACTTTACTAATACGTCCCACACTTATCCACTCAAAACAAATAAAATTTAACGATCCCATCCATTTATATCTGCATAAAAGCATATTGAAAGATATTACTAAATATAGGGGATCACAAATCTAGATAGACAGCGACATTCTAAGTGAATTTTGCGAATTAATTCAATTATGCAAGCTTCAGTTATGGAGTAATAGCTCTTGACAACACGGTTGTCAAATAGGGTGGTGAATAGAGGGAAGGACAACCTCATAATAGCACCCACCTTAGGGTTCTTGCCCAGAGCCGAGGGGACGGCTTTTCTGTGTTCGGTGTTTAGAGATAACGTTTTTCAGTGTCTATTTAACTTCGAATGAGACGATGCCGAACGAGTTCTGAAAATAGCCGCGAGAACAGGGTTTGTAATTTTAAACACCGGATCCACCCCGACGTTCCAGCGCCCAGGCTGCGAGGGAAGCATTCCCGACGTAACCTTCGCGTCGGAATCACTCGTGCCACTGGTGGACGGGTGACGAGTTCTAGAACACTTTCCACCAAGCGACCATCAATACATTGCCTTCGAAATGGTTGGCACCATTGTGCGCCATCCCAGCGGTCTTTCTGTGCATGGGAAGTTGCAGGGGTAAACACCGGGAAGTTTGTCGAAACTCTTGGAACAAGTAAGGCCACGCTGGAGGGTACTCCTGGGGGTGATGCGTAAATTCATTTATGAACCTGATAACGACGGCCTGTGGAGTTTCCATGGCCAGGATGGCATCGAGACGTGGCAAATCCTCTATGTATTAGGGGTCGGCAGAAATTGCAGAGCTCCGACGCGAGTGTCACAGGCTCCGTCGCTTAACACGTCTAAACAACGAGGCATGCACCATAATGATCGGGTATAGATCAACCAAAAAGAGACTCCGCAACGCAATATATAGGAGCAAAGCTCGCTGCTGGCAGGATCTGATCAACGAGGTGAATGGGAACTCTTAGTTACTCGGTTACAAACTGCTAACCTGAAAAATCGGGACTCTGCGGAAACCTTGTTCACTTGAGAACACGGTCCGTATTGTACGGGCAATATTCCCTGCGCTCCCCGTACGGGATGATGAGCGCAGTGCAGAGAGTGCCGAGAACTGCCCACTTTTCTCTGTAAATGGCATCCCAGCAGAGGTATACAAACTGGTGCTGCAACATCGGCCAGACCTACCGCTAGGTGCATTCAACGCTTACCTGAAAGAGAGCATTTTCCGCTGCGCTGATCAACAAAGAGTTGCCGTCTTCATACCGACCACTTTGTATGTTTGACCCTGCTGGGAAAGTGGGCGAAAAGCTCATCAGAAGTAGACTCGCTGAAGTGATATCGTGTCGTCGGAGATTTATCCCCGAGATTGACTATTTCTCTGTCCAGCTGCATAGTGGGGATTGATGTTTTCAATCTTAGCTCCGTAAGATTGAAAAGGAACGATCCCCTCTGATTGTGTTTTGCAATGGAGTTGTGGACGAGACCCTTTCCACCACCTTTCTTTCTTGTGGAAGGTGGGATGGGATTCGTCAGCAACCCTATTTAAATCCAGGAAATCTCTCTGCACACAACATTGTCGAAGAGATGCTGAGGAACGCGGACAGGAGGAGTCGTGCTGGGCAGGAAGATAGAGCTCGACCGATGGAAGCGCCAGATTGCAGAGAGTTCCTTAAACTGACAGTTCCCTTCCCCCTCTTCCCTTTCGTTGGTGAAAAAAACTCCTTAGTTTGAAGACTCCGCAAGGCGGAAGAGAGTTAATTGACGACGTAGATTAGATTTCTGACGAGGCTAGAAATAGGGCCTTATACCCCCGTTAAAAATAGGAACACACTATGAGCTTTTCTCTTTTTTCTTCTTGGTCTGTTTACTGGGTCTGCATTTAGACCCCCAAAAGTTCTTTTATTGATTGCAATTTTGTTTTGGGTCATACCCGTATAACGAGATAACAAAATGTAGGAAATGCACGCGCACAACATCATGACAATTTTTCTTATATGGCAATTCCTCGAACGGGTTAAGAAGATGATAAGCTTAATCCGTGAATGGATGGATATCTTATCAAGGCGCGGCAAGATACATAAAAATAAAAAAAGAAAACCAAGAGCACAGTAAAACAACAAAACAAGAAAACGCGTTCTTGATTGCGCTACAACAGTGGATGGCAAAGTAAGAAGTAATGAGACAAGTCATTTTTCGGAAATTATTCATTTCTTTTTAATGTCACTGGATGACCTTGCATCTATATGATGTTCTATCTTTCGTATAACCACTTAGCAACGGTTATTTGGGCATCATACGCGGTCCAGGCCAGAGCAGCCCATTTTGTTGGTGAGAAAAACTTTAATTTGGTTAATCCGATATGTACTTCCTTGTATGGCGTGCGGACACAGCTTTGGAGCATCAATAATTATGGAAAATGTAGATACAAGATACAAGTACGTGAGCATATCTAGCATATTTCAGCACAGTTCATCTCTCTATAGGGGTTACTTTCAAGGTAATGTTTTTAAGTCTTGTTTTTCAACTTTTTTCAACTAACAATAATTGACCGCCGATATCTAGTAATTGCCAATCAATGATAGTTTTCAAAGATATAAAAAATAGCATTAAATGTTAATATTTTAGATTGTATGAGTCAGAAACATTCATCATTTAGTGTAATCAACCAAAGTCGAAATTCTATTCATATCCCATTGAACAAAGTTTGTGACTAGGTATGGTCAGCAAATTTGAAATCCGGACACCAAAAAGAGATACGTGTATCTGTTGTTTTACAACCATATAGTCACAAATCGAAGAAAATTAACATTTGATCCATTCGACCAGGAACCATCTACGAACTCTTCTGAGTTCTGGCGACTGCTGTGCCCGGTTGGCATTGAATTTCAAAAATGCATTCAACTTCGTCAACTGGTATCGCATTAAAGGGGCGTTGATTGACATAGAGGAATATTTAGCAAATCTGATCTGGAGAACTTTCTGGTGCAAAACGGATGAGGGACTCAAAGGGTACATCGTCACAGGTACTACTGCTGTGGAATGTGAGTGCTACGACTCTCAGCTTTACAAATTACCAAGCTGTAGTTGTTTGAGCACAGCATCCAGAGAAATAAGACAAGAGGACGAAAACGGTCTCGATAACGAAAAGTAGAAAGAAGAACACTGTAAAAGTGTAAGTCGGTGGATGCTCGTCTCTATGCCGGCTGTGAAATACGAGTAACTGACGGTAAGGATAGTGCTAAACTGAGCGTTAAGAAACACCTAGAGTATATATGTTAAAAGACCACTAGTGCCACCGTGGCACTTGTGAAATTAACGCCAAGGATTAGCGGCCCGAAACACAGCCGGGGATTGCTTCTAGCCGTAATGGAGCGATCTGATTAAAGCGGAAAGGAGCAGAAGCATGAGTATCATCATGATTACCTTCAAAAGGATACGAATACTGCAATAGTAAAATATGAATCCATTTAACAAGAAGTGCCTCGTTTCCGCCCAGAAAAGGACTAAAAGAAAGTAGTATAGCATGATTTAGTTAAACAGGACTTACACACGCTAGGTACATACTGCATCATCTCTCCAAAAATAATCCACTTCTCGTAGAAGAAGACAGGCTGACAGAAAGTATCGTAAATGATAGTTTATACAGTTTCATCTTCCAAAAAATGCTAAAAATATCTTCTCGCTTCCTGTTATGCATTCCGAACCATTCACCACACAGTTACTCACTTCAATAACCAAAGATATTTGTGGGTTGAATGCCGCCACTCGAATAAAATATCTTCTTCCTTCATTGTCACACTCTCTGTCTTTTCATTTCACATTGTGGCCACTCCTTGAACTTCAACGCGGTAGGGCTTCTTTCAAGCTTGTTGAGGGATTTCCATCACGTCAGGCGAGAAAAGAAAAAAACAAATTCATCCCCAAACAATAGGAGATGAGTGTACAAGTAGGTTCTGCTGATTTGAAGAGACAACAACGGTTGTATCCGTGGGATGAATAGTGGCTTCATTCCCATCTACTTCCCAACATCTTCCTTCACTTCATTCGTGCATATTGCCTATATAAAATCCCTACAATTTCGTGGGTAAACAATGTTATGGGATATTACAACCTCCATGAAATTAAACAAGAGTGACGAAATGATGTAGATATATGTATCTAATTTTTCTTACTTAACCAAAGCTTCCTTGACAAAGCCGTGACTATTTGTTGTTTATTACTTGTACGTAGACATGTTCAGCAATTTCTTAATCTTTATAAAAGAAAGAAACTTTCTAAGGATAACATATACCTTGAAGGTATAGTTGGTTCATGGCTATTCTTGTTACCCTTCTTACCCTTACCCTTTCTTCCGTTTATTTATTCGGTATTTTTGTTAATTTACCTGTACGCATTGAACAATGTGTGACGTGAATGAGTATGTGAAGTAAAAATAAATAAAATTTTGGTGAATCCGATGTCTGATTAACACTTCCTGCACCATTAGATACGCCCTCTTTTAACTATGAAATCCCGGACCAGAATAAGGATCATTTCAACAGTACAATATTATGCATGCATCTAAACTCAAAGATAATAATAAGGAGCCAAACAGTAGAACGCAGGATAGACTGACGCCTTTTGAAAGCCGAAGTGGACAGAAGGCAAGGACTACGACCATGATGAATCATGGCGAGCCATTAAAGCACCCTGCAGCGTCCGGTGCCAACGCTCCAGCATCCCATTGGACTGTTGTCCTGTGCCGTTTGAAACTGAGTGAGAATGCAGTGCGTGGTTCGCGTCCCCGATGCGCCGCCACAGAAAGGAAGGGATAAGGGAAGAGTGCCCGAGCCTGCAGTTTTTCGGTGGTCCGGAATGGAAATTTCAATGAAAAAATTAACAAGGAAGTCCGCAAGAGCCCTTTCTTCACTAAAAGTATAGAGCTAGATGATTCAGGAAATAATTCTAGTAGTCGCTATCAAAATGTAACAATTCGCACTGTACAATTCCCTCACGGGACGGGAGGATTTGTATCTAGAGATTTAACATCCTCACTCCTCCTATATTCTATCTATATTCTTTACAATTTACATTATTGATTAATATTTCCAACCTAAACACTCAATGGAATGGAAATATGTCCAATTTGTTAAAAGCATTCTATTTCGAATAAAATGTCGTTAAAAGGCAAATAACGCAGAATTTTTAGGTACAACAAAGATATGTCTCTACTCTCATTCCATAGTCTCGGATATGTAGAATGCATCGAACCTTGACGATTTTCGGATTATACAAGACAAGTCTCTGGAGAGAAGAAGAAAAATTAATTTTCCAGAACTTAGCGACCGAATAATGTCGATTAATTAGAATCTAATTTGGATATTAAAGGTATAAATTCAACATGTCCTCGCAACCGCAAAAAGGCATTTATGACAATGGAAAAGTTGAAGTTAAATTCAATTATTATAATCAACACATCGTTTCATTCTTATATTATATGCAATTATCTTCTATTTATAATTAGTACGTTATTCGCTTTCTAGTCTTGTGGATTTGTTGTTGCTTCCATTATTAATTGGAGACATCGAACGGTTCCAGTGCATACCATGAAAAAGTAATTAACATCTCTTTCTCCCTAGTACATTGTCAACGTTTCGTTGTATAGTTCACTGAATTTTCGACAGTATCCACTTCATAAATTAATGAGGTCAATTAAATACCAATTTTTATAAAGGTCTGTATCTAGAATAAAATTAAATTCCACCGTTTACCGTTCCCACCCTCCCACCAAATTTGGTGTCAATCGGTACAAGCATTTCTGAGAAAAGTACGGGTGACAGACAGTAAACTAATTTTAACGAGGTTTTGGTGGTCAAAGGGTAGTATAGTACCCATGACAAAACGTGGATTGGAGCATAAATCCTGGGAAACACCTACTGAACCAACACCAACAGTTCTACCACCAAACCCTATCTCCACCTCCACGTGATGATTGTTGGAACTTCTTTCTTAAAGAAAACCAGCACACAGAGAAGAATGAAGGCGACTCTCCCGCACCTAAAAACGGGGCAAATTGTTCCAACTGGTCCTTCAGATTAGAATTTGGCAAGGGCTGATTACCCTATACGGAAAACCGAAGTTACAAAACCGCAAAAGGAGCCTCGAGCTGGATGGATTTTACGACGAATTACTCAATCAGCAGTCAGACAAAGTGATTCTTGAAAGTACATGGGGGGCATTGGCATGCTGGGGGCTTGAAAAACAACATCGCCTAGAATCCCCTCTGACAATCAGGAGAGAGTTAACACTCCCAGCCAACCACAATACTGCCCTCCGTAACACCTATCAGGGGAAAATGGATGTTGCAATGACCACACTGAACAGAAGTCCTGGAGATGAAACCGGAACAAAGGAGGGCATTTTATTTCCGACCGTATGGCCATTGATGAACTGATCAACAACCGAAGTATCGGCGAGTTAGAGGTCCCGCCAGCTGAAGACCGCAGGCAAACGCTGGCACCACCAAGCATGAAAGAAACAATGCCTGCAATTCATCGAGATAAAAAATATAGGTCGCTAGGAGTCCATGCAATTAAATATGGAGGCGACCAATTACATCAAGGGGGGGTGCATCAACTGATGGTCAGGATGTGGGACAGCGAATCAATACCCAACAAAAAGGGAGATATCACGCAGCGCAGCAATTATAGACGTATCACGTTGATGACTACCATCTATAAGATATCTTCCGTGATCTTGCTAGGTCGAATAGCCATATGACCAAGACTTGATCAGCCCATACCAAAGAAGTTGCACTCCAGGCAAATCAGCAACAGATCAGATTTTCTCTTTGCGTAATGGAAAAACTGTTGAAATATGGCCATCAGTTGCATCATCTTTTCATTGACTTGAAGGTCGCTTATGATAGCACAGCCAAAATGAAACTCGTCCCAGAATAGGCTACGATTATAGTTTTGCCGATGACCTGGCTGTGGTTGTTGCAACAAAACACCCAGAGGATGCGGAAGTGTACGCTACGGACAATGGGGAGAGCGGTAAACACCTGGCTGCAAAAGGCTAGATTGACCCTGGAGGATGAGAGAACGGAAGCTGTCTTAATAACGAACAGTAGGAAAAAAACCGTGAAGACAGAAGTTGGTATTCGAATCTGAGTCTAAGCTATCAAGAACCTGGGGGTGATAATTGACGCCAAACTGAGCTTTAGGGAGCACTTAAGACTATTCATGTCAAAAGGCAGCTGGCGCCGCCACGGCACTTAGAAGTATGTTGCCAAATGTCGGTGGACCGAAACACTTCAGAAGATTGCTTTTAGTCGGAGTCATCAGATAAGGCAGCATTGGTGGAAGCAGGTATTATTCGAGTCGACATTCTTGGTGAACGAAATGAGTGTGCAAGACGTATGGAGGGGCACACAGAACATAGGAAGGCGGCAAAGTCAGAGTCGTATGATATCTGGCAACACAGATGGGACGAGTCTTCGAAGGGCCGGTGGACACACAGGCTTACTCCCAACATTAAGGTGTGACTTGGACAACATACTATGTTACCCAGTTCCTCGTGGGACATGATGGTTGCTATAGGCAGTTTTTATACCTTTTTGGGCTGGATGAGCCGCCAAATTGTACTAGATGCGGTGGCATACCGGAATATCCAGAGCAAGCGAAATTTCACGAAATGGAGAGGAACCATGCGTTGGGCGGGAGCATAAGCCCGGTACCTGGTACCTATGAGGCCGTATTTATCCCGCTTTAGGCCGAATTGTCCTGCATGTAGTGGCACACCGGAGAATGCAGAGCTTGTTATGTTTCACTGCCCAAGGTTCGCGATGAAAAAAAGGAGTCTGAACCAGGCACTAGGAAGGAACGTGACCCCGGAGAGTATAGTTGCGGAGATGCTGAGGTCGAAGGAAAACTGACTTACGGTTTGCTCCGCAATTATATAATAAAAGTAAAAAATGAGTTGATGAAGGAAGGATGGAGGAGGACAGCTCAAAGGACGAGAATGGCAAGTGCCTAAAGATAAACCCACCCCGCGAAATAATATCTAAATGGTAGTCATGCGGGGCCAGGGCTGCAGATACCGGCGATGGTTTTTAGTGAATGTGTATGTGTATTTCTAGGATTTTTCACCTCCGTGTACGAACAGATGACAAAGTCAAGTAAACATTAACCACTTGATCTCAAATCTGGTGATAATAAGACTGAAGCACAATCTCAATGAAAATTAAGCGGGAAAAAAATCAACAAAAAAGAAAAGGCTGTGTAGATGTTCTATGATTAAGAAAGATTTGAACAGGATACACATGCATATTCGTCAGTGCAACGGTTTCATATCAATTTCATTATCAAATGGAGGTATATTTAGAGAGAAGAAACATCCACAATTATGTTAGAATGTCACCTTGAAAAAGATTCTCTTTCTAGTAAATAAAATCTTCTCTCTTCTATTAGAAGACTTTTTCATTTAGATCGCACGATGTAAGGCATATAACACCAGGCGGATCTAATAGTATCAGATATTCTCAATAGAAAATTGAGGCAATAATATAATGTACTAAAATATGTTAATGCCATATATATAAATACATAGCTGCAAGATATAATCACATGAAGTTTTTAATAATTGGGGAAAGGGAATCATAAATTTTAAAGATGCAGACTTAAATCCAGGTCCAATTGATATTTCAAAAGAGTTTATTTTCTGACTTGGATCCACGATGGACAACATCCCTTCGAAAGCAATCAAAATTGTTTTTATAATTGCCATGATAACAACAAAACTTTTCATACCTCAAATCCAGCATATGGAAACCAAATTGAAAATGTTTTAAACAAAATTTTGGGAGGAGCTTCAAACAAACCACACTATTGAAAATTATTAACACAATTCCTGCACTCGTTTAGTTAGGTTAATATCTAATTTCAGTTAGTGAGCACTGCTTGCAAGTTACTTACTAACAAATTGCAAACAAACAGTTAGTTGGCCATCCTAATATGTTACAAATGAAACATATTGTAATGAACTTTTAACGTAAATTATCAATAGGGACAATGCAAGATGTTTATATTAGAACGTATTATACCGCATAAAAAATTGTGAAATGCCAACGACATAAGAGCGCTAAGTAAAAACTATTTTATATTCGCACTTACCAGGTTGATCAGAATACATTTCAGATTTAGCTAGGCCAATAATTAGTGCAATTAGTATGAAGCCAAACAGCAAATTAAGATTCACTCCTAGACCGCACATTTTCGCTAACACTACCGTGATTTAATTTTTCGTCAATATCTGTTTTGGATAGTTTCCCCAGCAATCAACAAGTTTAATTAAATTTAAATTCGTTTTATTGCAAAAGACAGGAACGTATAGCCGACGAAAAGGACGAATAGAAATTCTAAGAAATGCAAAATGCGTTACACTATTAGCTTTGCTTGTAAAATCTTTGTTAGATACAAAAAATTATTTTATTTTAAGAAAATGTTTCCCACAAGAATAACACCAGATTCGCCGTTTCTGTCAGTTAAACTGTTGTTGTCTTGAAAACGTTTTTTTTTATGTGTTTTTTAAACGAATCAAGTTGAGTCGACTATAAGATGAAGGGAATAAACATAAGAAGGTGCAAATAGGACAATCACAAAACCTAAATGCAAAATCTAAAATCCTCCAAATGTGAAATTATAATAAAATAAACCCTCAACGCGATCAAATGCCAATATGCTAATGAATGCAAATTGAACTCGGTCCACGGATTCAACTGTCCCACCGGGGGTGTGAAAATTTACCACACAACACAACAACACGAAGGAAACGATGTGACTAGCAGTATACGAACTGAATTTAGATATACTTTCTATTGGACTCTCTACCTGATGGTTGAATATTGTTCACGAACCGCAAAAATAGGAACTTCTGAACGATACTGTGAGCAACACAGTCCAGCAAGTTAGAGATATATTTTATAAGAGAAAGATACCCAGAGGGAGGAAAGCTTCCAAACTGGAACGTATCTTTTTGTCGACTGACGAGTATTCGGATGATGTGCTCCTGTTTTTAATGGTACCGTTTCCCATCTCATCCGGTAGCTTTCGCAGACTTTCACGTTAGAAGGAACAAAAAAACACGAACAAGAACAACCATAGAGGGAAGTCTTCAGTACAGTAGTTATAAATTGCTGTTGAGGGGTTGCCAGCAAATTTAAGATACTGTGAAAGGATATGAACAAAATCTTTGAACTCTTGTAGTTTGTAGAAGAAGAAACAATTAAGCCCTGTACTTAGAAAAGGATGTAGAAACACAATCTACCGCGAGCACTAATCCTGCAAGGATATCTCCCCAACACACCGGGTTTTTACTAGTTTTCAATGGTATGCAATTAGTTCGAGAAGTTTGCTTTCATAACCCGAGCAGTTCCAGAGAAGAACTCAATATATGTGGGGACCCTGTATCTAGAAATACAAGTTAGAAGTCCTTTGAAGCCGAAAGATTACAATTTCAAAAGTATTAATTACCTAATTTCCAAATAGCTAACTTGCCTGGGTTTCCTTTGGCAAATTAGGATAAAGGACCTAAATTCTAGGTAATGCACTAAACGGGAGGAATCCTCAATAATCTTAGATATCCTTGGAAATATTTCAATAGGTGCTGACTAATCCCCTCTGACAAGGAGGGTAAAACACAAACTGAACAAAAGGACCTTTCCCACTTATATGATATCTATAACTATTGCGGCAACACTACCTAGAAAAGCGTATTAAATAAACTGTTTCAGCTGTTTTTATATACAAATATGAAAATCGCCCTCATATAGTCAAAGCTTTCCACGAAAAACTTTTCTTTAAAGGCAAATTCACAGGATATTTAGCTTTTATCTATGATTCAAATTATAAAACCACCACCACCGACTAGCACTAGCATTTCGCAGAAGTATCAACCTCCCACATACCACTAGAGACATTGGGCTTTCCCGTATCACGCTTGCTAGTCCTCCTTCCTTGAATAACCCCACATTAGTTGTCGTCAGCATATATACTTGCTCCCTTTTGCGCGGGTTGCGCACAATTTGACTGGCAGCAGAAATTGAATAACTTCTTCCGCACAGTGAAGGGTTGATTGTCTCTTTCTCTGTTTTGTTTATTTATCCCTGACGAATTCAAAGTCACATGTTAAGGAGAATGTATCTGATATGAATGAAACGATAAATCGAATTCTTTGCTACATTGATCATACACATCTTATCATTTTATCAATCAAATTCGGTTTGCAGGGGACTACGATATGGGAATTCAAGGAATTTGTAAGAGGTGAAGTTAAGATACATAATATGTATCTGTACCTACGCAGCATGACATGAAAAACAGGATGAACATATGGAAATTATGAGCCGCAAAAAAGTCAAGGGCATTATAGGGAATTTGAGATTGTCTCGGGATAAAATCACATTCACGATGCGTATAATGTATGACGACGTAAGAGCTGAACATATGGAAACCAATAACATGACATAGAACCAGAAAAAGTTCCTTCCTCCTATCTTATGTCGCGGCATACGCTCAGGACGCGTGATTTCACCAAAGGTTGGATAATATAAAAAAGAAAAAAACGAGACAATATACGAATTGGACTGAAAAGTTCGTAAGCTTACACACAGAAGGCGTTATTAGTATTAAATCCATATGATTTTTAGTTAACGCTAAACTCCTAAAGACACGTGGCAGCTGTAAGCTTCGTAATTTCACGTATCTAGGATGAAGGGGGCACGCAAACTTACGATACAGGACCTCGAAACCCCAGTACCTGCGGTTTTTGGGAGTGAACAAGGAGGCTCCCGATAGTCGATATCCCTTTACCGCAGTGCCTCGGTGGTGAACGACTTGGCCACCGTGGCATCTAATGCTACAAGTGTTTTAGATTCGGAGAAGGACGTGTTCAAACATAGTACCATCTTACCGAAACACCAGTAATAAAACTAAGGAAAGGTGAGCCAAAAGCAGATCGCTGGACTACAAAATCAATAACAACGTCCTCGGTTCAAGAGGATTGACAGAAGGAGGTACTCCAGGAACAAGAAAAGGTCGCATTCAGGAGGAGCTCGTCAACTCTGAGATCTCCGCTAATACCAAAGATTGTCAAAGAAAGAATACAGGAAAGATCTATACAAGTCAAGGGTGAAAGAGCGTATAAAAGGAGTAATCCCGCCAGAGTTCATAGAGAACAAGAAATACCCCCCTTCATTGAGCTCGGTGCAAAAATAGCTGAGCTGTCCGAGACAAGTACAACGTGAACCAAGCCATAAAGAATATGAAAAGGACTATCAGAGTCCTCAAAAACAGATCGCGGGAAGACGAGAGAAATTACAAGAAGCCGAAAGTAGCTGCCTCAACAGTGTCACAGGCAACTAAAGTGACGCCTAACCATACTGCTATCGAATTACGGACGAATAGGAGGGTATGGGAAAAGGACGGGGACCCCATAAAGAATCAACAGTCCCCTATGAGAAAAAGAGGAATACAGGCAGATCCTTAAAGTAGAACAAAAAGTTCAGAGGGGGGAAAACACATTGCCAAGTGCGCACGTTAGCTAGTATAGGATAACCCAAGGGAAAAAAGAAAAACACTGAATGGATTAAAGGTACCAACAAAAAGGCGAAAAGGAAACCAAAAGTGCAAATTCGCCCATAGTTAGCTCTAGCAAAAGCAATCTGTCCTATGCGGTGATACTCAAAAAGGTCAAAGCCGATCCCGACCTAAAGAACCCGAGCAAAAATATCAACAGAATCCGTAAAACCCAGACAAGTGATCTCATGTTCGGGATAAAAAGGTCCAACTTGGGCAAAACTGACAGCTTTCGCACTCAAATTAAGAACTCGCTTGCGGAGAATGCTTCCAAAACTGCATACCGTGCAAGGATCTCGATGAAGTAATATCGAAAGGAGAAATTTGCATTGGTTTGAAGTAACAATTCAAGTTAGAAGAACTGTCGGAGGAGTCTATTCCAGTTTGAGAAGAGCCTATGATAGTACTCAAGCGGCCACAATACGATTACCAGTGCAGAAATGATTGGCGGCCGGAAAATTTCGGATTGGATAGGTTGTCTGCCGTTTGTGAGAACAGATCTTACTTAAGAGGTGTTTTAAATGCCTTATGTTTGGTCACTACGAAAAGGCATGCAGCAGCGTGATTGATCGATCTGATCAATGCCGTTGTGGGGATAAAGACCATACTGTCAGGGAGTGCAACAGGAGCAGGGTAGCCAGCAGATTACCGGAAGTGGTAAATGTCCGGAATTCAGAAAGGCGTTGACTGCAATGATAAAATGAGGTTTGTTCAAATAAATCTCAATCATTGCAGAGTTGTTCATGATTTGCTGTAGACCACTTACGAATCGATAGAAAAAACCGTCATTGTGGCGTATGGGTTTAAAGATTTGGCTGGTGAAGCGGCGATATGGGCGTGAAGTCTACAAGCCATATAATGTACTATGAATTAGGCAACCAGTGACTTTGCGTAGACAAAAGTAGGTGGTGTATATGTTTGCAGCTGCTATGCCTCACCAAGCCTGACGACACTGTCTGAATTCGAGGAAATGCTTGACAATCTTATTCTCGATGCAAGAGCACCAAGTCAAAAGGTGACTGCCGACGGCTTCTGCTTGGGCACATGAGCGGGATAGGAAATAAACCAATGCAAGGGGGCGAGTCGAAAAACACCTCCTCTAATCCAGGGTGTTATGCGAACCGTGCCCATTGGATAGTTCGCAGTCGAGGGTCTTCTTTTTCTTCAGCCTTTGTCCCGTTCACAAGCGGGGTCGCCTCGTCGTGATCGGCTTGGGCATTTGGCTCTATCGAATGCCTGATCTGGGTGCAATCGGGGTAACTGACTGTATTCGAACGGAGCCTCACTGATACCTGGTCGCCTCAGTGAGCAAGTTAAGCCTTACGGTGCTACGGGGGGCTATGGCACTCCGGGCCTCTTAACCCCCATACTCGTGGGAATCAAATGAGTACAAAACAAGAACACGAAAACCAAACAAACGGGGCCCCGTACCGCACAAAAACTGTTTAATCAGGCGGAGGCACATCTCCGAATTACTGAGAACCAGGTGGTTACACCCAAGAAGGGAGAAGTTGGGACGTCAAGCAGTGGATCCAAGGTTAACATTGGTATACTGCGGGGACAACAGTCAAAGAACACCACTGCTTAAAGAACAGGGACCAGCAAAAGCACGTCTGAGATAAATATAACAGGCGTCAGGAAGGAGACAGGTCTCAGTGGCGCCGGTGTTAAATGCTACGCTATCTGAAGGAAGGCCTGAAACCAGAAGAGGCCCTTAAGAAGGCTCAGGACAGACCTAAGCCATCTCTACCGGAGCCGAGAAAGCGGGGAGCAGCAGAAATCAGCCCGCATGAAGAGAATGCTCCCAAAAAATCCAAACCTGAACCCAAGGGGGGAGAAAACCCGGGCAGATCAGGAGTGAAGGCAGGATCCAGGAAGCCCGCCATTAGCTATGCTAGTGCGGTCAAGAGCATTCGACTAGCCATACTGCCAAACCGGTTTCCCGAGCAAATACTCACTCGTGAGGAGCAGGAAATCATCGAGGACCATGTCGTCAAGCAGATGATCAAGGATTGGACTTCGAAACTGGTGTTCACCGGGATATGCTTTCGACCAGGCCGTATACTGGTGGACTGCGCGATGGAAGACACCGCAGAATGGGTTAGAACCATAGTTCCTAGCCGGACAGCACGTGCTATTTTGACCGACAACAAAACGGCAATCAACGCACTTAGGTCCAACCAGGTGAATATGATTGGCTTGCACAATAAAGCCTGCATACTCTGGGGTTCTTGTTAGCACTGATGCAGGGAAAAAGTGATTCCCGAAATATCTCTTCCTCTCTCCGGACAAAAACTGATTCCTGAAATATCCCTCATCCCTTCATCAGTGCTAGCAAGGAGACTTATTAGCACTAATAAAAGGAACAAGTAGTTCCCGAAATATCGGTATTTGCAAGCTATTAAATAGTACAAGCGAATGGAAAAGGCAAGTATTAATTATTTCAGGTAAAAGATAAATTGCCAATTTTCTCCAAACAAGTGGTACTATCCACCATTATGAACCTACAAATTATTCATACTTTCCATCAGTGTAAAAATGTTTAACAAATTTCTATGCCTCGTAAAATTTAAATAAATTATAGTAAAATTATTTGAATAGAAAATATATTGTAAAAGGAAAAATCGTACTTACCCCATAGCTGGTTCATGTTGTTACTTCATGATGAATGTCACTAATTTTTACTTTTAGATTATTATTATTATATTATTAGCCTTATTTGCTCGGCGTCCCGTCGCGTTCGCTGACACACACGTCGTTAAGGGCACACACGTTAACTGCAATATCGCGAACTCTGACTCACACGAATTGAGGTCAGCAGCGAATCCTCCTAAGATTCTGCTGGGGGCTTTGCAATACCCGCAAATTCAAATTACAAAGTTTTCTGGCTCCTACGTCGTGTGTGGTCAGCAGCGAATCCTCCGAGGATTCTGCTAAGGCTAGTAGCGAGATTTGCGACACGATTTCGGTTACGAATGTAATTTATATAATTCGTTTAGCCACGCGAAAACAATTATCACTTGCACATATTGTGGGGGGGGGGGGAAAGTTATAACCCTACTACAAATTAAAAGACAAGTGCCTATTCCTAACCAAAATAACGAGGGGGTCAAGTACAATGCTAGCCGCAACGGGGAGAACACGAGGATCATGCGCTCATGTGTATAAGGACGATATATCAATGCTTAGGAACAAAGTTACTTCTCACTAACTCGACGCTACACATTGAAATGCAAAGAAAACGCAGTTTCATTTTTTTAAAAATCCCCAACCTACGTTCGACAATTCAAAAAGCAAAATCATTAGCCACCTCGTTTTCCTCAATCAGCAACCCCTGTAGGAAATACGTTCACCCCAAATAATTATAGACCACCTCACCCAAACTTTAACCTTGTCAATTTTGGAGATTCAATCCAATGCAGCCTGCAATTTTCGGGAGACAACAAAGCAATCCTCCATTCAACAAAATGCAGCAACAGAGAAACAACCCCTTCATACCTGGAATGAATAATCGCAATTTCATGAGAACCGAACTAATTGATACCAACACTTACTCGACAATCTAAACAGCAGCGTTGACCCAATAAAACTGTCCCTACTCAGAATAACCTTCTTCGACCTAGTGGACCAAAATGCACATGAAAACCCAACCTCTAACACATCGTCCTCCCTCATCGTTTATAAGCTTGAAGGATCCCAATTCCAAACTTATACGTTGACCGAATAAAGACTAAAACTCACTGAGGAAGAGGATAACTGGTCCTTGAAATATCGGCATTTAGAAAACTAAATTTAGTCTCTTTTTTTCAATATAAAAGAAGCCGAAAAAACACATACATTAAACGCATTTTTCTCGAAACTACCATTTTCAGCTGGTAAAATAAAGTGGAGCTTAACGAAGCTGGTGAACAGAGACCCACAATAGCCCTTACCTATAAACATAACACATACAATCAATACCAACCGTGACAAAATCCAATACTTCAACGATAAGTGTTCAAAGATCCTATTTCAACATAGCCCACATATACTCGACCATCTTCAGCCGAATGAACATCATTCAAGTTAACAAACTACACCTTCGGAAACTAAACGAGAAAAGGAGAAGCAATAGACGAGCAAAAAAAACAAACAAACAAAAATAAAAGGATACGTCTGGTAATCCCCTCAGGCAACGAAGAAAACAACGAATCCCTGACAGAAGAGGAGTCCTCATCGGACTGATCTGATGTTTCCTTGTTTGTTGAATTCAACAAAGTTAGGAAGTGTAACTTCTTCTTTCACTTCATGTTTTGTTAGAATCGTTATAATCGAAATGGGTTTTGTGGGTTTTACATCGCGAGGGTCGATGTATTCCGGGTTAATAAAGGAAGAAGATGCGCCAGTGTCAATCAGGAATTTTAGCGGTCTTTCAAAAGGGGAAGATATTTCGATGTAAGGAAGTGTATTAATCGTGCTTATTCACATCTAGGTATCGGATTGGTCTGTTGAGGCACTCGATTGAAAACTTTCGTCATCAACTTCAACGTTTGTGATATAGGGGTTAGACTCAGGATTAGAACTGAGAGGTTCGCAAGGATACTCGATAATTTGGCTAGAGTGATCCATCCTTCAACGTTTCAGAGAGTGATGGATAACGTCTTGAAGGAGTTACAGGGAACTATTTGTCTTGTCTATTTGGATGACATAATTATTTTCTCCACCTCGCTGCAAGAACACATAGGAAATCTCAAAAAAGTGTTCCACAAGTTACGAACAGCTAACTTCAAGGTACAGCTGGATAAATCAGAATTTCTAAAAAAGGAAATCGCTTTTCTCGGACATCTCGTCACGACAAATGAAATCAGGCCCAACCCTTAAAAGGTTCAAGCTATAATGAACTTCCCAATTCCAAGAACAACAAAGGAAATAAAATCTTTTCTTGGGTTATTGGGATATTACCGCAAGTTCATTAAGGACTTCGCGAAACTAACCAAACCCTTAACAGAATGCTTGAAAAAGGGGCGGATTATAGAACTGAATAACTGTTATTTAGCGGCATTCAAGTGCTGCAAAGATATTCTGATGAATGATCCACTTTTGCAACATCCTGATTTCAGCAAACCCTTCGTCTTAACAACGGATGCTAGCAACTATGCAATTGGCGCCATTTTATCCCAAGGACCTATCGGTAGCGATAAGCCAATTTGCTATGCTAGCAGAACATTGACCGATTCGGAGATTAACTATTCTACCATCGAAAAAGAATTTTTGGCCATAGTATGGGCCACAAAATACTTTCGGCCATATTTGTTCGGCCGGAAATTCAAAATTGTAACCGACCACAAACCGCTCACATGGATGATGAGTTTGAAGGACCCGAATTCGAGGCTAATACGTTGGCGATTAAAACTAGAAGAGTACGACTATGAAGTAGTCTATAAAAAGGGCACTCAAAATAGCAACGCCGACGCTTTGAGTCGAATTAAACTACCACAAAATAAGGTCGAAATTAACATCAACGAAAACATCGATAACGCAAACGAGTCATTGCAAGGTACTAGAGGGACAACTATACATTCTGCAGAGGAGAACTTGGACACTGGTATTCCCATTTCCGAACAACCTCTCAACGAATTTTCGCTCCAACTTGTACTTGAAACTTCAAATAGAAGGTCACAAACAACATTAAAAATGCCCTTCAGAAATAAGCAACGGCGAACAATTCGTATGCAGGAATTCACGGAACCGACGATTATCGAAATTTTTAAAAAATTTATTCCTCCCAATCGATTAACAACAATTTTAAGCTCAGATGAAACCCTTAGAATCATTCAGGAGGTATACTCAAAACACTTCAAACATTCTAGCAATTTCAAACTTGTTCGATGTATGGAATTACTAGACGAAATAGCAGAAAGCGACGAACAAGACGCCCTCATTCGTAACTATCATACAAAAAATAACCATCGCGGGATAAACGAAACACTTGCCCACCTAAAAAGGGAATGCTACTTCCCTTACATGAAAAGCAAGATCACCCAAGTAATCAACAACTGCGAACAATGTCAAACTTTAAAGTATGATAGGAATCCTCAAAAATCGAAATTTCAATTTTCAGAAGCTCCCAAGAAACCCCTTGAAACATTGCACATAGATATTTATACAATCGACAAAAAATATGTTCTTACATTAATTGACAAATTCTCCAAATTTGCTGCAGCTTATATGCTGGTTGCTCGAAATAGCCTGGCGATCATTAAATCACAGACATTTTATTAGCCTTCACGGCGTACCTGAAAACATTATAACCTTTGTCACCGATCAAGGAACGGAATTTACCTCCTCAATATTTACAGAATTCTGTAAACAATATGATATTAATCACCATATCACCTCGTTTCAACAAACAAGTAGCAATGCCCCTGTTGAGAGACTTAATTCAACCATAACTGAAACATACAGAATAATATACCATAACCACCGGGACAAAGATCCCAAAGATATCCTGAATGAAGTCATAACAACATATAACAATGCGATACATTCATCCACTAAGTATACCCCTTTCGAATTATTTTACGGAAGGACGTATAAATTCAATAAAAATATAAAACATAACAACGGGCATGAGTACTTAGAAAGGCTTAGGGAATTTCGAGATAAACTCTATCCAGAGATCAAAACAAAACTAGAAGAAGTATCAAGGAAGAAACTAGAGAAATTAAATATGAATAGAAATGACCCCGAAACTGTTAATGAGGGATCCATAATCTATCGCAGGGAATGTAGGAGAAATAAACTAACTCGTAGGTTTTCACGTCAGAAAGTAAAAAAGGACAATCACATTACTATTTTGACTAATAACAATAAAAAAACCCATAAAGCAAAAATTAAAAAAAGACGGAAATTTCAGGCAACTTCTTGCAACACTCGGACAGAAGATAGACTTGCAGGACCTGACCAATAGGAACGGTCTTTTACCAATAAAACTTGGCGACGCACGTTTGATTACATCATGCAGTGACCTAATACACATAATACGGCTAGACGAGTACAAAGAAAACATTGATAGAATAACTGACTCACTTAGGACTTTCGACAATATTACTGAACTATCGGAATCATTGAAAATTACGGGAAGCAAACTCAAGGAAGTTAATAACAAACTCTTATCCATAATACCTCGCAAACGGACAAAAAGAGGGTTGATAAACTGACTGGGTACCTTCATTAAAGGAATCACTGGCAACTTGGACGCTAGCGACGCCGAGAGAATTAATAGGCAAATTGATATTATATTAGGCAATGAAAATATTTTGAAATCGGAATTTAGTCAACAAACAAAATTGAATACACAAATGATTGAACGATTTGGAAACATAACAAAACATATTAATCAACAAGAAGTAATCACTAGGTACCTCAAATATTTGAACGACAATTCCCAGAACCAAATCAGAAATGATTATAAAATTTTCAAATATTCGCAATATTTGAATCAAATTAATTATAACATCGATTTACTGAATGAACATATCACAGGCATCGCTGAAGCAATTGTCCTAGCGAAACTCAATATAATCCCGAAAATGATACTAAACCCTCACGAATTAGCAGAGATAAATCATACATTTGAAAATCAGAATATCAACATTACGACAATAGAACATATTTACGAGTTATTAAGTCTACAAGCCTACTCAAATGGAACGAATATCATTTTTAACATTAGAATCCCCTTTACCCTGAGAGAATCCTACACACTCTTCCATGTTATTCCTCTACCTATCCAAGGAACAAAAATAATCCGAATGAAACCCTACCTAATCCTTAATACCGAGCATACCCAAAGTTTTGATGAAAAATGCAACCACATCGAGGGAACATTCTACTGCTACCAAACGCCAAATTGGAAGAAAGTTAGTCAGTCAAAATGTATTGCGAAAATCATCAACAACGAACCAGCCCAGTGCGAACTCCACGATCGAGATAAGGAAGTAGAAATCTTCGAAGCGGAACCCAATCACCTTATCTTCATCAATATGCCCGAAACCATGATAAATACTACCTGCGGTCCAAACAACATCAAGATAAGAGGAACTGTTTTAATACGATTCACAAATTGCCAAATTACTGTAAACGGAATCACCTACTCGTATATATCAAAATCAACAACTTTCTGGGACCAAATAAATATATATCCGACATCATTCAATCAAATTAATTTTACATCTCCCCACATAAACAAGCTACAACTGGAACAACTCGGAACCTACCAATTTACAAAAAACCCACCTGCCAATGCACTGGTTACCTATGTAAAGCAAAAAGACTTCCTCACCATAACTACAGCATCAATCTGTGTGATAATTGTCGTCATAATATCTCTTCAAATGGTACTTCATCGGAAATCCAGCATCGTACTCACAACCCAGAGCGACCCACTTCCTGCTGCATCTTCACCTTGCGAACCGACTAGGATACAATTCCTTTGACCATTGCATCCTACTAAGGGGGGAGGAGTTACGGCATCGCCTACACCACACGTGCCCTCAACCGGGCCACCATCATAAATTATATCATTTCACTGAACTTTGCAATATAATGCTAACAGAATTAAAATTCATTGTATTTGCACCTTGCACATTCCATTGCGCAACATAATACTTGCACACGCTAAAAGTTAATTGAACCGATAAACCTTTGTAAGCAATTTATTAACTTATAAATTGTAGACGCACATTGCAATAGCTGAGTTGTAATTTAGAAGGCAGAAACTCTGCCAGAATAAAGGTCGAATTTAAAATTTTAAATCCAATCTTTTATTTCTTTTGGACATAGATCCCCTAGGATCTATAACTCGCGTCGCCGGTGCGGTTCAAAATTTTTAGTTTGGGTTGGCGAGTACCACGACGCTTTCAGGTCGGGTCACTTCACACCTACCAACTTTTAACCGTTAAAATAATACTGCAAAAGTGTTGGAAATATAATGTTGACTTGTATCAAATCTTTGTCCACTTCAAGCAGGCATACGACAGTATATATCGTCGAGTATTGTACAACATAATGCTGCAATTTGCCATACCAGCTAAACTAGTACGATTGACGAAGATGACCAACTGCTGCACAGGTCAGGATCCAAAATAGATTGACTGATCCTTTTCTAACATGAACTGGTTTAAAGCAGGACGACGGACTAGCACCGACGCTCTTCAACCTAGCACTCGAATATGCTATCCGAGCAATGGATACCAACATCAGCGGGACGCTACTCATTAAGTCGGCACAATTGTTAGCGTATGCAGATGACATCAACATTATGTCTAGAAAACTAACCGATGCAGAGGAACCTCTGCATACTCTTGACAATGCTGTGAAAGAAGTTCGACTAGGAATCAAGTGGGAAAAATGAAAATATTGATGCGATCAAGAAGTAGGACACCAGCTCAATCGAGCATCAACATAGGGGACCTCAACATCGAATTCGTAAACTATCAAAGAACGCCAATGAGATTGACGAGACCAAGAGACGGATAAAGCTAGCGAATAAGAGTTTCTTCTCGATCCTTCTCATAATGAAATCGAAGCACGTGCACGGAAACACGAAGTTCCACGTATATAACCCAATGCTACGCTGTGGATGCGAAGCCTGTATCCTAAACCAAACTTCCGAAAATTTTTCAAACACATTCGAAAGGAAAGCCCTTGGGCGAATTTTCAAAGCAGTTCGCGATCGTAATGGATGTCGTGCCATGAGTTATATGAACTGTGCGATGAGCTAGAGGTCTCGAAATTCGTTAAACTACAACGCTTTCAGTGGGCAGGCCATGTCCAACGAATAGGCGACGATGGCATGCCTAATAAGTTATGAACGGACGACGTGCTGACGGAGCGGGACTACGAGGAAGGCCGAAAGCACAATGGAAGGGCACAGTATATACGAATGCCAAGCAACTACTGGGCTTCCAAAATTGGAGGACGCGGTCACGTGACCGAGATAATTGGAGGACAACAATCTAGGCGGCCAGGGCCCGACGCCGGGCTATAGTGCCACAATAACAATGATAGATTTTGCGAATACAGAAAATTAAATGTCGACATTACGCATAAAATAAGAAACTTGCATTTACAATGGAAACCATTTACGAATGTCAATGTATCAAACCTAAAACTTTGGAATTATATGGAACCCACAAAATAACTTTAACGCAAGATTGTGCCATAAAGTCAATCAACCAGGATTACATGCCTACTAGGAAAGGAGAGGGAATAATTTCTCGAGGAGATCCAATTATCGAATTCGAATGCTGTTACAAAATCGAATTAGAAAACATAATGCAAAATAATGTAAAAATTCATAGATTAACATCAAACAACATCCGTCAGGAAAAGTGGTTGAACAAATGAGTTTGTGGGAAAATAGTATAAAATCGCTCCCTCAATTTATTGCAGCACGCAAAATGATACAGTTTGCTATTTCTTATATTTATTCACAAGATATTATCTAACAGTACCCCTAAATCGATAAAAGATTTAACAAAGAAAGGATGTTCATCAAAGCTACCGCAAAAAACAACGGATCCAATCCCCGGATGATAAATCGAATAAGGAAAAAACAAACAGAATTATTGCAAACAACTACACAACCCTGTACGAACAAGAAAAAAACAGAAACAAAGCATAAAGGATAGTAATTTTTCAACGAGATACGTACGAATTTGTCTGAAAATGACATCGAGGTAGTTGACTCCAGGAAGAAATATACACAACACGCACTTCCGACTTCTGACTTCTGACTTGTATTTCACAACGAACCCGACGTGCCTACATAGCGAAGGTGCGCCAAGTCACCCCCATGCGACCAACACGGTTAGTAGTGGTACTACGGTCCAATTTAGTACTCCTGGGGTTCCTGTTCTTGCTACCGAATAAAGATGGCGGGACAGTTTGGTGAAATCGAAAGATCTTGCTAAGGTGCATGAGATAAAAAGAAGACGTTAGAACTAAAGCCGGGTTCCTTGGGCATTCACGCCGTAAATATGGAATTATGCGCCCTTTTATATGGTCCGAATATAATTCCACATTGGTACCGACCTACATCCTTCTGTAGTGTAGGAACTTGTATCTATGTAGGCGGAACCAATCTCAATGTTCGGTTAAATTCATAAAGCTCGTCATCCACGTATAGTTCTTCCTGTCGATTACGCAAGAAGAGCCTGAAATGCACACGCCCACTTAATGCCCCATCCAGGTTCCGTTCTTGCTGCAGGGTCAAAGAGCTGCTTTCCTTCGTCAATGCTACGGGCTGGCTTTGAAGATCCGAGCCAGCTGGACTCTGCTTCCCTGCTCCCATAACAACAGTCACGGTCTTAGGAGTTTGTGGCATCAAAACGGCGCACCAACGCGCTAATTGGGCTCCTCGGCCGGGATACCTACCTACCCCATCTTTCAATCAAGCGGTTATGGTATCCATGGGCGCCAATCCTTTCTGAATTCAAATCAAGAAGAAAAATATTCAAGAAAATATTCCAAAGGTAAATTAGTTCCAAAAAAGATAAATCCAAGGGATGGCGCCTAGGTAGGCAAGGGGTCATCCCCCATATCTTCTTAATTGTCAGCAGAATATGGTTTATGTATTTGCTAAATATACCTTTGATTATTACGGATCAGTTCCACAAGCTATGTGCAATATGGCATGGACGTAAATATCTTTGCTAAGGGTCTTTCGCGCAGTTACGCTTGAATAGTACGTATTTGACTGGCTGCGGTCGTAACTTGGGTGGACTATATTTAATCCATCGTTTTTGCCTGTTTAGCGGGAGATAATCGAAAGAAAAATGATTCAGTCAATCGGCCAGACATGTTTGTTTAGGATTCGAGCGAAAATTTCATCATGAAAACTTCCGTTTGAGTAAAGTTTTGTTGATATAAATAGAAAATCTAAAAACGATTTTCCTTTTACTTTAGTAAAAGATATTTATTCTTTGTACTTTTTTTCAGTCTTTGTCCCTTTATAAGCTGGGTCGGCTCATCATGATCGGTTTCGCCATTTGGCTCTATCAAATGCTTGATCTAGATGCAATCTCGAGGCTTTTAAATCCTCACCCAGCGTATTAAGTAGCCACCGACTAAAAGATATTTATTAAATAGGAGATATGCATATTTCCACGATTACTTGTCGCCTTCCTCAGTGATTAGGTTTGGTTTGATCCAACCATTCTAGCTTCTTCTAGCGTAACCGACAAGAAGAACTTTACGTGGATGACGAGCTTTATGAATTTGACCCAACATTGAGATTGGTTCCTCCTACATAGATAAAGTTCCTACATTACAGAAGGACGTAGTTCGGTACCAATGTGGAATTATATTCGGACCATATAAAAGGGCGGATAATTCCATATTTACGGCGTGAATGCCCAAGGAACCCGGCTTTAGTTCCAACGTCTTCTTTTTATCTCATGCACCTTTCTAGGGTCTTACGATTTGACGAAACTGTCCCGCCATCTTTATTCGGTAGGAAGAACAGGAACCCCAGGAGTACTAAATTGGACCGTAGTACCACTACTAACCGTGTTGGCCGCATGGGGGTGACTTGGCGCACCTTCGCTATGTAGGCACGCCGGGTTCATTGTGAAATACAAGTCAGAAGTCAGAAGTCAGAAGTCAGAAGTGCGTGTTGTGTATATTTCTTGCTGGAGTCAACTACCTCGATGTGATTTTCAGACAAATTCGTGCGTATCTCGTTGAAAAATTACTATCCTTTATGCTTTGTTTCTGCTTTTTTCTTGTTCGTACAGGGTTGTGTAGTTGTTTGCAATAATTCTGTTTGTTTTTTCCTTATTCGATTTATCATCCGGGGATTGGATCCGTTGTTTTTTGCGGTAGCTTTGATGAACATCCTTTCTTTGTTAAATCTTTTATCGATTTAGGGGTACTGTTAGATAATATCTTATGAATAAATATAAGAAATAGCAAACTGTATCATTTTGCGTGCTGCAATAAATTGAGGGAGCGATTTTATACTATTTTCCCACAAACTCATTTGTACAACCACTTTTCCTGACGGATGTTGTTTGATGTTAATCTATGAATTTTTACATTATTTTGCATTATGTTTTCTAATTCGATTTTGTAACAGCATTCGAATTCGATAATTGGATCTCCTCGAGAAATTATTCCCTCTCCTTTCCTAGTAGGCATGTAATCCTGGTTGATTGACTTTATGGCACAATCTTGCGTTAAAGTTATTTTGTGGGTTCCATATAATTCCAAAGTTTTAGGTTTGATACATTGACATTCGTAAATGGTTTCCATTGTAAATGCAAGTTTCTTATTTTATGCGTAATGTCGACATTTAATTTTCTGTATTCGCAAAATCTATCATTGTTATTGTGGCACTATAGCCCGGCGTCGGGCCCTGGCCGCCTAGATTGTTGTCCTCCAATTATCTCGGTCACGTGACCGCGTCCTCCAATTTTGGAAGCCCAGTAGTTGCTTGGCATTCGTATATACTGTGCCCTTCCATTGTGCTTTCGGCCTTCCTCGTAGTCCCGCTCCGTCAGCACGTCGTCCGTTCATAACTTATTAGGCATGCCATCGTCGCCTATTCGTTGGACATGGCCTGCCCACTGAAAGCGTTGTAGTTTAACGAATTTCGAGACCTCTAGCTCATCGTACAGTTCATATAACTCATGGCACGACATCCATTACGATCGCGAACTGCTTTGAAAATTCGCCCAAGGGCTTTCCTTTCGAATGTGTTTGAAAAATTTTCGGAAGTTTGGTTTAGGATACAGGCTTCGCATCCACAGCGTAGCATTGGGTTATATACGTGGAACTTCGTGTTTCTGTGCACGTGCTTCGATTTCATTATGAGAAGGATCGAGAAGAAACTCTTATTCGCTAGCTTTATCCGTCTCTTGGTCTCGTCAATCTCATTGGCGTTCTTTGATAGTTTACGAATTCGATGTTGAGGTCCCCTATGTTGATGCTCGATTGAGCTGGTGTCCTACTTCTTGATCGCATCAATATTTTCATTTTTCCCACTTGATTCCTGGTCGAACTTCTTTCACAGCATTGTCAAGAGTATGCAGAGGTTCCTCTGCATCGGTTAGTTTTCTAGACATAATGTTGATGTCATCTGCATACGCTAACAATTGTGCCGACTTAATGAGTAGCGTCCCGCTGATGTTGGTATCCATTGCTCGGATAGCATATTCGAGTGCTAGGTTGAAGAGCGTCGGTGCTAGTCCGTCGTCCTGCTTTAAACCAGTTCATGTTAGAAAAGGATCAGTCAATCTATTTTGGATCCTGACCTGTGCAGCAGTTGGTCATCTTCGTCAATCGTACTAGTTTAGCTGGTATGGCAAATTGCAGCATTATGTTGTACAATACTCGACGATATATACTGTCGTATGCCTGCTTGAAGTGGACAAAGATTTGATACAAGTCAACATTATATTTCCAACACTTTTGCAGTATTATTTTAACGGTTAAAAGTTGGTAGGTGTGAAGTGACCCGACCTGAAAGCGTCGTGGTACTCGCCAACCCAAACTAAAAATTTTGAACCGCACCGGCGACGCGAGTTATAGATCCTAGGGGATCTATGTCCAAAAGAAATAAAAGATTGGATTTAAAATTTTAAATTCGACCTTTATTCTGGCAGAGTTTCTGCCTTCTAAATTACAACTCAGCTATTGCAATGTGCGTCTACAATTTATAAGTTAATAAATTGCTTACAAAGGTTTATCGGTTCAATTAACTTTTAGCGTGTGCAAGTATTATGTTGCGCAATGGAATGTGCAAGGTGCAAATACAATGAATTTTAATTCTGTTAGCATTATATTGCAAAGTTCAGTGAAATGATATAATTTATGATGGTGGCCCGGTTGAGGGCACGTGTGGTGTAGGCGATGCCGTAACTCCTCCCCCCTTAGTAGGATGCAATGGTCAAAGGAATTGTATCCTAGTCGGTTCGCAAGGTGAAGATGCAGCAGGAAGTGGGTCGCTCTGGGTTGTGAGTACGATGCTGGATTTCCGATGAAGTACCATTTGAAGAGATATTATGACGACAATTATCACACAGATTGATGCTGTAGTTATGGTGAGGAAGTCTTTTTGCTTTACATAGGTAACCAGTGCATTGGCAGGTGGGTTTTTTGTAAATTGGTAGGTTCCGAGTTGTTCCAGTTGTAGCTTGTTTATGTGGGGAGATGTAAAATTTATTTGATTGAATGATGTCGGATCTATATTTATTTGGTCCCAGAAAGTTGTTGATTTTGATATATAGGTGATTCCGTTTACAGTAATTTGGCAATTTGTGAATCGTATTAAAACAGTTCCTCTTATCTTGATGTTGTTTGGACTGCAGGTAGTATTTATCATGGTTTCGGGCATATTGATGAAGATAAGGTGATTGGGTTCCGCTTCGAAGATTTCTACTTCCTTATCTCGATCGTGGAGTTCGCACTGGGCTGGTTCGTTGTTGATGATTTTCGCAATACATTTTGACTGACTAACTTTCTTCCAATTTGGCGTTTGGTAGCAGTAGAATGTTCCCTCGATGTGGTTGCATTTTTCATCAAAACTTTGGGTATGCTCGGTATTAAGGATTAGGTAGGGTTTCATTCGGATTATTTTTGTTCCTTGGATAGGTAGAGGAATAACATGGAAGAGTGTGTAGGATTCTCTCAGGGTAAAGGGGATTCTAATGTTAAAAATGATATTCGTTCCATTTGAGTAGGCTTGTAGACTTAATAACTCGTAAATATGTTCTATTGTCGTAATGTTGATATTCTGATTTTCAAATGTATGATTTATCTCTGCTAATTCGTGAGGGTTTAGTATCATTTTCGGGATTATATTGAGTTTCGCTAGGACAATTGCTTCAGCGATGCCTGTGATATGTTCATTCAGTAAATCGATGTTATAATTAATTTGATTCAAATATTGCGAATATTTGAAAATTTTATAATCATTTCTGATTTGGTTCTGGGAATTGTCGTTCAAATATTTGAGGTACCTAGTGATTACTTCTTGTTGATTAATATGTTTTGTTATGTTTCCAAATCGTTCAATCATTTGTGTATTCAATTTTGTTTGTTGACTAAATTCCGATTTCAAACTATTTTCATTGCCTAATATAATATCAATTTGCCTATTAATTCTCTCGGCGTCGCTAGCGTCCAAGTTGCCAGTGATTCCTTTAATGATGGTACCCAGTCAGTTTATCAACCCTCTTTTTGTCCGTTTGCGAGGTATTATGGATAAGAGTTTGTTATTAACTTCCTTGAGTTTGCTTCCCGTAATTTTCAATGATTCCGATAGTTCAGTAATATTGTCGAAAGTCCTAAGTGAGTCAGTTATTCTATCAATGTTTTCTTTGTACTCGTCTAGCCGTATTATGTGTATTAGGTCACTGTATGATGTAATCAAACGTGCGTCGCCAAGTTTTATTGGTAAAAGACCGTTCCTATTGGTCAGGTCCTGCAAGTCTATCTTCTGTCCGAGTGTTGCAAGAAGTTGCCTGAAATTTCCGTCTTTTTTTAATTTTTGCTTTATGGGTTTTTTTATTGTTATTAGTCAAAATAGTAATGTGATTGTCCTTTTTTACTTTCTGACGTGAAAACCTACGAGTTAGTTTATTTCTCCTACATTCCCTGCGATAGATTATGGATCCCTCATTAACAGTTTCGGGGTCATTTCTATTCATATTTAATTTCTCTAGTTTCTTCCTTGATACTTCTTCTAGTTTTGTTTTGATCTCTGGATAGAGTTTATCTCGAAATTCCCTAAGCCTTTCTAAGTACTCATGCCCGTTGTTATGTTTTATATTTTTATTGAATTTATACGTCCTTCCGTAAAATAATTCGAAAGGGGTATACTTAGTGGATGAATGTATCGCATTGTTATATGTTGTTATGACTTCATTCAGGATATCTTTGGGATCTTTGTCCCGGTGGTTATGGTATATTATTCTGTATGTTTCAGTTATGGTTGAATTAAGTCTCTCAACAGGGGCATTGCTACTTGTTTGTTGAAACGAGGTGATATGGTGATTAATATCATATTGTTTACAGAATTCTGTAAATATTGAGGAGGTAAATTCCGTTCCTTGATCGGTGACAAAGGTTATAATGTTTTCAGGTACGCCGTGAAGGCTAATAAAATGTCTGTGATTTAATGATCGCCAGGCTATTTCGAGCAACCAGCATATAAGCTGCAGCAAATTTGGAGAATTTGTCAATTAATGTAAGAACATATTTTTTGTCGATTGTATAAATATCTATGTGCAATGTTTCAAGGGGTTTCTTGGGAGCTTCTGAAAATTGAAATTTCGGTTTTTGAGGATTCCTATCATACTTTAAAGTTTGACATTGTTCGCAGTTGTTGATTACTTGGGTGATCTTGCTTTTCATGTAAGGGAAGTAGCATTCCCTTTTTAGGTGGGCAAGTGTTTCGTTTATCCCGCGATGGTTATTTTTTGTATGATAGTTACGAATGAGGGCGTCTTGTTCGTCGCTTTCTGCTATTTCGTCTAGTAATTCCATACATCGAACAAGTTTGAAATTGCTAGAATGTTTGAAGTGTTTTGAGTATACCTCCTGAATGATTCTAAAGGTTTCATCTGAGCTTAAAATTGTTGTTAATCGATTGGGAGGAATAAATTTTTTAAAAATTTCGATAATCGTCGGTTCCGTGAATTCCTGCATACGAATTGTTCGCCGTTGCTTATTTCTGAAGGGCATTTTTAATGTTGTTTGTGACCTTCTATTTGAAGTTTCAAGTACAAGTTGGAGCGAAAATTCGTTGAGAGGTTGTTCGGAAATGGGAATACCAGTGTCCAAGTTCTCCTCTGCAGAATGTATAGTTGTCCCTCTAGTACCTTGCAATGACTCGTTTGCGTTATCGATGTTTTCGTTGATGTTAATTTCGACCTTATTTTGTGGGAGTTTAATTCGACTCAAAGCGTCGGCGTTGCTATTTTGAGTGCCCTTTTTATAGACTACTTCATAGTCGTACTCTTCTAGTTTTAATCGCCAACGTATTAGCCTCGAATTCGGGTCCTTCAAACTCATCATCCATGTGAGCGGTTTGTGGTCGGTTACAATTTTGAATTTCCGGCCGAAAGTATTTTGTGGCCCATACTATGGCCAAAAATTCTTTTTCGATGGTAGAATAGTTGTTAAGACGAAGGGTTTGCTGAAATCAGGATGTTGCAAAAGTGGATCATTCATCAGAATATCTTTGCAGCACTTGAATGCCGCTAAATAACAGTTATTCAGTTCTATAATCCGCCCCTTTTTCAAGCATTCTGTTAAGGGTTTGGTTAGTTTCGCGAAGTCCTTAATGAACTTGCGGTAATATCCCAATAACCCAAGAAAAGATTTTATTTCCTTTGTTGTTCTTGGAATTGGGAAGTTCATTATAGCTTGAACCTTATCAGGGTTGGGCCTGATTTCATTTGTCGTGACGAGATGTCCGAGAAAAGCGATTTCCTTTTTTAGAAGGAATAGGAGTAGTTGGCCATATGGTGTACCATCTGTGACACTTATAATTGACAAAATTTCTTTCACATTATCCAGAAAATCAAAAAGAAGACGCGGATTCCCGTCGAACCTCGGTAGGTCTTTTATAGCATCCGGAACGCGAAGAGAATTGAATAGATCAGTGGTGGTCAATATTACATTGTTTTCGTTAGTTGCCATATTATAATTGCTTTCACTTTCACTTTCCGAAATTTGATTCACTCTTATGTTTTCTATTGAAGTTGTAAATTGATTTTCTTTAATATTTTCACTTTCTCATACACTAGTATTTTCTATTTCTGTGATTGGTTCTAAATCTAACTGCCTAAGTATATTTAGTTGCCTTAGCCTACGTGGGAGGATAGTATAGGGGGCGGATTTCCTTTTGGGTGAAATGGGTGGAGGTGGCATAGGAACAAAATCTCGACTTACCAGAAAATTAGTTTCCACATGCCTGGGAAGATTTTCCAATCGATGCCCTTGCTGCCACAATACACCAATAACACACTTAATAACACTTTGATACCGAACACGATAAACCGTCGTACTGCGGGATCTGCGTTATACCCCGATGAACCTTCGGAAGAATTTAGGAATCTGTCCGCCGCCTAAGTGCCGACTGCGCCAGTTAAAGTTATTGGAAGGATAAACTCCAAAAAAATATATAGTTATTAATTTATTTGGACAACGTTTCACGGCTACAATATAATTACAACTCCGCTCTTACGTGCTAAAGTTACAATTTTTATGTTTTCTAAATCTGCTTACACAGGTGGGTCAGGTAAAATGCATATCCGGCATGTGTCGTTGGAATTAGCTCGAATCGTTGGTTCGATGATCTGCACATTTTGCTGAGTGGGTGGTTATAATGTTTAGCTGATTCGATGGCATGTGTTGCATTGTCGGAAGGTTTTAGATGTTAAGGGGTGATCCTGTAACTCGCGCGGGAGTGATGGTTCTGATTCTGGTTCTTTTTTGGGATGTGAACTATCCAAGCACTCTTCCAATCTGATGGGAAGTGGACATTGATTAGGCAATGTTTGATCATAGAGGACGTAATGGGAACAATGCTAGGAGCGTATTTCTTTAGGACGATGGAGGGAATTTTGTGAAGCCCAGCTCATTTTTTATTTTTGGGGTTAAAATTCGTTGTCTGGGACTTTCTAGATCTTTTGTGACATTCCACAGACACTAGCCTGCGTCTTTTTGTGCTGAAGATTTGAGACATATCTGCTGAAGGACACGTTTTTATATTTGTTAATAAGGGCCTTGTTTGTCAGAAAGTTTAGGGTTTTTTTTTTTGCTTTCCATAGTGCGGTTTCTTTGCCATAGTCTGCGAGCTCTATTTTTCTCTGCAATTAGTTCGTTAGCCTCTGCCGGACAGACAGTATATATATTTTTTTCAAATGATTTCGCACCACAACTTCAGATATTTCTTGGTAACTTAACGATTATTTTGGGCCATAATATCCTGTTTTTTTTTTTCAAAATTAGTCATGGAGCATGTATTGCTGTGGAGGTGCTCAGCACCTTTGCTCCCTTTATATGGGTTAAATATCGTTATCGTTCTTTTGTAGAAAACGAAGCTTGTGTAGAGAAGAGTTGGTCTGTTTTTTGCCGCAAATATTTGCCTGGTCCTATGGAGAGAGAAAGTTGGTCCTTGGGGAACTCCAGCTTCGATTGGTCGTTCGCTTGAATTGTGCTTATCTATTTAGACTACGAAGGATCTGTTTTTTAGATATGATTGTATTATGTACGTGATTGGAGATGGGGCTTTGAATTTTTTCATTTTATTGATAAGATCGAAATGAGGGACATTGTCAAAAGCTTTATTCATATCTCTTCTTCAAGGAAGTCTTTCAATTGCGAATTAATGTTTTTCTTTTGCGATTTCAGCAATGATTGATTGGTCTTCAGTTTTGGGGAAACTTCGGGTCTTTTTCTGGTTTAGGAATGACTACAATTATTGCTTATTTTTCCAATCTTTAGGGTTGTACTCAAGATTGAACATAGTATTGATAATTATGGTGATGGTCTCTTATATGTTTTTAGGCATGTTTTTTAGGCATTCGTTGGAGATGTTGTTCCAATCTGAATTTTTTTTTCTTTAGAGATTGGAGGATGTTTGTTATTTCGACTTTGTCAGTTTGAAGATGGAATTCTTGACATGAGAGTGAGTTAGCCTCCGTGGATGTTTGAAAATCGTCTTCTCCTTCCTCCTCTGAGTCTTCATCCGAAAAGATGTTTTCAGGGAATTGGTCCTAGAGTGAGTTGGCGAATGCCTCTGCTTTGCCCTCTTTGAAGTATTCTAATCCGTGCTGATCGTGGATTGTTGGAATCCGATACTTTGAACATTTTTTGGAATATTTTGTTATGCGCTAGAAGTTTTTGTCCCCGTGCTCATGGGATTCCAGATAAGAGAGTAAGTGGTCCTTTTTGACAAGAGTTTCTGTTATGTTGTCGGCTTTATTTCATTTTCTATCTGAAGTTTGGTGGTTAGGTCTAAGGGAAATGTGTAGTTGATAAGGGCTTTGAATGGATTCTAGTCGGTGTTTTAGTGGTTTTAGGTGGTTCGACTATGGAAATATTGTTAAGTGTGAAAAAGACTGGTTTGTGATCTGAGGATAGCTCTTCTAGGCATTCTGTTGAAATGCTAATCCCTAGGTTTCTAGGTAAACCAATATTTAGTATAGACCAACTGCGGTAGTTTCCATGATAGGTCGGCTCTTGTGGAGCGTGGTGTAGGATTTGGTTAATGTTAATGAGATTGTGCATTTCGACACCTGATCTACTGTTTCTTCTAGAACCCCATGTTCTGTGGTGCGACATAGATTTATTATATGGTCCATTTGTATGGATGGAGTTTTTGTTGTTTACGTAGGAGATGTTGTTTGGTTTATTTGGGATTTTGGTACTTGAGCGAAGAATTTTTTAATATATTTTGGGTTATGTGAGCAATCTCCTTAGCTCGCTTCCAAATCCTATTTGATATATTCTGGCGAGATTCCATCAAGGTCTTTAATAATAACATTTAAGTTCTTTTCTTCCGCTAGGAGGAAGGTGTGATATTGTTTTTTGTTTCTTTAATAAAATTGATTATTTGGTCAGTCGATTCTTCGGAGGTGATACGAATTGTTAAGTAAGAAAAATATTCAAGAAAATATTCCAAAGGTAAATTAGTTCCAAAAAAGATAAATCCAAGGGATGGCGCCTAGGTAGGCAAGGGGTCATCCCCCATATCTTCTTAATTGTCAGCAGAATATGGTTTACGTATTTGCTAAATATTCCTTTGATTATTACGGATCAGTTCCACAAGCTATGTGCAATATGGCATTCCTAAGCGTCTTTTGCGCCCTTCTCATTCCAGTTGAGGTGCGCGGCCGGTCCGGTTTCGGATTTTTAGCGTGGGTTGTTCGGTGTAGTTTTTAATAGTTTGTGACGCCGAAAGAGTTCCAGAATGTTTCTGATGCAAACGCTAAATGCATTCCGTATCCACAGTTCCGTTTCTGATGCGAGGTATTATTATATTGATAATTATGGTGATGGTCTCTTATATGTTTTCAGGCATGTTTTTTAGGCATTCGTTGGAGATGTTGTTCCAATCTGGATTTTTTCTTTTCTTTAGAGATTGGAGGATATTTGTTACTTCGACTTTGTCAGTTTGAAGATGGAATTCCTGACATGAGAGTGAGTTAGCCTCCGTGGATGTTTGAAAATCGTCTTCTCCTTCCTCCTCTGAGTCTTCATCCGAAAAGATGTTTTCAGGGAATTGGTCCTAGAGTGAGTTGGCGAATGCCTCTGCTTTGCCCTCTTTGAAGTATTCTAATCCGTGCTGACCGTGGATTGTTGGAATCCGATACTTCGAACATTTTTTGGAATATTTTGTTACCTTAATTTACATAGTCTCCCTACCAAAAGCAAGTAATGTCGAATACAACCACATTCAGATTCGTTTAACAATGAAAGTCTGCAAACAATTACAACTAGAATACAAGCTATGTGCAATATGGCATGGCCATAAATATCTTAATAAATCCTTTCTTTCCTTTCAAAATTAGTCATGGAGCATGTATTGCTGTGGAGGTGCTCAGCACCTTTGCTCCCTTTATATGGGTTAAATATCGTTATCGTTCTTTTGTAGAAAACGAAGCTTGTGTAGGGAAGAGTTGGTCTGTTTTTTGCCGCAAATAATGACAGCCTGGTCCTATGGAGAGAGAAAGATGTCGGTGAGAAAGTTGGTCCTTGGGGAACTCCAGCTTCGATTGGTCGTTCGCTTGAATTGTGCTTATCTATTTAGACTACGAAGGATCTGTTTTTTTTAGATATGGTTGTATTATGTTCGTGATTGGAGATGGGGCTTTGAATTTTTTCATTTTATTGATAAGATCGAAATAAGGGACTTTGTCAAAAGCTTTATTCATATCTCTTCTTCAAGGAAGTCTTTCAATTGCGAATTAATGTTTTTCTTTTGCGATTTCAGCAATGATTGATTGGTCTTCAGTTTTGGGGAAACTTCGGGTCTTTTTCTGGTTTAGGAATGACTACAATTATTGCTTATTTTTCCAATCTTTAGGGTTGTACTCAAGATTGAACATAGTATTGATAATTATGGTGATGGTCTCTTATATGTTTTTAGGCATGTTTTTTAGGCATTCGTTGGAGATGTTGTTCCAATCTGGATTTTTTTTTCTTTAGAGATTGGAGGATGTTTGTTATTTCGACTTTGTCAGTTTGAAGATGGAATTCTTGACATGAGAGTGAGTTAGCCTCCGTGGATGTTTGAAAATCGTCTTCTCCTTCCTCCTCTGAGTCTTCATCCGAAAAGATGTTTTCAGGGAATTGGTCCTAGAGTGAGTTGGCGAATGCCTCTGCTTTGCCCTCTTTGAAGTATTCTAATCCGTGCTGACCGTGGATTGTTGGAATCCGATACTTTCAACATTTTTTGGAATATTTTGTTATGCGCTAGAAGTTTTTGTCCCCGTGCTCATGGGATTCCAGATAAGAGAGTAAGTGGTTGTTTGGTTTATTTGGGATTTTGGTATTTATGTGAGCAATCTCCTTAGCTCGCTTCCAAATCCTATTTGATATATTCTGGCGAGATTCCATCAAGGTCTTTAATAATAACATTTAAGTTCTTTTCTTCCGCTAGGAGGAAGGTGTGATATTGTTTTTTTTTTTCTTTAATAAAATTGATTATTTGGTCAGTCGATTCTTCGGGGGTGATACGAATTGTTAAGTAAATTCTTGGGCCTCATTACTATTATTTTTAGTTGTTTTTTTTTTTTAATCCTCTTTCAAGTTGAAGTCAAATTTCCGGTTGGCGTAGAATTATTGGGACCGTTCCGTTCTTTTTGGTTGAGTTACTGTTATTTTCCTTAGTAATGGGTGTTCTTATAAATACCTTGTTTTTTAATTATTTCGGTGGTTGGGGTGCAGGAAATTCTGCATTGTTTTCTAGCTCTTCGTCCTCGTCTATGGTTAACTCTTTTTCGGACTGGATGTCCGATGAGGACTCCTCTTCTGTCAGGGATTCGTTGTTTTCTTCGTTGCCTGAGGGGATTACCAGACGTATCCTTTTATTTTTGTTTGTTTTTTTTTTGCTCCTCTATTGCTTCTCCTTTTCTCGTTTAGTTTCCGAAGGTGTAGTTTGTTAACTTGAATGATGTTCATTCGGCTGAAGATGGTCGAGTATATGTGGGTTATGTTGAAATAGGATCTTTGAACACTTATCGTTGAAGTATTGGATTTTGTCACGGTTGGTATTGATTGTATGTGTTATGTTTATAGGTAAGGGCTATTTTGGGTCTCTGTTCACCAGCTTCGTTAAGCTCCACTTTATTTTACCAGCTGAAAATGGTAGTTTCGAGAAAAATGCGTTTAATGTATGTGTTTTTTCGGCTTCTTTTATATTGAAAAAAAGAGACTAAATTTAGTTTTCTAAATGCCGATATTTCAAGGACCAGTTATCCTCTTCCTCAGTGAGTTTTAGTCTTTATTCGGTCAACGTATAAGTTTGGAATTGGGATCCTTCAAGCTTATAAACGATGAGGGAGGACGATGTGTTAGAGGTTGGGTTTTCATGTGCATTTTGGTCCACTAGGTCGAAGAAGGTTATTCTGAGTAGGGACAGTTTTATTGGGTCAACGCTGCTGTTTAGATTGTCGAGTAAGTGTTGGTATCAATTAGTTCGGTTCTCATGAAATTGCGATTATTCATTCCAGGTATGAAGGGGTTGTTTCTCTGTTGATGCATTTTGTTGAATGGAGGATTGCTTTTTTTTTCAAATGATTTCGCACCACAACTTCAGATATTTCTTGGTAACTTAACGATTATTTTGGGCCATAATATCCTGTTTTTTTTCAAAATTAGTCATGGAGCATGTATTGCTGTGGAGGTGCTCAGCACCTTTGCTCCCTTTATATGGGTTAAATATCGTTATCGTTCTTTTGTAGAAAACGAAGCTTGTGTAGAGAAGAGTTGGTCTGTTTTTTGCCGCAAATAATGACAGCCTGGTCCTATGGAGAGAGAAAGATGTCGGTGAGAAAGTTGGTCCTTGGGGAACTCCAGCTTCGATTGGTCGTTCGCTTGAATTGTGCTTATCTATTTAGACTACGAAGGATTTGTTTTTTTAGATATGATTGTATTATGTTCGTGATTGGAGTCCTTAGCTCGCTTTCAAATCCTCTTTGATATATTCTGGCGAGATTCCATCAAGGTTGTTAATAATAACGTTTAAGTTCTTTTCTTCTGATAGGAGGAAGGTGTGATATTATATATTTTTTTCTTTAATAAAATAGATTATTTGGTCAGTCGATTCTTCGGGGGTGATATTGAATTGAAAGTAAATTCTTGGGCCTCATTACTCTCATTACGTGTGGCTAAAAAAAATATATAAATTACATTCGTAACCGAAATCGTGTCGCAAATCTCGCTACTAGCCTTAGCAGAATCCTCGGAGGATTCGCTGCTGACCACACACGACGTAGGAGCCAGAAAATTTTATAATTTGAATTTGCGGGTATTGCAAAGCCCCCAGCAGAATCTTAGGAGGATTCGCTGCTGACCTCAATTCGTGTGAGTCAGAGTTCGCGATATTGCAGTTAACGTGTGTGCCCTTAACGACGTGTGTGTCAGCGAACGCGACGGGACGCCGAGCAAATAAGGCTAATAATATAATAATAATAATCTAAAAGTAAAAATTAGTGACATTCATCATGAAGTAACGATATGGACCAGCTATGGGGTAAGTGCGATTTTTCCTTTGACAATATATTTTATATTCAAATAATTTTACTATAATTTATTTAAATTTTACGAGGCATAGAAATTTGTTAATCATTTCTACACTGATGGAAAGTATGGATAATTTGTAGGTTCATAATGGTGGAAATTTTCATGGTGGATAGTACCACTTGTTTGGAGAAAATTGGCAATTTATCTTTTACCTGAAATAAATAATACTTGCCTTTTCCATTCGCTTGTACTATTCAATAGCTTGCAAACACTACTTGCTCATTTTATCAGTGCTAATAAGTCTCCTTGCTAGCACTGATGAAGGGATGAGGGATATTTCAGGAATCAGTTTTTGTCCGGAGAGAGGAGGAGATATTTCGGGAATCACTTTTTCCCTTCATCAGTGCTAACTAGAACCCCAGAGTATGCAGGCCTTATTGTGCGAGCCGATCATATTTACCTGGTTGGACCTAAGTGCGTTGATTGCCGTTTCGTTGTCGGTCAAAATAGCAACGTTCTGTCCACTGTAGTTCTTTTTTAGATTAAAGGAGGCACATCTGTCTGTTGCGTATATTTCCGTCTGGAATATTCTAGTGTGCTTACCCATTGGCTCCAAGCACATTTTCATTGGACCAACGACCCCGACACCCGTTCCCTCTGCTGTGAGGGGTCCATCTTGCGACTTTCCCTTAACAGTGTACGAAGTAATCAGTTGCTGGTTTTAGTCGTATGGTACAGCCACGTTCTCCCGGTTTGCCTTATTACACTAACATGCTTCAAACTTTTTATTGAAGTGAAACCTTGTTGTCATGTTATCCCATGGTATCAATAATTCGGAGTATCGGCTAGAAAAAATTTCAATCTTCCTTTGATCAAGGCAACTGCCTGCCTCATTGATACCCCCGGCCATCCTGAAGATCGCCCTCCTTGCCTGCATCTGTATGTGCAGATGGAGAGGGGTTAAATCCAGAAGGACATCCAGGGATGCCTTTGGACATGTCCTAATTGCTCCACTGATGCGCACGCAAGCCAATCTTTGGAGCTTGTGTAATACTCTGGCTTGTGTGATGAGTTCAGCTCTTTCTGCCCAGATTACCACCCCATAGGTAATCACTGGCCTTACTATTGCATTGTATATCCATCTTCGGGGTGCAGCCCCATTTTATTCCTTCTATGGGCCTGCAATTCATTAGAGCCTTCGTAGCTTTTCGTCATGTGTCCTCCATAGTAATTTTTGGTCTAGCGTAATGCCCAAATATTTCACCTCTGTTTCTCATTTCACCTCCATGCCATGTAACCTTATGGCTCTCAGGCGATCAAGCTTACGTTTCCTAGTGAATGGTATTATGGTGGTTTTGGCTGGATTGATACGAAGTCTCACCTTTCTGCACCAGGCATTAGTAATCCTTAATCCAGTTTAGATTCATCACATAGGGTATCTTCATATTTGCCCCTACAGATTAAAACAATGTCGTCCGCGTAATCCTGGACTTGTATTTCAGTATTTGTTAGCACGTCCAGGAGTTCATCCACTACCATACTCAGCGGCGATAGTACCCCGCCCTGTGGACAGATTTGTACCTGTCGGTACTTCTATTTGTCTCCTTTCTAACATTTTGCCCATCCAGAGGATATTTCCCTGTCTTTGGCTACAACCTTGTAAAGCCTGGTTGCTTCTGTGATCTGTTCGATCCCTTCACAGAATTCCCTGAAGCTGTTCCGTTTTGCTTCCCTGATCGCGTTGCTATGCGCAGTCAGTGTATTTTTGTACCTCTGCCAGTCCCCGGTTTGTTTTGCCCGGTTGAAGAGTTTTCGTGCCTCTGTTCTCATTCTGGCCAGGTTCTTGTTCCACCATGGTACATCCCTTGATGACTTAACTGTCTTACCTGGACAGCTGGCCTCATATGCGTTGGCATCGCAGCCGAGGAGAAGTGGTAATGCCTCCTTCTCACAGTACTTCACCAGTTTTGCGACTTCTTCCGGTGGAGCCCGAATTCCGTCTCCTGGGAATTATCCCGATGCCACGACTGCCTCTCGAGTGCTCCTCCCGGCTTCCATTGAGACTTGGATAGTTACAAGGTCCCCAGTTAAGAACTCTGAAAGACATATGTATTTTAAATTACGTTTAAGAATTATGCAAGCTCTTGGTTTTTCACAAGAGGAGTCCCAAATTACCTGCATGCTTCCTCTTTGCAGATGGCGAATTTGCCCCCGGTACACCCAGGGCTCCTGAGCCAGCATTATTCCAATGTTCTCCTTGGAACTTGCCCTTGCAATTACCATAGATGCAACTTGGTGGAGAATGGTGGTTGGATGGTGGAGGTTTATCTGGGCTATCTTAGTCCTGGCCATTGGCTCCGTTATTGTTTGTAGCACGGTAAAGTCTAATTTGCTCACTGAGGCGACCAGGTATCAGTGAGGCTCCGTTCGTATACAGTCCGTTACCCCCGACTGCAAACTATCCAATGGGCACGCTTCGCATGACACTCTGGATTGGGGGAGGTGTTTTTCGACTCCGCAGTCTAAATTCGTAACGTTTTGTTAATAGTAGGGTCACCTCGTACAGGGTGTGGCTATCACCACTCACTAACGGTCTTGGTAGACACACACCGCTCCAGAGGAGAGATAGGTTGGCCTCAGAGAGCTATGTTCCGCGTCAGTCTATCCTGCAGTGCACTGCTTGATCGCCAATGCTTAGTAGCACGACAGGCAATGCTTCCGTCCATTAGCTATTATGACATCTTATTGCTGCTTTGAGCTGACGGTAAAAACGCTCAATCATGCCATTAGCTGCCAGATGGTATGTTGTAGATTCAAACTGCCTTCCTTGATCTGTGGTGATCCGAAGTGGTATGCCGAACCTGGAGATCTATGTGTCAAGGAGCGCTTTGGTAACTACTGCTGCTAACTGGTGCCACTTCCGGATGGTATCAGTAGATATATCACACCATAACTTGCAGCTGACCTCCTTTGATGTAAGTGGTATTTTTTTCTTTATTAGTTAGGTTAGGTATTTGATGGCTGGTGCTGATCTTGTATTCCTCAAATTTTTATTATGATAAAAGGGTCGATCAAATGCAATAAAAGGTCCTCCCCAGAATAAATAGGACTGACCTACAAAGAGAGTGGATTTTCTAGTACAAATGGTCTGCCACCTGGGGTATATATTCCATTGCATATGGGTGGTGCAGTTTATACCTGTTGCCAGGTTCAGCGGTCTCTATTAGAATGTGCGCTGGGACGCCACTCACACGACGGTTGTCTAATGGTTATCCAGGACTACCACTGGGACCCGAGTTCAAGACGATCTGGAACTTTACCTTGTGTATCTCAACCCTTGGCAACGTAGCAGTGTCATTTGGCAAACGAATCGTGCGTCATGTCTGTATTTAACAGCGTCTTCCAGTATAAGTGCTTTACTCTCTTAGCAATTCATTTCGAGGTATTCCTTAAAAAGCAGAGCCACTTTTTCACCCGCTAGTAGATAACGTCTTTATTTCTCGCATCTTATTTTTTTAAATTCCATAGAACAACCATTGAAATGAAAATTTTTCTTTACGTCCACAATAGCTTAAACGGAAATAAAAAGAACTCCTCTATCGTATCACTTGTCTTATTTCATGACAGGTCATAAAATAACACTTAACTCTGAGATTTTTTCTTTAATAGCCGCTTTATTCATTTTATAGAATGTTTACAAAGCCAACATCATAGTCCATAGTCGCTGGAGTAGCGAGTAACTCTCTATGTCCTTCCCAAGAGTGAGGTTCGCCCTTTGCTCTTTCCTGCTATTTAATAAACTGCTCTTTAGGGTGGTCTTCGCCCACGCATAATGTTGAGACATGAATTTCAACGATAACTTAACCACAACCATCACAATTGTGACAAGACTTTACGACAATTTTCTCGACTCATAGGAGATTTTGAATCACCGCAGGAGTCAGATACCATTCGGTAATACTAATATGTACCAGTGCGTTATCATATAACAGGAGCACATAGAAGACCAAATGAAGGCTTTCTGCTTTGGGAAGGACATCCGCTTGGTTCCCTCATTGCAAGGACAGAATTTAATAGGAAAATGGTTAGGGGCAATAAAGGAGCTGATGAGATATATATGTATGTGATTTGTATGAGCTCGAGGCTCTTGTTTTTGGGGATATTGTTTGCCTATTCGTATTATTCTCAATTTTTGAAGTGTGTAAATTGTCATATCAGCCATGCGGATATTGATAGACAATGGCATGATTTTTGCTCCTTCGTTAAATAGCAGAAAAGCATGTATCATTTCGAACTCGCGCCATATGGCTCTATGGCGGGTCTATAACTCAACAAGTGTGTAAAATATGATATGGAAGAATAAATATGATTGGTATGATGTATATTCTCCTGGGAACGTTAGAAGCAAATGCAAGATTTTCACGAGGGGTTGAGAAGTCCTGCAGACGACACTCACCAAAGACGGAAGCTGCATGTTATGTAGTCGAACTCAAATGCCAGAATGGAGCTTTAAAGAACAGAGTCAAGTAGTTAAGTTAATCAAGTGGCACTAGCGGCAATGGCAACAGATGCTATGAAGAACACTGAATGGATTCCACAGAAGACGTGGATGGAGGTGGTCTTTGGGGGTCTTTCTCGGAGTGGATGGAGGTGGTCTTTGGGGGTCTTTCTCGGAGAAAATTTAGTTCGAAAATAACAATCAGACGTTCAGGCATTGTTTTATTAATTTATTATATATTCTCATAGTCAACAATAATCTTTAGACAAACAAATTCTTTCAATAACAAACATCTTATTTAAATATGACATCAACAATTAACAATTCTTTCTTTTCATTGTATTGTGTTCTATTATATCATTATAAAACACTTTCTCTTTTTTCTGACACTATTGCACAATCCAATAAATATTTGTTTTCGTATAAGCAAAGAAATAGAGAGTATAATTGAACAATATTTATGTTACATTCCTAATGCTGAATAGATAAACATTTCCAGGTATTCATGTATCCTTTTATTTGACTTTGGTTCATTTATATTGTTTCTGTTTATTCAACTCAAGCTTAGTTTTTGAGTACGTTTCATGGGCTCCTGCTTGGTTCGTTAAATTACCGGATGGGCATTTTCTATTCGTCCTATGGAAATCTGTCCTTTTATTAATAACACATCCTATAGAGGTGGCGATTGCGATCTGAAAATATGGAAAAAAGGGAAATGGTAATGTTAATGAATGAGAAAAAAAAAATTAAACCTTAAAAAAGCTCCAAAAACACATTAAAAATTACAAATGAAATTAACGCTTCCACAATTAACGCTTTAACCAATGAAATTAACACTCTAACAAAAGAAATTAATGGGGAGTAATTTCTTCTCTTTTGATCCATGAGGGGTCCTCGTTTGGGTTCGGCAACCCAAGCTTCGAAAATAAAAAGCGAAAACGGCTTCACGGCTTCGTATCAAAGCAGAGCCAAACCGTCAGACACTGCCTCACATCTACCCTAGGTGCAACGTTACTGAAGCGGTTCGCAGATGTCCCACATCAAGTGAATGCGGGGGGATCCCTCAATTGACAAACAGTTTAGTCGCATTAATATCCCAAAAGTCTGCTTTGCACCTGTTCGAAAGTCGGTCCAACAACAGGCGCCGCGATACCAACAACATTACCGACCAGGCGGGACTCTTCAGATATGTAGAGTTTAAGTAGACTATCATAGGAAGCGTTTCAGAGGTCTACCCCCGACGTGACCTCCATCCTCTGACGCTCTAGCGTTTCAAAGAGCAGGGAGCGGTGCATGACCGCTTTAACTGTGGATCCCCCCCTCTAAAATAAGTCTCCAGCAGCACATATCGCTTCAGCGAGTCTACTTCTGATGAGCTTTTCGAGCACTTCCCCAGCATTGTCAATCACACAAAGTGGGCGTTATGAGGACGGCAACTCAGGGTTGCCTTACCCTTTGCCGATCAGCGCAAGTCTAGCCACCTTCCAACGAAAAGGGAAAATGCACTCTTTCAGGCAAGCATTGAATGTGTCGAGCAGTAGGTCTGGCAGTTTGTATACCTCTGCTAGGATACCATCGGGTTCTGGCGCCTCCTTGTTTTTTTTATAGAGATGACTGCCTGTTGCAATCCTTTTATAGAGAAAGTGGGCAGTTCTTGGCGGTCTCTGTACAGACGTTGTCATCGAGATGCGCAGAGAATAGTGGCCGTACAGATCGGGTCCATCCATCCGTAAGGCATCGATTTTTCGGGTTATCCATTTGTAATCGAACTTCCACGGGTTCCTATTCACCTCGTCGATCAGATCTTGCCAGCAGGGAGCTTTGCTGTTGCTTATTGCGCTGATCTGGACTCTGTCATTATGGTACATGCCACTCGTCCTTAATTTCACTGGTTAAAGCAATAATTTAATTCGTTAATGTGTTAATTTCATTTGTTAAATCGTGGATTTGACTTTCAAATGAAACCAAGTACAATAAAAATTAATTACCATAATATTATTAACTATTTCCTATAACTTACCGAAATGGTTTCTTCTGTGCGCTATATGGTGAATTAGGGGTAAGATAGTGACGTGGATGCTGGTCAATGTTTCCATTCTGATCGTCATTATAGAAGTATTGGTCATTCCCCTGTTACATGAGGCCCATAGATATATTTGAATATGAACATTGAACACCAAACTCAAAATTGTCGATTCAAACTGATACCAACCTGCTGTTGACTGGCCGACATCGGTACCTTACATACTACTTCATGATGCTCTGTTTGTTGCTGCTGTTGGTGACCAGTTTTTCGAAAATTCGTGGAAGGTGAGCGATACTCGAAATATTCACGCCGTGGCATTCGAAACTCCGATAGGATTTCGGTTTGTTGTTGCTGTCGCATTCTTGCATTTACTTTATGAAATTTGGATGCATCGTCCTTACGAGTATATTGTGATGATCCCATCTTAGCACCGGTTGGATTGCTTGTATCTACTCCATAACTAGTTGTTGCCGGGTTGATCCTGGCTTTCGAATAAGAACGCAAGATTGGACTTGATGCAGGACTTGAGGAAACCGCCCCATCAGGTTCGGCACGTTGTTGCTGAGTGTGATTCGAATGATGGGAGTGCGGGGTTGTTTGTTCTGGTGAACTGCTACTGTAGCTATTGTTGTTTGTATGATTTTGCCAATCGACTGGTAAACTTACACACTGACTCTCTTCCAGCGAGAATAAGTGAAGTTGGTGACGTATTGAAGCCTTTTCACCGGCCCTTTTACGCTGAAATTCCTCCTCAACTCTGAATTAAATAATTATAATAGAGTAACGTTAGTATGGATATATCAGTACTAGGTATATCAAAAAGTTCATTACAGCATTCCCTGAATTTCAACCAAGTTGGCATGTCAGTCCATTTCCAGTTATTATTTTTTTACAAAAAAAAGATTTGAGGCCATCAGGGATTTATACCGAAATGGTAAATGTGTTAGGCACATCTGCTCCTTCGGAAACAATGGTTTATAACTGGGCTGGTGAATTTAAAAGAGATCGTACAAGCATTGAAGACGATCCATGTGTAGGACGCCCAAAAAGTGCATAAAATTCAGAAAACATAAAAATATTTTGTAGGAAACCATTACAGGGAGGAGGATCCCTGGGGAGATTACACACAAAACTACAACAATTCGACGGACTTTTTGATATACCTAGTACAGTGCTTACTGACCTTCGCATCGCCTCTAGTTCGCTTATTCGCTGAGCTTCTTTTTGTTCTGCCTCTTTGGATAATTTATCAGCAATTCGACGCCTTTCAATTTGCCGAACCGTACTTTGGAATGTGAAACGATGACTATTACGACTTTTCCGGTTGTTGGTCACTTTCGCGGAATCTATAGTTGGACTATCCGCGGTTGTCAACTAATGGAAAAAGATTTTAAATAAAAACTGATAGAAACGTATTTTCACATCTCATCTTACATTCTCAAAATGACGTCCTGCATTGTTTGAATTTTCTTTTAATTGTCTCTCCTCCGACGCATTCACCCAATCATTTTCGACATCATCTTTCAACGGCGAACTTGTTGAGGTATTCAGGCATAATGCAGCAGGAGATACAGCCGCAATAGCATTTCTATTCGTGAAATCAGTCTCAGGCTCCTCAATTGGCTGGTTGGGTAGGTACATCACATGTTTACCGGTTGTAAGATAGCTAAGGGCTGACGATGGATGCTTTGTAGTTTCTTGGCCGCTACCAGAATTGAATTGGTTGGTTCGATTAGATGCAACTATTTCAGGATTATCTATAGAATTTGGGGCTGATCGACTAAGTAACCAATTATCGTTCCGGTAGTTCGTATTCAACCGATTGTCGCTGTTGTTGTTGCTATTGTTCGATGGGCTAGAGAAAACTCCAGAAACAGTTCGTTTAAGCTTTTGTAGGCTACTGAAACCGGGTTTTTCCTTAGAAAAAAAAAGTAAAAGAACATTTTTCCTCAGTGCAGTATGAACTCATTTTCAAAGTGAAACCTACCTTTTCCTCATATAACGACAGCTGATTTTCACGGGGTAAAGATAAACTAAACGTATGGCCACGACTAGGATATTTATTTGCTGGTCCTACTTCTCTCAGTTTGGTTTCGCCGTCCGAACTTGTATTATCTTCCTCTTCATCCTCATCTAAATCTTGTTGTGGAGTCCAAGCTGTCAAAAATGGTCCAACTTTTGCCGAAACCAATCTTTGATTTCTCGGACTATCTACGCGTTCAGGCAAGCCTGCATCACCTGATATACCACTATCACCACTTTTATTATCTGGATAGATTGGATTTGGTTCACGGTAATTACGTTGAATACGTTCTTCAAGAGGTTGAGTGGACTGTGCAGGTTGCACGGGATCTACTGGTAATCCTGGATTCGTGCTCTGAGTTGCGAAAAAAGGCCGATCTTCATTCAGTGTTCGCCACGCAGCCGCAGGGCTAAAACGTGGTATTTCTAATTGTCTCCGTGGCAAGGTTGGTCGTATATGGGCCTGGATTTGAGTTAAATTATTCTCATCATCGTATGATAGGTTGTCTATGCCAGCTCCATGGATTATATGGCAACCTTCCTCTGATGACAGAGCCGATTCAGATGATTCAGACTCTGCACATTGGTATTTCGGTGTCGAAAAGATACTCTTTGCAAATTGATCAATGACTTCCATTTGAATTTTCGCAAAACTTTCATTTTCAGTAGCTTGGTTAGCCATATCAGTCAAATATTCATCATTTTGACGCTTCTCCATTCCAAAATAGAAGGATTTGGTAAGCTGGGGAATTTTCGAGGGCACAGCATTGGATGTTTGTTCATTTAGATGTGCGGAAACCTCAACATTTTTAAAAGATGCCGGTTCTTTTTCGTGCAGTTGGGGTGCTACCTTGGGCAAAGCACGAGCTTTTGATTGTACTGGCTTGTTTCGTGGCTTTTGTGAGCTAGACATTTTCGCTTCATCACCGTCAATTTTGTCAATGCTTGACAATGATTGTCGTTTTGTAATCGCCTCAAGCTTCGCTTTAAAATCCTGTCCGCCCGGTAATACGGCACTGGGTTGTGAATATTTCCGTAACCTACTCAACTTTGGATCGAACGTTGACATACGAGCGTTTTTCATAGCATCCGAATTATCAATGGATCGTTGACGAAACACGGGCGATTTATCTGGAAGTACTGGAGGTGAGGCTTTAATTGTATTTTCTGATTGTTTATTTTCGTTGTTTCTATTCCGCAATAGTGTGATATCGAAGGACTTTTCACGTCGGAATACAGGTGGTACGATGTATTTAGCTTTGTTGTCAGGCTGCTTTTTGGATCCTTGGTCAGTTCTCCCAGGCAGATATTGTCTTGAGGAAGATGATATTCTCTCAGGTGAACCGAACCTTCGCAACTGGCAGTCGGGCGCTTCTGGTACTACCATAGAGCTGTTAGGCGTCGTCCGTTCTGCAGCAGTCTTGCGCGATTCCGCCTTGGTTTTGAAAAGCCTTAGTTTTCGCTGAGGTTGACTGCCATTTGGGTCTGGGGCTGGTATATTTACGTCATTATTGTTTGGCGCATGCGGAGCCATTTTCTTTTTGGTCTTGACAATTTTCGATTTTGATTGTGGCGGAAGATATGCGCTCGTACTATTATTGACTCCTAGACTATTCCTCTCGTTCTCTGCATCTAGATTCACTCGAAGATCTGGCTCCGAACCAAATCGTTTAGTTGTTGAACTCTGGACTGCATTTGTACTAGAATGATTTCCGGGAATACCACTATGCTTGCTTGATTGTACCACGGGTGGTTTAATTGAGCGACTAGCTGGAATTCGTTCCCTGTTTGACCGGGCTGCAGGTCGTTGAACATATCTTGGTGATTCGTTAAGCGTTGTACGAGAGCGCTGGAGGAGTAGAGTAGGATTAAAAGAATCCCGTCGACCACTTAGGGTTCCACCGGAGTGCAAGATATTCCCATTTGTAGTCGGGCGTAAATTAGATAGCTTTATTGGTTCCGGCGGGAGCACTTTGATATGTGGTTGTGATTGTGGTCCACTACTGCTCCCATTTGAAGAATATGATGCAGTCCAATGTAATGGATATTGGTAATGCTGAACATTTTGTTGATGATGTGGTGACGGTGGGTCATGTTGGCCATCCTGTTGATTCAGATGTAGTTGCTGATGGTAATGGTGTGGATACTGAATTTCATCTAATCCTATTGCTACATTATGGATGCTTCCTGAATTCCCCATTGCATTACCTTATCTCTGAAATTAATTTCGTAATGATGAATATTGAGGTATATTATAGCTTTCGTATAAGGTATAAAAAATGGCTAAACAGTAACATTTCTGGAAGATAATAAAGAGTACTCACATCTGTAATGACTAATTGAGATTACAATGGTCAAAAAACCATCTTGGTGGCCGGAGACGACCAAGAGGGGAGAGCTATCTCAAGAACTTAAAATAAATGGCCAAATTGACCGTGATAGTCGGCCCCCAAATTTTGAAGCTCCATCAGCTTCAGCAGGCTCGGGAATGTGGGGGGGTGTTATTTCACAATAATTCCCACGGGTAGAAGCGCTAGCCAGAATCTTCAAGGTGGACATAGTGGCCAACGACCTAGTTACCCTAGAATACTTAATCCCTTTAGGTTATAAGTATCAATGCAAAGGGTGGCGATTATTGCCACCCCTGATCTCAACAATTTGACCTGGGATTTGGACAACACGGCTCCACTTCGCATTCTCTTTGCAAGCCTAGATCGCGACAAGTTCCTTTTTCAGGAGGATCTTGAAAGGCACCCCTTCGCTGCAAGACTGGTGTCTTAGAAAACACACGGGTCGTTTATCAGCCATATAAAACCCAATTTGGGAGTGGTCTTTAAGGGTCGAGAGAACGGGATACCTGTGATCTATAATGGGATGCAGCTAGAAATAAGAGTTCCCAGTTACGCTGATAGAGTTAGAATTCTGCACCTTGGATGCGTTAAGTTTTCGGGTTACAAATATAGCTCGACATGCGCCATTAGACTGGATCAAACCTTTGATATGGTTATACCCCTCCAGGACAGGTCCGAGTGAAATTACCCCAGCTAGATCTTAGGCAGGAATTAGGGGAAGTGACTCCAATCCAATATATTCCTCACGGCTGTGCTGGATGTTGGAATATGACTAATTTAATGTCCAAATTTGTTTGAATTCCGCTCCTCCCACTAAAAACAAAATCTCAAGAAGTATGTGAGTATGTGAAAAAGTACCTTCTAATGTGGCTTTGCCCCTTAAACCGTTTCATTTAATTTCCAACTGCACGACAAACTTCCAAACATTGAAAGTATTAAATGCAAATCTTATCTGATATTTTTTCTTCTTGCTCTTCGGATGGCAAGTTGATGGTTACCTCGTTGACCTGTTACTGCCGCAGTATAACCGGATCCCGCATGAGAGCAATGTGGTCCGGTCTTTCGCAAGTCCCATACATGTACATATATATTGGACATGAACGTTCAACGGGAAAGTGACAAATTTCACTATTGGCTATCGGCCAATTAGCTTTTTTTTGCCATCAAATTGTCATTCACGATACACTGTTGTGCATCAAAAAGTTAACATGAAAGGAATTGGAGTTAATTCTTCTATTTATGGGAAACTAAACTCCTTTTTTAACTCTTCAAAGAGGGTGGTGGTATATGCGCTTCCCCGAGTCGGGAGTTTCAAATGACCATCGGCAGATAATCGATACCCACTAAGCATTGTTAATGAGCTGCTAAATTTATCGTCTCAATGAACTCCTTTAAATTACTATGCTGAATGTGGCTTACAGTTTTTTCTTCCTCAGATACTACTGCCCTATTTAGAAAGCCCTTTTCCTTAATTTGGTTTCTTGAGTGATGTAGGGACTATTAACGATGGGGCGTTGGAAGGCATTTCAGTTTTATTAGATAGATAAGAGCTCCGAGACGATGGGACGTGAGATGTAACGTAAAGTTTACCATATTAAATCTACTCGTAATTTTTGTAAAAATAGTCCTAAATACGTTCGTCAAGATAGTGCTAAGAATGTAACTTTTGTAAAAAGATACTGAAACTCAGATAGTTGTTTACCTTCTGCTGCGCTGCACCTATTGCAAGTATTCTTAAACTAATTTTTATTGTACTTTAATTGTCAGATATTTTATTCAGCTTGGACATCCACCACCTTGTGGGAATTATCCCAGCGTTCCTGCGACATCCTGATTGTGCGTGTTCTCTTTTCCCGTCGTCGATTTGCGACATATGCTTTTCAGTTGTATAATCTTCGCACCTCCTCAGCCAAAATATCAATGGGACTGAACATTAAGGGCTTTTGCCCAAACTGATGCTGCGTACAGCAAAATGGATGAACACAAGCTAAACAATAGCCTTCTCGGGGTTCTCCAATATTGGGCATCGTGCCAGTTAACACAGCTACAACTTTCCCTACTTTCTCGCTCGCGAGTTCAAGTGTTCCTTTAAGGTCAATCGATGATCCAGCATGACGTCGAGATATTTGATGAAGGATTTGGACTATCCCACATGAAATCCTAGAATTTATTTCAGTTTGCAACTGGTCACCAGTACGACCTCAGTGTTGGGTTCCGCCAACTCTAATCCTTGTGCTAATAACCAACCCTTTATCAGCCTAACCGATGTCTCACAAGCCCAGACAACATCGTCTTCTGTCCGGAACTGATCCTTGTGGCACTGCACTGGTTACCAAATATTCATCTTCTTGATGATTAGCTGAATCATCAATTATAGCTGATCATATTACCTACCGCGCCGAGGGGAAAGCATTCCTCACGTTGAGGGTGATGATGGCACAGTATTTTTTCCTACCGTCATGCCACCTTATACCTACAATTGCTAAATTGACCACTGCGTTAATAGCATCGACGTTTGATCGGCCATCGCGAAAACCGTACTGTTGTGTGGGCATGCTTCCTGCTTCTTCTATAATTGGAAGCAACCTGTTGCATATAATACACTTCAGAAACTTTCCCATACTGTCCAGCAAACAATGGGATACTTGGGATATCTTTTGTGGGATGCTTTCTTTTGGCCGCAATAGCACATTTGTTTTGCTGTGGAAATAGAGTGGTCACTATTCTTTATGGACGCTTGACCTGCGGGGCTCTGTTTACTTTCAACTTAGCCATTACGGCTATATAGGTTCCTCGCCACGGGTTGGTGTCGACCTCTTGGCAGAGTTCTTTGAAGGAATTCCGTTTACTTCCAAGGATCGCCTTTCCGAGCTCTCTTCTACGAATGTTGTACCTCGCCTTTCTCTGGGCCTTTTCTTGCTCATTATCTTCTTCCTTGCAGGCATAGGAAGCCAGTCATCTGATTTTGTCATTTCACTACGGTTTCGATTATCTGTTATTTGTGCATCGTAGCGTAGAGGCATCACAGACTGGGACCATCTTTCTGACAATGTGCTCAGATGCTATTGCTGTTGATGTGGACCTATCCTTAAATATCTCAGCAAACATTCCCGCGTCAAACATATTTGCTTGGTCCGGCATGACTTTATGTCTCCCGGATGACCCATTGTCCTGAATTTGTGCGAAATCGAGTTTATTTGAACAGATATCGGAGTGGAACATATTTTGAGGCCTTGATTGCATATAGAGATGTGTCACTCTGCATTTTTCGAGATTTTTGGGTTATGTGGTTTCCAAAAATCAGTCCTGCCGTACTTTAAGTGTATACATTCCGACTCCTTACTCGCGCATTCTACAATTTACCTCAAAACAGTTTAGGGAAGTACTAATTAAGAGCTTTTATTTGATACCCCACATGACTATATTTGGTGAATTGGTAATTGGTATTTAGATAAATAACATCAGTTGCTCCGGATCAAAGGAAATGTTGAAATTGCTACCTAATTTGCCATTGCTAATGCCTATTCAAAGAAAACAAATGTCGATATGCAGCAGCTGGTCATATTTTACTACAAATATTGCCCAGGTTACCCCCATATCCGCATACCGAATACGTCAGTTTATTCGACAAAAAAGGCCAATAAAAAATCGCTAAGTAATCAACTAGTTTTTAAATGCGAAATAATCAAATGAGCCATTAATCAAGAATTATTAAACATGCATATGATTTTCTAATAATCACAATATCAAATTCGCTCACTTTTCTTTTTCTCATTTTTTTTTATTTGTTTTTGATTTTGCTTTTATTTCGAAACCTTATGTGGAATTAGAAAATTAATTAAAACTGAGAATTTATGATCAATGAAGAGAGAAGAAAGTAAATACAAACAAGAGTGAAAGTTGTGAATTTCCATTGATCTTGACGCGATATGAAAAATTTCGTCATCTCATCGATGCACGTATATAGATACATGTATTCGTATCTATAAAAAAATGTCAACCGGTAAATATGAAATAGTGAGTGACTAGATATTCTGGCCAATCAACCATTACCAGTCTCATTCAACACTCATTCACTTAATCATGGCAGAAGCTTTTTTATGTATTATAGTTTTCTTCGGTCTAAGGAAATATATTTTCCGGCAGAAAATGAGATAAAAAAATTTAGAAAATTGCATATTTTTTCCAATCGGAGTCACACAACACCACACCAAGCTTAACTTCTTAACACATTCAACAAAGGCAGTTTAATTCGCTTTTATTTTGCACGATTTCTTCGCTCATCGCCATTTCTCCTCATTTTTATGCCATTTCTATACCAACTTGGAATTTATTTAAAATTTACACAGAAAAATTCACTATTTCTTGTTAAGTAAGTGTTTTCTTCCATCCACCAATACAACTTTAAATATAAATTCCCTAAAAGAGAAACTGATTTTTAGTGATTTGATCATCATAATAAAAAGTGAAACGCCCGGTAGTGAATTAATGATTGAACTTGTAAAGATTATCCAGAGAGGCTACTTGGAGGGCACATTAAAGAGGACGCACTGAATAATTATAATTAGAATAGATAAGATTTTATGAATTGTTCCGTAGATTGATTGTAATACCAAGAAGAACCGCAAAAGTCCCTTATCCCTTAGAATAAATCCATTTATTAAAAATTCGTTCGGTAGGGGGTTGACCCATCTGAATCTGGTTTCGATGCTTTTTTCGGTCAGTTTGGATGAAGTCACCATTAGCTATCATTCTACTTTTGAACGAGTTACTCGAGATTAGCTTTGTTTTGAAAAGCTAGGAAACATCATATAATGCAGTCTGCAGATCCTGAAACATTGTCAGTTCTGCTGCAGTGCCCGGTGACGAGAACGAACAAGAATGACGAGAGGTTACTTCCTTGGTGAATGCCGACAGAGACACGGAGAGGTTATGTTCTGTTCTGGCTTCCGAATCGCGCTAGAGCGGTTTAACCCAGCACATGAGTTCATTCTCTACCATAGGAAGACAATGTAGGTAGGGTATTGTTTTTACGTTCTCAATAAGCAACTGTGAGGCATGTATTTCGTCAATCTCAATTCTAGAAAACATCGGCTTGGTTCACGATACTTTAAGCGGTGTCGCGAAAGCATTTCTCAAGAATACGCTCAGAAATGTTCATGCCCCTAAGAATATCCATCAAATCGGGCAATAACTTAAACTAAACACTCTGCTGGACTGCCTTTCTTAATCGATATTGAAACGATTGTGCTTTCAGGTGATTTCTACCCACCCTCCTCAATAACTTGATTGAAAAGTTCATCAAGCTTGAATTTTTGGTCCCAACCTGCCTGCGGAGCGGCAATATCATCAGGTCCTGTTGCTGTTTCGTACTCCTATAAATTTGCCTAATATCTACGGGGAACTTATAATAGCAGAGGTTGGCTGGCGGAAATCAAAGCGGACGCGGCGTCCACTCTTCCTCTCAATGATGGCTGCTCCCCTAGAATAAAGTCTTCAACCTGTTTAAAGAGACCATCTTAGGCTTGCCGTCAACGTCCAATCTATGAGTGCTCTCCCAGCTCGAGGACCATATAGGGGCCCTCATATGGTGGTTGGAGCGGTTTCCGGGTTTCCGTATGAGTATTGACAACTGGCAGCACGTGAAGAGATGACAAAGACAGTTTCAATTTAGCGACAACCTCCTATGTCAATCACAACAATCCAGTCTCCAAGAAAGTCTTCCTTGTCGAGAACCATGTTTGCAGATATACAATTGTACCAACGCACGCCGAAGTTTGATGCATACCTCGATGCGCAACTACCGGGCCGCCCATTTGGTGAGGTGGATGTCAAACGCATTCTAGTCCGCCCTTTACAACGCATAGCTTTCACGGTCGTTGTCAGAGTAACTATATTAGTCAGGAATACAATCATTTATCGCCTCATTATGGTCATCTTAATGGTGTTGCGAGATACCTCCATGATCATGCAAAGTATAGTCTAAGTGCACTCCGGCAGTCGCTCAAGCCACAAAGACTTCAGGAGCTCCGTTCCAATCTTACCTCTATCCAACTGCTTCATTTTCAGTACGACGGACTCCTCATCGATAGCCACGAGTACGTGGTTGAATCCTGTGGTGTCGGTAGCAACGTGAACTGGGCCTCTAGTTGGAGAAACCAAGTCTCATTTTTTCGCCGCCAGAACGGTGGCACCCGTACTACCACGGAAGTTATGGTTGATGGTTGCTGTGGCTGCTCCTGCCCCTACTGTTACATCAGTTGTAGTTGATGTTTTTCGTGGATGTTCTTACTCCTACTTCATGGCCCTGCCTACCGTTTCCTTTTCATCAGATGTCCGGTCAGTTGAGGAGGATATCAGGATATCAGCGATCGATATTGGGTTGCATTGATCGTGGGAAAGAGGAGTATTCGAGGGTATGGTCATATTATTCGCGCTAATGAGAATTCACACACACAACGGGAACGACCACAAAGGCTTAATACGCTGGATGGTGATTTGAAAGCCTTGCGACTGTATCCAGATCAAGCCTTTGGCCGAGCAAAATGACGCGATGAAAACGACCCAACCCCCCAAAGGCTGCAGAAGAAGATGTTTACCTTCAAGTTCACTTGCAGAAATTGTACCAGCGACTGAATGACAGAGTCCCGCTGTCTGGCCAATCTCATGGCTACTGGCGCTCTTTCTTGGTTGTGGGTGGATTCGTTGCGATTATACTTTGAGAGGGGGGACTAGAAATTGAAGTATCCTGCGGGTTTGTATCACGATACCCTGATTATTCAATAACGTACAAATGATTGGTCATTAACAGTAAATAGATAGTTACTCTAAACTTTCGTTAAACCTGCTTGCTGTATTGCCTCTTGTTCTCAAATTGGTACCCATATTAATTTAATTTTGGCCCTCTACATTCTGCATCTTCATTCAAGCTAAACTTGATCTTCGTGGCCATAATTGTAACTTTGTAAACTGTAAGAGATCCATCCATTAAAATGATGGATACAATTAATGAAAGGAGAACTGTCGCTGTTTCATTAACATCTATTTAAGTTTTTTTTTAAAACCCAATGATGCTAATCGTAAATCTCGAGATATGACTTGCAAATAAAATACTTTCTAAAAAAACACGTTCCACATAATATACATAATACATGCATGCTTGTAATACAATATTCGCGCTCGTACTTGTCCGAACTAGCGTGAAATTTGTTACGTTTGTAAAATATGTGTGAGAATTTTATCTAAATACAATGAAGAGAAATATCCATAAAATCCACATTTGTTAGATAGTCATGCTTTGTGTTGGTTGGTTGAAAATCGTAAAAATATGGCTTCAACATTTTTTGGCACACGTTTCTACTCCTGCAGAGCCTTGAAAGAGCGCGTCCCCTTGACATAGTTTAGCGCACACCAAGCTGTAACAACGAAGAGTGGATATATTGCCACTTTTCAGCCCCCGTCCTCCCTCTGTGTATATTCATTAAATGTCAGAAATGAGACCAGATTGGAAAACTGCCAATCGAGACCTTTAATTTCATACTCCACATGGCTATATTTGATGAAAAAAAATTGTACACCCCCTTTTGCAAATATTGGGACCCTTTTCCCTTAAATTCTAGATAGAACGGTATAACTCACTGTATGCGTGGGCGTTCACAGTTCCCACCTTCGCATCAAATTTAGAGTCAATCGGTATAACCGTTTCTGAAAGTGTTACGTACGTAACAGCGTTGGCGCTTAACTTGGGGCATTCCCACTATCTATTGGGGTTTACATCTACTGGGCTTGTTAGTATTAGGTTTAGAGCTCCCTTTGCTTGCGAATCCTCTGATGCCTAAACGAACTTAAGAGGATTTTGTTCACCAGGTGAACATCTTCTTGTAAGTTTGAGCTTGACGCTCAAAACGGGGCTCTTCAGTGGATTTCTCTGCATAGTCTAGTGAAATCATTGCCAAGGTGCTTCAGTAGAGGATTCTACATCAGAAGTAGAATGGACCTTGTCTATCCGAAGCTCAGGAGTTCCACTTTTGAAATGCTTGCCGAAAAGTTAGCTGAAATTGTTGACTCAACATTAGTAAATTTTAATGTCGCGTTTTGTTGACTTTGTGGGTGTCTGGTTTGCATCGTAGCTTTTAATTTCGACCGGACTAGTAGAAGTTGGGACGATGGCCGTGCCATCACTCCTTTCCTAGTCTGGGAGGGGCTAAGGTCTGCGATTCCGATCAGATTGCTCACAAACCTTGCCCCCTTACATTGGAAGCGGCGAGGGGAAAACGTTTAGGTTGTGGTGGGCCGCCATAGGGCGACCATGTCATTTGGCCCCCCCTAGCAGTAGCAAAAGAGTTTACTACTGTGTTGGTCAGGGAAGCGGAAGATGCCGCAGAGCACAATGATTTCGGAACTCTACACCGCGTGACGAAAGAATAAGTTTTTCAATGGTCCTGTGAAGGGCGTCAACGGTCTACTCATCCCCGATAAGAAACAACTGAAGAGATAGGAAGAGCATTTCACCATGTTTCTTAACCGTATCACATCCGGTGAAGGGAGTGATCGCTAAGGTCCCAAAGAAGGGGATTCGTTTGGAGTGTGACAATTGGAACGTCGAACAGTTTGATCGACAGAGAGCAGGCTGGTTTCCGCTCAGGATCCTCCTGCATTGACCATATCAACACTCTACTGATCATTTTGGAGCAGTGTGTGAAATTTAGACCTTCTCATCGCTTTCGAGAAAGTTTTCGATAGTGTGAACAAGGAGTGTATCTGGAATGCTCTATGTGGAAGGGACATTCCGGAGAAACTAATAGCTTCTATCAGAGCGACATATCATGACGCAAAATATTACGGGCTATATCAATACCTGTCTGCGCGGTATCAACGGAGTACACTGCCCTGACACTATCTCAAACGAAGAACATGGTCGTCGCACTGGCTTAGCATTCGTACGCGATGTCATTGGAAGACGGAAGTGGCAATGGATAGGCCCCATATTAACGAGGGCGACAATTGCATTGCGGGCTGTTGTTCCATGTACTGGAATATCGTTTTAATTTTACAATAAAATGGTTGTTAAGGCACATAGTTCCTGCCAGTTGAATTTCAAATTGGTATGGGTATACCTCAACAGAGAGACCACGCTTGTTTTGTTGGATTCCAGGCCATAATGGGTTAGAAAGCAATGAGGCAGCGGATGAACTGACCAAGAAAGGGACAGAGACCCTATTCTGTGGAGCCGGAAATTGGTTCATGGCAACTACGCTGAAAAACGAAATGGAACGGTTGAAGGAACTGGGCGAACCTACCAGGAATGGAAGAGTCCAGCGTGCTCATGGGGGGATACGAACTAAAGCGCTCGACAAACTGCCTAAACGTTTAAACATCGCCAGGAACAGCTTCCAGATCATAGTGGGTATTTTCACTAGAAAATGAAAGGGGAGAGCTTTGCTTAAGGAAATAACTCTGCCCACGAACAATTTTCAATATTTTTCTGAGGAGTAAAGATAGGTCAAGTTGTTTTTAAATTCCAGTAAAAAATCTGTCGTCCAATCTTTTATCGCAATATCTTTCATGAATAAATGTGATATCAATAGGAAATCGGACACGGATGATAGGAAAACTAACTATTTGACATCAGGGCGTTTTTTGATAGGAAACGAAGCAATCAATTTGTTTGAATGTCCTGTTTAAGATTATCTTAATTCCCTAGAATTAGATTAAATTGCACAATTCTACAGAATCTACTTTGAAGATTACTTACGATAAAAAATTTAAGAAATATAGTTTTTTCTAGACTCTATGTGAACTTTTCAAATTCATGCACAATCATTCTTATTCTTCCAACCAAAAATTCACCAAAAAAAAGATATAGTATTTACCATTGTAAAAGATATAAAGTTAGCGGCAAAGTTAGTACGGATTCCTGTTGCTCATAAATTGATGCTCAAGAGAACACCGAACCTTTATGTATGTTTTTTTCAGCTTTTTCTTCGTTCCAGTTAGTTGAACTCTTGGTTAGATACGATGTTATATACGCACATCCATCTTTTTTTCCGTAGTTATTCAGAAGAAAAAAAAATTATACACACATAGATACATTGCACTTTTTAGATGAACAAACATTTTGATTGCGGTAAACTGCACTTTGCATTTTATTTACTGGGGACAAAAAAAAATCTGAAGGAAGTAAAAGACAACACTCAGCACTTTTAGAATTCAGATATGTTATGAAGAAGCAATTTTATAGTAAAAGATAAACATTTAACAGCACATATGAAGTGAACCACACAAGTCACAATAGATTAAGTTTTTAGATTGTTGCGTTTTTATGAGTATAAATCTCTCTTTGAGAATCCAACCTTGAAAGGCATACTGAACACAGATTATTGCACTTTTCTTAAATATTAATTATTATAGATTTTCACCTCATAGAATTCGATGTGAACATTTTCTTTAAAAAGAAAAGAGCAAGAAACAATTAAGCCCAACACAGTTTCGAACTGCTTGCATTCAACGATCATCTACAACTGCAGTAACGCTGAAAATGGGTAATTGGCTTCAACCTTCTTGCTTCAACTTTTATCTTATATTACCTTTCTTTTCATCAACTTCTATACACTGATCGCACCACAAATACAACACAACACTCATATGTTTGGTACCGCCAAATCAGTATCTTCCGCTCCTCCAGTTGTCGAAAGTGGTGGGCATTGAAGTAGTTAATCTAATGCAGATCATAAGTTAAACTCCACTCTTAGATAAGTTCGTAAATATGGAATAAATTATTAAGATTGCTACTCTGATATTACCATTTTTTTTTCATGTGAATTTTCAGAAGTATCTTTTTTTTTATAATCTTTTTTCTTTAAAACGTTTCACGATTATTGGGAATTTTATCTTTGCAACTTCAGATTCGATAAGTCAATGAAAAATTTCACTTAAACCTAAATCCGAGTCAAATTGTATCTTAATTACAATTTCAGGAGAACTATTATTAATTTTAATTAATCTAAAAATAAAAACGCCAAAAACCTAAATGAAATCATCTATTTTCCCAGTGGTTATATTACAAACCACCACATGATATTATTATAACCTGCGCTACCTGCGTGGTTTAGTTCACCTCCGTTCATCGACATTCCTCCTCACCGTTCGCGACGCCGGTAGCAAGGGTGCTCATTCAGTGCCATGGATGTTTGAGGAATTTTACCTGTGTCTCAGGTGAAATCGTATGAGAAATCTTGATCAAACAACGACACAGATCTCCATAGAAAAATTTTCTTGAATGAATCCAGTCAGGTTCGGTCAGCGGTGACGGAGTGATACGCAAAATTTATTTAAATATGGAAACTTTTTAGTGGTTGAGTTCTTATGAATAGTTCTGAGTTTTGTGTAAATATCTATATTACTATGCCATCGCTTTACTTGAGACACGATTTACAATGTTTTCTTTTTCTATGTACCTTAGATATTGTCGGATCTCCTCATCCATGCGAATTAGATGACTCCAGGCCGTGGAGAAAAATCATGCGGGCCTCCTATTTCGGGCCTCCTTCACACCCCCTTTGTTTAGGCTTACACACCAATAGGTATGTCCCTATTCACCAACTGGGGTCGCGCCTGATGTGAGGTCTGGCAACCACTCACGGGTCTATCTGTCTGTCTGTTACACCCGATTTACTCGGAAGCGGCTAAAAAAATTGTCACGAAATTTAGTGGGAACGTTTGGTCTATGAATCCCTTTACATACAATGGACGGCAAAATTTTGCACTTTGTTTAAAGGGGGATCCCCATATATGTGAAACAGGGGTGTAATTATTTTTCACAGAATGTGGTCGTGCGGGGTATCGAATGAAAGAGCTCAATTAGTTCTTCACGAAGCTGATTATATTTTTTATGCCGATTGACGCATAGGGGAGTGAGGACTCGTTAGGCATTAATTCATTGTACCCGGTTGATGTTGGTGCATTTGGTCGCCTCCATATTTAATAAAATTAACTACAATTTCGTTCGCTCTCGGTGGCATATGGTTCTTATGGATCCATCGATAACAACGTTCAGATGAAGATTGTGGAACAGTTCGTGTGGGGTCAGCAAATGTCTGTTAGGTTTTTATGCTCAACAAAAATGTAAGACTTCATGCTCCTATGTATTATCACGATACTAAAGGTATTCCAAAATATGAGTTATAAATCAATGAGTTTCCATTGTGGGGTAACAGGAAAGGCTTGCAATTTTCATAAACAAATAACAAATTTTAAATAGCAGACATGGAATGCAAAGAAATAGAATAACATCTGCATGCCAGACTCGTTGTATAACACAAGCAGATGTTTTCCACCTGTTTATTGAATAATTTCGAAGAAGAATGCTTTGCAATAGTGAAAGTGAAACCCCATATTTGAAATGAATGGCATCATTCTCCATTGTTTAAATCAGAGTTTCATCTAAACGTCAAGAGGTGTATTAATTGGTTTTCGCACTTGTGATGTCCAAGGAATGTATTTTTTGGCAGTTGAAGTCGACTAAGCCCTAAATAAGACAGAGATCATCTTAAACCGACGATAAGGTATAGTGGGTTCAATCTCAAAAACTGGACAACCCAGAGACGTACCTATCTATATCACTATCGTCAATGCTTTGAGATGCGAGCGCTCAATTGCTTAGAAGATATTTTCGGTAAAAGAAACATATTGGATAGTATTAGTTTTCGACGTTAGATGGCAGCTCAGCTGTAGCTCACGCAACCACCCCCATTCACTATCAAAACCACGAAAACCAAGCTTTGTACCATCACTCCTCAATGACAATTGTTAGTTTTCTCGAATTATAGTGCTCATCTCAATTCTTCCGGATGACAGAGGGGTGCTTTGTGTTACTGCCCATATTTTCCGTGATATCAGGAAAATAACATGCTTGGCTCAGTGTGGTGACTACCAAGTCAAAAGATGTGGGCTTCACTCACACATACATAAATCAAAGCATCTTGACTATTTCGTACAACCTTTTCCAGACTTCGACGTTAGGAAGTTTATATACACTTAATCCCAACCAGAGAGAACACACTTCATGTCAAGGTGTGGAGGGAAAAGGCACGCGTTGCTCGTCGCTCCATCAATGTGGTTTTTTTTTTCACGTGAAACGAAAACATTGCATGTATTTGGAAAATTACATTGTATTATTAGTGGAAAATTTAGTGTTGAGGAATATATGTGGTGAGTAGGGCGATTAACTATGTTCGATAAATTTTTAGCCTCAATTTTTCCGACGGACGGGTCGTGATGTGATATTTCCATTTGAACTATTTTTCCTTCACGTTTCGTGATATAAATTATATTTATGTTGTATCCACCACAAATCGACATCTTGGCGGGCAAAATTTCTCTTCATTGGCTACAATGAAACTGGCATTAGTGGTACGGTTCTGAGCAGGACAGACTGATAAGTGTTTATGTATGTAGTGAATAGGATGGTTTTGTATTTGAATTTTTTCAAAAATCAGAATAATTTGTTGCCAAATAACTAATAGATTTTTTCACTACTGCAAATACGGTAGTACTATCAGCCTTAAATTTTTTGGATGATAAAAACAGCTAAAGAGCGACGCAGAGAGCTAGGAAATGTACCGGTGTGCTCGAATTTTAAGGTGGTGGTCCAGTGTGATGCTCGAAATTTCAACATTGTTTAATTATTATTTTTTTTTTTAATAAAAAAATAATTTAATTCAATGGGACCGCAAACTATCCAACTACTTGCTTTTACAATAATTTATTTATATTTTTTATGGAAAAACTAGACACCTATGAAAAAAGATGTTGCCCGAGGAAGTACTCAGTTTTCTGTGGTGGGCCGAGTTAAAAATTTGCTCCTATTATGTAGACTTCTCTTCAATATGTGGCACCTCCAATATTTTTTAAAAATAACAGAATGGCGAATTTATTATTTTTTTTATTATGTATTAAAAAAAAACAAAACAAAATTATAAAATTAATTATTTTTGAGGTTCCACTTATCAACATGCCGACGCTTTCCTCTCTGGCGGCAAACTCCCCGCCACGGATGAGACTTGGGGCGACCGAGATAACAATGAAAACGGCAAAGTCCTCTTTGATTGGTTCCAGTTAGGCCCATCCCTTAGCGCGGACATTAACGCGGCAGTACCATCCTGTCCTCGCCGACCTTCCTTCCTAGACGGCTTTATGATATAGTCTAATCTCTCAGCATGTGTCATTAGCTACTCCTAATTGGCAGTTCATTTCGACCACCATGCCATCAGCCTCACTATGCATTTACAGCAAATTCTCGACACCACCCCCTTGGACACCCCATCTATTGCCTGAGTTTTAAGTCCATAAAAATATAAGGTCACATGATCCTGTGTATCGGTAAACAAATAACAAATTTTAAATAGCAGACATCTGGCCCCGAGTCAGGAACGGCCCGTTCGCCTTCTTCTTTACTTCCCAAATTGAACTTGCACTCATCCGATCCAACAATAAAAACTCATCGGGCCCAGATTGTATCTCCTCCTCCATCCTCTCCAACAACTACCTGAATAACGGACACTTCTCTGTATCCTGGAAATTGGCTCTCCTAATACCTATTCCTAAGAGGGGGTGGTCAGGCGATCTCAAAGATATGAGGTCTATTTCTCTTCTTTCCAATATTGGAAGAATTTTCGACCGTATGCTACCAATTCACCTCAACAGACACTACTCCTGTATCATTCCACTTAATCAATTCGGCTCGAAAAACCTCAGATCGACCGAAAAGGCAATCCTTTACCTGCAAGACCACATCCTCGATCACCTGGAAAATAGGCAGTGCAACGTAGCTTACGCCTTAAGTCTTGAAAAGGCATTCGAATCAGTCTGGAAAGAGGGCTTGCTTTTCAAGCTAACCCAGACCAATTACCCCGTCCCTTTATTTAGAATCCTTGTAGACTTCATCTCCAACAGAACTTGCCATGTGCGCTTCGATAGATTTCGCTCCATCGACTTCCCTGTAGACTCAAGAGTCCCTCCCACAAACCTTTTAACATTTTCCTTCATGACATTTCCCTTCCCCTACGCCAACAGCAGCCCAGGTTGCCTCACGCTTGCTTTACTCACCAACGACAATGGTCCTCTCGCATCAGGAGGGACCCTCTTCGCTGACGACACCATCCTATATGCGCGTGGGCCCAGGCCCTCACTAGCCTCTCTCCCCCAAACACTTCACTAATAGGATCATCGCGTATTTCAGCCGGTGGGCCCGCCCCGTTAATTCTTTTAAGTCTGGGGTTATTTACTTCAGAAACCCCTGCGGGGACTGCCACTGGCGCACAATGCCAGAAAGTTTTTACCTTCATCTTCGCATTGCCAGCGGCACTCTCAAGCCAAAACCAAATATAAAATACATGGGAATCTCTTAAATTTCAAATTTAAATCCAATCTCGGAGTCAGGTCGTCTACTGCCCAAGTTTCTGAGGCCTCAGCTGCTTTGAAAAACCTTTTCTCTCGAGCCCTGTTTCCTGCCACTAAAGCCCTCTTAGCCCAGCATAGGCTACCAACGTGGCCGAAGCCCTTCAAAGCTTCGACAGGACGATCCGCAGGAAATGCACGGCAGTCAATCCTCGCGCAGGTGTATATCACTTTTTCATTATATATTACCTGGTCTAAATTAAGCCTGTCAACATCAATTAGCGCACCCATGTGGAATATATTGTTTCGACGTCTCTATCTTATCAATTTTTTTCTCGAGCTCCTCTTTCATGGCTTCTATACTTGGCTCCTCGGGAGTTAGGAAAATTGAAATTCGTCACTAAAAAGTTAAAACGCGGAGTCGCCGCCATAGGTTTTGGTTCAATTCTCCATAATTCTGCGACATACCTCCCTAATATTAAAGGAAACAACATAAAGGATGCAGACGTCCTTTTCAAACATCGCTGTCGATTCCTTTACCACCAACTGAGAGCCCTTGAAGATCACCCCTATTTCGGATGCACCATGAGCGATTTACGTACCTGTGATCCATTCCTTTAGACAGCACCAGCCTGGCAACCGACGACTCCCTCTTACAATGTCCTTCATACATGATGGACCGATGAACATCAGCCTGGGTTAATAAAGCTGCGATAGGATCTCCACTGCCTCTTCCTCAAAACCTATAAATAATACTTGGAAAGGACCCATCACCCCAAGATCCTAGAACTTATTCCCTTTATTGTCGGACTCGCTTAACTTTGTATGATTCGGTTAATTCTCTGATAATATCGCCAGTTGTCCAGTCCCGAACTGGAGATTTCAAATTATTACAATAGTTTCGTGTCTCTTGTTTTACTAATCGCTCGCAAATCTTGGAGAACCTCTCCATCTGCTGTGTGATAATTTCCCAATCCGACGTGAAATTCACAGAGGTGAGATGGCTATATTTGAGCTCGAACACTTTAAGCTGGAGTTCTCCACTCTCAACCATCTTCGACTCCAACATTGGTTCCCCTGACCCAGTACCGACTTTACAGACTAATAGGTGCATACATAGCAACATCGCAACATACGATAAAGACAATTGGTGCGCTCTAGTTCTAGCCCGTGTCCGAGGCTGTCGAAGAACATGAGACGCTTCTGGGGGCTGCTCTTTTAGATGGTGTTGTTCCTCTGAAGGTAGTTCCTTCTCCTCTTTCGGAGGAAGAGGGACGAGGTGATGCACAACCCAATGAACGTTGTCCCTGGCCGTTGTTTTTAGTCTCACCTGCCGCACAACTCCTTTAGGGTCCGGATGCACTTCAAGTACACGGAAAGTCTTCCAGCTTCGGCCCTTCACTGGGCAGCAGATCTACTTTCTTAACTGATCCAGTCCTTTCCGCCTCTATGGCTTTCGAGATTTCTTTGGGACTCCAGTATGCTTTCTACTCAGTGTCTTCTCCAAGGTGTCTTTCCTGGGTTTTTCCCTGTGCACTTGCACAGGTATATTGCCAAATCGTTCGTTTGATTGTCTCTAGGGATCGGTCATCTACCCCAATCGTGAGGAGTCTACCCTTGCTCCCTCACCTTGTTTCTGAAGACTCAATGATCGCGTATTTTGAGCGATTAGGAGGTCCATGAGATCTTCCTTCTCTACTGTTGCGGGCGAAACACTGTCACCATGTGTGCTCCTGGTATATCATCCCAGCACATGTTGACCGTTCTGCTCCTTCCCAGCCTGGCAATTTCGGAACTATGGTCCTAAGACACAGCAGTGTCCCTCCATCGCGCAGTCCACCTGTACGTGACCTTGTTGAAAGCATATCCCGGTGAATACAAGTTTCGTAGTCCATCCATTGCACATCTGCCTGGTCTTCGGTAGTTTCCTGCTCCTCACGAATGACTATTTGCTCGGGAACATTTTTAGCAGAATGGCTAGCCGAATGCCCTTGACCGCACTAGCATAGCTAATGGCGGGCTTCCTGATTCCTGCCTTTACCACTGACCTACCTGAACTTTCTCCCCTCTTGGGTTCATGTTTGGGTTGTTTGGGAGCATTTCCCTCTCTGCGGTTCCTCGCTTTCTGGGCTCCGATAAACTTGGCTTAGTTCTGTCTTGAACCTTCTTAAGGGCCTGGGCGATGAATAAATCGACAGTTCTTCACCTTCAAACCTTTTTGGTGGTTGGTTGCAACCTTCAGAATTATTATTTTTCAATCGATTAAACCATTCCTCGCATCTATTTTAGTGTTACCATTTTTACAAAAAAGAAAATACGCCAGCGCTTTCGCTTGAAAAACATCTTTTAGTTATTCCCCACTGAAGATCCGTCCGTCGCTTAAGAACAAATGTGATATTTAGCATTAAGAGTCGCACAGCATTCTCCGCGTTTATTTCTCCAATCGTATTACAGTAAATTGGATTGTTTTCTGGATTAATGAGTCAATGGCAATCGACAACGGCGATCATGTCTTCTAATATAAATGATGAAATTAATCAGGACGAGTCAGCGATAACTTCTACAACGCAGCAAGGAATCTTAGGAATCGAAGAAGTAATTACCGCCCAGGATATTTTTCATCATAATCCTGATTACCGTCGAATCAGAAAAAGTCCTATTATAAAAAAACGTATAAGCAATATCGAAGATAATGACAACGCTTCCAGTGGGAGCAAGCATACTGATGAAAATGATGATGGCGATGAAGAGGCAGAGTCTGATACCGATTCGGAATTCTCAAGTCTCACAGGGTTCTCGGAATTCTCTGGTCACGAATGGAAACCAAAGATGAAACCGTCACTATGGGTGCAAAGGCAGATGACCTCGGGAAATGATCCACGCGAAATCCTTTCACAAATTCTACCTAATGGATCAGTCATACCAGAAGATCTCTCAGACAGAACGCTTTGGCGTATACTAGCAAATATGCTATCTGAACCTCCCAAACGCCAGAAGCTACGTCATATTAACACAATCGAAAATGTGGTAGAATTATTACAGACCTGCAAAAATATCATAGTCCTTACCGGGGCTGGTGTTTCAGTATCTTGTGGTATTCCAGACTTTCGTTCGAGCGATGGAATCTATAGTCGTCTTGCCAAAGATTTTCCGAGTCTACCAGATCCTCAAGCAATGTTTGATATCCAATACTTCTCACGTGATCCCCGGCCGTTTTTCAAATTTGCCCGAGAAATATATCCTGGACAATTTCGTCCATCGACTTGCCATCGATTTATTAAGATGCTTGAGGATAAGAATAAGTTATTGCGGAATTATACACAGAATATTGATACATTGGAACAGGTGGCAGGTATTCGGAACGTAATTGAATGCCATGGCTCATTCGCGACAGCCAGTTGTACTAAATGCAAATTCAAAGCAACTGCGGATACAATCAGGGATGATATATTTGCCCAACGTATCCCTATGTGTCCTAAATGTAATGAGGAATCTAGTGTGGAACTTACTAGCTATGGAAGCGGAGATGAAAACGGCACTAGTGTCTTGTACAGTCAGTTGGTTGAGAAAGGGATCATGAAACCAGATATTGTGTTTTTCGGTGAAGGATTGCCTGAATCCTTCCATACGGCTATAACTTGTGACAAGAATAAGTGCGATCTACTTATCGTTATTGGTTCATCCCTAAAAGTACATCCGGTTGCATTGATACCACGCTCGATAGCACCGAATATTCCACAAATTCTAATAAATCGTGAGCGGTTGAATAATTTTAATTTTGATGTAGAATTGTTGGGCGATTCGGATACAATAATCACGCAGTTGTGCAATTTGTGAGTATAATTAACGAGCGAGATATGGTAAAATTTATGCAGACTCTGCTTGTATTTCGTAGATTGAGTGGTGACTACACAAAGCTCTCTGAAGGATCAACTCTACTAAAAGAGCGACATTTAAAGCCAAGTCTACGCAACATTAATCGAATGTTTCATGAAACGGAGGGTGCTGATAAAACTCTTCTACTCGGGAATGATGATACTACGGACACACAGTTATCTAAATCCGGTTTAGCATCGAATAGTAGTCTGGGAGGATTTGGTGATAGTGGCTTTGAAACTACTTCGTCTTCTATTGCTGGTAGTGTTATAAGTACTAGTAATAAAATTGATAGTAATAGTGACAGGAAATATTATTTTGACCATAAAGGACATCATCGTCCCTCTTCGTTAACATTAAAACAAGGTGATGAAAGCGGTTCAGATTCATCTCCGTTAAGTTCGGGTTCATCGCCAAATTCAGTCTTTAATCTTGTGAGTGAGGAAAAACCTCATATTCCACCCCCAGACTGCCATAGCGAGGAACTTCAACAATCTGTAATAGGCGATGCAAGTGAAATTCACAATTTTAACATAGAAATAGCAAGGAATCCGGGTTTTCCTAGAAAAGATAGTAAGGAGCAGACGCAGGTGACACCAAAACCATCGTCTTCATCACGTTCACTTGAAAGTGAAGAGAGCAGTTGTAATAGTATTATTTGTCCTGTAACCTTACAAAGTGCGAAATTATCTAAAGAATCACTCGAGGTTGGTATATCTGATCACCCAATTGAGGGTACTTACTGGAATCATATGAAGAGCGGCATATATATTTTTCCTGGAGCTCAAATTTCTAGTTTTAATCTTAACGATAGTAGTGATGATGATGGCGATGATGATGATGACCTTGATATTGATATCGAAAGTAGACGTCCTAATATTGAATCCAATAATAGTAGTGATGTAGAATCCCCATTCAAAATGGAAAAGCTTCTATCCAATGAGTATTGTGATTTTGTGTTAAATTATAGTAAATCCATTGACTGCGACGAGAATATGAAACGTAATAGCGATCAGGTCGATGATTGTGACAGTCCCCCTTCGAAAAAAAAGTTCGTAATTTCGTGAATGTGTGATATATCTACTGTTCCAATATTCAAGACGAACTAATAATTGTGAATGAAAAAACTGGAATTCACCCAAATTAGTTAGAATAATCCAATCAAAATAGCAATTGGGTTTATTTAATTCAATTGCTGTTGGCCATGAATTTTATTTAATAAACAAATTCATTTATTTAATGATTAAATTCATTTATTTATTTAATAAATAAATTCATGGTTATTGAACGAAAATCTACATCTTGTCTTTTTGATAGTATATCTCTATTATTTCTTTTAGTCATTCCAAATCCCACAGGAGCAATAGTTTTCAATTTTAGGCTTGTAATCTAGTCGACTCCTAAGCTCAGACATTATCACTTCAAAGTAGGAATAGTATGCAAGTAGAAATAATGAAAATTGTAGAATGAATTTATTCTAAGGAACCCTCTTTACGAAAAAGCTCTTATACTATATATATTATATAAGATACTTATCTGGGCTGAGGAGATACTTTCCGTTTGTTAGGAAATTATTTATAAAATTTATAAGTTTGTTTTTGTCTATTCTTTTAAATCAAGATAGGGAATCCGTAGGAAATGTAAATAGCAGAATATCAGAGAAAAAAAAATGGAAAGTGAAAAAAAAAAAATTTAAAATTTATGTCCGTCCGAGAGAGTAACACGAAGTACAATATTCTTTAAGGTGAAACAAATTTATGGAAGTTTCCAATAAACACTGCAACAGTAATTGAATAATAATCTCTTACTGCAATAAGTATTTAAAACACACAATGATGTACATTTTTTAATTTAAAAGTAATCCGCGAGTTTTTATATCTTAGCTTGTAATGAAAAATAAAAGAAAAATATTGCGAAAGAATATAGTAAGAGTTTGTTTTTTTTCGTAACACTGTACGCTATAAATTTAATTATTTATCGGTGACTACAAGGTAAAGTAAAAATATATATATATGTCACCTGATCCATTCGAGTGAGTATGACTCTACCTCGCAAATCTATACAATATATCTAGGAAAAAAAATCGCTCACTCTCCCTAAGGAGTATCATTGGCTGAAGTATGCTAATTACTCACAATTCTTGACCCCGACGACTTCCCATACATAATCAGAGTGAAAATTGGGGAATGGGAAGTGCAAAAAAATCAACCAATCAGTGGCCAGTAGTTGGGTGCACTTGGAGAGGATGGTGCCTCTCGCACTCACATCTGCATCGGGAATTTCTCTTCAGGGCCAGGTTAAAGTTTTTAGGTTTTTATTTGGCCTCGCACGATAGTCAGGGTCAGCTTAGTCTTATCAATACCGAATTCTCTCATGGTCGTGTACAGTTTTTCCCTGGCTATGCCGACTTAGGCGGCTTTAAAATCTATGAAAAGATAGTGCTTACCGCAGAGAGAAAATCTGATCTGTTGCTGATTTGCCTGGAGTGAAGCCTCTTTGGTATAGGCCAATAATGTTCTGGGCGTATGGGGCTATCCGGCCTAGCAAGATGGCGGAGAATATTTTATAGATGGTACTCAGCGGTGTGATACTTCTATAATTGCTGCACTGCGCGACATCCCCCTTTTTATGTATGAGACAGATAATGCTTCTTTGCCAGTCGTCAGGCGTTGACTCGCTCTCCCACACCTTGAGCATCAGTTGAGGTGCTTGGTGTAGTTGGTCGCCTTCATATTTAGCAATTCGGCTGTAATTTCATCGGCTCCTGGAGACTTATGATTTTTAAGCCGATGGATTGCACGGGATGTTTCTTCCATTATTGGTAGGGGCACCATTTATCCGTCGTCTTCAACTGGGGGGACTTACAACTCGCTGATATTTTGGTTGTTGAGCAGTTCATCAAAGTACTCAACCCATCGTTCTAATATGTCCATTCCGTCTCGCCGTCTGCGACAACTTCTTTAGTTGGTATTGACCTTAGGACCGAGCAGACAAGTACGAGCCCCTTCCTCACTTAGACTTTCAAGGCATCGAATAGCCTGAAATGATACTGATGTCATGCCATAAGTAAGTGTTCGCAACTGATATGCACGGATGCGTTCACTGGGGTCGTTTCTCCACAAAATAATCTGGAAGGGTTGAACAACTTCGTGGACCCAAATTTTCGTGTACATCTTTTCAATGTCGGCAATGAACACGGAGTTAAGCAATCGGAAGCGAAATAGAAGGGATAACAGCTCGGATTGGACAGATATGTTGTTGATGTTGTTTTTTCGCGCATTGTTTGTACCTCCAGTTGCCGTTGCTTGACCAAACTAAGTCGCTCTGTGTGGACTGCTTCCTGCTGCTAGTGCCTGCGGTAATCATGTGTTGACCTCGGCAGATGAAGCAGACTCCTTTTGGGCCGGATGTAGACGAACAGGCTGCCAGTGTCTGTTGTTGTTGTGACCAGGGCCTGGCTTTATTGTGCATTGACTCTAAAGCCTGGAATCTGCTGCCAAAGAAGGCTAGCAATGCCTCCAGGCAAGCACTAGTTGACATGGCTCCTAGGTTGTGTCGTGGAGAGTTTTTAAACTAATGGCAGTCGCAATTGTAAGAGTTGGCTAGGATAAGAGCGATTAAGGAAGGCTGTTGTTAGGAGGTGCTTGTTGTTATAACGACCCTAAAGCAAAGTCCAGGCAGCCTTATAATTAGCATCGAGATTGTGAAGTGCCGCATGAGGCGTTCAGCTTCATCCTGGTAGTTGTTTTTAGGTATGCACCATTTGACTAAACAAGTGGAATTTAGGCCACTTCAAAAAAAAACCGCCGAACTTCGGATCATTATTTCGGGGATGTTTGGTTGCGCTCTTCGAGCCGATGGATTTTCGCATTGCCGGCATCGAGCGGCTGCCAAAGCTCCTCCAATCGCGTAATGGTGCGTTGAAGAAAGTCAGTTTCAGAGAGGATTTTTTGAAGTAGAGTAGAGAGAGCTTTGTTCCATCGATAGTGATTCGATAGTTTGATGGATGTGAACGAAATCACGTCGGGGTCACCTCAATGTTATTTGCCGGGGCAAGGGAGCGGTAAGTTTACCGCTAGTATTTTATGTTATTTAACAAATGGAAAACTCTGAAACTGACTTGGAAAAGTCTGAAGTTAGTTCGGAAAAATCTGAAATTAGTTGGAAAATTCGGAATTTGATTGGGAAAATTCTAAATTAGAGTTGCAAAACCTATACCCGGTTTTTGCAGGAAGTGTAGTATTAGCTGAAAATTTGACGAAGAGAGTAGGATAGATACCAACGCTTTGGTAGTTTCCTAATAATATCTTGATAATTAATTCCCCTTCTTTCTTCAGTATCTTGGAGCATTTCTAACCTAGACGTTATCTACTATAATTTAACAGCCAATAACAAAAATAAAGCACAAGGAAAGTGTTCAACTTATTCAAACGTTCTCAATTTATTTTGAAGTGCTTTGGCATGCTCGCCACAAATACAATAATAGACCTTTAAATATATATGTATATATATATGCTCTCTTTTTTTCAAAAAATGATTACCACCATTTCATTAATATATATAGATTTTTCTTTTCGAAGTAATATATATATATATATAATAATTTCACTTAATATCGTTTCAAACATTTCGCAAAGGTGTAAAAAATACAAAAAAAAAAACAATCATATGAACCTATGCACATACAGCGTTAATAATTCATTCGTGATGAATGCGTTCCACGGAGTGACCTTTTAACAATGTGATACTTCATTACTACAATATCAAGTCGCCAATTAAGAATGAAAAGGAAATTATTTCTGGGCAAAGAAAAAATTTGTGTATATATTTAAATATTAGATTAAACATGCGCCCATATAGATATTATTAAACAATGCAGATTTTTTTTACTACAGCCGTTTAGTTTTTACATTTCTCTTGGGAAAAATCTCATCGATCGATTAATAGCTAACCCATTGATGAAAAATGATGAGGAAGCATAAATCGCGTGAAGTACTTATGGCGAGACGTCAAACGACGGAAAACTGGCTTTTAACAATTTCTCTCATAATTATGCTCATAATATCTATGAATCTATTTATGAATATCTTCTGCACGTCACGTGAATTATCATTAAATTCACGGTGGTCTATAAACCCATATGAAGGAGGCAAGCTTGAAGGAAGGCAAAATGAACTGAGTGCGCTTATTTTAATAAATATCGATTAATTTTGTCAGTTTGGAAAAAAGCATTATGTCTAGATACATCCACTACTATGCAAAAAAATTTAGTACCGCTACATATTTTCAGATGTTAAAGAAAATGAGAGCTTTCGATTCAGTAGCGCCCTTAAAAAACACCTTGCAAACTACCCACCTCGTTCATTTTTGCTAGGCTTCCGTGCAGAAAATAAAGATAAATTTAGTAGAATTCGAAATTTCACTTTAAACTACGATTATTTTGTCACTGATTTCTTGAATCGGGAGAGGCATAAGATGATTGGAATTCCCTTTCGTTGCCCATCGGTTTGACACCAACGTCAAACTAAATTCGATACCTCAACACAAGTGTTATAGAAAACTATCTTTCTATCTTCAACATTGTTGCACATCTACAATATATATTTCTTTTGATTTTTGATCTTCTAAATTTAAAGATGTTTTCTTTCTTCTTGCAAAAATTGATCAACAATTTGTCGGATCGGTTTCTCTTGCACAATATCAGGAGCGCCAAACGACTTAAGACATTGCGACATTGATTCATCAAGTGAGGTTGTAGCAGTTTCAATTGCATCGGTGGCTGCTGATGAAGCAGCTTCTGCTACTGATGAAGCGGCCCCTGCTGCTGATGAAGCAGCTCCTGCTGCTAATGCAACACCGGATGCTACAGCACCGGCTGCCAAAGTGCCAATTTGATTCGATACATCCTGCAGGTCCTGTCCCTCATCGTGTTTTGTTGGTACGATTTCGGTCGTTGTTATTGTAGTTTTCACAACTTCACTGAAAATATTACACAATATAATTAGTTAGATGGCATTTTTCCTATCCAAACAAGCGGAGAGTTTTTAAGAAGAATAAAACATCTCCGCAGAAAAAAATGTTTTACTTAGGGGCCAACATCAAAACCGGGTATTTTTTAATGAATTGGCCTTTTTAAACAAATGGGAATATGGGGAGCTGGATACACGTTTTTCATTGATACATAGCTAAAAATTGAAAATATTCCTTGAGTGCAATAAATTTCGAAAATAGGGTAATATGCTATATTGAGTCCTCACCCCCCTATGTTTCACCCAGTATCATTTATTTATAATTTAAAACACGGTTGGCAAACACCTTCGATTAGGTGCTTCAGAGGTACCATAAGAATCCAATGTCGAGCCCTACTTTTCCGTCTCTACACCTTAATATTCCTTGTCCAAACGTCCCCAATTCCCAACCATTGAATTTGAGCTGGGGTCTCTCAATATATTCACGAAAACTTCTAAATCCGATATGATTTACAAACTGAACACATGTTCTGGAATGCAAATTCCCATTTAGATCTGATGCCCTATTTGTTATTTTTTCGTGCCGTGTAGGCCGTTACACGTAGTGAGCATGCCTTTCTAAATGTGACCACTCACCATTAACGCAACGGGGACGAAAAATAAAGGATATCAATCAGGCCGTTGTGAGCAAAACAGCAGTACTGGTTTACTGAATGCAGGTTCACAATCCCTCACTATGGATGCAGTTTTCTTAATGCCTGTGCCAAAATTAAGGGTGGGTACACCAGTTGTAAAGTGCAGTTCCACCCATTGTGGCCACAAGGACCTCGGTAGGCGCTGCAGCCACCTCCATGAAGCCCGGAAACACATACTCCAACAATTTTTCTAAAACATATTCACTCTGAAGGTGGGCATGATTGCATGATTCTTTTACCAGATCCTCGATGAGTCCCTTTCGATGCATGCGTCGCGGTCTACAACTGAACTTAATTCGCGCAACATGACATCCATCATTGTTAGATTTGAACACCCGCATGCCTAATCTATCCAATACGCAGAATGGCAACATTGTGCAAAGTCACGAACGATATCATAGCCTGTACTCAGTTTTGTAGACCGCTGATTTGCGGAGGTCACAATAAAAAGTTCTGTCTAAATAGCCACTCATATACTGATGCCAAGTGGAGGGATTCTCACCTCCTTATCCTATACAGTCCTTTGTAGTAGCTTGCCTTGTTGGCTAGGCAGTTTCTCTTCGGGATACTTTCTCCGAAAACAGAAAACAGTCGTCTTTAGGGGAGGTAATGCTATAAGATTTCCACGTGCTGTTGATCTAACAAGTTTCCTCTCCGGGATATCACTCGCTCTTCAACCATTCAGAGAACGCAAGCCGCTGCCGGAAGCGTTTTTGGTTCCGAAAATCCCCATTTTGCTTGATACGGAGATTCACTGCCAACCCTGGTTTCGGCATGATATGCGCAATCGCCTAACCAATTAGACGGATTCCCTCCGTCCTCCTACAAGTTGTTTGCAGCCAGAGGAACCCCCATCGGTACGTATGGTACTAAAATCCTCACTTTTTCGCTAGGCCTCAGGTTATTGGGGCCTTAAATTATCTTAAAAAAATTTTCAATCAAGGAGTTTGCTAATCGTTTGTATTTGTTTTTTTTTTTGCAGTTCAAGTGAAAGCGAATCCACTTTTCCTCTGGAAAAAGGTGAGTAGCTAGCACATCCTTATTTGTATGAATTGGAAAGTAAAAATTTAAAAGTTTACTCTTTCTGAATATTTGCCTCTATTGTGAGCCCTCTATTATCTTACCCTATTACCGATGGGTGGAATAATGTGTAAAAATTTCAACCACATAAAAATGAAAAAAATTTTGCTTCGAATAATACGCGTTTAAAGTAAAGTTAGAAGTTTAAAAAAGATATTTTTGCCTCAAAATATGATACTTACTTTCCATCTCCAGTGGTGAATTCTTCAACTTGTGTCCTTGTTACTGTCGTTGGTTGTTCGTTGTTTTGATAGAAGATAGCTTCTACAATTTAATGTTAAATATGAAAGGAAAAATCGAGAATTATTACGAAAATTTATAGTACAAATGGTATATCTATTAATTTTGAATGATACAGTTTAGATGTTTTGATTGTTTAGTTCATTAGATGCTTATAAATTTCCAATGAAGATTTGTCAAACTTCAATGTATTTATAAAGTGTGTAGACGCATGTTTTCTGGGATTAAATCGGGAATATATAATAATTTAATTAATTAATTAATATTGCTATAAATTATTAATGCGGCAATAATATATTGGAGCTTGTTGTATGTAAAGATACTTTCATTTTTTGAGGCTTTAAATCTGTATGATCTAAACAAGGAAAAAAGGGATTTTGAAGACAACAAAGTCTTGGAAGGAAGGACGAAATAGTAACAAAAGGTGGGGCATGCTACAAATTATATCGTTGAAACACTGAGTTGTAGTAATTGTACGTTATGTTATTGAACCTTTGTTCATAAGTGTGAGTCTATAATCAAATGAACCCTTGAAATTTTGAAAAAAATACGGATATGGGGAAAACAACATCAATTTCTTTCAAACAAATTTAAAAAAAGGAGCTGGCGGAACATACGAGAAATATTCAGATGTTATGAGTACCTGTTTCATCCTCACTCAGTTCAGTTCCCGATTCATGCAAAGCAATATCAGAATCACTGGATGATCCAAGAACCTTTTGTTGAGAACTGTTTAATTTCTCGGACGCTTTGTATTGCTCCCTATTGAGTTTATGTTGATTCAATGGTGAATCACTTATAACACTTAAATCTGATTCACTGGTTAATTTTGGTGAATTAGTTGGTATTTGTGCAGACGATTGTTGTTGTTGATTTTGATGCCCATCATTAGTTTGAGACACGATAGATTCAGTAGCTAATTTCGGAAGATTATTCAAATCGGGAGTGCCCTGCTGTCGTTGCTGTATATCATTTTCCTGGGTAGGATGTAACTTATTTTCTATCGACTCCTCGGTTACTGTTGTTTCTTGGATTAGATTAGCATTGTTATTTATGGTTGCGGAAGTGGTAGTAGTAGTGTCGAAAGATGAAGACATCAGTAAGTCAGAAGTATCGTCTGAAGCCGATATACCCTTATTATTAATACCTTCGTCATCTACATCAAGCATCGCATGAGCGCCTTCAGGTTCCCCTTTTCTATCGTTGTCTGTGTTCGATGCTAGTAACTGCTCTTGCGTAATAGTTTGACCCCATTCGATATCGTCCACAGTTGGCCTAGAATGCTGCGATTTACCCATGTTCGTTGCCATTACTACAGCCGTTTTTGAATGCTTTTTTATAGTTTTGACTTTGATAGGTGTTGAGGCTTTCGTTGGCACCGGAATCCTACTTGGCTCCTTATCAACTTGTTCACTATGTTCAACATCATCATTTTTTGTCGATTCTTCTAGATCTTTAAGAATTTGATCAGCAAGAATCTCAGCTGTTGCTATAGCATCCTCTTCTGTTATTTTACTGGGTGCATCTATTATAGGTTTGCTTTCACTTTTCACTTTCTTATCAGCTCCTTGTTTTGAATTATTGATATTTTGGTGAGTTTGGAGAGATATTACAGAGAAATATGATTAAATTTCATATTAGAAAAACAACTTAAGGAGAGAACATATTTAACAATACATTTATATATTGAAAAGGAATTAAAGGTATTGGTTAAAATGTCAGACACATATGATACTATACATAAATAAAAGTTTTAGAAGAAATCAAAAATTATAAAGAGGAAAATTATTCAGTTCGTTCGCTTTGAAAGTCAAATATTCCCTTTTTGCTCATTCGATTAAAATTGGAAAGAAGGCAATGCCATGCTATATATATAGATACGAGGGCTGTTTCAAAAGTGAGGACCCCAATGCGGTAATTTTACAGCGCGTTAAGCTAGGCGAAATCTGGCAATACCGCCCTGTTCGCTGGTTCTCCCACCACCGATCCCAAGAACGATTGCCGTCACCGCCAAGTACCAAGTTTCAATTCCCCATCCAGCGCATCAAGCCACCGTTGTTTGGATGACGTAGGCCAGGACGCCAGACAGTTTTTATTGATATCGAATTGGTGGACTTCGGATACGGTAATCAACCATTTCTGGAAGACTTCGATATCAATGTCTGCCAACAACAAAATTTAGAAGTGTCCTTCGTCAATGGGCTGCTATTTTCACACCTCGATCTCCAACTGGGTTGAAGCTATATTCGACAGGAGATGCCACTTTAAATATGGGACCTTTGCAAAAATTTAACCTACTCAGACTTCCCGGGACCTTGAAGTAGCCCTTGAACAATAGGCCAGTGGAAGGCGCCAGGAGTTGATAAGATGACAACTTTTGACTAAAAGGGCTCACTAGCACTTGCACAGTATTGGCAATCATTATCGTCGATCTAACATCCTTCACAAAAGGTATAACTTACCTGGTCTCCAAGGAACAGAGTGTCTCTTGTTCTTCAAATTGTCAACCAATTACTTGTCTTCTTACCTTCCCACCATCTACAGAGTTCTACTTTCATACGTGAAAATTTGAAAATATCTTGATATTCATACATTGATAGCTGTGGAGCAAAAGGGCTTCAGAGGAGAGGGAGAGGAACAATTTGGAGTTGATACAGTAGCTGTGAAGCAAACTGTCAACCGAAAACGACTTCCTACATTGGTCAAGACTTGTCGAACGAAGTTACCAGTATCCTCATAAACTTCAGGAGAGACACCTATCAGACCTGGAATATACCATGGTAATCCGCTGAACTCGTTTGGGGGTTGGCCTGGCCTGGAATCCATTCGGAATCGGACTACGCTGGCCTGATACACATTGTGGTCGGAAGGTGGAAGTAGCATCGGATAGGTCACACATTAAGGAGGGACGAAAATTGGCTATGCCGTGCAGTGGAATCCAAGATGACCGACGAGTGGGTCGCCTTAAGGGCACTTAAGGATAAATGCAAGCGTTTCGCGAAGTCGTAGGTGGTGCTGAAACTCATTTCAGTTAACCGAGAGCGATGTCGCGTAGGTATGGTTGATGCGCTATACCCCACTAAGGAGTGAAGGGCAGTCATATATATTAAGGCTATCAGCGACGGAATTAGTCCTGACAACAGTAGTTAATTATTGTTTTCTCTTTTATAACTCATTTAAAAGTAACATCTGCCTTTCGAGATATTTGACTTGAAAGTGTATTGTAGTGACTGTCCAACTTTTTAATTGGTAGACATATACAGTCATGTCTAGACAATGATTTGATGCGATTTTTTCGTTGGTTGGTATTCGACCTCATGTCGTTTGCCTGCTTAGACTATTTCTTCGGGTTTAAGCTACAGAAACAATGTACTGGGATCCAAAATTACCCAGTTCTGGTGAACACACTATAATTTATTGCATGCACTTATCAGCGTATTAATGTTCATTCTCTGTTGATTCTTACTTCCTTCTATAGGGTTTGTTAATAACAAAAGCGAAGAAAGATTTGAGAACTCAGTTCAGGAATTTAATTGTAAGTTAATAATGGATAATTTATAATTAACAGTTGGGATGAAAAGTACGAAGCCTAACACACAGAAGGCGCTACTAGTATTAAATTCGTTGATTTTTAGTCACCTCTAACCTTTGGAACACACGTCTACAAATTTGACAGTTCTCGAACTATTAGTTTGTCGGATAGAGCATCTTAAATGAATTTCGGGTGTCAATAAAGCATTGCTTTTTACCGAAAAAAAAAAATACTGTTAAAGCCAAGATTTGGCTTGATAAACATTATTTGTTGAGAAGTGCTCCGCTAAGTTTAAACGAGGCGAAATGAGTACCGGGGACGATGCACGTAGGGGACAGTAATAAGTGGGACAACCTCTCAACAGATAGCGTGATAACGCTTTCAAGCTTTCGTGTCCCAAAGAGGCTGTTACCGATGAAAACATCAAAAAAGTCCGCAAAATAGTTTTGGATGACCGCAATGTGAAGTTGATCGAGATAACTGAGGCTCTAAAGATATAAAAAAGGAACGTGTTGGGTATACGAAAGCTCTGTTCATAGTGGGTGCCGCGCAAGCTCATAATCGACCAGAAACAACGAGTTGACGATTCCGAGCAGTGTTTAAAACTATTCCTCCATAAAAATAAAATTGTTTTTTCCTATGTTAGCCTACGAACCCTTCAGCCCAACTTTTATATTACATATAAAAATGAAAGAAAGCACCCAAACTAAACGGAGAACACAGACACATAATGAATCAATTTGTGCAATACATAAAGCTAATATAAACATTATTACGTATTAAGCTTACCTTCTTGCTGAGAAAAATCTGTAGTTTCTGGCTGTGCAGTTGGAGGTATACGTTTCTTTTCAGCGTGCCAATTTCCCAATGCTGCCGCGTCAACTGGCGTTGGGGGTGGTGTTGATGTGCCATCTCCACCACCACCAGTCGCTCGATCAGCAGAAATGTTTAACGTCCTTTTAAGGAGCTCTTTATCGACTATGGAAATATATAATGCACATTATATGTGTATTAGTTAAGGAAAACTATTGCAAACTGCTTATAGAATTTATCAAGGTTATTTCGACAAATCGGATGCAGTACTTACTTTCATTATCATTCCTTTCCTCATTTTGCTCGACAGTATCATCTTTTTTTCCATTGAATTCAGGCTTTTCGTCAGATTTTTCTGTTACGTTATTAGAATTTAAATGTTTATTACGACGCAATGAGGTATCGCGCGATCCTGGACCCAAGTCTAGCTCTTCTTTTAGATTATCAAAACCACTTTGATCCAATTGCATTTTTGCAACAGCTTTTTCCATTTCATCCGTAACAAGTTCTAAATTAAAGACGCACTTATCGACAATATCGGAGCGCTTGATTTTGTGCAATGCCTGTTCCAGAGTATTGCCCGTTGCTTGCTTTGGTCCAGCTTGTGACATCCACAAACGCAACATTACCATCGCTCTCTGTGATGGTCGATCTGGATATTCGGCCTTAATTAGTTCAATATCTGCATCAGGTACGCCCAGTACGTGGGCCAATTCCTCCCAGTCATCACTTAGCAAGTTACAAATGTCCGAAAGACGTATATCCGCTTTTCGAATTTCATTTTCGCTGGTATTGATACCCAATCTGCCTAGCCCCCCGTTAAGTGTAACGCGGTAGTTCTGATCTAAGCTCCTCTGGCTTGAGTTTAGATCACGCCGGCTTTCTTCCACGATTTTCTCTTCCTTGAGAGAAACATTTAGGGTACAAATGGGCGTCTGAGGTGGATCACCTTTGGCGATTTTGGGGTCGTTCATAAAGCTAATCCTGCCAAATGGATCCTCTTGGTCCTTAATGCGAACTGTGAAAGACAAACGATTTTCACGGAAGGCGTTAAATTGCATGGTCAACTGTTCGCCGGACTTCATTATTGGAGATAGGTTTCCGATGAATTCTAGATAAATACTTTGTCCTTCTAACACCTCAACGTCTCGACTCTTTGCTACCTCTGTAAAGAATTCTTGCTGCTCAAGCGTTTTATCCTCTTTGTCGTCGGTCATGCAAAATACACTGAGCTTGGCTTCGGCCGCGCTAATTCGCTTGGCGAAAACTACGAACTTGACCATAAATGGAACCTTCGCCATGAAGCTATATAGCTCTGTAGCCATACGGCAGGCTTCGGAAATATTCCGGCAATCCATAAGCCAGAATCGTGCGGAAACAGTTGTTGTAAATGACACGCTATCCTTGACAAATGTTAGTGGTGTTGATCCTGTTACATCCTCCCAGATAGCTCGATTTTGCCCTCCGGTGATAGAGCATAAAAGTCGTAGGGTGGGTGCACTTCCTGAATATTGGTTGACCATACCCTGAGTATGAGCCCGAGGGGCTGGCATACTGAGAGTAATGGCCTTGTGGAATTTTCGACGTCTTGGCTCCACTGTAACGACAGGGGATACCGCCACCCCCTGTCCTAGGAGCTTGGCACAGTTGACCGGATCCACGGGCTGTGCTTGTAAACCAACACGAATTTTCTTTGTTAGAGCATTAGGCGGAAAAATAGCTTGCACTTGGGGAACCGCTGTTGATGACACTGTACCGCCATCTGGCCCGATTGCATGCACTTCCTGACGAATTCGGGAGACTACCGCGAAGAAATGAGGGAAATCGTGCGTTACAATTCGTATGATACGATTTGTATGTAAGTCTTCGAGTTGATTTAGCTCATTGCTTTCAAACGTTTCATTCAAGACATCACATACGGCTTCATCGCTATCTTGCAAAGTATGCTCACGCCATGTCTGTCCGTTATCCGAGCGAAGAATAATAATTTCACGCTCCTTTTGTCGTAGCGAACCAAAATGTGGGACTTCCAGAATTACAGGCCTATTTTTTTCACGCGAATGAAGAAAGCAATGGGTTTACCTTTAATTTTTTTTAAATTATTAGTGATTAAATGAGATACACACCCTAAAAATTTCGCTTCAACCGGTGATAACTCTAAAACTCGACTGACCAATGCTTCACCTTCCATCAATGGCGGAGGATTTGGTATGCGTTGTGCCTTAACATAGCGACATGTTATTCGCGTGGGTTGTGGTGCAGCCTTTGGTGGTACAATAACGCGCACGCCACTATGACGACATCCACGCATTGCACCACCTCGTGCATCGACCAGAAATGACACCAGAAAACTTAAAAAAGGATGAAGATATTCAAGGATTACAACATTAAAAAAATAAAATAAAATGTTGTATAATCTAATATTAAACCATTTCAAAATTTATGATGAGAGGATGAATAGAGAGTATGAAGAAAACCAATTATATCTGGCTAGGCTTCACCACTTCCCGCGAATTTAAATATTCGATTGGGTTAAACTATAGATATTTCAATTTTTTTCTAACGATCTGGAGGTGGTATCTAGGTTTTGCAAGTCTGATTCAGGCACGTGTCATTTTTACAAAAATTAAAGTGTCCTTTCCGGTGCGCGAATCCGCATTTTTCTTCTCTCCTCGTCCTTAGCTTCGCAAAACTCACAACAAAGGACATCCTCCAATATAATGGCCTGAGGGTATCAAGGAAGGGTAGGAACTTCAGAGGTCGCACCTCATTAAACATTTGAGGCAAGAGGGGCAATGATCGAGGATATGACCCGTCGTGGATCCAGGTGGTGCCAGGTTTAGCTCGAGTGTGTTCATTTCGTTAGGGTCACACGAATCTCCGCGTTTGTTTAAGTAGTTTTCAGGATTCAATGCGGACCCACGCACCGAAAAGGAAACGTGAGGGATCGAAGTGGTCAAAGGATATTTGACATTCTGATTTTAGAATGGAAAATTCTGAATTTGAAATTGAAAATCTTAAAATTGACTTGAAATCAGTTTGGAAAAATCTGAAATTGGTTGGAAAATTCGAAATTTAATTTGGAAAATTCTGAATCAGCCTCACAGACAAATCAGTTTTACATGTACTCATCCTCAGAATAAAATCTTAATTTTGAACGTGCAATAATAAAAATTGGAAAAAAATATAAATGGCGAGACGAAAACACGAAAGCTACTAGATGTTAGTATAAGCACAAGATAAAGGATCCATGAAAATAATTAAGAAATTTAATAAATTTAGTGAAGACAAACAAAAGCATCGCACAAATAATTACTATACTCGCATGTTAGTTAGGTGTAGTAGATTAAAGTTCTATAACCTTCGGTTTTCACTAGTTTACGCTACGACTATTGATTTCTTTATTCGGTTTTCACGGCGTTTAAATTATTATTATAAATTAGATATACTTATGCATTTTTGATACCTTTCCCGACACATTGGATGTATCTTAATTCGTCCATTCAAATTTTGAAGGTATATTTCAAAGCCCTCCAGTGGATCACCACCCCAACTGGATTTTTGAATAATAATGTGTTTTTCAAATTTGGTTTTAATTTCACATTGTTTGTGTATATGTATGGGGATGTAGGGTTCCGTGTCGTTGTTTCCATGGAAATTGTTAAATTACAGATCGACGATTGTTGTGTTGAAGATGTTGATTTGGAGGTGATTGCAAGCCCGATGATGCGTTTAAGATTGAATTTATAATTTAAGATTGTTTTTTTTTTTAATATTGTACATGTAGTTTCCAGTTTAAGATCATCGTGTAAAGGATTAATTATTTTCGTAGTAGCATTGTTCGCACAATTTTATAGAACGATGACATTTAAAATGTTTATTCATCCGAATATGTATGAATCGTGTGTCCATGCGGTGATCAAAACGACCGAAAAAGAATTGTACAACAAAGAAAAAATGTTGCGATAAAGTTGAGGACTATCAATTTAATTTTCCAACAGATTTTCATATATAATGCTCTTGTAAAATAACCAAAGGAAATTATCTTTTGGAGACTGTTAAAATATTTAAGAGAGGAAAGAACATGCGTTATTAGACTCTTTTTTTTTTGTCTTTTCCAAAATTATAATAAATAATCATCAAATGAAATTCTGCTTCTTATCGGAGGTATATCATCCGTAAATGAACCATTTAACCAGACACCTTGTTACTGTAGATGTTTTACCAATTTTCCCCGTAATTAGTTTCGACCTATTATTGGCTCAAATATTAAGAATCAATGATTTTTACTATGTTAATATATGTCGTTTTAACAAGCGTTTTTTCGGTTGAGGGGCATGTCAAGTAGGCAAAGAGATGATGCCAAGAAAGTATACGGACTCAACTTGTACTCTGCAGTAGGCGGAATAACAGCATTCTAGCAAAATTTACCCTTAGATATTTCGTTGGAAATTCCACCCTCGTCAAATGCATTTTGATTTCCCGGAGTGCTCTCACTGTCACTCGTTTAATTTTAAATTGAAATTGAAAAATGACTAAATAAATTGGCACTATCTGTATCCGCCCTGCCCCCTTTAACGCAACATTATTACCTCGGAAAATATGTTTTTGACTTAATGCCTGGGGGTATTAGAAGGATGTGTATCAATCTCTCCAGATTCGAAGCCTAATCAAAAGTGTTTTAAAATATAGTTTTTACAGCCCCGTCTTTATGACAATTCACCATCACCTTATTTTCTTGAGTTTTCTATCGGATATTTTCTGAGGATCCTTCGCAATTTTTTATTCCCCATTTTCCAAGCGAACCTAAAATTCTTTCTAGATATTTTCCGCTTTTAATTACTTGTTAAACCTTAGTCCACTACATCAAAGTTGATGAAATCAACACCGCTATTATTTCGCTCATATGTATATACAGTATCTGTCCCTCGAGTTATGAATAGTATGCCTGATCGCATAGGGGATGGTGTCAAAAATGGGGACGGGGTTACAAAATATTAAATGTAAGGAGCTGTTGGGTTTACACAATATTATGTCAGTCGATGGCATGTTTTGTTAATTTATGTTAAAAAATTTGGCCTTTATACTATCCTAGCGTTCATAATTCGATGGGCAGATACCGTTGGTTTATATATATATAATTTAAGCATTAGCAGCAACTGATTGGCAGCTGTTGGTTAGAATTTTTTTTGTATATGCTTTGCAACAAGAAGATGATGAAATGACATACAAGCCTTTTTTACGAAGATATGAGATAAGCATAAACATCGAAGATGATCATAATAAAAAAATTAAATATAAATAAAATGAAAAAGAAATGGAATGAATGATAGGCGAAAAATTCATTTAATAGCACTGATCGCATAAGTACTTACCCAACGTTAATAGGTTGCCGGACAATATTGACATTATCTATTGATTTGATAATATACGGATTAGATACATCAGCGTTGACATAATTACCGGCCACTGATGATTCATTACACGAAACTAGATATGGTTTGGATCATTTGATTTAATTGTCGACAAAAAAGATATTCCAGTCAACGAATCAATATTACTAACCATTTTTTTGTTCACAAATGCCCTCATCAGTTGTATCGTATTTCATATTATACGATGTATTTTTCAAGTCATCCGTTGCCATGTATTTATATTGATGCTGATCGGCATTATCTTCAATAATAGCCTCATCCTCGGAATCTGACATGAAAGCTTCATGCATTGATTCTGGTGCGCATACCTTATATTTCTCCTCCAATACTCCAGTGACTGTATTCGAAATGCTTGTTTCAGTGACCACTTTCAAGGTTTCCACAGCGGTAACATAGCCCAATTTATTGGCTATGCTTAAAGCAGTATGGCCCGTCTGTAGAGGAAGGCATCAATTTGAGATGCTTGGTCTTTCTAGATTCGCAAACTAAGTCAAAAAAATCGATTGTCTAAAAATACTTACATTTGTCAGGGCATTCGGATTCGCCCGATGTGTCAGCAGTAGGTTAATTATAAGGGTATGTCCCTGTTGAGCGGCCTGATGCAACGGGGTATAACCAACATTTGTGCTCAATTCAATATTAGCGTCATTCTCCAGCAGAAATTTAACCATATTGACTTGTCCAAAATGTGCAGCGACATGGAGGGGAGTATATCCGGCTTTAGTTCTTTCATCTATCTTTCCATTATGATCCAGAATGACACGTGCTACATCAGTCTTATCTTCTTGTGCACACAAATGCATAGGAGTCAAACCATTCTTTGCAGCTTTATTGCTGTCTGCTCCATGTTCCAGTAATAGTTTCACCATGTCAACATGTCCTTCCTGTGCAGCAAGATGTAAGGGTGTGAAACCTGATTTACTTTCAACATCAGGTTTGGCTCCATATTGAAGCAAATGGGTTGCAATGTCCATTTGATCCTTCTTGGCAGCTATATGAAGAGCAGTATGTCCATTCTTAGCGCTAATATGCGGGGATGCACCTTTGTCTAATAAGAGAAGGGCTACATTTTGATGATTATAGTGACAGGCGACATGGAGCGGAGTAACTGAATTTTTGCCTTGAACATCGATTGCGGCGCCCTTTTGTAGAAGATGTTGAACGATGTTGATGTGACCATACTTGGCTCCCAAATGTAGTGGAGTGAACCCCTTTTTCGTAGTGGCATCAAGCGAGGCATCATGTTCAATAAGAACAGCAGCAATCTCCTCCTGTCCCTCTTTAGCAGCTATATGAAGCGGAGTATAAAGGTCATTGGTCACCGAATCAACATTTGCTCCATGCTGCAGAAGCAACATAACAATGTCGGTGTTTCCCAACCGTGACGCTACATGTAATGGAGTCTGCCCTTCACGGGCTTTAATATCCACCTGTGCCTGGTTTCGAAGAAGTATTCTGATAATATCAGTTTGATTCGCTCTGGCGGCTAAATGAAGTGGTGTCTCTCCGCGTACAGTCGGTGCGTCAGGGTTAGCGTCATGTTGTAGTAAGTAGATGACAATATTCATACATCCCATAAAGCTGGCAACATGCAAAGGGGTCAAACCACTTTCCGTTGTAGCACTTATATTCGCATTGTTTTTCAGCAGCAGCTCAACAACTTTAATGCGATTCTTCTTGCAGGCTATATGCAATGGGGTGAATCCATTGAGAGCACGTGAATTCGGGTCCGCATTGTAGTCAAGCAGCAATTTAGCAACCTTTACGTGGCCACAATGAGCTGCCACGTGTAAAGCAGTTAAATAATCTACCGTAACGTCATCTACTGGTGCGTTATGCAATAAAAGGATTCTAGCAGCTTCATCATGCTCACCCTGTGCGGCCATGTGCAATGGTGCCAAACCATTTTTAGTTTTCGACAAAATCGGCGCATTATGTTTCAGCAGAATTTCAATAACTCGTTCATGCCCTGACCTAGCAGCACAGTGAAGTGGCGTTAAACCGTCGCGTGTAGTACAATCGATTTTTGCACCTTTCAATAGCAACAGATTCAGCATATTGCTCTTACCCCATTTGCATGCCACATGAATCGGAGTTATATTGTGCTTGGCCGTGTAATTAACATCTGCACCCTTCTCGATTAGTAAATTCGCGACATCAACGTTTCCATAGTGGGCAGCTATGTGTAATGGTGTAAAACCACTTTTTGACGCCACATCTGGATTGTGTTCGTTCTCAAGAAGTAGTGTAGCAGCTTTCACGTCATCTTTTTTGGCAGCTATATGTAAAGCTGGCAAACGTACCTTACCTCGTGAATCACTCTCAAGGAGTACAGCAACAACTTTATCATGCCCTTGCTGCATAGCAACAGCTAAAGGTGTGAATCCATCCTGAAAGAAACGTATTTTGTAGATTTACAGGAGACTAGAGGAGTTCTATAGTGGAAATAGGAAAGAAAGAAGAACTAACCTCAGTTGCTAACGATGGATTGGCACCTTTTGCCAATAAATATTTCACACAAGCGTCATGATTCTCTTGAGCTGCCATATAAAGCGGTGAGAAGCCAGTCAATGATTGTACATTAACATTTGCGTTATACTGTAATAGCAATTTAATGACCTCCTTTTGACCGGCTAACGATGCAATATGTAAGGCTGTATTTCCTTTTTTTGTTGCATTGTCAACTGCTGCCCCGCGCTTTAAAAGTTCATGTACGATATCTACATAACCATCTTTTGCAGCTAAGTGAAGGGCATTCAATCCATTCTGTTTCATTTCATTGAAAAGATTTTGCAAATTAAATAAAATAGTATTAAATTCTGAAATTATCAGATTATTATGAATTAAGCTCTAATTTTCGTATCACTACCAAAAAATAATTCCAAAAAAAAACAACCCCAAACTTCTTAGGCTTCGATATGAAACTTTTAAACCGTCTTAATTTTACTTGACATAATCCCTTCTTAGTTACGTGGCGGCACAGCGAAGGGAAGAACCACCAACTGCATTGCCGGTGAAGAGAACCGCGGCTGCTGTTAAGAGAGCAGGAAGGCAGAGTCCTGTCGGCTCAGATCGTCGGAGCCAGCCCCTAGCATTCAAGAAAGAAAGCAGCTCTCCCACCTTATAGCTAAAAATATCTCTGAGGTCCCCAAAAAATGGTCCACCCAGACACTTCCTTTGCAATTGTCCAGCTCTAGCTAGAGTCAGGTTACGGACTTCAAATTCTTTCGATGATTTTCTTTGCATTCTATCTCACAGACTGTACGTTACATTCTTGTAAAAAATAAAACACAGACAACTCCTTTTATTCCTAACTAACCCCATAAAAAACCAGATTGTTTTGATCGTCCTTTCTCTTAGTATAAAAAAGGTGCTTGTTGGAAAATTTTTAATTCAACTTTGTACTCACCGCATTGCACGTATTAATGTCGGCAACCTGTCCCGATTCTAGGAATTCAATCACTTTTTCTTTATCTCCGCTGCGTGCAGCTCTTAAAAATGATATATTAGCGTCAGTCGCCTGTAAGAAAAGTAGAATTAAGATAGCGAGTTGATTTTTCAATATAAACTTCGTTAAATAATTCAAGATTAACATAAATTCCATGGGCAAATAATTATTTCAACGAACATTTTTTATTAATGAATCAACATCAAAATTTAAAAGATACTTAACCTAGCAGGAATCCAAGAAAGCAAGGAGTAACGGAAATTAGTCCGCGAGAAATCTAAATCCGAATCCAAGGAGGGGTTTAGAGGTGAAGGCGATATCATATTATTGTGGCCCAACACATTAACGTGATTCAGATCCTTTCAAATGTTGTAGTTCGGCAATTTAAATTGTGTCCAGGGACACAGAGGGTATCGCCAATATCTTTGTCGCTTGGGGCATGACTACTTAACGCATTGCCTATGTGTGAAACAATCACGAAAGCGTCATAAATGTACGCCTCCAACGCTTGCAGAGTGGGTGGCCTAAGAGCGAATACTTTGTCCTTCATGACCAATTAGAAGTAAAAATTCTTGGGGGTCAGGTGGGAGGAACGGTGAGACCATTCAATAGCCTCACGTCGACCGCTAGTACGTCCTTGGAATACGTCATCTAGGTAGCCAGGGACTATGACTCCATAATGCGGTGGCGCACAGTCTTGCTGGAATTATAGGCCATCAAAAGTGGGAAGCTGCTATATTATTGGGTGGAAGTAATTTTCCAGCATCTCCAGGTAGCTGTGAGCGTTGACATTGCCGGCAAAGAAATAAGGGCCGTAAACACCTGCTTCTGAACTTCTACCTCACACAGCCAATCCTCGATGGTTTAGCTGCTGCTTCCAAACAAGGTGCGGATTTATGAATTCTCAGGAGATTGTGACGATTCACGTGTCCTGGTAAATTAAACTGAGCCTCGTCTGACCACAGGATATTCGAAAAGAACTTAGGATCGACTGTCAAGATCGCAATGCTGCAGTCTTCGGTCCGGATCATCTTCATTGAGGGCATGCATTAACCGTGATCGATGATATTGAAACTTCAATTTACGTCTAGCTCGTATGAATGGGGATCGCGACATATCCGTCTGCAGACAGCCTTTATGCGAAAACGTTTCAGGGGACTCTACCAGGAGGTCGGTTATGCGTTGTAAATTCTCTTCCGTGAGGGCACTCGACGAACGCAAATCAATATCAATGTTTCATTTCTGGGAAATCACAATTTTACAAAAACACTACTAATTGTCCTCTGAGTGTGAAAGGTGCTCTTGATCCTATAAGCTTATTTCGAAATACAGTAAAAATGGGATAATAAAAACTTTTCCTCAAAATATTTTTGGTAGATGCGGGGTATAGCACAGCACAACTGATTTAGTCTAAATTTAAACTATTATTATTATTAAATTTTAGAATTTTGGGAGTAGTTTTTCCAATTAAAGATAGGAAAAGCAGTTCAAAAGTTTGAATAATTGCCAAAATTCAAAAATGTATGACCAAAGTTAGGTTAGTACAGTAAATTTTCATTAAAACTAAGGAAATATTTTTGTTGAATTAGTTATAGATCGCTTCAGAAATTTCAGTACTAAATCGCACGTTTTGTAACCATGAAATTAAAGTTTTAAGAACTCATTAAAGAAGCGTGTACCAATTTTAAATGGATAGATTTTATCACCATCATCATCAGTTTGTTTTTTGTTTTATAGCAGCTTATGATGGGGTTAAAACAAAAATAGTCCTTTAAGAAAGAGTGACAAATCGATTGCCTTTTATGCCATGCAATCTAATCCACTATTTGAGAGTGGGTTACCCTAGAAACACATGAGGCTTCTCGGAAAGATCTGAGCTGAAACTCCTCGCCTAGGCTCATTTAGGTGATATCGACCAACATATGTATATCATTTGTTGTTGATATAATTCAACGATTAATATTTTTTTCATCTATAAATTTACAAATTAATATAAACGTCAGAGCATGGGAATATTATATCCAAATGATGACTTTATTACGCCTGTTGCCGACTTTCATGTGTATAATTATGTTTGTTTATTCGCCTGATTAGTATATTCTCTATGATTTCCTAAATATTTATTTTCTCCATGGCATGTGAGCTGATACAATTCACACTCAATAAATTCAAATATGAGATCATTCTTTCTCTCCATCGAATCTAATTGTAGATGGTGCTACGCTAAGTAGCTTCTCCATTGAATTTTATTTGCATTTGTCGTGTTTTATTACGTCTACCACAATAAAATTTGACCGCCATGCCGTTGGCTGCTACTTTTTCGTGGAATTAACACTTTTATAATATATACAAGATTAGCCCTGGTTCATTATAATTATTTATGTTTTCGGAAATTAAATATATAGAAAGTAATTTGTGTGCAATCAACATATAAATCAGTCTTGTATATTGTTAATTTTTCGTGATGACAGTATATTAACCACACCTACAAATTTCATGGGTAACCATTCCTCGCGATTCGTAGTGGACACCTCATTTACTCTCTTTAAAAAGAAAAACAATGTATACAGAATGACTAAGCTCATACACCTACTTAAATTAACACTGAGTCGCATTGAAGGCGTTAATTGTCTTTGACGTGCTTCAAAAATTGAAGAGCAGAAAGAAAAAAAATTCTCGAAAGACATGTTCAAACGCACATATTATTATTATGTTCCAAGTCACATTAACTTGCCTCATGCCCCCAATCCGAATATTGTAGATTACCGCATTGATGATGTCAGCGGTGATTACATGATATTAAATACCGCCGGGGAAACCATGAGACATGTTTATATTTTGGAAGAAAGAATAAATCGGAACGCAAAGAAACTAAAAGGCAAAAAGTGGATAAGAATTATAAAAACATAAATATGGATTTTCGAAATATCTAACATGCTGAATATATATAATCCAGGATGATAACATGATAAAAAAAATCCCGTCTGAAATGAGGAATAAGGTCTTAGGAAGTATATATAAAAATAAATTATTTATGGTCTTTTTCAAGGCATTATATAAAATCAAACTTGGGTGGGAAATTATTAGAGCCACCCATGAACAATCGCAAGTAAAGATCAAATAACCATGAACTCCAACTTTCTCAACTTTGGGCTCTAACTTTTTTCTTTTTGCGAAATCTTTAATAAATTTCTACCACAGCTTAGAGGATTCCCTTCCAAGCACAGCTGATCCAATTTTTATATTCTGATTCTAGGAAAAACTTAGACAGGATATAGTGGCAGCTTTATGATTTTTTTGGTTGGGTAGTTTCTGGGAATGGGTCCGTGAAAGAAATGATCACTTTCCAGCCTCTGCATTCCCCACTTTGCATCAGACATCAGAAATAAGATGATCCTTGGAAGGTACTAACCGAGACCTTTCGTTTGATAGCCCACATGATTATATTTGGTGGAAAAAAATTGACAACCCCCTCCCCGCTTAAATTCCACGTAGAGCGATGTAACTGAATGCGTGAGCGTTCACACTTCCCACCTTTCCACCAAATTTGGTGTCAATAGGTACAACCATTTGCGAAAGAAATGCGTGTAATCAACAGACAGACACTCACCGATATTAAGGTTGGTTCACTTTTACACAAAACCTTAAAAAGGGATAGGATAGGAGAGGGATTTTGATGGGAGGGTGGTTTATGAATGGCGTGAGTCGTTTTGTTTGGATGAAGGAACGCATTGCTCGTGGGAGTGGCAACCTGCTGATACCCCATATGCTATATTCGGAAGAATCAAAATGTTAGTTGTGATTTCACGCTCTGGCAAGAACTATGCCGAACAAGGGAAGGCTGTGGTATATTTGTGGGCTACTTATTGCCAGGGTGGTGAGCTGGATCTGGCTTTATGAAGCTAAAATTCGGTGTAGGGCATTTCAAATATAATTTGATGCCCATAAACTAAGAGCGGCTTATAGGAGGGTGTGTCCTGCTTTCAGAATCGTTTCAGCTGAGGCAGGATACGTCCTCTCGGGAATGATACCAATTTACATCCTAGCAGATGAGATGACGAATATATACAAACTCTCCTTTATCGCAGTCGGAGAACTTCGGAGGGAAGAGATCTGTAAATATGCACCAGGAGCGTTGGCAATGCTCGGGAAAGGCCCGGACACACAGGCTAATGTCTACTATTAGGGAATAGCTGGGGAGACAGCATGGAGAGATTACTTATAATCTCACCTAATTTCCCACGAGGCATGGATTATACACTTATCGCCAATATTAAGAGCGTCATATCTTGGGATATCTAAGGCACATTCAACGATTCCTCGTCAATGCCATCAAGTTTTCCATGCTATCATTTGAAAAATGTATACAGAAGACGCGAAATAAGTTCGGGTTTCACTCCAACGGCTGTTTCATGTTAACATGAACCTTTGAACCTTTCCTTGCATTTTAATTTATATAGACCCAGTTATAGTATATATCACCTTCGCTTTTTTTGTATACAATTTCTTGGATTTTTCTTTTTTGCGTTGAAAGTTTCGATTTTCATTGTAAATAATTCTTCTTGTTCTGCTCAATCGATGATTACTCACGTTTTACAATAATGCCAAGCAACCAGACGAACATATGGGCGGGACACTGATCCACTTTGAAAATGATGATGTGATTAAGCTGAAATTTTCTGATTTAGATTTTCCTCAAACTCGATCTACTAAAATAGCATCCCGTATGTATCCAATACTAGCAAAATAAGAACGTATGCGTCACAGTTCATCATCATCTCGTTTTCGTTCATAGAATGGAATTTTAAGTATAATTTTCGGTATAATTCGCACGTATATGGTAATTTTGTTGTTTAGTTGAATATGTACAACTGTTTTAACTACTAGTTTATCTGATACAATTAAAATTGTAGTACTCTGGCTAGTAAGTTTCCCTCTTTCCACTCTCTTCTCGCCAGGCCTGACTGAACATATTGTAAAGGAATAGCTCCGTTGGTAATATTTGAATTCAGCTTACGAATGCAGAATTTGTATACTTTAAGTTTGTACTTGAAAAGGATGAGTTGAGGATCCACATCCACATGCAGTCCACATCCCAGCGATGATCCGTTTTATTGCAAAATGTGTCTGTCCGTGCAAAAATATATTGCCGCATTCTCGATTGTTTCAAGGACTTTCTGTAGTCAGGGTTAATAAAAATCGGGGCGACGTTTTCCACTAAGATAACGCCTCATGTTTGAAGTTTGGCTACCGGAATTACCATACTCCCACGATTATCGCTCATTTTGGCCGCTTCAAGCGTCCCTCTTTCCTGATGTTTGTGAGAATATCGATAAGTGCGCAGTGTGCGTCATAATTAAATTGAACTTGTTATTGCGCTGGTCAGAGAAGCGGTGGTTGCTGTAGATTGCAATGACTTCAGAACTGAATCAGAAAAACCTTGCATGAGGTCGTAAATTGGCCGTTGGTCCTGGGGGGACGTTAACGGCCCAATTGTCATCTACTATAACGAGCAGCTCAGGAGGTGGAAGGAACGCTGCACTATGGTTTTTAAGGAAGGAAAATCATCTCAATCAATCGAGCAAAGCCACTGGAGTTGACGGTTTCCCCGCAGAGCTGTTCATCGCTGCACCTGCAGTTTCTCGACCACGCTGATGACATCGCAGTCAAACTGATAATTAACACCAACAAAATCGAGGTTTTCAGTCTGAGGGGACATCCCACTATCCTTATCTGCATTGATGGGCAGAGCATTGAAGGTATTACGCTATCCTGAAGTTGGTCGACACACAGGCCAGGTTGGCCGTAGACGACAACGAATTATGAACGATGCCGCTTAGGGGTTGTTGAAGCACTATGTTCCACCACGGGGTGAATGTCAATCATATTACATCGTATTTTAGCAGCTTCCCTCCGAATACCTTCCCTACCTATGAAGGAAACCATGGAGCATTGCAATTTGGGACTCTGTTGCAATGCTGACTGCTTCCTTATTACCCACGGGAAGAAACCTCCGAGAAGTAACTCTTAATTAACGCAGCTAAGCATTCGAAGACATCACAGGTGTCATTCATCTAACCCCAGTTGACTGAATTAAATGCATTATTGGCATCTCGCGTCATAACCACGCAGCACTTGCTATATGCCAAATTTTCGCGATTCAAATCCAAGACCTTTTGTATTACGTCCACCGTAGTATGGACTCGCTGAAACCCATATTGCTAGTCTGATAGAGCACCCGCAAACTTGCTCATAATTTCAAAAGGGCAGATGTTCTTTGAGAAACAGGAAACAGCAAGCAATCCTTCCACTACACATGATTCAAATGTGCTTGTAAATTACTTGGGCCTAGCCATAGGAGTCACTTTCAGAACCATGTTAGGAATTCTATCCAATTCTAAAGTTTTCTTATCTACAATATTTCCGCCAATTCCCAGCAATTCCTCCTCAGTAATCTTAGAGATCGAAAAGACGCCTTGTTGAAGTGAGGTCCACTCTCTTTTTGTTGCGTTCTCAGTATAGCCTTCTTAAGGTTAGTTGAGAGATCTCGATATTCTTCCTTCAGAGTCTTCAGATGTTCCGGTTTCCCTTCGGCAAAATTTTATCGTTCGCAGACACGATTACCCGAGTGATCCCCAATTATACACTAGCTCTGTTGTGCATCTTGCTGTTTTGAAGACAACATCCGAATCTATACCCACAATTTGATGTCATTTTGGCTGTATCTTTTACTTTCTCATTTCTTTAAAAGCATCTGCATAACGATGTCGCTACTGAATTAGATGTTGATGTCCAGAAGCGGAGCTCGTTTTTGGTCTTTGGCATATTTTGATGTCATCAATATAAATAGCTCAATGTGGAATCTGTGTTTACTTCCATACAACAGATGAGCCAACGGATTCAATGCCATTCAAAACCACAACCAGCTTAGAGAGCCGCCTGACTTCTCCAGGCTGCCTCAACTGTATCCTGCCTAATGTTAATAAAGATACTACAAATTTCGTGCTTGAAGTCTTCACCATTGTTCTCCGCAGAAGTATCACATTCAGGTTGACTTTGTAGCAAAGTGTAACACTCAGGCCTGATGAGAGGGGTCATTTCCAACCGGGCCCGGACTATAAATTTCTATGGAAAGAAAGGATAAAAAGAGTCCGCATAATAACGCCAGACTCGTATAATTTTCACCCCCCGGTCTCGTTTCTTCCTGATAATTTTCACCCTGGGCCCGGATTTTCTCTCCATGGCTCTGGTAAGCCCTTGTGAATGGTGGAAAGCAATTGGTCGTTATTTTTAAGGGCAATAGATACCTTATTAAATTGATTATCCCCTTGGTGAAGAATGGTGAAACTTTGGACCGACTTCCAAGGCTGTTTAATACATTGCCTAACCCGGTTTCAATCTATCTGTAGAATCAAATAAGAAGCAAATTATCTAGAATAAATAAACTATAAACAGCATAAAACCACTAATCACTCATCTAAATAAAAAAAAAAGTTACATAACGGGCACCACACTATATTTATTCCATTCGACCTCAAGCAACCTGGCACATTTTTGTCCCTAAATATTGTACTATGTATATTTCCTGCTATGCCGGCATTAATATACAAACAAAAAAGAAAAGATATGTAGTCACGGTTAGATGGATATCGTCATTGCTGATGTCATTTTATATTCACCGCATAACAACAATAGGAAGAGAGTGTGCGGTGGCGCGGAATAGGCAACCTAACTTAATTTGTTTCAATTCCATAGATACTATAGTTGCTAAACAACTTCCGGTCAACATATTTAAAATTTGAAATTATGCAATACCAATCTTAAATCGAAGTTTTACAAACGTATACATATAGGTGTTGTGCTTATGGTGTTTGTGTAGGCGGTAATGGGTGGTAAACAGTCGACCACGTTCAAGAAAATACATATATGGTGTATATGCATATTATGCACGATAGAAATTTTAACAAGTTGCATCTCAGGGGGAGTTATAGCTTCAATCTGCATTTTCAGTAGGGTCAGTACGGTCATTAGGTATGCAAGGGTGCACAGTGCACTGTTCATCCTTTGGGTCATGTTGTCCTGTGACAACCCTTTGGTTGACCTTCCTTAAATTAAGTTAAATTCCTCTAAACTAACTGCCCACTTCGATGCCACAATCGAAAAAGACGTACGTGTCGAAAGATTATTCCACTGGCGCGAAGATTCTGCAATTGATAAGTTTGCTACCTCAAAAAACTCCTATTTTTCAGTGGCCTTTTTTGTGGAGCAGGGACCATTATTGGCGCAATTGCAACTTCAGAAACATGTCCCTCTCCTTTGTCCTATTAGTACCTAGCACGAAATGTACGTATGTGCATATATTATTCCAGAATGTCCACTTTTGGATGCTACTGATATTCAAAGTCTTAGAATTTGCACTGTAGTGACAGCTTTGACCTATCATAACTTTGTTAGTAACAGTGCGATTTGCACCAGACTTAGGCGGATGCAATACGCAAACGAACGTAAACGACCATTAGAAGGTAATCCCTTTCGAGGCCAATGACGAGGCGGTGGAAGTTGCAAAAATCCACGAACCTGCCACCATTATCGGGACACCGGATTCGCGTCTGGTACCACTTGGCTTTCCGGAATAAAAAAGTACATTGCCGCAAGAGGGAGAGGAGTACTCTCCAGAGTCCATCTTATTTCGCCTAGGTCCAGAATGTATATATATATATCGCTGGAATTCCCGTTTAGCGTCGGATTTTTAGCGCTTTTATCACTTTTTACATATTGCCCGTGGAATGTGGGTTTATGATAGATTCGATATTAAGGACACTCAACAAGTTGAAAAGAAGGCAAAACCAGGAGAATACGCACTCGCTGGCGTTCGGAACCAGAAGAAGGTATTCTCACCGCCGACAATGCAGTCGATGATTCTTGCCTCCGATATGCCGCCACATCACTCCGTCCCCAGCTAAAACTGCACAGATTCAGCGGAGAAATCCGAGATGTGATCGCGGCAATGGGGTTACTGAGCACACCTGATGCTCCGCGGATGCTTTTTTGGGGCATTCCCGGGTTCAACAAAGGCCTTCAGCCTCGACAAGGAGAGTCATTTGGGCTCGCCCCGAATGACAAGCTTGAAGGAGCGCTCCAGCACCCAGTTCCAGGGGGCCTTATATAGTGGGTGCAGGTGTGCAGGGGAACTACGGGGATTTGGTGATACGTCTTGGCCGGATCCAAGGTCGTAAAAACAGGGCAGTTTGTCAATGGATGCACAAAGACATAGATGAGTGGAATAGGGTATCCGTCAGGAATTGTCTGAGCGTTCAGACGCCTGCAACCTCGCCAACTATTGGAAGGTCATGTTACATGAGTCGAAGATCTCTTCTTTTGCAACAGCTAGACGAGACGCACCTTTTAGGCAGAACCGACAGCTCCGCGCCCGTGTCGACCAGAAAGTAACGCCCGCTCAGAGGATCGAAAATTGTAAGGCAACGTGGTACTGCGCTTCGAGTAGCCGTCGCCAAGGCATCCAGCGAGAATACTTTTTTGTTGTATTGAAATTGCATCGAGTGGCACATTTAGTCGCTTGAGTTTCGAATTTATGGTGGCACCAGCAAATTTTCGTGGCCAGACTGGTCTCACTTTTAAGGGCGCACGACTTGAGTCTTCAGTCCCCTATGTTTCAATCATTTCATTTGGTACCCTACATAACACCACCCCTTCCGCCTTAAACTTAATAGAAATCGGCCCCATTCGCTGTAACAGATTTAGTCGCTTTGGGGTAAATTTACACGGAAACAAGAGACAGGAGGCAGGTTTTGTTTCATACTAAGCCTTAAGAATAAGAAAAAGAGACTACGTGGATTCCATACAGTCCACAAGGAAGCAAACAGGAGGATCATCAACATCACAGAGCAGCGGTGCAGCCAACAATTATTTGCAACTGGATCCTTTCATATTTTGTTGACTTGTTTTTGGACACTATATTCTGCTTCGGGGATATCTTTCTTTCCGGAGTTGATTAGTTTTAATTGACAAATTCAGAGATAGTGACTTACTATGCTTGCTTTGTCGCACTAGGCCACATTGTGAGGAGTTTGTTTTTTATTTAAAAACTTCAGGAATATTATACCTCGAATAGAGGTTGTATGACGATATCAATACGAAAGAGAACACACAAGCCACAACTATTAAAAAGCGACCTGATAACTACCCAGGTTTTTTCAAAATAATTTCCCACCAGGACGAAGAACGTGCTTATCATATTCAGATATTATAAGGATAATTATTAGAATGAATGAGACATGGACACTTACCTGTTTTCCTGACTTTGTCTGCTGCATTTTCTTATTTGCTGCCAAACCGTTTGTTGCTGTTTGTAATGTTTTCTCCGTAGTTTGTTGTTGATGTCCTGAACGATTATTTATATCTTGCTCTTGTTGGTTTGTTACTGTATTGTTACCAACTTTCATATTATTACCAACCGTGACAACACCATTTTCAGATTCATCGAGGGCCATTGCTTATTTGGAACACGAATTATAATTCACTCATTTACGATTGCTCACTGGAAAAAAATTTATACACATCGATAAATTTATCCTTGCCGCGGTTCATTGAAACAAATTCGTAACATATTTATCTGAATTTCAAAGCGGGAAAAAAATGGGAGTAAAAACATGTAAACAACACCTCAAGGAGTATATATTTTCACTGACGTAATTTCTTATTAAAATGCCAATACTCGAAAATCGAGAGATATTGAAATCAAAACAGAATTATTATTTGCGCTAGATATCGTACTATCTGATATTTCATTTTCAACTTAATATTAACTAGAAGCTTTGGTCGCATCTTGGCGAAAGTGGTTGTCATAACAAGGGGTGGTGACGGTGGACGCAATATAATATGAATCGAAAGCGAAGCTTTTTCGCAGCTTTTGCATTCATTGGCATGTGTTTTTTTTTTTCTAAAAAATTGTCCTTCAGTCAAAACGACTCCAATTTGGGAAGGCAACCAGTCATTGAAGATATTTCACTTATGTATACTGTCTATATACATATATAGCCGCATTAAACTGGACATCCAATCTTCTCTATCTTCGCGATAGACATACTTCACAACGAAGGAAAAAGTACTACTCGCGCCTCTTTCGAGTACTTGACTCAATTCACGAAATTAATAAAAGATACTAAACATCCTACAAAATATTCAAGCCGTAGAAATCCCTCCTTTTATTTTGAAATAACAAACTACATCTCCACTCAACTATGTTAAAAATCTAAACTTCTCCTGGAAATTAGACATGGAGTTTTAGCTGCGTCGATGCTATTCTTCAAAAAAGATACTTGAAGCATCAAATTAAACCAGAGAACCATGAACGATCCCAAACTACTCAATATAATTTCTGGAGACTGTCAGGCGAAAAAGAAAATCTCAAATGCCTTGTGCAACATACAAATAAAAAAAAGATAGTTGTATCTTTTTCTTGAATTTCAAGTTGTTATTGTAAATCAAACTCCTCGGTTTCTTGTTAAATAATTATCTATTTTTTTTTTTGTAGGATATTTTGAATGGATTTTTATATTTAGATATCCGGTATTCGCGGGTAATTCACAAAATAAATGCACATGAATATATACGCACACGCACGTCTTATACACGTGAAAAAAATAACGTCACCCCCAATCCACACAACTGGGAAGATACTCATGTACTAAAGCCTCGATTTGAATCTTTTTCTGATGTTTTGTAGAAGCCTATTAAAATACATCCAAAATACGTGTTTGGTCGTCCGACGCAGCCTGAAATGTTACCACGTCTACATGACAGATGTTACGCTGGTTTAGATACGAACGACATTTTCACGAAAACTCGTTTAAGATTTTCGGAAAGGACACGTCTAATGCAGGCAGTTGAAGGGGTACTTTGATTGATGATAATTTCAAAAAGGGCATGTAAATTGTTTCATTACAAATTTTACTAGTTGAAGTGATATTTTCATTTAAACTCTGAATACTATATTTATTTTTTCTGACCCTATTTCTAATGGATGCCCTCTTATCCTTCCATTTCCAGAGTCCCTTCTTATCTTTAGAGAGACTATCTTTGAATATTTTCCGTTTTTCAATACATTTTGTGATATCTGATAATTCTGGTAACACAGTTTTCGTGAGTAGATACTCTAGTGAGAGTCGTATCTTTTGCACTTGTAGTGCTCTCCTTGACATATAACGATTAGTTGACCATATCCAACGATCAAGTACCGGGTGGACAAGAACATTATAATAATTTCCATTCCACGAAATTATCCCAGTAATATTTATATATCCCAGGGGAGAAAATCCCCTTACCACTTTTTGAGAATTATACCAGCACTCAAACTTTTAGGAGTGTCAAAAGTGGCTAGTGACTGGTCCAGCCTGCGGTCCTCTTGCTTCGCCTTCGATGTTGCGAAGGGTTTGACGGACAGCACACAAGAGATACCTTGGGCTTTCCTCAGTAATCTCCTCTGCCGAGAAGGTGCGGTCAGGACCACGAATAATTAAGGATATTGCTCTTTTCTGAAGAGAGAGCGTGAAAAACTTCGTATTGATCTCCATGACAATGTTCTTTGTTGCGGTGGAGTGATCGTCATGAGGTCCATCTTCATCTGGGTCTGGTATCTCTCCGAACGTAGCATTAGATATCATGCCTTAGACAAGGTAAAGTGTGCCAAATGTGAAATCACATTTTGTAAGAAATCCTGACATCCTAGAAATTTTCTGATATCATTTTCATTTTTAGCACATCAAATTACATAAGAATCAGTTGAAATTTTTCAAACTGCTTTTTGGTCGCAGGCCTGTGATAATGAACGTTGAATAACTTTTCTTTTTCCATGCCACCCTGTAGCATTGAGATTTTGTCAATGGATTAGTATCGGTCATACCGGCACCCACTCACATGTGCTCTCTCTCGACGGAGAAAGTCCAAAAACAGAAGTCAACACCATTATCTACATAAATGGGGTAGGTGGTCCTCTTAGTGCGCAGGTTTACTACCAAAATGAATGACAACATCGATGTATGTATCTCTGTCTCTTTTAAACACCGCAGTGGGTATCACTATATGCGTTCTATGAAATGAAGGCCTTATTGCCTGCAGTCTAAGGCAACCGACAGACTAGTAACCTACATTGTTGGATTTTTCGTGCAGATTGCGATTGCTGATTCAAGTTGCAGGAATATCTACTTTTTTTGTATTTCTGGATGAAGTCCCGAGTTAGCAACCTGTTTGCAACTTCAGCATGGCAAAGCAGCAACAATTGGTTATCGTACGGGCGATACTTTTGAAGATCTAAGAACTGAAGTTTCGCGGTCTCTGGCAAACCGAGTTGTATCTTGGTTGGCAACTAGGTTTCTAGGTTGCTTGTCTGTGTGCTGCTTAATAAACAAACCTTCCAAAAAGCCCCCTTCTACCGCTTTTGAATGTATATTTGCTAGGAAAGATATTTCTGCAGGACACTGCCTGCCCTAACATATATAAAAATTTGTATCTAGACTAGTTGAAATTACAATCTAGGAAGGTTGACCGATATTTTTGGTGTAATTTTATAAATGCCTTTTTTGAAGATAGCCATGGGTCTAATTTAGCAAAAGCAACACCCCCTGAGACTGATTTGTAGTTCTAATACGTGTTAAACAGTTTTGTGAATGACACAATCCTTTTCCTTTTTTTCATATTCAATTCAAACTTCCTAAAAGCCGAACGCGGGTGCAAGAATCAAAGAATAGGAAATACAATAAAAGATTCAGTTTGCTGAAGGGGAGGAGAACTAGCATAATTTTCATACTGCATACAGAATAAAAGATTGTATTGTCGTATTTCAATGCAGTTACTGCAATGTGCTTATTCGCGTTTCCATTATAGCAAAACTGGTTGAAAAAAAAAGTCGTAAAAGTTTGAAGTTGTTTTAGCTCAAAAGTTTGACGCGCTTAAACATCATTTATTAAAGTTGACAATAATATAAATATATAAAAATATTTAACAATGGGAGGAGTTTTTTCAAATCCAGTTGATGAGATTACCGTTAGGAAAAATCAAGAATACATTTCGGAAATGAATAGAATAAAGGTGCTGGTCTTCGATCCTCATTGAGAGATAATTCACAAACGTTGATATGTAGTGAGCAAAATTGAAATCCGGAAACCGTCGTAAGAAATACATATGTAAGTGTGTTGAGAAAGGCGGCGGAAGGAGTTATATGTTTTCTTTTTTTTTCAAAAACATAGCGTACAGCCTTTTTGACACAATAACTGCGTCCCGTATGGCTCTCGCGAGGCTCAGAAAGCCCACGACGACGAGCGCGATGAATGTCGTTCCCTTTGCTTGTAAGCATTTAACTGGCAAAATTACATTTTGAGGTGATAATTATTCATGAAATAATTCAATGCAATGTGATTTAAAGGAAAGTTGTCTTTATTTCTCAACTGATTTGACATTTCGTCTCTTTTGAAGTAGCAACGCGAAGTGCGATCGAAAACTGTCATCACAAATGAGAATCGCGATTAGACACAAACCTCAAACTGAACACTTCACGAGGCTCGCGAGTCTTGTGAATGCCAAACGGACTGCGACTAATGTGAAACAGTTAACGAAAAAGGACAAAATAAAACCCTTACGAATCTTAAACGAAATAGACAAGGAATCATATTTTCGCATCTAAAATTTAATCCGACCAATTTGACTTATTATAATTGGTTAGTAATAGTACGATTTCCACCAAAGTCATGTTCTATGCTATAGTCTATTGCCTTCCTGCAAAATTTCATGATTCTAGGATGAACTTAAAGGGAGTTTTGCAGTCAATTTGAACTGATATCAGTATGGAGGATATTTCAAAGCCTAGGCACCTTATAGTGGCAGTCTCTTGATTTTTTTTAGATTTTTGGGTTGAGTAATCCCTGATCCGTGAATTGTCACCGTCAACCCCAAGTACCCCAGATACGAACTTCGCCCAAAATTGAGCCCGTAGACTTGAAGAGATCATTTTGTATCGGGTAGACCTTCCATTGGTGGCATCCGAAGAGCGTGCTGGATCAAAAAATGTGCAGGAGTTAACACTTGCTATCTGTTAGCGGACACAAGGGTCTACTATTTAAGATGGCCTCCTAATAGCGGATTGTTGTATGTAACTCCTCGTATGTGAAGGCATTTTTTACGCAGCGCTTAAGACTGCGGACTACGGCCTGAAATAATCCTCCATAATGGCTAGCTTTCGGCGGGCTGTAATGCCAACAATTCGAAAGAAGGAGATACTCATTCCACCAGTAGATTGGCCATCTTGGGTTCTACCATCTGGCCCCTCATCCGGATGCATTTAGCGCGAACCCTGGTCCATTTCTTCATACGCTGCTGTAGATCGGGAACATAAAAGGTCTCCTGAATCAACGACATGGTCAGCCCGGTACCACGCTGATCATTTGCCTCATGTGTTCCAAAAGCTTCCTTTCTTCAATTTATAGAGAGCTCTAAAGCTCTCATTGGTTGATGAATGAAACGTCTTTTTGCGTCCTCTAATCTCTCGACAAATTTACTATTTTGCTCACCAAGCTTATGGGAATTACTTCCTTCCGTGACAAGTTCACCTCCATATCCACGTTCAGTGGCGTTTGGGGATCGCATTCGCTGATGCTCCATTGTGAGCTTGCGCTTAGGGATCTTAGAAATTTGGAGCTCTTTTCAAAGGGATTTTTCTCGTTCGCCAATTTCAGTTTATACCTACAGCCAGGTATGGCTTAACACCTTGTTTTTCGGTGCAAAGAACCCGTCGACACCCTCTCTCGTTAGCTGCAGAGTAGGATTTGGTAGGAGAGCTGTAGGCGGTAAGCCATAATGCATTTACGAGTTTCTGATCATAGTATATCGTACCATGCGGCCTACCACGCTCAGGCGAAACGCTCTTAGATATTGCTGAAACTAACTAACTAATACCAGGTGAAACATAGGGGAGTGAGGGCTCAAAATGTGAGTTATCTTTTTCGTTAATTACCGTTACGTTTTTAGTAAACAAAAAAATACATACAACTCCTTTTACCGCCTTTCTGAACATTTATATATTCCTTAGGACGGTGCTGGGATTCAGATTTTGCTCATTTTATATACATAATGCATGTACGACATTGATCTGCCATAATCGAAAACATTCTGTTTTATTCGTTTTTTATAGCTTAGTTTTATCTGAACTAAATGTTTCATTATAGTAATAATCATAGAACTCACATCCCTCGAACACAGGATGGGAAAATAAAAAAAATCAATGTTTTTATGTCCTTTTCTCCTTTTTTGTTGGTGTATCTTTACACATTAGATGGAACGCTGGATACAAATGCACTATCAAATCAAAGAGCGAGAATTAGCTTTGAATATTGCGCGAAATCGTGAACTATTTTATTGGATAACCAATTTTTACATAGTTAGCCTTGTTGGCTTCATATCACGTTATCGTAAAACAAAACGTTTAGGGGTCTTAACACCATTAGTACCACTAAGTTTCATCACAGCCTATTATGCAGACTTAGCCTATGGCAATAAAATTCATAGAATACGAGGTAATAACCCGATAAAAAACTAGGGAATAATCAATTTAGAGAAGGATTTTATGAAGCTCATTAGAAATTCCGATCCTTTAGCTGAAGCCGACATGATTATGAAACACGAGCAGGATTTACTGGAATGGCCGAATGGGTTACCAACAGTTTCAACAATTGATCAGGCTCGCGTTGAAGTTGAAATGGAAAAGAAAATGCATCCACAGAATCCTTGAACGTAGGAAGCGGATAGGTTCACGTCCGATATAAGCACAACGTATTTAAATATTCTTATATATCTTCTGGTGCGAAATTATTTAAAATCGACGACTTTTTCTTCGATGTGTATTCATTAATTATAGTATATATACATATGTACAGAAAGTAAAACGGTTACGATTTGTCTTTAATATTTATACATATTCCATACTTGATAAGAAAAGGAAGGCGTGGTTTTTAACATTTTTGTTAATTTCAGGTAAATATAATTAAAGAAACGTGTTCAATTATGATTGGGCTTTTTTTTTAATTTCCATTAATGCCATAGAATCCCCGTAATTCGCATCGTCAAGGGACTGAAGATTTGATACGAAAGATGGGGATGTGGAACCGGAGCTCCCTGTCACTCCACAGAGATCTTACTAGACTCAATACTAAAAAAAGCTAAGCCCACTTGGGAACATGAAATCTCGAGGCGGGTTGATACCACCGAAAATTTCTTCACCAAAAGAGTTAAACTGCCAAACGGCCTAATAAGCAAAGGGACGAAAATCACAAGCGGGATGAACGGGGAAGGACTAGCCTTGAGCCGATTCTAGCACCCCGTCTTCCTTTCTTCTTGATTTGGGCCAGATGACATAAAACACTGGCCGGATCGCGAAGTCTAGGAGTGTGACAGGGATTCTGTTGTCCAGGTGATGATTTATGGTCATCAGTCTGTTAAGTCACAAAAAATTGCCAAAAATTCTCTGCTCATCAGACGGTGTTATTGTTCGATTATCAACAATATGTGTCTTTCCTGTACAGCGCTCCAAAATGGTCTCTACGTCGTCCCAAATTTCCTTCCTTCTTTCCTAGAAATCGGGTTATACTTTCAGCCATGAAGCGTTGGATCGGCTCCACGAAAACGAATTTCGAGGAGTGATCAAGCGCAACGATAGCTACGACGTTTCCCGACTTACTTTGTGGTTACGTCCCAGTAAGGTCGATGAATAACTTCTGAAACAGCCTATCAGTGAGCGGAGTAGGAACCGTAGGAGCGTTGGATTGAGCGCCTTCGTGATCCTAAAGGGGCGCTGGTGGTAGTGGCCAGTGGTAGGTTAGTGGAAGAATCCGTCAAGAACTACCTGCAACCTGCACGTATACAGAATGGTGTACTTTTTACTATTTGTTGCTTTTATGATAATATAATTCATTTTATTTTAATTATTCACGTTTCTTCGACGTTGCAGTTTTCTCGTTGAGTTTTCTCACCCTTCTTGACTCCATCCTGCACTTAAAGTGAGAAACAGAAGCTACAGTGATTCGCATTGGCGTGCATCCGGCACGCAAGTTGCTTTTACTCATCTCAGATTCGTAACTCAGTATTTACTTACGTACAATGAAGTGAAAGACCATTTTCTCAGCACAATTATTTTTTTTTTTATGTTTTAATTTACAACAATTTCCTGTCTGTCAATTAACTTATTCTTATATACTCATGAGTGTGATATTGTCCAAATACTAAAACTGTTGGTAAATTTCTCCTAAAAAATTGCAAAGTTTATTTTTTTTTTCCTTTCTCTTCTATTCTGTTCTAATCAGATTTCTCCCCATCTTTTCTTTTTCTTGATATCAACGTATCTAAGATTTTCTTTTTGGGAAACACATTGTTTATTTGTTCAATTTCAAAGTTCTAAACTAATCGGTTTAACATTTCTTTCGTGCAGCGTGGTTTTAAATGATGTTATCAGATGTATAGCCCGTGATAAATATCTAAACTATATACAGCAAAATATCTGAATTCTGTGTCCTATTTCATGGGAATAATACAATTTAGAGAAACTCCTGGCAGGAAGGAAAATGAAAATAGGAAGAAAGAAGTAAATGCAAAAATTTCCAGATAATTTTGGGTGTATAGTTTGGAGAGAGATTTATTTTTTTTCATATATTCATTCTCTGCTTTATTTCGCGGGCTTTTTTTAGATTGTTTCAAATATAGATAATTTTTTTTCACATTTTCTTTATATTCACAGCCCCTTTGACTAATTCGACTTTTGTTTTGGATCAAGTTCATACTTATAAAGTACCTAGTAGGCTTTTTCTCTGGAATTTTTCCCACTTGAAGTGTAGTATCTTTCAATTGAATATTTATTTGAAGTCTTTTAGTTCGAAATAATTACTTCAATTTGTCTTAATTTTGTTTTGCTTCCAACAGAAGTTTTAAAAACATTCAAATATATACACAGTATTTCAAAAAGAAAGTATATCCACATTCATATCGAAATGTGGAAGAAAGGCCTTCTCCTTCCAGAGTCCATTCATATAAATAATCGAAATAATTTAATTACTACTATGAAACGAAGATGAATTAAATACTAAAACTAAAATTTATGGCAGAAGATGAATTAACAAAATACATAATTTAAACTATATCAGCAAATACTTTAATGTTAACAAAGAAATTAATTCGAATGCTTCAAAATGGACAAAGAAACTTAAAAAAAAAAAACATTTATAAATTAGGAACGGACATTGAGATTCCATTTTTGTCGTTTTCTCGTTTTAGTTATATCGAAGAATCGGACATAGTGAGATTTTTCATTGAGATTCCTATTTTTGTCCGGCTCTTATTTCGGTAATATCAAACAATTGGAGATAGCTTTCACTAAAAAATTATACAGTGTATAAGTTTTTCTCTATCATTTCCTCTTCATTCATATCAGATAAAAATATTTTCTCAATTACAATTTATGCACGGTAACAAATATGGTAACATAGTCAAGTGCTAACTCACTGATCGATAATAATATTCATTTTTTTAGAGTATTCTGTTTCGATTTCTGCAGATTTGTGTGAAAAATTTTTAGGGTTCGGAAATTAAAGAGTTAAAACTTCTTGGACAGAAAAGTAACAATTTTAATATTCCCAGTACTTGAGTTTTTTGGTTTTAGTTTTTTTTTTTCGTTCGGAAGGAATGTGTCAGAATCGTCTCCGTTGTTATTCTTCTTAGCCACTGAGCCGCTTAGTTCTCTTAGTTAGAAGATGTGGTGCAGTCGAATGTGTACTGATCTGATCCAGCCTAACTAGGTTTACCTTAACAAATGGGAGCGAAATTTAGGTGTTTTTAAGGATCAATTCACTTTTCATTTTTTTTTTCGCCTACTGCATTACTCTCCACAATATTATATAATTATGAAACCTATAAAAAACCAAAGTAGATCTATATACAACATTAGTTAATTTTGAACTTCGCCAAAAAAAAATGAACTGAATTTTGTCTCGGATTAGTACTTCATTGGTTTCTGAAGAGAACTAAATTTTCGAAGGTCTCACTATTCACTTTCGTTGAATTCATTTCAGAACACAATGCAGACCACCATCATTGCGTTAACTATCAAATGAAAAAAAACGTAAGGTGTCTTGTGTTGTGTATACACTTTGCTCTATTTTAAAAAATTGGATCAGTACTTCGCTGGTTGTTGGAGACAACTTAATTTTCCATATAGGGATAGGTAATTTCACGCAAAGGGACGAAAGTTTCCTTGATCGCTTGCATTGAAGTCCATTTTAGAACGTAATGCGGACCACCGGCCTTGTCATTTGTTCCTTGAATAAAAGAAAGCAATTTGACACCTTTACTGATATTACTGTTTCCTTTGGCTTTCATTAGAAACCTTACCTGACAATCTACCGCCACCAAATGGTTGCTGTCCAACGACAGATCCAGTGGACTTGTCGTTGACATAAAAATTACCAGCAGACATTTTGAATTCGTCGAGCGCTTCCGACAGGAATTTCCTTAAAATAATAAAGTCATGATTGTCTTGAAATTTGTTTTGTTTGAGAATTGAGGGATCCTAAGTCCGCATTCACTTGGATGTCGTACTGGACTAAAGGGAGAGCAACTTACTCCCTCTTTTTTATGTCCACGGACCCCTCGTTTCGGTTTAACAGCTCAAACTTCAAAAATAAAAAGCGAAGATGGATTCACGGTTTCGTGTCAGGGCAAATGCAACTCATCTGACGTTGCCTCACCTCTGCTCTGGGGGTAGCGTGATTGAAGCTCGTTGCAAATGTAAAACGCTCACCTTATATATTTCGCAGAACTTGACATGACTACTAATTAAGTTGAGCGTAAAAAATCTGTCAATATTTGGGCCAACACTTGACCATAGCTGAAAATTTTTTTTTTTTTGAGTATTGAGGGATCCTAATTCTACACGTCGTCTTCGCTTTTCATTCTTGAAATATCTTGTTATTAAAAAAAAACTCTTTCATACTCGTCTTGTGCAAAAACAGCACCAGTCAGGGCGAATTTCGTTGAATTATTTACTAAATCCATGGCTTTCTTCAGATCCTTGTCTGGGTAAACGTAAATCGTTAAAACTGGACCGAAAATCTCCTCCCGCATTATTTTATTTAGCGGATTGGTTGTAACCACAATTGTTGGATTTACGAAATATCCTACTTTATCGGAATACGTGCCACCAGCAATAATTTTCAAATCACTAGAGCTTTTGGCATGGTCAATATACGATGTGATACGCTCATACGCTTTGTTATCAATTACGGCAGAAGTGAATGATGTAAAATCTTGAACATCACCAATTTTCAGCTTGTTCGTTTCATCGATTAAACCGTTTTGAATCTGAAAACGGAGAAGTCTCTCCCCAACTGATACATTTTTCAAAATCGGCAAATATAAATACCTCAGGCCAAAGTGATTCTGGAACGTACATTCTTGAACATGCTGAGCATTTTTGTCCGCAATATTCAAAAGCTGAACGTACTGTAGCATTGACGACAGTTTTAGCATGAGCCGATGGATGGACGAAATGATAATTTTTACCACCACATTCACCTACCAATCGTGGGAAATTAATATACTTATCGATATTATCACCAACTTGCCGCCACAAACGATTAAATGTACTGTGGATAATATGAAATTGGAATTTAATTTGGTATCTTTCAATTGAGGAAGCCCATGACTGACATTACACGATCAGTATTGCATCTGTCGGCCATAAGTTATTCCATCAAAAATGGACTGATGAAATGACTGATGGACTGACGTGTTTTTAGTATAAACAAGACGACAAAAAAACCACTTTTGATGTATATATTTAAAGATCTGATCCATTTGGAAGGCATGTTTTGATTAACAACACAATGACAACGGCACTACGCTCAGCTTAGTCCAGCTAATCTGACAGATTTTATTTAAAAATTTAAATTTTCATCAGTCCATCAGTCATTGCCATAAAAATACACTACACAATCAGTTTGTCATAATTTTGTCATTCAGACTGACGTGAGACTGATCGTGTAAAGTGAGCCTATGATTTCACTTACGGAACTGAACCCGTGAAATTGATTCCAGCTAAATGCGGTGAAGATGTAATAGTATCACCGAATACAGGACCATCGGCCGGAACGAAATTCACAACACCCGGCGGAACACCAGCTTCGCGCATTATTTTAAATATTGTCCAATTTGATAAAATGGCAGTGTCCGATGGTTTCCATAAAACAGAGTTTCCCTAGATTGGTAGCATTCAGTTATTCTTCAAATTATCATTCAAGACAAAAATCATAACTACCATTAATGCTGGAGTATATGACAAATTTCCACCGATTGCAGTGAAATTGAATGGGCTTACGGCAGCTATGAAACCATCAATTCCACGGAAACGTGTTGAATTCTTGGTAATTTTAATATTTTCACTAATTGGTTGATATTTTGAATTTTCTTTCAGAAAATATGCGTTCATTCTGAAATAATGCAATCCAAAGTCAAATTGTGCATTGTCCTAACATTTCCTTACCGGATAAAATCTATTAGTTCAGCAGCTGAATCTATTTCCGCTTGTATAACAGTTTTGGACTGTCCTAACATAGTTGCTGCATTCAAATCCTGCCGATATTCCTTTGCCATAAGATCCGCTGCACGAAGCCATATCCTTACACGTTCACTTAACGATGTCCTATCCCATTTGCGCTGAGCTTCGCATGCTGTCTTTATTGCTTTTTGTATGAGGGTTGAATCAGCATAATAAAATTTGGCCAATTTGTGCGAATGATTATGGGGCATGACCTGATAACGTACATCATTCGTACGGAATTCTTGATCACCGATTACAATTGGTATATCTTCAACTTTAGATGAAGTCTTTTTGAGATTCGATTCGATTTCTTGACGCTCCTTTGAACCTTTTTTATACGATAGAAGTGGCTCGTTATATAGCTCGAATTCGTTGAATGTATTATCCGGAACGACAGATGAGATACGACGTGCAATATCGTATCTGCTATGGGAAAAAGATTTTTTGTTGGAATTTGCCATATATTTCGAATTCAAATATTATTTCGTAATACTATTTATATATCTAGATTAATTTATTTATTTAGATAAAGGGCTACCCATCTTGCGAACAATCTTTTGGGTATAGGTAACACTTGGGATGAAAAGTCCATTGGCTAATACACAGCTGGCGCCCCTAGTGTTAAAGGCGTAGGCACTTGAACGCACCCACATATAACCTAAATTCCAGCTAAATTTGAAAACAACCTTTTGTTGCTGTCCACTGTCTATAGCGGGCAGACTCGGCATTCATCCTCAAAGGGCCACCCCGGTTCCCCCCAGATAACCTCCGATGAGCGCTAAGAGGTTATAGCTACTCCCCCACTACCACTAGCCGACGAACTTTTCAGGCCAACTTTTAAGGGTGATCTTGTTAGAAGTCAAGATTGTACAACAATTAGGATATTGTCCCTATCTTGGGGGAGTACTTTGTAGTTAAATTGGGATTTCATAAACGCGTTTATATTACTCTTTAATAGAAATTCCTGCAATTTCACCGTGAAAATCTTAATAGGAGTCTTGATATGATGGGTTTTTTTCACAGTCCAGTGTACAGTCCAGTCTTTAAATCGAGTGTTTACAGCGGCTTATACCGGATCTTTTCGGTGGCGATAGTGTCCTTCCGTCTTTCCGGAAACTATTAAAACTGGAGGGTAGGTCCCTTTTCTAAATAATTTAAACTTAATCATGTTCAAAACTTTATTAATGATGAATAAATTTTATTCGTCGAGAATTTTAAAAACCGATGATCACGACCAATGAATTCCCTTAAATTTTTTCCACTTTTCATCCACAGATTATAACATATCTATGTACACAAATCAAAACATTGTCATCTGTTTCTATCGATTTTATAGAATATTTCCAGAGAACCGCTCAAAACTTATGCTGGTTATGTAAACATACTTTCCAAGAATCTTTGTATACAATTTTAATCAGATTATTCAAATCATTCTGATTAGATTATACTCACCTATGTGCAAGTGTGGAAGCTGTTAATGTTTTGCGGGCCAAAGTAATCATGTTTATTTTTTGTCGGTCTTTTCTGTACGTTGAATGGAATTTATCTAGCAAAAAATTATGCTAGAAATTATCACTGGAATAAAGAAAAATGTAAATTGATAAGAATTGCTCCCTATGAAGTTTCAGATAAAAATGAAGAATGGGGTGGACTGTGCTCACCCCTTTTATTATGTCAAATCGATTTATCTTTTTAATATCTGATTAATTTTAGGTAGGAACCTATGTACCTGCCGGAATGCGTTTGCCTGTTAACCCTTCCGATACAAAGTATTGTCACTTATTCACGTTTAGATTTGAACCGATACTATTTCTCTCGGTTTTACCTTGCCCCAGAATTAGGCAGCTCTTTGATTTTATAATTTATTTTGGTTCGAGTTTTCGTATGTACGGTCTCGGTTACGCAATATTTAATACTACAATATGATAATATGTACTGTAATGCTTGCACCGAATTCACTGATCCACATAACTCAACTCACTCACTCGCTCAGTGGGATCTTTCCAAAATTTTCCATTTGGTTCATAGCTTTTAAATAATACTTTTTTTTTCTATCAGGTATTATTATGAATTTATTTTATTTCGCACGAACAATACTATGACAACAATGACGAAAACACCAAGACAGGTATCGAACAGGGAGCATTAGAACTAAGGCTCGAATGGAAAGTATTTCAACCTTCAAATTTTACTTCTCGAAAAATTTACATAGATATCTGTATACACGTTTTCCCCAAGTACTATTGCAAAGAAAACCGGAACGGAAAATATAGGGACCAACAGCAATAGTGGTACTGCGCACTAATATATCGTGAACCGTTCTCATAAAAATTCATGTAGTTTCACTTTGTCTGTCTGCTCATACCCTGATTCTCTCCTGACGGAGTACACACTTTGTCTCATGCTATAGCATTACGAATTTCCCCTGTCTGATGCGCTCTTTTCCAACCGTATCGAGTCTTGCCAGAACTGGATATAAGAAGAAATTTACAGTTGATTATCTAGATACGAATTGTATCTTTATGTCAAGGGGAACAGATTAAGCTTTCATATTAAAATTCACGGACATGTAAACGTAGTCACAGGGATATAACTTCTTGTCTGCTTTGAACTTTTAAAATCAAGATACTATGAACGGAAAAGATACAGTTGAATTATTCAAGTATCTAGTATACTTTGATAATCCGTATCTAACAATTTTGATTTTGCACCTCAAAAACCCACCGGGAATATGAGCCACATCTTTTTCCTGAAGACCACGGTCCTTGCAGAGGGCGCAGAACCTTGCCGAATCACAAGTCTTCGCTTTTGTGTCCGCGTTCGCCACACTTGTAATACAAAATGCTTCTGTCCTGCCCCTTGCAAGCCCCTGCTATATGTCCATATGCTCAGCACGCCTCTCTTCTTCTTCCTTCTGATATCTAGTGGGCCTGCATAATCAACACCCACATGTTGGAGTGGTTTCGATGGACTGACCCTACTTCGAGGAAGATTAATCATGAGTATGACCGTCCTGCCTTTAGCGTAAATACGTGATGCAATGACGGAGGCGATTTCTTACTATTTGTAGTCCTCTAACAGTCAAGTATTTGGTTCTTTGTGTGCCCTATCTATGAGTAGGTCTGTGAAATGATGATTTGAAGGAAGAATTACGTTGTGCCGTTGGCCATAACTCAGATCAGCATTCCTTAATCGGCCTCCAACCCACAGTATGTCAACGCTGGCCAACATCGACCATAGTTCGAGCAATTTACTGCACTTATTGACTGGAATCCCCCTTTCTGCATTGTCTCTCTTGGTGACGGATATGTACCTTGTAGCTTGTTGGTACTTCCAGCGCCTGTACCATGCAGTAATCGTGAGTAATTTATCCTGAACCTCTGCTGGGTGCTTGGTAGAATAGGCATGTTTTCTCGATGAGTCTGGAAAGAAGGGCTGCCCCGCATTTCTCCAGTCGCGACAGAGTGATCTTCTTCCCGATTACGCCGGTGCGAGCCAACCCAAATGATCAAAGATTTCACTAGTTATTTTCCTCTTTGTAGGAACGAAGATAATCTGTGTCCGCAAAGTAATAAGCTTTAAACGCTTCGTCATTGAGAATTTCGAGGAAAGGAGCGGAACTAGTGTTCACTGCTGATAAGAGAGGGTTTGCGCTGCAAAATGATATATAAGGCCTTGGCTGCCGGTGAGAGACCTTTTTGCCTTTTCGCGTCCTGCGAGGATCCGAAAGAATCATTCGCTTCCCCTTTACTCCTCTTTTCAAGCTAACCGCCCTTTGGATTTTGAGGGGGTGTCACTTGTGTTGTCTGAGTGACGCTTACTTTCTTCGAGGCATTTTTATCGTCCTATTTCTGACACTGTTCCTCTGCTTAGTTTTCCCTGCTGGCACTTTCGTATTTATTAACCTTCCGGAAGCTTCTTTGATTTCCTTCCTTTGCCAACGGGGGAGACCGCAGGATCGTGGAATTTCTCCTAAATGGATCAAGCACTAGATCCTGCGATATCTGCCGATCACGTGTATTCACCCCGCTATGAACTAATGAATGAACAGTTTGTGAGGTATCTTTCCGTCTCCTTTCTTCTTCGATGTTGGTTTCTTATTCTTGATGTCCTGCCCATAGCCATTTTTGTCCACGGGTGGGTGTTTTTCTCTCACCTACCCGACCTGCGCATTAACACGCTGTCTAGTCTTATTTTTATCCAAATCTTCCGATTTGATCTTATCTATCTTTACGAAAGACGCTTACTCCACACGCTTGTCAAGTGCAAGAAGACAACTTGAGGAATCCTTAAAATATTTGTTTTATACTTATCACAGCAATCTTTCGGGAAATCCCCGGCAGAGGGAACATTTGAAAAAGAAATTCAATTGCAACTTTTTTTTTGTCGTTGGATATATTTGCCATACGTAGTTGGTATGAATAAAAGTCATTTTCACTGCATTTTTCGCTAACAATTGTTTATTTATCCAAACATATGTTTATTCCATGCACGTTTACATTATATGAAATAAGAATCTACAGATAAAGTTATTATCTTTATTTCTCATATGATAAAGTGAGTGTCGCTTTACCATAAACTTCATTATCTTATTGATTGCAATGTTTGTGTATCGATAAAAGATATGTGATTTATATTTTCTTAATACTTCAGTTGAAGCAATGTGCAGGAAGGAATAATTATATTTATATATTTCCAGAAAGATACAATTTTTGGGTTATTAGGGTGGAAGGACGCCAAGGTGGTTTGTTAAAGGAGTTTTCGAAATTTTGATTAGGATAACAATTATCAGAAATTGAATCTGTATTTTGGTTATATTTTATCTTTTTTTGGTGATATTTTCCCTATTTTGAAAATTAGTAAATTATGGTTTGTTTCGTATGAAAATCTTATAAAATTTTGGAACTATAGAGATGGTTTTCAACCAGTATATTTTAATATTTCCAGTAGATCAACTATACATTCCAAGTGATTTTCATTGATCTCCAATTTCTGTGCTAAACGAGACCCCATATATGTATAATATATCTTTCGTTTGATTGGTGGCGACCTCACCAACATATATACATTCCAAACGAAGTTTTGAAGTAAAATGACTAATCTGGGATTGTATTTTTTTTTGTTCATTTTGCTTATTGTATTTATTTGATTCGCCTGAAGTTGATCTTTGGTACTTGGTGCTATAGCGGCTTCGACTACCCTCTCTGTTACATTCACTACAGCCTTGGAAAACTAGCTTGTTGTTGTTGTTGTGATAATTTTTATTTAAACCTGAATGATTACAACTCGCAGGTGGTTTACACAACTTCTTAGGAGACCAAAGAACCATAAAAGTCGATGATTTTACCTAAAAGTTAGTCGAGTTCCAGTCTAGTCCATGAAATGTGTATGAAATGAAGTTATAAGATATTTTCTACCGTTCCAAGATACTTTTTTTTCTGCTGGTTTTGTTGATGTTTTCCAGTCTTCTTTCATCTAGTAAAAATTCAAAAGTGTTACTTGTGCGCTCTTCTCGAGGTTAAGTGGAGGAGTATTGGGTTTTGTGTGAATATTTGCTGTCCATAGTTCAGAAGTGCTTTTTGCCGCATCAGCTGGGCAAGTGTATGGAGGAGAATTACGATACTGGAAAAGCTAAGCGCAATCGTGGGAAAATTGCTGTCGTTTCGTCATACGAGACAATAAATGTCTCTAGGTCAAAATGGACATAAACGACTATCGTTCGGATAAAAAAAACGTGCATCTAGTAATCAAGAGCATGGAATTGCTTTAGGTCGATATATAGTTTCGCGGGAAAATTTTATTAAGTTTTTGTTTTAGAAAAAAAAAAAATGCGTTGTGTTTGATATTGCCGAGTGTTATTATGTAGAGAGTTGCCGAAGAGTACACCATTCTCTGTCGTTACTATATCAGGATTCAAGGATTGCATGCAATAAACCTAATGAATGTAAGTTGAGACTGTTGTTCCTACTTAAGAAAAAAAGCAGTTCCAAACATTTCGCACATGCATAAGTTATCCCTCTTTGAAATTTCAAAAATAACTGAATAGGTCTAGAAGTTCAGCTAGAAATTAGTCAGCTGTTCGTGTTGTCAATACAAAGAGAAGCTATAGTATGCCTCCAGTGCGCCTGTCCGAAGTTTGATGCTTCACGGGGTCCAGGTTTCTTTATTTTGCTTTCTCTTCCCAAGGCAGCAAATGCAACTCATAAAGAAATAGAACTATGAATGTACTACTCTCCGTTTTTCCCCACTGATGGAACCACAGTACTTGCAATAGAACTTTGTGAAAAAGTACAAACAAGAGTAATACCGCACGTATTACCAAGAAATCTGAGTGCTTAGAATGCAAAAATTGAGCAAGCAATGCATAAATCATTACACAATTTTCACACTTCCATCCTTATCTAGCTTGCTCTAGCTTAAGTTGCATTGTATTGTTAATACCTGAACATTTATGTTGGCCTTATTAACAAGTCATTTGATGAACTTAGCCCCCCATCTAGCCATCCACCCGGTGATAAAATTATAGTAGTACAAACATTAATCAGGGTAATAAAACAAGTGGCAGTGATTTATAATACATTCAGGCTTCAGAGATGATGTACTGTAACCCCCACATGATTAGATTAGATTTGATTTTGATAATCAAAAAATTGAAATTCCACAATCGTCATTCTGATAAATAATTACGATTGATGGGTACACTTGACCGGGTTTGTATAGTGGGTAACAAAATGCATTTAAGAGAATTTTTCTATGATGCTAATGCACTGGCATTTAAGGTGAAGACTACATTAGAAGACCTTTTTTTCACTTACTTTTCTGACGTTTTCTTTCATGGGGAGAATTATTCGGAACTTGATCAAATTTGGACATTATATTACCCATATTCCTAAAAAACCTTCTTTTGAAAAGTTCAAGCCAAAAATAAAAGTTTCATGACCATATTCCGCTGAAGGTCATAACTAGAGTGTAGCGACTCCAATGTATATCTGAAACCAAAACGCTTTTAATTTTGCATAATTAACTTATTTTCTAAAAATGTGAACCTCACTGCAACCGAAAATAATTAAAATCAAAAATTTTGCCGTTGGTCAAAAGAAAAATTCCAATTTTTATCACTTTTTTCACGAATTATGCAAAAAAAGGCTCTACATTTCAAATGTTGATTCATATTCATAGACTAACGATCTATGCATCCCCGCGATAAAAAAAAATCGATTCGGTTGATTTCCTTTTCATCGGATGTCAGTTTTTCTATACTACTTGGGATAGTCTTCTGAGGATCTTATGAGGTCCAGAATATGGTTGAACTAGCGATTTGCGGACTGAGTCCACTCGAGGAAGAACATGAATGCAAGTTTCCAAACTCTTACTTCGAAAAACTTTACGTTGAAAATAATGTGCTGCTTGCACGGGACGAATTTTTCGCATTGTTTCTCGAAGTTGCTCGATGAAGGCGTCCAGCTCAATGTGTTTATCTTCGGACGCTATGAATTCCCTTGGAAGCGTAAGGGTTGACCCATAGAGCATCTCCGCACTGGATGAAGGCGTCCAGCTCAATGTGTTTATCTTCGGACGCTATGAATTCCCTTGGAAGCGTAAGGGTTGACCCATAGAGCATCTCCACACTGGATCCTTCAATGTCGTCCTTGTAACTATTCCCTAATCCAAGTAAAGCCGTTGGGAGTACATCCGTCCACGTTGGGTTCTGCTCGTGGCACATTAGCCTTCCAACATTCCGTTCGCTGCGGTGTGATAGTTGGTTGTGCGGCTTCTTTGACAGTCCATTCGCTTTGTTGGGGCTTAGAAAAAGGTTCACTTAAACTGTGTTCCTTAATCCTTGGTCACTGTGAGTGTACCTCATCCATGAAGTGTTGAAAGGTCATTACCACGAACTCCTAGAGCCCGATGGGCGTTATTAACGCTGCCTCAGGAAAGTCCTGTTTTGCTGTTGGGTTGTGGTGGAATGAGCGTACTAAATCCAATTTTGTAAAGATTTTCTTATCAGCGAGTTTGACCATGATGTCGTTAGCCTCCTTTCTTCGACACCAAAGGTAAGGGGCTTGTCCAAGGACTCGACGACGGCCGGCAGAATCCTCTGTTTAACATGAACTCGAACTATTGTTGTTGCATTTTTAATTTGTCTGGCGTCAATCGGCGTGCTCGTTCATATACCAGGGGGCCTCTTATGGTTATGTGATGTTGCTGAAATTTCCGTGGTTTCTACCGGCTGGCTTTTAGTCGGCTATACGATAAAGTTTATGGTCTTGGCTTGTTGACCTCTACAATGCAATCGGCCGCAGTTGCTACATTGCCAAGGGACGAGGTATTTGAAGCTGCCAGTGTTGACTGTATTCTTACTGGTAGACGGTCTAACCACAAAGGGGCCAAAAACGCCTCCGAGACTCTATTATCTACAATGCGTTTCCGAGTCTGCTCCTCATCGCTTGCGCCGAATGTGGCTAGAAGACGTTGCTTGGTCTTCCCATATTTCCCTGCAGATTTAGGATTTTCCACGGTTTCCGTCACCTGTGCTAAGGCGACCGTGTCCAATTTTCCAATGACCTTATCGAACTTCGATATATCGCTATTGATTCTAGGCGATCGAAATTGTGTTGAATGTTCGAAGCCAACTGGGTTTTTTCAGCTGAGTTGCCACATGTTAGTTTCAATTCATCAATCAATCAATTTTGCTAGTTTAAGGCTGCAAAAATTATTTTTTGTGCATGGAGGCACTGATTCTTCGATACAATGTATGATGCGAAATGTTTTGAATATAAGTTCAATTCAATTTTTATTGACCTATTCCGTTCGGGTTGCTCTACGAGAAATTACTCATAAAATCGAATAAATAATAATAAAAAGTAAAGTAAACTTTGATAGTTGCATTTATACTGCTTAGGGGATTAGGCGACTGTAATGAGCTAAGAAGTAACCACATTTCCGGTCTTTTTTTCGGCAAGGCAGTGAAAAAAGTCCAAACTTCGTAAAAGATCTTAATTGTAAATGTGATAAACGGTTGTAAATTATTTTTTTTCAAAATGATGCAAGCGAAAATGGCGGTTACACAGCGTTTTTTCGAGGAAGTATTTTTTTCGTGCGCGGCAGTATCTTGTATTTTTTAATTTACGATGAACATTTTCTTCCGATCATTTTCCCAAACAAATTCCGAATTTTCCAAACTGATTTCGGATTTTTCCAAGTCAATTTCAGAATTTTCCATTTCAAATAGGGCATTTTCCATTCCAAATTTAGAAAAATTTTCAAAATTCTGCTATAAGGTTTTATACCAACATTTTACCATTAGATAAGGATGCAGCTTACACAGTCAGAGAAATCGTAGGTGCCCATCAATTTTCTATTATTGTTTGATTTTATGGTCTGAGAAAAAATGTAATCTCTTCAATCTTTGCTGTTTTATGACTGCAATTAATTTCGTCGTTTCGTGTAGAGCCTCATTACTGTCCACTGAAAGTGGAGAGGTCTTATCAATTATTAAGAATTTTAAATTAGGGGATTGCTAATTACTTTCAAACAATTACCCGAAATAAGGGAGAAGTGGGCACTGAACTGCTTTAATTACGTCATTTTCTACTGAAGTTGTCTTTCCCCCGGAAAACTACTTAATTATTTAATTGAAATTGTTTGGAAAATTCTGAATTAGACTGTCAAAACCTATACATAGTTAGAAAAGTACCAAGCTAAAATCCAAAATAGAATTATTTAGATGTTTTCCGAACCAATTAGAGCAGTTTTTCAGCAAAAAGGTCTACGTTTGGAAATTTCTACAGTGGCCTAACTCCCTAAACTGTTGCGATATATGGCATCGGAAGTAATCCCTTTATAAGCAAATCTAGTCTCAGTCGAACGGAATAGGTTAATTAATTAGGAAATTATTAAATTCAGATGGTAACTGATTAAAAGGACCATTTTCCTTGACATTATATTTACAGTGCGCTGTGATGAAGCAAATGAAATTGATACAAATTAATACCGTATTATTTGAGATAAATACATGCAAGATATTTACGATTGATGAAGTATGATCCCAACTATAAAAAATCGAAAAGAATACATATATTTTCGAATAAATAATCACAAAATAACAGTTTATTTCTTGAGAAAAGAATTCTCACTATGGAAGATCAACAACAGGATACATTGAACACCAATCACCAGCAGGAAGAAATTAAGGAAAAACATGACATTCTACTAAATACATTTTTAATTAGTAATAAAAAATTTCGAGTTCTCCTCCATCATGGAAGTCTGGTATGGGAGAAAGAGAATTCAAAAAATGGTTAGGATTTATTTCTAGAAATTTGTGAATTATTCGGACAATTTTCATTGTTGCCTGCTCGTTTAGTTTCCTTTGGTAATTTTTATTTATTTTTTTCTATTTTTCTGTTTTTTTTTTTCAAATTTATTTTTTTTTTTTTATTTGTTTCATCGAACAAATTGGAGACTATCAGGCAGGGAATTCTGAAAATTAAATAAATAAAAAGTTTCAATTTTGCAGATTTCTAGATAATTCACGATAAATCCATTTCGAAAAATTTCAGGAAAAACGACAGTGCCTTTGATTGACATTTTGGCCGTGCGATTGGCTAGTAGCAGTAATAGAAATAAATCTAATAATATTAGTAGTAGTAGAATAAGTATTAATCCATCAGTATCGTCATTGCCGACATCTGCAGTGCCATCGACATCATCTGATACATTTGATTCGAGTAAAAACTATCTTTATATTTACTATGCTAAACGTGATAGTAATTGTCAACGAGATCATAATCGTTGGCGTAAACATACTTTGAAATTATACAACACAGATTACCGAATCATACAAACTTGGCACAACACACTTGCTGATTGGCTTGATCAACAGAAGCGTCCTAAAAATATTTTGATGTTTGTAAACCCATATGGCGGGAAGCGTCAAGCATTGAAAATTTTTGAGAAGTACTCAAAACCGCTTTTTCAATTAGCTGGTGTTGAAATAAGCTGTTTAATTTCACAACGAGGAAATCAAATTCATGATATTTTACAAAATAACCCGGCATTATATCAGTACGATGCAATTTGTTGTGTGGGAGGTGATGGTACATTTGCTGAGGTTTTTAATGGATTAATGCAAAGAACGCTGAGAGATTTAAGTTTGGACCCACAGCGGCCAACATATTTGCCAAAATTACGAATACCTATCGGTGTGATTCCGGCTGGAAGTACAGATACTGTAGCTTACTGTTTGCATGGAACCACTGATGTTAAGACTGCAGTTATTCATATCATACTGGGACAGAAACGGGGGTTGGATTTGTCAAGTGTTTGCAACCATATTGGGTTGATTCGGTTATATGCAAGCTTAATTTGCTATGGCTATTTAGGAGATATTGCATTGGATAGTGAACAGTATCGTTGGATGGGACCACATCGTTATGATTATTCCGGTAATAATAATGCATAGAATTGGAACCTAAGGGGGTCATCCCGTGTGCCGGATCCCGGGAGTCGATTTTTTTTCTGGCTTCAATTGTATCTAGACATAGTGTAGAATATTTGGGCAAAGTGGTTTTTCGATTTTCCCTGTCGTCCGATTCATTGGTCGTCTTCAGTGGCGCGATAGACCAAATCGGCCCTTGGTCTCCATTCGGTTGAGCAGCCTTTTAAATTATTCCATCCATCCATCTTTTCTTGATATCCTCGTAGCACCCAAAAAACATCTCTTTCTGGAGATAGGTGTATAGGTTGCTCTGTTCTTCAATAATGAACCATCGTATCGGGCCGGAAAAATGGCTACGCATGCTCAAGATTTCGCATTTGTATCTTTATGCAGTTCTTCACCAAAAATTTCCAAAGAAAAGAAAAAAAACGGCCTTCACAGGATGACCCCCTTAATGGATAACAGAGGACTGAGCAGCGACGTCTGCTCTTTTTCCCTTTGTCAGTACCAAGTGGCCTGAAAAATTCGTAGGCTAACATAGAAAAAAAACATTTTTTTTTTTATAAAATTTGATTTTATTATTCAATTAGTTGCCTTTGATGGCGATACAATGATTATAGCGGTCATATAATTTTTCGATACCATTTCTATAGTACGATTTGTCTTTAGCCTCAAAATAGACCTCAGCTTCGATGATTATCTCTTCATCGGTACTAAATTTCTTTTCAGCGAGCATTTTCTTGAAAGGCCGGAGAACAGGAAAAGGTCGCTGAGGGACATATCTGGAGAATGCGGTTGACGCGGAAGCAGTTGGAAGCCTCATTTATGCAATTTTGCAATCGTTTTTGTTAATTTGTGTCTTGATGAAACAGCGCTTTCTTTTTCTTCAAATGAGGCCATTTATCCTTCGAAAACGCTATGTAATAGTCGCTGCTGATAACTTCTCTCTTCTCAAGGTAGTCGATGAATATTATACTATGTGCATCCCAAAATACTGGTGCCATAGCCTTATCAGCCGACTGTTGCATCTTTGCCCGATTTGGAGTCGGTTTACCACGTGCAGTCCACTCAGATGACGGTCGCTTTGATTCTGGGGGGAAACAATGGAGCCATGCTTCCTCCATTGTGACATATAGGCGCATAAATTCCGGTTTCTTATGGAGGAAGAGCACTGTTCAGAATCGTTTACTTGGTATTGCTGTTGGTCGATTGGGAGCTCGCGTAGCATCCGTTTTCAACAGAGCTCTCGCTCACCCAAACATTCATGCATGATATGTCCAACACGTTCCTTTGATAAAGTTCCTTTAGAGTCTCAGCTATCTCGATCAACTTCACTTTGCGGTCATCCAAAATCAGTTTGTGAACTTTTTTGATATTTTCGTTAGCAACAGCCTGTTTGGGGCGTCGACTGCGTCCATCCTCTTCGGTGCTCATTTCGCCTCGTTTAAACTTAGCAAACCACTTTTCAATGTGTCTTTTGAAGGTTAGGGTTAACTGAAAATCATATAGATTTGATACTAGTAACGTCATCTGTGTTAGCCTACGAACTTGTCAGCCCATCTGATATAGTAATTGGTAGATAAATGATAGATGTACTGAAGTATTTCCTTTAAATAGGTTTTAAAAAATTCATTGCCAATCGTGGATATGAAATTGAACTAGCTTTTCCGGAATCGGAAAGTACTAAAACTCAAGTTGACAACCTTAAAACAAATTCCACATGTAACATTGGTTGTGACCGATGTCTCAATCAAAGTGAACCGGATAAATGTGAACAAAGTCACATTATTGACTATTCGATTTTATCGTCAAATTTGTCGTCAGCAGTTACCCCAGGAACACTAGAATCTGGAACAAAAGACCACCAAAATTGGAAGACAGTTCGTGGAAAGTATTTTATGGTGGCTGGAGCAAACATCTCGTGCGCATCGTCACGCTCACCGAATGGCCTGGCACCATTTTGCCATTTAGGCGATGGACATATAGAAATTATCGTGATACGGCACACTTCCATGTTCAACTTACTACGATTGCTGATTCGTCTGAATCGAGAAAATCCACAACTTGTAAATATTTATATCATAGTTTGTATTGCATTTATTTTACAGTGCCTTAACCGCAGTTTCATCTTTACTTTGAAATTAATACTCCTTATCCTTTAAAACTGTCACTTCCTTACTCCTTTCTGTAATTCATTTAAGTCAAATTCTATTCGAGGATACTATTCATAAATCGGGAATCTCTCTACTAGGGTCGGGAATCTTATAGAGGAATTAATATCTAGTTAAGCAATTTTTGCTTAAGGATTGAGGATTCCGAAGTCCGCATCCACTTGTTGTCGGACCTTGAAGGAGTCATAGAGTCCAATTTTTCCCTATTGCTCTCTAATAACGGCTTTACCTCAACCATAGAAATCCTTCCGAATGTAGTTTCAACTTCGCATTGGAGCATGTACTTCCGTCTTCGTCTCTTCGGCCCTTTTACAAAGTCATGTTGTTCAGATATCTTCATAATTTTGTCCAAACCGATGTTTGCCTTCGTTATAGTTTTGATGACATCCAAATTCTCACTGTTTACTTCTTTAGGATGCTCCAAAATTATGCCCCTTGGCGTTGCTCATGACACAACCATCAACAATTGTACGACTCCACGATCTTCATTTTCCGAAACGTTAAACACATATCTACTCACTTGGAGAACATTCTGTCGTTGGTTCGCCCTCTATCGCTTCAAATATAATGGGGAGAACGTTTAGGTTGGGGTGGGTCGCCGCAGGACCATTATATCATTTGCTCCCAAGAAGAGGAAAGGAAGGCGGGGGCCATTCATTGTGTAGAGCTAGTCCTTTCACGTCCTTCTCGCGCGCGTTAGTTTTTTCTTGCGATTGTGTCCCCTCCCTTATTAGGCCGTTTGGCAGTTTAGCTCCTTTGAGATTGAATTTTTTCCGGGATTTCATTTGTGAAGCCGATTTGAGGTCCAAACGCTGCACTCCCTCCATTACTGCTTCTTTAGGCTCTTGGCTTTTCTTGGTGTTGGAAGCTTTACATAAGTATACTTCATTCTTTCTCTGCTTCTCTTTACGCCCTCTACAATTTTTCAATTTGGACTTGGATCATGTCATCCTTTTGGTGGCAATATGTACCTGCCGCAATGGGATCACCGTAGGAGTTTGTAACTGTCGCCGTGCATTGGTTCGTCGAACCTAACTCATCCATGGCCTTTTCCCAGGTGACTTTAAGGTTTCAAACAACCACCTTAATATTGCGATGAACATTATGTTTCGGCCCGACGAATTCGTAGAGCATGTTCAAGACGTTATCCATCTCCTTCAGACAATTTTCTACCCTGAGTACTATTGCTAATAATTATATATTATAATTATTTTACACTCCAAATATAGTCATGCAGGGTATCAAATGAAAGGTCTCGGTTAGCACTTTCCGAAGCCGGTCTTAGCTTTGACATTTGTTGGAAAGGGGGGGTGTGGTCGATGGTGGTGATCATTTTTTCAACCATTCTCAGAAACTACCCAAGCGAAAAATCTGGAAATGATCAAAAGGCAAGAGGCTGCCACTGTATATTAATTTAGAATTAATAAACCTTTCCCCTATGTATCCTTCCTCTCCTTCTGACTCTCTATATCCTTGGAAACTGCAGTTATTACACGCAATTTCAGCTAACCACATAATCGCTAAGTGTAATGCGAGTACTCATGATTTCAGGATATGCTTCCCTTTGTGGAAATCTATCGGGCGAAAAAATTTCTGGTTCGATCAAATAAAACAGCAAACAATTCTGCCTCTTCATCTGACCTAACTATGGGTGGATCTCGTCAACCAATAAGTAGTAGTCTGAGCAAGGGTGCTGAAAGGACAAGTCAGTGGAACTGCGACGGAGAACTGGTTTTCGATACTGATGTCTTAATAAGGTAAGATCTTGGATGATAGGATGAAACTCGATTTAAGGATTATTGATTAGACAATTTATTCGCTTTTGATTTCTCCGTTTTTTCATGCAGCTCACATCGTCAATTGGTGGATGTCTTTATGCGAGGGTCATACCCTCCATCGGAAGAGAAAAAATCTTCTTGCTGCGGGCTTTGTGGTGTTTAAGAGCTATGAACAACAATCTATGATTAAACAACCCCAAAAGATCGGAGTTCGTTGATTTCCTTTCTTTTGTTGTCGTTTTTCGAGTAGTACCAATACTAATTGTGCTCAATTTAAGGATTACGTTTTCTACATGTTTGGGATTTCACTTCATTCATTCTTTTATTAAATAACAATACGAATAAATCTTGCCTAAAGAAAACAACTTTGATATGATGATGTGCACTATTAGTATCTTATCGTAAGAAAAATAAATTAATTCAGGGGTTGATTGCTTAGAATAAAAGGAGTTTTAGCTATGTACTTTGTAATACTTACCAAGTTTCTTTCTGTTTAAAATATGTTTACTTTAAGTTTTAATATAATTAGGAAATAGGCATACACGAGCGGAACCAATCAACTGTGAGAAAGAGATTCAATCGAATCAATTCCAAATACCTGTAAATTGATAAAGGAGTAGGAGTAGAGTTTGCGAGAGGAAGACTTTTTTTTTGCATCTACAAGGCGATATGGTTTTTCGTTTTTAGTAAATATCGGTTCAACTTTTTTCTATCGCAATAAATATTATTGTTAGTTTCCGTTTTTAAAAGTTTTTAAGGGGAGGTAGGCTGTGAGTGCTATGCAATTCTGTATTGTCGAGTTAGCTATAATATCTTGCTCGAGCGGTGATAATTAATTGTTGTAGACTATTTTCTATTGTAATGAAAGGGAGGCAAAAATTGTTGAAAATAATATATTTCAAAAATAAAATTCCAAAAAAGACAAACGCAAATGGGTTCGTGTTTCAATTATTGCATATAATAGTATTACGCTTGCATTAGACTAGATTGGCGAATAGAATCGAATTTAAAAAAAAGGTGTGTGATTTACTGGAAGATCTGTGTTTGGCAAAAAAAGGGAAAATTTTCGACGGAGGGTTTCATGATATTTTTTAAATTAAACTCGTTTCTTTCTGTTTTCATTCATTTTTCATATATTTTTCCACCTTATTTTCTTTTCGTCATTATATTGAGTTTTGTTTTTTCCATGTTTTTCTTTATATTTACTTTTTGGAACACTTCCAAAATGGCTTCATGTCCCTTTTAATGTTTATATTTCTCCATCATACATGCTCAACATTTGTCTATGATGTTTTTGGTTGGTTATATATTTGCATTAGATTTAAATGCATTTTTTTTTCAAAAATTATTTCACTTATATAATTACATTAATAGTTTTTCTTTGAATTTCCTTTGTTCTTGTTTTCATTAATTTGCTAGACCAATAAATTACCGAACATTTCGAATTGTTTCATCGAAAATTTATTAGTCCCCCGATATATATATATATATGTATATTAATATGCATGATGTTTTATCATTTAATTTAAATTCTTACGAATCTAAAATATTTGATTTTCCTTTTTTGCTTTTTTTCATCCCTACGTATTTGTCCGGCTTCAATGACTTAAACATGCAATCGTTTGGATTAATCTGATTAAATTTTTGCAAACTTTTGGTGTGTACACTGCACGAAGGTATCAACCTCCTTGCTCCTTTCTTATTACTTCAATCACATCTTATATCTTATTCACGTATAATTGTATATATATATTCTCACCATTTTTTTAATTTTTCGCTTTTGTCCTGGAATTTGATTCATTTTTTCGAAACATTCTCTGTTCGTTGGTATAAACTGTTTACATTGTTTTTTTACTCTTTTCCGTTGGAGGAAGGGAAGGAATTGGGAAGACAAAATGGAAGGAGGGGTCGCGAGTTGATTGATTTATATTTATTCTTCCAAATATTTTGTTTATACATTTCGTTTCTCATATATATATATTAGTTCTTATCAATTTCTTTGTATAGAATAGATGCAATGGCAGAATATACTCGTACACCTTAAAATGCAATTCATTCTGTTTTGAACTTTTGATTTACAATTGCGCAAGTTTGAGATTCGATCTGATTTTCTGATTATTTTTTTTGATTTTGATAAGAATAAAAGATTATCGCAAAACTAAGATATAAACAGATTTTTTCGATTCTATAAACTTTTTGCTTTTTCATTTCTCGTGGGATGTAGTAATGACAATTTCGAAACTAATAAATTATTGATAAAAATAAAATCTGTCATTAGTTTCCAATTACTTTAAACTTCCTTTCCCTTTTGGGAAATTGTCTTCAAGATGAGTCATCTTTTTGTTGAGTAGAGTAATAATATGGACGTTGCCTGTGATATGATTGGTTGATGACATGCTGTTATTGAAAATATACATAAAATAATTATAGCTAAGTGGGATGGACGCGGCACGCCACTACTGGTTTGCATTGCAGCTGGATGCTCTCCTGGAAAAGTTAAGAATATATAAAAACACAATCTTGTATCACATTCTAAATATTTAAACAAAATTAAAAAAAAATAATGGGTTTTAAGCACTGGCGGACTAAGGTCTTTAATCCTGGGTGGGGTCTCGATCGTTCTTCATCACAGTCGTATATGTCGACACCGTGAGGATGACATAAAATACAACAGAGGAAAAACCTCTCCTTTCCTTTGCTTGTAGGGAGAACGCCTCTGAAAATTGCCTTTTAGTACTTTTCTGTCGCATTTTTTGATACCTTTAGTTTTTTCTGTTCCAAGTGGCTAGACCACCCGCTCTCCCGGCTTCGAGAGCCTTGAATTCAGAGAATTCCTTTCACCAATGGGAGAAGAAAGGAGAAAGGGAATTGTTAGTCCAGAAAACCCCTCGCCATCCGCTCCCTCCGCCGGTCGAGCTCAACCTTCTTCGCAAGTAAGAAAAGGCAGAACATAATGCGCAACAAGGGTCCATCTGCCAGCGCTCCTCAGCATCTCTCTGACAACGTTATCTGGAACGAGCTCCCCTGGGCTTGCATAAAGCTGCTGATGAAAGCCGTCCAACCTTTCACGAGAAAAAAGGGGTGTTTAACATTGTCTGCCACTCCATTGCAGAACACACAATCAGGAGATGGCACCTTCCCAATCTTGTGCAAGTAAAACTGAAAACTTCGGCCACAGATCTAAATTGTCGATGAGAGAAGGGTTTTAGGTTAGAGCCAAAGGACAGACTTTACTACTTGAAAGGCGATTAATAGTTTTATAAACTTGCGGACCCGTTTAGAGTGCTAAAAGCGTGAAGCGGTAGGAAGCAATCAACTTTTTTCTAACGAAGAAAGCAATTTTTCTGAAAATAAGGTTGATATCCTGGGAAGAGTGGGTTGGGGGGTCAAGAGATCAGTACGAAAATCGTCCCAATCTACTTGGTTATAAGATGCTCAAAAGGTGTCGACTTTTCTGAAGAGCTCTGTCATAGAGCAGTTGAAGAAGTTAAACCATTTGTTGGTGAGGGATTGTATTAGTGGTGGGGTCTGAAGATGGGTAGTAGGATGAGAGTTATACTGTGGAGGGATGACCAAGTTGTGTAAGTAGGTCGGGTGAAGGTAGGTTGGGGCATGTTTGGTGGGAGAGGTTGTGAGTAGTAGCATCCATAATGGGGACAACAATGCGTGACCTTTGACGCTGCTCTGTTTCGATTGCTTTGATTCTAATAGAGCATTTTGAGTTGGAATGCGCCGTAGTTGACACACAATTGGTCTACTGTCTGGGATGCGTCATCACGACCACGTATTCAACCCTCAGCCTGGTGGTTACCGGCGTACTTTACACAGCTTGTGGTAAACCTGAATTAACTGCAATATTTCCAAAGCGTTGACAATGGTAGCACTGTGTTATCTCGCTACTATGTTAGTTTTTCCACCACGCGCCTCTGATAGGCTTAGTCCGCCACTGGTTTTAAGACTGACAATTGCTATTGCCTTTCTAAAACTTATCAAACCCACTATTTTTAAACCTAGAAAAATTGTTATAAGAAATCAACTCACCATTCAATACATGAACTTGCGCTGATGCTGGTATGGCTCCAACTGGAACGCACGTATAATTACCAGAATCACGTAGTGTCGCTCGGGTAAGCATTAATCGACTAGTTGTTCCAGCTTCTGTTTTTTCTGTTTCTAAACTAATACCACCACGTGCTGAATCAAAATCTACGACATTGGATCCGTGGTACCTAGTGGACAAAGGTTATAGATAGATGAAAAAAATGGAAAGGACATTCTGAATTATTATTAAATCAATAAAATTTGTTTGATTTTGATATATCCCCATCCACCCTTACTAAAATTAATTGACTCAGTCGGTCAGCTCGTCTAAATAGCACTCGGCCTCATAGATGGTAACAGGACGAACGATGCTGCAGTTATCATTTGGACACCTTCATTTCGAATCACCTCCAAGCATCATGTTGTTGACAAATCACTTACCGGGCTTTGCGATTCCAAGGGTTGCATAATCCGCTTTGTGTATCATATCCTTGACTTGACTCCCCCACGACTCCCCCACATGTCCATTACTATCTTTTTCAAAGAGTTCGTTTTAAAAATACCCCCCAAAAAATTGTGATGTAAAAATAGCCTTTTACTTTTGCAATTCATTCCTTTAGTGTGGAATTTTTTTCAGCTAATTCTAAATAAGTCCTGTGCCATATTTCTCTGATTTCATATTATAATTTTATCTTCTAGTTGAATTGTTTACTTACCATACAACTGATGATGCATGAATATTTACAGAACACGATAATGAAATTGTGCTGTCTCGTTTCACGTGCACTTCTTGTGACCCGATTATTTTTGCACGGGCAGCTAAAATGTCGGAAGAAGAGAGAAAAAAATAAAATGAAGAAAAAGATTCCAATATCCTGTTTGTGATAAATTTTTCCAAGGAAATTCTGGAGAAACAGAATATATATGAATATTTGATTTAAAAAATTACTTTTTTCCGTAATGGAATTTGATTCGACAAGGACGCCTAAAGGGTTGTAATGAAGCCTTTTTAGAAGGGGGGTCTGTTACCATCATGGTTTCAACAATTCGATCGTTTAAGGGGCTGTAATGAAGCCTTTTTGGGGGCGTCTTCTACCTTCGTGGTTGCAACAAATCGATCGCCTAAGGGGTTGTAATGAAGTCTATTTAGGGGGGATCTTCTATCGTCGTGGTTTCAATAAATCGATCCCTAAGATCTTCTTTTCAATAAATCGATTACTTTTTTCGCATATTTTGAAAGTAGATGATGTTACAAATACGTAATAAAAAGGATTTCGTTAGAAGCACGTTCCATTATGGGTATTTCGGGGGGAATCAACACCTGCGGTCTTTTCGAGCGCTTAGTGGTATGCGACCCCTCCGCTTATCAAGTGGCGATAGGCCGAGGACCAAGGGATTTCCACAAGTTTTCCCATCGATCCCAGATTATACAGTTGATGAAATCGTCATACGAGAATCTGTCTTCTGATAGTTCATTAGAAAGATGTTTAAGTGTACAACAGCAAAAGTAACATTTTTCAAATTTCCTGATCCCCCTGTGAAAATTCGAAGCTCAGAGCCATTTTTAAGGTTTTGTGTAAACACAAAACAAGGGAAGGGACCAGTAGTTGGATTGTTTAAAATATAAGTTGAAGTATTAAGTATTGTATTTAAATGAAGGAAGGGAGAGGAATTGTGAAATACAGAAGGATAATTGAGGATAATAAAGGGGTAAAAAAATGTGAGGATAAAGTGAATATTACACATTATTCATTATTACATTTTGGGCGAATGGTGCATCTACCATATAAATAGATTCTAATTGCGAACGTAGAGTATTCACCAAACAAAGGCAAGAGGAAGATAACCGTATAAACAGTATGAAAAAGAAATTAGCTCTTTTTATCTCGATGTACCATACATACTCCATATATTGCAACTCTGAAATCGATTGTTTTCGACGCTTATTGTACGTCCGGCAAGAGGTTCGGAGTTCAGGATTTTTTCATGTTTTTTTTTTTTCATAATATCGAAATCGGAGGGTATGATTATGGATTATGAAAGACAATAGATTTTTCTGTTTTGAAGGCTGGATTAAATCCAATCTTCAGTGACCGACTGTGATTTCAAGGATCATGATATAGTGCCAATGGAACTTGATTAAAACAAAAAACTGGTAAACTCGTGTTTATGTTTATGAAAATAAATAATAATATGGATATTCTGACCTTTGTTATTATAATTATGATGTTGAAAATAATTACCGGTAGCATCGGTTACTGCTGCTGAAATCACAAAAAAGAAAAAGAAAGGAAAATTGACCATAAGAAATGACGGAATGAAATAGATCGAATGTGAATTGATATTTAAGTGCTTGGGGTGTATAGTGATTTCCCTATCATTAATAAATATTTAGAGCCATTGAAAAGACGTTGGAAGGGAGGTCCTCACATATGCAAAAGGAGGGTGTACAATTTTTCTTCACCGAATATCATGTCATGATGTTGGGTATCAAATGAAAGGTCTTGATTTGTACTCTGTGAAGTCAGTTTTAGCATTGCAACATTTTTTTTCACCTAATGTACCCGTGTGTGGTATCAAATGAATCAATTAATACTCGTCGAAACTGATACTGGAAGAAACATAGAGGAATGAGGGCTCAAAAATGTGTATCCAGAAATTTAAGCTTCAAAATACTTCCCATTTCGATATTCGCTAAAATAAGGTTAATAATAGCATATTACCATATTTTAGAAATTTTCCTCAAAACCCCCCCTGATCCTAGAAATACAGAATTTGGTGCATCTATAACTAATAATATAATGCACAATTCTGGGAAGTTTGAAAAAACTCCAGCTATTATTGACAAAGTTATGGAAGGTCAACGTTGTGCATTTCACGTGAATTTATTGTACTCTAAACACAAAACGTTTATACCCGAAGCGTTCAACTTTCGATATTCCGGCTTGTTTTGATTTTGTAAGTAATTAACTATTATTTTCTTTCATTTTTCTTGATTACAAAAGTCCGTGTTCCGTCTATTGTTTACTATTTATCGACTAAACCCCCGTAACCGGCCGGATAAAGGATAATCAAAAAAGTCTTCAAATTATTTTTTTACGAGTATTGTTCTCAGCTCTTGTACCTTTTTATGTATTCTATAAAAAGGCATATTCCATTTTGTATGGTATTACTCCGCATACTAATATTATTCAACATATTATTTGCAGAAAAATTGGTATAAGAATCCAACTAAGCAGCAGCTGCCTCAGAATGGTGACAAAAATACGTTTTTTATTAGAGTCATTTAACCGACATACGCATATTCCATTCTCTTTTCGTCTGTGTTTCATCACTTGCTCCTATTCTATTCATTTTTACTTCAATTTTGCTTTTTTAATCACACTCTAGGTCTAGTCATCACATTTATATACTCCAGGCTGCTTTCAAGCTTTTCTTTTAACCTTGGCTCAGTTTGATATGTTTGAAATATGTATCAGCTCGAATCCACTTCACAACATGATGAGACGGAATAGAGCTGCTGTGAAAGATACCACACCGAAAAACTGAGGTGGGTGGAGGAGGAGTGGGCAAAATAGGGAGAAATAAGGGTGAAAACATACCCTAAGATGGAATATAAAACATAAAACACAATTGATATAACACGACATTGCTGCCTGATGTTGACTAGGCAAGGCATATTTGAAATTCTACATTAAAGGTAGGACGTATCACACGTTTATATCCTACAAATCAGGGTATATTCGTTCGGCAAATTTCATTTAATCTTCCCTTTTTTTATTGAACAACAATTTTTAAAATGGCTGAAGTGTTATCTCCGGTGAGATTGAAAAAAAAACAGGTTGTCATCATTCAAGTGCATAGTTCGAATCACACAATCCTGTCTCATGCTTGAGGGCGTAATAGGTGCATACTTGAGAATTGTTAGAGAAATTCAGGTTCATCTATTATTCTGTCGTACAAAGAAACACTTCCCAGTAGGACAGAGCAAGGGAACTTTCATTCAAAATTCCCAACAGTTTGGCATAATTGATAGGAAGTAGAGATTTTGTGTAAATATCAAAGCTAAATTTTTCTCTATCCGGGGCTACTTACTTCCTAGTAATCAACGAAGATTTTTATCAAACTGACACCAAATGTGGATAGAAAGTTAACTGACGATTTCGTCCCGGGAACGCTGTCTCACCTTTACCCTGGGGCAGCATGACCGAAAATCGTGACCGGTGGTAATCACTCCATTTATATAGAATCGCAAACACGATATGGGTGCCAATTATATTGAAGTGAAATCCATCGTATGTTGAGACCTAAACTAGTCTGCTGCCAGGGCGGAGGTGAGGCAGCGTCTGATAAGTTACCTATGACCTGGACGAAACCGCAAATCAACTTTTGTCATAAACTTGGGTGTTTAACCCAAAAAAAGGAGTCCGTGGCCAACAAGAGAGGAAAGGATGGAGGAAGTTGCTTTCCAAGTGGTCCGGTCCCTGCATTCTCAACAAAAAAACTCACTAATGTGTGATAATCGTGTTATATATTTAATGATGAATGATGCAAAATTTCACTATCATCGTATCTAATTTTTGCTAACAAGTATCTTATTAAAATTGTACACATTTTGTTCACCTCGTACTCTCTTCTCCTCCTTCTTTTTTCACTGAAAACGTGGCAGCATTTAATGGAGTTTTCATTACGATGCTTGTTAGTCCTTCATGTGTTTTGGCTTCCATTTGATTTGAATAAACTCGGAATGGATATTCTATACGCTTGTCGGAGTCCTGGAGTCCCTTTCCCATCTGTTCATCCCTAAACACATGCCCACTTATACATGTTTATTCCACTTACATTTGCTCCAAAAAAGCTATTCAATCCTTCAAACAATCCACTTGCAGAGTTAAAAGGGATACAAAGAGGAGGGAAGGAGTGAATGGAAAGAGAATGATCCATCGTTCTATGCGAACTCTTTCCAACACGGATAGATATGTACGAGTACATGTATGAAAATTTACTACGAGCTTTTAAAGCAGGATGCCTGTCGAACAAATGTATTACATAACCACCCCCGCTACACTACACGTATGCTCTTTAAAGAGACGCCTGGTGTGATTTGCAAAATGCTTTTGCGACAAGGTTTCTTATTAATATATTCCGGATGTACATACTCGTGTGCTTATAATAATAATATAATATAATGGCCAGAAAATACATGGTAGTATGATGGAAACTCCTAACCCGGAAAACGGATGCCATTCCTTTTCCATTCAGAATGGTTTTCATATTCAAGTTAAAGTGATTTCAAATGACTCATTTTTGTCGCACCTTTCGCCTTTATGTTCACTTGTTTCATGATAACGCTACTACTATTCCTGTTCTTCAAAACCTCTATTCCATACTTCGTGACCTCCATCGTCTCTGACGGTTATGAATGTACATGGATAAACTTCCAAGTTCTCCCAAAAGTGGTAGGTCCCATTAATGATTTTAGTTTGTAAAAAAATTGTGTTGCAGGTGACGACTCTCATCCATTGCATTCATGCATATCCTTAGAAAATTATAAAACTTGGCTAATGTAATTAACCAACCGACATGTGAGTCCTCATAGTATTAGTACAAGTAAAAGTAGTGGAAGAAAAAAGGAATGAAACTGGGATTATTCGTTACACTTCGCATCTTCCAGTAAGCCTACCTTTTTATTCAAGTACTTTCGTATTATAGAATTTTTAAATAATTTTTAAATCTGCTGTTGTATACCCGCTATCTTCCTTCAGTAAAAACGTCCGCAAAGTATTTAAGTGAATATAATAAATAAGTTGGTGAATGGAATTGTTATATACGAGTAAGAACATCTAAATAAAGGATTTCGCTGGTGATAGTGAAGCTCTGAAAGGGATGCAAAATTCCATGATTCTAGGGTATTCTCAAGGGGGTTTTTCCATTCAATTACTAAATATTATAGTACTATTGCCAACCGCTCGTCGCACAACCTATACCGAGGTAGAGAACCAGCCCTCTGACGAAAACCAGTACCAGTCTAACGACGGTCCTACTAGCAATAGGTGGAGATGTCGATTCAGGGTGTGAAACCAGGGATATCCTCTACAAGCATGGCCATCCGGCCTAGGAAATTGCCAATCGGTATCGAGTCAAAGGTCGCCCGGAAAATTGGCTCCTCTGGAGAATATGTTCAGGTGGTTAGATGGTCTTCGGGCCGAACTCGCAGATGGAAAATTCAGTGCTCCAACTCGAAGAGTAAATGGGTTACGATGCCACAGAAGCGCCGGCGAGTCATTTAATACGGTCGCCAAAGAGCGAAAGGTGTAGTTCCTTCCACAATCGTTTGATTTGCAGAACGGCCTGGGTTCACAGTACGTCCAGTAGTTGTTTCCCGAGTGGGGATGAGGGGTGTTTTTCTTTCAACTAAACGCTAATTAAAGAAACCATAAGGGTAGGGTTAGGAATCTCTACGTTTTGTGAGGAATTTGATCGGAATCAAAGACTTAAGTTCCTCTCATGGACTAGGGATGAAGCGAAAGCACGGCCATTTTCCCAACTTCGACTAGTCCGGTCGAAATTGAAGGCCACGATCCAAACCAGAGTCCCACAAAAACACGGTAAAGAGCTTGAATTCTAATATACGGTGAGTCAAAAATTTAAGCTAACTCCTCGGCAAACATTTAAATAGTGGAGCTCCTGAGATTCGGATAGACAAGTGAATGGAGAAGGTCCATTCTACTTTATTCTAAATCCTCCACTCAGGCATCGATTATGCAGGGGGCTGAAGAGCCCTGTTTTGAGAGTCAAGCTTGAACTTACAAACGGATGCTCACTTGGTGAACAAAATCCTCCTAAGTTCGTTTGGGCATTAGAGTATTCGCAAGTGAAGGAACCTTATATCCTAATACTACCAAGTCGATATGCAGAAAACCTTAATCCCTTGTTCTTCTTTCATTTTTCTCTATTTCATCTGTCAACAAAAATCCCAGGCCATTTTATGTGGCAAAGCGATGTAGTGATCCAAATTTGAATTTTCAAACCCCGAATGCAGACAAGGAAATTGCACCGATGTAACAGACTTCAAGGCTGTCTATGATAGCATAGTCAGGCCCAAATTGCCTCCTACAATGTACTGTAGTGTAGGATTACGGTCCTGAATGAAGTACTAAGACGCTTCCACGCCCTGATTCAACTGGATTATCGCGGTGTCATTATATTGCCGACAGGGAAAGGAATTATTACTAGGGATGTTTTCAATGTACGTATATGTGTATATATAGTGAAGCATGTCAGACACGGAAGGACATTCTCGGAAAAAAATATTTTGACGTAGTTGGATTGGTATTGTGTCGTACAACATAAATAATTTGTCTATTTGTCCTGTTCCGTATCTTGTCGTGCAGCTGAAACATAATTCGAGCTGTGGGGTAAATATGAAAATATGTTCTTTCACTTCTTGCAAGGGTTGTTTTATGCTCTTGCATTTTCTCTCTACTTTCATCCCATAATGAAAGTATGTTTCTTCATAGGAACTTTCATCATGGAAATGTATTTTACTACTTTTGGCGTTACAGTTTATAAACTATGCTCGTCTTTCGTGTCTGCGATGTAAAAGATATTTTGTAAATAGAGCGAAGATGATCAAAAATATCATCTTTCTCCTATACCAATATCCTGGAAAAGACCAATAACCGGAAAAAACTTTGCCATATTCTGGCCACATCCTGCCTTTGTCATATTAACATGGAAAATTCTTGACAATGATTAACCTGGTGCATGCATAGCCGAAAGGATTTCGTATATAAGAAAGACCGGGTAGGCTGATACTGAGCTAGTAAGGGCTGCGACCAAAACATTGGCAGAAGGGGGAAACTGTTAGAGAATCGAAATCAACTTGGAAAACTATAATAAAAATGGGGGATAGTATAACGGTCACAGCATGCATGGAATATTAATAAGTATTCTTTTCGCCAAGTGACTTGGACGACACCAACAGAAAGGTGGATGGAATAGTTATAACTTAGCAAAGTATCTAAGATATCAGCCAATATATGTAAATGGTAGTAGGGAACGTCGATACAAATCCCTTATATTTTACTTCTGAAGTACAAAAACCAAAAACGGAACGAACAGCAACCAAGAGAGAAGTATTTGACTAGGAAAATTCTCAATGAATGAAGTAAATGGACAAAAGTCACAACAAGAATGGACATGGGCTGTTCCGCTCTTCAGAGGGAGGTATGGTAATAAGTTTTGATAGATACCATAAATTACATTATTTCACGCCAAGCATCTTGGAGAATTCCCATTCTGAACATATGCTCATCTAGTTAATTATGGCCTGTCATGCCCAGCTTTTCGACAGGATAAACTTTGCAGTATGTTTGGTTGGTTCTGACAAACAGAGTTTGGTCTGTTCAACAGCATTAAGGCTCAGCCACCTTTCATTATGGGTAGCTTATTCGCAGTTTTTAATAGTAGCATTAACCAATGATACAAAGATCTTAATTATTGGTTCCGGTCCTGACATGGGGTTTTGTGGGTTTTATGGGAGAGTCCAACTTGGCCGACGCATCCCTTATTAAGGGCTCTGCACCGCCTGGAAGCCTCCTCCCTATCAGGCACAAATTGAAAAAAAAAGTTACATGGACAGAAATAAGGAGACTGTTTGAGTTCAACACACTATCTGGCTTCACAATATTTAATTAAAATATTTTAACACAGAAATAGACTTTATAAAAAAATATATATACATACATAACGTACCGGTAACTTCTAGCACCACAGCTAAATTGATTTTTGGCTCTGTATTCACTTGACACTCGTAAATTCCACTGTCACGTTGTTGAGCATATTCAATTTTCAAATCCCAATTATCTGAACCGGGGGTATGTAGTACGGAGAAACGTTGATCTCCTGTATATGTATAGATGTTTGTAGTTAATATATGTAGATCCCGTTTACGCATCCATGAAACAGTTCTATTTCCTTTGTTTTTCACACGGCAACGAAGTATGGCGATATCATCAACAACTGTTGTAACATTTCGTGGATTGACATCATCAAAGTACGGTTTATCTGTGTCGATTAAACCTGAAAAAAAGACATAGGAATATATAAAGGAATGTTGGAAATTGTTCAAACTTATCATTAAAAAAAATACTGAATACAACCTACATAAGGCCCATATTCAATTGATTTATATAAGTAATAAATATTCAACCCCAGCGGTGCAAACCTTATAAAGATTTATCCACTTTGTACTACGAAACTGGTCTTCTGTTTGGTCTACTTGACTGGCATTCTGGTCGTATCTTCCATCGAGTCCTAGCATTTGGCACACCACGATTGCATTATCCAACGTCTCCTTGACAATGGCCTAATTCTTAATGTTGAAAAGTGCAGATTTCTCCCGCAGTAGGTGAAATTTCTAGGTGATCCCATCACCCCTGACGGCATACAATCCGACTCAGACAAGGTGCAAGCGATCGCTAGCTTTCCGCGGCCAAAGACCTTAGAAGGTTCTTGGGTGTCGTAAACTTCTTTCGTCGCTCCCTGTCCAAAGCCGCTCACCACCAGGCATTAACGCTTTCCTGTCTGGTCCTAAAACCAAAGAATCGCGGGAGGTTGTGTTGTCTCCAGGAGCCGTGCAAGTGTTTGAAACAACCAAACAATAGATGGTAGACGCTACACTGGGGGTATGAGTTTTCATTGGGACTGAAAATTTCGGATGCCTCAGAGGTTAGAGCACTAGGCTATTGTACGGAAGATCGCGGTTTCACTGGTAGCATTGGTATTTGTATCGTGACTCGACAAAGGATACCAGTCGACTCAGCTGCGAATGAGTACCTGAGTCAAATCAGGGTACAAATCTCTCGGGCGAGCGCAATGCTGACCACATTACTTTCTATAGAGTACTGTAATCCTGTAGTGCATCGTTAGTGTCTGGATGAAGTGCTCTAACACACTTCAAGGCCCTAATCCAGTTGGATTGTCGCTCCAACGATTATTATTATAATATTATTGAAAAGGAAGAACCCTTCCTCCTCCAAGATGGGGTTGAAAATTCAACCTTCACAAAATTACTGAAGTACTTTCCAGATTTCAAAGGCGGGAAAATTTTATTTGACATTATTTGTAGCTCTATATGTCACTATACACCAACCAAACAAACTCCAAGCTTAATAAAGCATGTTCACATAATTGAACTACATGTCCATTGTACAAGCGAAACTTTCTACATTTTCATCTAAACAGAAAGGCGGGATAGGAAATGACATAAACGAACCGTAACATAATCAAATTGTCTATTCCTCTCTCTTTATGCCTATCTAAAATGAAATACATTCCTTACTATGAGATTTTGAACCCTCGTTCGACGTTATGTCGTTCCTACGGGGACCAATGATTAAGTGATAGATGTTGAAATATCTGACTTAACACCATTTTTCTCCTTATACCTTAAGGTTCTTGATTGGCTTCTTTCTTGAGAAGCCAGTCTAAAGCTTCCTGGCTTCATAGTACAATGGAATGTTTCTAAGCTCTATGTTTTATTGGGATGCTCTTTAAACGGATGACGTTGAAACTGCTACTTGCCTTTATCGATTTCATTGTGACACTGAATGAGTGAACAAAAGACGGGAATAGAAAAGGAAACGAGACTTCGAAAGGAAGGAAAAAGAAGTGTTCTCCGATTTCCCGGGATATAGTAGAGTAATCGGGGTGTGATGAGGTATGGGCGTTGTTGGGAATGAATATTGACACTGAACGTATAAATCGAACTGAACATTGTGTTGTGATGCTTTCGCTTCATCTTATCAGCCCCCAATGTGAATAGCGATTTGGCTCTGGAGCAACAAGGGTTTGTTGTTTAACTGTACGATGAATCCGCTAACAACGAAAAGGCAAAAAATGAAAATTATACTCCCCCTCCATTGTCGCTGTTCACACGTTCGTTTTCTTGCTGCTCCCAATGAAAGTGTTTGTGAACTTCTACAAGATAGCATCGCCCGGTTTAATATAATAGATGAGCCAGAAGGAGGAATAAAAAATCGTTTGAAATCTTTATCATCCCCACACTTATGAAATATTTCTTCACGTTTCATTCCGCTTTATTTTGTATTTCTCTTCAAATTGTCTTATTCCAATCGCGTCACCTGATTGAAATAATGTAAGACATACACAACAGAGTTACTGGTTATTTCTAGAAAATCGAAACGGTTACGTCAATTTATGTTTATGATCTAATAAAAATTCGCCTTTGAAATGGTTTTTTTACAAGAAAACTCTGTAAAAAAAAACTTTATTAAAATCGATTCACTGTCTGTCTGTCACACGGACTTTTCTCTAAAATGGCTAAACCGACCCAAATTGTGGACAGGTGGGAACTATGATACCCCACGTATGCAATGGGGTAGATAGGTAGGTATCAGCGGCCGCTCCTTTGGGTAGCGAAGATTCATAGCCGCTCAATAGGAAGAAAATTGTTCATCTTCAAAAATAACCGAGAAGACAGCATGCTATAAAAAAACCTTAGACTTTGGGTATTGAGTTCTGTGGTCTGGTAAAAGGAAATACAACATATTTGGGCTTGATGGCGGGAATTAGTCGAATCTTAGTCAGAGAACAACCCTTTGTTTTCCAGTAGGACGACAACCCTTAGTACACTTCGTTCTTGATACGAGAATAGTTATTGTATAACGTTCAACGCGGAATCTGTATTCGTCACCAATCGGTAAACCTTAACTTGATTGAACGTCTGCAGCATTTGCTTAAACCTGAGGTCCATTTCCGGTACGCATTGTATGAAGCTAGGAGCGAAACATACATAGACAATTGTTGTTGACTTTTTAGATAATCGAGGGATTTAGTTCATAGCATTTTGTAGAAGGTATCGAAGAGGGCATCCAAATCATGGCAGATACATCAGCTTCCCTGTAAAACAAAGTGTTCATAGCTGTGCCAATGTTTCATGGGGACAATAGTATCTAACTTCAGCTAGCAGTATCATAAAGTCAGTATAAAAACCATCTCAATTTCCGCTCATTCCTTTATTCGTTTTTCTTACTTTGAAGTTTAAATTTTTGTCTTTGTCGTATCCTTACGCACTTCCCATCCCTATACACTTTGCATATAATTCCGGAATCTCATACAGCGAAAAAAAAATGATGGAAAAACTAAGCTATGAGAAGTTTGACATAATCTTCAAAGAACGTAAATGCCTAATATCCTCTCTATCAGTATTACGGCCCCTAACCCCCCTTCCTACCGATCTATGTGCACCCACTCCTATTTTCCTATCTAAAGAAAAATCGAGTGCGTAGCCATAAGTTATTTGCAAGTATAAGACGGGCTATTCCTAGGGAAGAAATGTCCTTCGTTTACTTGTGCAATAAAAGTGAATAGGACATCCACTAATCGAAATACAAAACTTGGACTATGCTAACCAAATAAAATAATGAAAAAGCGAAGTATTGGCCACAAGTAAAATGGGAAAAGTAAGAGAGAAAGAAAATTATGAGGAAACTGAATGATGAAAATATAGAAGGGCTAAGTGGTAGAAGAAAAAATTTCAAGAATTTTATTATGATACAGAAGGACTCCAAAGAACAATTTCCTTTTCATTTTATTGCTGGTACTCCTTGTCCCCTCGCTCTTCCCATGGTTTGTTGTCTGGTAGCAACTGTTGGTCACGAGGTGACGGCTTCCAATACAAAATCCAACTAGTTTTGGCTTGTCGGCATCCCCAAAAACTTGCACATATTGATCTCCCATGCTTTTCTAACCCTCCAAAAAGAAAATAGGAAAAGTTTTAACATAGTCCAAAGAGTGGCTCGTTAAGTGTTTAAAAAGAATTGATGATAGTCGCCGTCTTCTTTTCATTTTCATGAATAAAGTATAAACAGTTTTGAACTCGTTGGACGATTTATTCATAATATAAAAAAGATATAAGATGCTTGAAAGTGGACGAAAAAGTTATTTCGTCTCTCTTATGATAAATTTATACGTGATGGGAAGACTTTTGTAGGAATTTATACAGTAATTTATACAGAAATAAATTGTGAATTTTTTTCCCGGCAATATATTTTATATTAACTTTGTTGATATAGAAGAAGTGAATTATGTATTTGTTAAAATTCACTTAATTTTACTTGAAATAAATCAAATATATTTGCCACTATATCGGGAATATCGAGCCTACTAAATTTATCCGTAGTCGGTTCCTAGTAATCCATTGCTCTCCAACAGTTCTGTCTAGGCCGACCCATTCGTCGACCATTCCGGGGTAGAGGTTTCATTGCGTGGCATAGTCTTCTAATCCACATCTACCAGTACCTGGTCCGTACACCGATCAATTTCTGCTTGCGAAGTTATATTAAATAGGAGTATCCCGATGGCAAAACACAGACATGGGTTGATGAAAACCTGTGGATTTCGAATAACACTGTGGTCGCGTCCCATGTTCTGCTCCCATATAACGAATGCACCCTCTCTGAGACAGTCCTGAAGAAGGCACACACCCTTAGGGACCCCTATAGACCACACTCAGTTTATGAGCATTACATGATATGCGAAATGCCTTATCTCAAATAGGGATGGCAAAAAGCAAGATCTAGTTCACCACCCTGGCAATAAGTAGCCTACAAGTATTTCGTGGCATAATGCACGTATTGTTTAAAATTTAACTTCGTTTCTATCATCACTCCCAAGTATTTGATGGTTGGGTTGGAAGGGATGATGTGATTGCCGTAATTTCGCCTCCAGCGCTTTGTGATAAGGACCGTTTCCGGTTTTTCCTTCACAAAGACTGGTAGATCCGGCTTCACAGAACCCAAACTGCCGATTTGAACGGCCTCCTAGGATTTCGACGAACAGGAGTAGTCTGTTGTAAATTATCTGCTCCAACATTTTCCTCATAGTGTCTAGATGACATATGGGGCTATAGGAGGGTGGTTCCCCCGGAGGTTCACTAGCCTTAGGCTTCTGTCGCTTTCATGCTGCTAAGACATATACGCTTCGAGCAGAGAACATGTTCGGTCTGGATTTTACGGCGAGCTTAAGAGCCCTGTTTGGTATGCCTGGAGCTTTGTTGTCATCTAGTCTACTGCAGATTTCCAACAACTCGTCCGTAGTTACTGCGGGAATAGCCGTCACATTCAGAAATCTCTGAAATGTGTCAGTGCCCCTCTCCTGCTGGAAGAATAACCCCTGTATAATTTTCAACAACAGAGTAGAACACGTGATATGTGGAATGACCGGCCTCTCAGCCGCCCTATCACAATTTTATAGGCTTCGGAACGACCGCACCTATAGCGTGAGAAAGGCAACCATATATGACAAAAAAGCTTAACGTTTATCACAAGCCTGTGAGGGACGTTATTGGTACACTCTTTATTCTAAGGACGAGCAAATTCCATCTTTTGGGAATCGAATAGCTAATTACCTCTCGGTCATTAATGTGATCAAGTTTGGGAAGGTAGTGGACATTGAGAGTCACCCCCAGAACTGTTGTGTGATTGGTTGAAAAAAGATTCAGCCATCCAGTCCGCGGACATCCCAAACATCCCAGATAGTGGTCTACTTTCAAACTTCCCAAAATTATGCCTCATACGAGTATTGTCCCTTATACTAGCGCCAAAAATTTTGTACTTCTGGGAAGAAGTTCAGGGGGGTTTTCGGGTAAATTTTCTAAAACGTGGTTATATATCATTATTGACTTTATTTGAGCAGGTATTGGAACAGGATGAGGAGGTCTAGATTTCGAGTAGATACATCATTGTGATTTTGTTGAGATTTTTCGGTTGGATAGGTTCTTCAACAAATAGGATCAGTTGGACACTCCACACGACTATGCTTTTTGGTTCACACAAAACATTAAAAGGAACACTGAATACAGATAAATATATTTTTACGCCATCAGTCCAAATGGAAAGGGACTATTTTCCCCTATCTATTGACATAGAATTATTGTCCTTATAATTTTTCTTCCTTTTTGTCCTCGAAAGAAAGCAAGGAAGCACTGAAGTCGGATAGAGTGAATTCCCAAAGGAAATCTCAAGGGATATATGTAGGCGATGTAGAAAAAATTCGATAGTGTGAACTTCAGGTGTGGTACAAAGTAGAATAAAAGTAAATGTAATTGCGATGGATTAGAAATTTGTCCTGTTCCTTTCAGAGTCAATGCTGAGTAAATACTGCGCTTTTACTCCTATTCAGATGTTCGATATTCCAGAGGTAAAATGAAACAAAATATTCAAATACCCAAATAGAAGTCCAGTTGGTTTCCTTGCTTAGGAATCTCCATCTATTTATATATTATTTTTTCATAATTCTGGATAAGATATAGTAGTACCGTCTTTCTCGAGCTTTTCTTTGTGTTTGTATTATCTTTGTGGCATTAAACGAACGGCCCTTATCGTGTTTTAATTTTCTAGACTTTCTCCTTCGTCCTGCATGAATGTCTCCTCCCCGTCACCATCTATTATGGTGTTGTAAGTCAGAGGGTTCAGGGTTCAATTTTTTTTTGTTGTCTCTCTTTTTCACTAGTTTGAACAACGGCGTGTTGTACCAACGAACATCCATTTTGTATCCAAATAACAGTTTGAAATCGGAAACTTGGCAGAACCGAAGGATTTGGATTCCTTTGTTGATGTTATAGATTCAAACATATAAAGATCTGAGAAGTTAAGCATAAAACGAAAGTATATGTAGGCAAATATAGAAAAGATATAAGATAGCTCCATGAGAAAAAAAATATGTATATATATATGTAGAGAGAGGCAGAATGAGATAAATGCTCCTTTCTCCTGGAGCTTTTGCTTTATCGAAAAGGAAAAGCTTCACCGAATAAAATAGGAACTTGGAGCAAAGGATAAGGGCCAAAAGCTGATGGAAGCATGTAATAAAATAGAGAAAAAATTTCATACTTGCCCCAAATATTATGTACTTTAATACTTTTTATCGTTTCGTTTTTTCCGATCATAATTTCCGAATTTTGAGCTTCATGTTGAATCTAATGAATGAAAGGATATACTTTCGGTTTCTATGTTTTTGCTTTCGAACATGAATGTTGGTCCCTTGTAATATTGAAATCCTGAAAATTAATATTATTTTCTCCTTCCCCTCCCCAAGTCTTTCGCTAGCTATTATTTTCCGCAAAAGGATACCACCCTAATAACATTGATCATTGACTATTTGAATGGTTTCCGTAAGCCGTCCACCCCGTTCATGTTCTTTATTGCTTCATTCATTTTGAATTCATCAATTTGATCGGGTACGACGTACGACACGTCGAAAAAGTCATGAATAGATTTATTGTGTCATGGCCTCGCCTATATGATGTCCGTTTTGAAATTGACCTCGCATTGCTATTAGGAATTTTAATGTTATAAGAATCATACGATTGATTGCTTCTGATAATATATCATGAAATATCGCAATTGTTTCGCAAGATGATATGGGAATAGAGCAGTGTTGAAAAAGAGAACTAAAACTGCCGACATGAAAAATTAAAACAAATCAGGAAACCGGAAGCTGGACGCTGAGGTATGAAAGGTTTTGCGTTTTTGTTACGTGAGGAATTTTTATTTTCAATGGAGTAATGGAACAATTTCCAAAGTTAAAGCAAACACAGGATAAATTTACAAAATAGCGTCAAGTACTTGATCAAGTCTTGATTCTTGAATACTGGATGACCGGTCAAAAGGGAACATTCACGTTGCACTTAAGACGGTGCCACTCGCTGCATGTAGAGGGACATACAGACCACATGTTCCTACTAAACTTCGTAACAATCGGTTCAGCCGTTTCCGAGTAAATTGGATGTAAAAACTTTACGATTTCAATTTTTGGTGATTTTTTTATTTTTATTTTCCAATTTAAATTCATAGCAACGATATCAATCTATACGAAGGAATATATGGGAAGCTCCAACAAATTTTTTTTTTTTCAAATCTGTCTAAAAACAAACATTTTTAACAAGCGTTTCTTTCTCTTTACAGAGTTTGCAACTACTACTGCAGGTACGTAAGTAGATGGAATTGGTACATTTTTAATTGTATAATATTTAGATGATAGATTTGTACACTTCTCCACTGCATTCAATGTATGTAAGTACATTCAATAATAAAAACCAGTGACAACTTAATCTTGTCTACGACTGTGTTGATATTATAGCTGAGATAATGGTTCCTGGGGCGGTCCTTTTGGCTTTTCAAATTATGAAAATAATAGCTGCGATTGATGAGAAGCTTGCCATATAGTAAAGTTTATTAGTTGGAGCTCATATCCTACTGGAATCTCTTGACCAGCGTGCAAATGGGCTTTAATTGTCATCAGCTCTTTCCTTAGCTGTTGGGGAGATACTTATTTTTCACTGAAAAGAATCTGTGAATACGATACGACAGTTTCGCTAACACAGAAGACAAGTGCCAGTGTCTGTTTGATGCAGACTGAAATTTGTCTGTCTGATGTCTAAGCCACACTCAGCCATTTGTCTGACTGATGACTATCTGATGTGTGAGACAGACACAGCCATTTGCTGCAGAAAAAGATTTTGTGCGAAACAGACGTTTGTCTGACGCAGACATTTCTCTGTCTGAAGTATTCGGAGGTATTTTTCTACACCTTCTTCTGCTAAATTTCCAAAATATATTAATGTACCATTCTAGACTTTGTTTGAGCAGACGGGGAATGGGATATATTTTTGGTTTCAGATTTTATACAGACGTGTCTTTTTTCCAATTTTTCAATTGGATAGGGTCTGAGAACGCTGCGCTTTAGCTCCTTTGTCTCTCACCTGATGAAAGTTTGACTAGTTCTGAACTAGTACTAATTAATCCCTTTCATTTGATACCCCAGTTGACCATATCCTTCACATGTATGACGAGCCACTCCCCACTCACGGCATTGAAGGCACTCAAGGATTCACAAATCAGGTTTAGGCATTTCGAAGTAAATTTGGTGTGCCAGACAGGCAGACAAACACGACTTTGTTTCACACAAAACCCTAAAATCTGCAGGTCCCTAGAATTAAAATCTGCAATAAGTACGATTCCAGGAAGCTTGTTGCTTATTATCTTCAACTTTTCTCTTACATTTTCGTTTTTATATTACTTTGCACTAAAGGAAGTAATTAGTTGCTTCACTACCAGATGACAACAGCATCAACGAACGGCCACAATGCGTTTCAATGGTCATACAACCCTACAACATAGAAAAGCCTTACAGAATTTTCATCATGGCTCTTATCAACATCATCATCACATTGTTGTCATATAGTACGAAAAGTTGCATGACGGGAGTGCAGGATCAGAGGAAGAAACCCTGAATTACACTGACTATACACCATTTCTGTATATTTGTTTTCATCTCCTCAGTGGTGGAATCTAAAAAAATCCAATGCTGCTCCGGTGTTTAGATAATTAAAACCTTTCATTTTTGCGATACAGCAAAAAGAAGAGAGAAAATTTTAGGAAAAGGAAAAACATGTAGTATATAGTGTAATATAAAATAAACGCCCAGAGAGAAAAGGACAACGACTACCTTTTTCAACACACATGTGTGTATATTGCATAATTTTCTCCTCGGAAACATCGCTAAAGGTCAAATCCTTGGCAAAACAATAGTCAGTTAAGCAACGTGGACATCGTTGGGTCAGAATGTGGATAAAATAAACAATCCAAATTAGAATCATACTAAGTTACCTCATGTCCACTTTAGTTTTCCCATTTCCGGCAGTTTTCTTTGTCCTATTTAAACAGGGGGTGCGTAAGACTGAACAGAGGTGTGTACATGCCTGTGTAGTATGTATGCAGCATAAGGTCACAAAAAGGAGCTATCTGTGATGTATGAAAATTGTAAAAACATGAAATTAGGATTTTACTATGTAGTTCGGCAGTAACAAACAAGTTGAAAACCGGGAGCTCGGTGCTTCAGATACGAAAGACTCTGTCTATTTCTTATGTAAGGATATCGGAATACACGACAGAGTTCCATTCGTACGTATATGAATATATATGAATTCAATCTCTCAGACTATACACTATATTGTGATATTGGTGTTTCATGTCTTGGGTTAAATTTACAAGAAACAGACAACTTCTAAAAAGAAAGACTAACAGTTTCGTTCAGCTTAGGAAATATTGAACCTCACGTTGGGCGCCATTTGTAATAACATATATCGATCGTAGATGGTTAAAAGACCATCCCTCTTGGTCACCTCCGGCCACTCAGGATGGTTTTTTGACTATCTAGAATCCACATATGTCATTACAATCTTGTGCAGTGAAATATAACATCCTCTGCATCCTCCGGTGTGCCACTATACGCAGAACAACTCATCCAGTTCAAAGCGGTAAAAATAGTGCCTATAGAAACTACCGTCTTCCGTGAGGGACTAGGTAACGTGGTAGTTGGTTTCTCCATGTTGTCGCCTAAAATACATCGTAGTGTTGGGAATAATCCCACCACCGGCCCCTTCGATTCATCCTATCTGCGTTGCCAGAAATCATGCGAACCTGACACAATGTCGACTCGGATCATGCCCCCCACCACCAATGCTGCCTCATTTGATGTGGTTTTAAAAGCACTACAAATCCTCGAAGCCATCAATCGGTAAACCAAATTCACCTGCTTCCGTCTTTGAGAGTTTACGACTGCACCCGCCCACACCAGTGTTTCAAAGAGCCGAATGGATCGAACCACTGCCGCTAAAAGCGGTCTTCTACAGTGTTTCGATTCATCGACATTCGGTCACTCCTCGTAGTGGCCCTGGCTGCCTTTTGACATGAATACTCTAGGTGCTCCCTACAGCTTAGTTTGGCGGCAATCATCACGTCCAGGTAGTTAATAGCCTGCTTGGAGACGACCCACGCATGGAGTATCTCTACTTGCAAAGGAGGATGTAAAATTTTTCACCAAATATAGTCATGTGAGGTGTGAAATGAAAAGCCTCGATTAGCACTTTTTAAAGTTAGCCTCAGCTCTAACACTTAATGCAAAAGGGTGAAGAGCAGGGGCCTGGAAGGTAGTCATTTCCTCCAAGGGAACCATTCTCAGAATCTATCCAACCGAAAAATTTGAAAAAGTCAGAAAGCTTTTATCATCCGTTTATTAAGGAGCTCTGCCATATTCTCGGAAGGAACTTTATCAGCAATACCACATGATATCGAAAAATAGTCCTTGATCTTCCCTTCCAACTAGACAATCAGTTATCCAAAAGATATCACTTTCGCTTGATGTGGATTTTCACTATTGCATACCATCAGAGTCATGGAGAGAACATCTGGACCCGAGGTGAAAATTATACGGAAAACGGTGCTCGGGATGAAAATTATACGAGCCTGGGGTGGAAATTATGCGGGGACTCTATTATCCCTTGCTTCATTGGAACAAAATTCCGGACCGGCAGGACTGTTGTTTTAACTTATTTCTTCGTTGGTTGCTCTTCCCGCTCCGGTTGAGTTACAAGATGTATCTTTAAGTTGTTTTAATGAAATTGCGTCTTTTAAATACAAGTGCGTAAAAAACTGAAGTAGGGAAGCCACGTAACCCGTCCCGATACACAACATGTGTACACATAATTGAAAGGATTTCAACACTCACTTCAGCTTCAGGAGTGAAAAATACCAGAGGACCACTGTGACATTCAATTATCATAATAGAGGATGAGTGAGTTAACCCAATCGCCTCCTCCACACTCATATAGTTTCCGTACAAGGTATATCTGAAAGAACATAACTCCAGGGCAAATCTGACAAAACACATTATCGTTGACACAGAATAGAGTATAGCCTGTCCCATTCAAAAGCAACCTTTTGCTTGTCATTTAACCAATACAATGAAGCTATTGGTATGAAAGACAGCAGCCGGTCCCTGTTCTGAAGATCCTTAGAGGAACTCACGCTATCAAACTGACAGCGGCATTCGACTTTGGATTTGCTCGTCCCCGTAACAATATGTATAGTATGTCCCAAATCCAAATCCCCAAAACTCTCTAAATACATTATCTACTTCTTTTGATGCAGAATTAAATGCGAGCTGTGAACAGTGGGAATCGTAATATAATCGTAATTCCCCAGCATTCTCTTATCTTGTCAAGCAATATCTACCTGCTCTTCTATATTCACACCATACTTACTATAGATGCCTTTTAGCGTCCCTTTCTTTGCATCCTTCAGCCGCCCAACACTCCCTATTCCTTGGCCCAGTTTTTGTATACTGTGCCACTTGTGCAAAAGCACTACCACTATGCACACTGATGGAGATTAATGGCCCACTCGAGATTTTATCCCTCATTTTCGTCAGCAATTGCCCGGCTGGGAGTTTGAGAGTTAACTGTTGATGGCAAAACGAAGTCCATGGGAATTGAAGGGAATTGTCCTCATGCGCTACGACACGATAAATAGCCTGTGCCACTCATTCTCTAAGCTTGAAAGCCGGCCAACTTCCCATAAACTGTCCTCTACTTCGTCACCGTCTCTCAGTTTCTCTCTCTGATTCATAATAAAAAGAATGTTTACGTTTTGTAAATTGTGGTAGATAATAATTTTCCTTTGCGGACATATTAGATTAGATAGTTAATGATTTTCGGACAAGGTAACAGAGAATATTAAGTTATTGGTAGTAGACAGCACTCAACAAGAAAATAAATAGATGAACATATGTGTAAGCAGCCATAAACAATTCTTCACTAATTCATTTAAGTAGGAGAATGAGAAAATGAAGTGTGAAGTGTCATGAAAACGTGACAAAAATGTTGTTAATTGTTATATACATACCCCCCCCCCCTTTACTGTACAAACATTTCTTCGACAGATTATCAGAAGTCCTAGTCAGTTTGTTGTCCTGTCCGGCTTTCATCCTCTGTGGCGACTTTACTTTTCCTATGCTCTCTTCGCCTACTGCCTTCCTGCCCCAATACCTCTTTCCATTAACGTGTGTCCAAGACCTCAGTACCTTCTTTACCATTTTATCAGATCTTCTTCCCTGTTAAGTCCTGCGTTCTTACCCGGTCTAATTCATCACTGAAGTCCACAAAAAACTTCATCCAAAACACCCCTTTCCTTGTCGAGTACCGGCTTGGGAAAACTTGACGTCAATGTAGGCCCTGATTACGACGGTCTTCCAAACCTCTCATCAACGAAGAGAGGCAGGTAACCTTAAATCACGACGAAGAAAACTGTGCAACGACATTATAACGCTAAGTTGGATCTTAGGTTCCTCCCCAGTGCAGTGAGGGAGCGGCTAGGTGCCCATCTTACAGGCTCAGAACACTCCTAGGCGGCTTGGACAATCCCTATTAATTCCTTCAGGTCCTTCTTCACGCTATGGGGCCGGCAAGGTTACTTGGCTGAATTTTTCAGGCCGGCATTCGGAGTTTGACTATTCAAATTTTTTTCTTCGAATTTGAGTTTTCGAACTTCGCGGCTGTGTTTGGGGTTTTTTTTGCGAATTCGACAGCGAGGAGACCCGAGGATTATGTCAGCTATGAGGACATATTTTGTTCACCTTGGTGAACATAAGGTGGATGACAGTGGATAATATTTTTGAAACAATAACCCTGGCCCCCTTATCTCGCGCAGTCGGTGGTCATGACTGGCAAACTTGTCAGGGCAGTTTGGTTGGGTGACTATGTTGGTGCCAAGGTAATGCAATGCCTGACTCTCATCATAATAGTCTATAAGAAAATGTCTAGTTTTATATACTTAAGGCTCCATTGATAATGTAAAATGCACACATGGATACGTACGTACGGAACGGGATCATCATCTCAACAACTAAGGACTTTCCTTTTAAGACAGGAGAAAAATATTGAGTAGAATAAAGTAAATGGATTCAAAACAATCTGACGACAATACCTTCTTGAATCACATTCCACTAAATTAGGCAAACTAAGAAGAAGGAGAATACAAAGGAATTTTCGAAAATTCCTAATTATTTCACTTCAATGGAACTATTATTAATGTAGTCCTTTTTCACGTTGCCATTCAACAACCACGTAAATAAGGATCTGCCTATCCTAACGTCGTATTGCTTATGCTTGCTCTTTACTCACTTCATAATCCAAATGGCACCGCAAACATACACGTACATATATTTTCGTCCCTTCGTTAATGGTAATATGTACATATACGAGTATGTTCACAAAATATCCTAGACACAACTTTTGATTTCTCCCGTTCCCTTGTTAACCGACAATAGTTCTATACAACAGTAAATGTAGTAGGCGTAAAGTAGGATTTGCTTTTGCTATCCATCAAAGTTTAAGGACAATGTGTGTAGCTTTCAAATAGAAAATGGAAAATTCTAATACAGGATCCAGGCAGACAATATAAAATTAGGATTCAGATGCAGCTTGTCTGAACATGGATGGGTGGAAAGGACGAAGAATCCAAATAGAGAGGAAATAGTTCTTTTATTGTTATAGGCATTTAAAAGAAGTCGGATGATGATGACTATCAAGAAGAGCATAGTCTTGTTGGCTTCATTATTCCTTTATAGAATTTTTTTTCCTTTCTATCAAGGAGCTAACAAAGACAAGAAGAAATTTATAGAATATATCCATACCCTTCCACTCGAAGATTTTGATTTCGTGTATTTATTTTACCATTCTTCCTTCATAGTTTTCTCCCCTATCTTTTCGAAAAGAGATAAGATACCATCAATCAAAAATGTATAATATGAAAACAATAATTCATCCTGAAATAGGCAAGTTGTAATATGAAAAACATGTAGTCAAGCATAATGGAGGCGGTCTGAATTCCGAAATTTAACAAATGTTTCAGGATGATTTCCTGAGTTGCTGACTTTTGAGACAACCCACTGACAAAAGTATATTACAATAAATCGTAATACTGTGCGGGTGAACGTCAGAACGAACGCACGGTCTCGCCTCCTTTCAGTGCCATTTGCATCCTGGAAGATAGGCGCCAGCCTGTCTTATCCTGTCTTAAAATTTCCACCGATGTCCAGATTGAACGCGTGCTCCCCACGCTCGAGGATCTTATGGTGGCTGCAGCGGCGTCCGGATGGCATCAGTCCTCACCAGGACATGGGTACAAACTTCGAGTTCTCTAGGACCGCAGGCAGCGTGTGACGAGATGGCGGAAGTGTCTCTCTTGTCGAGGACCAGGTGTCCAAAGCGGTGTAGGTTCTCCCCGTACACCAGGCCAGCAGGACTTGTAGCAAATTCCTAACGAAAGGCAACACCAGGACAGCTCGTCGCGCACCATAATAGCTGCGTTCAGCGTCCGATGCCAACGTTCTAGCATCCTATTGGACTGCGGGTTGTATGCGATTGTCCGCTGTCGTTTAGATCCTAAGAGCTTTTCGAGCTCCGAGAAGAGAGTAGATTCGAATTGTATTCCCTGGTCTGTAATGATTACCGTGGGAACACCAAAGCGAGAAATATCCTCTCGATGGAGGGCCTTAGCACATGTTATGTCCTTCAAAGGTTTTGCCTGACGACAGCCTGACAGTCAGAAATATTTGCTGGAGACCAGCCGGTTCGTTGTGCGAATGTCAGGATGCACATAATTTTACACATGCTTCCTTTGAAAAAGCGGCCGGAATACATGGCCTAGGTCCCTTTGGGAGCCTAACTAGAGCTCCTTGAATTTGTATTTGAAGTCCGACGGCAGGCTCTGCTTTATACTTCCCTGCAGTAGAAGTATCTTTATGATTTTTGTCAAATTTTTCGGTTGTGCTGTCTCTGAGAATGAGTCCCGTCTGACTTCAAACTTGTACTTGTGCTCTCACTCCCTACGGGAGAAAGGTTTATAATTCAAACGTAAAAGCATTTATATAAGAAAAGAAATGCAATTACAGTCAGTAACCAAAGTTTCTAGCTTTTCATAGCCATACATAATTTGAAATTGCCGTAGTAACGAAGGAAAGTAGTAGAAAGAATAAAAAAAATCCCACTAAGCACCCTTATTTTGGCCTTTCTCCACAACCATGCTGTTTTTTCTCTATCCCTCTCTCCGCCTGTGGCCGTTGAAATTCACCAAATCCGCTCGCATTCTAATCTATACGATCCTTGTGCTTTCATTCACCCGAAATCGGCTTTAATACCGAATAATGCGAATAGTAGCAATTGGAGTTTGGGATACAAATGTGGAAAGCAATATACCATGAGAAAACAAGGGTATATCCACCGTACTGACTTTTAAACCATGCCAGGACATAACAGGACTCAAAAGAAACGTGAAGGAACAAGGGATTAAAAGTAACAATAGTTTGGGCGGTCATGATTACTATTTCGATTTATTTTCGGATAATTTTATGAAGCGTGAAAGTTGTAAGAGGCTCAAGTTCCATAACATTTCTGTGTTATCATCATTGTGTGAATTCAAATAAATCTTTTCTCTGTATTTTTCTTGTTGTTACTTTTCTTTTGTAGGACACAACAGTATATGTACGTTTTACTATTGTAGGCCTCATCATTATCGTTTTCTACAAACCTCAAAGTTCTTGGCTTCCGAGTTATAGAAGGAAATGTGTAGTTCCAATGGATATGATAATGTTATGGCTATTCGGCAGCTGTTTTTTCTATTCGGTTAATCTTATACTACTGCATTAAAAGAAAAGGACTCAGAGGAAAAGTGGAGAATGAAAAACGGACAGTGAAAAAGGAAAGTGACTTTTAAGTTAATGACCAAAGTTAGGTTGGTGGACTAATTTGGTCGCGGGTAATTTCGTTCGATGTTTTCACTTTCAAATGTTCTGCCTTGAAAATTGTAGAAAAAAAATTATCTTACTTTTTAAGGATCGGCAAATTCTGTAGAGGATTAATGGCTTGTTAGTAATATGATTTATTTTTTGGAAAATGGGGTCAATTCATTACATTTTGTTTCATTATTAAACCATCAATTCATGATGCTTCCGTGTCGAATCCTGCCCAGCAGAAAACGGAACGATGTGAAATTTACGATACCTGATGAAAGACTAGTGTCATTCGACGTGGAGACCTTGCTTCCAAGCATTCCGGTGGAAGAGGCACTTTCCTATCTGCAACAGTGGCCCACGTCCTTGGTGTGGAAAGGAGAAACAGTGATGCGCATGAAACTTGCAGGGGTATGCATGACAGAGAGCTACTTGACATTCAGAGGAAAGTTCTACAAAGAAACCAGAGGGGTGGCAATGGGGAACCCAATATCGCCCTTTTTGAGTGATATATTCATGGACAAGATTGAAAATGATTTACATGCTCCCAACGATCTGGCCGAAGTATGTAGACGACATTTTCACAATGTGTAGACGACATTTTTACAATTGTCCAAAGGATGTTTTGGGTGCTAGCATGACTATCTATGAAGATCTGAGCAATGATGCGCTCCTGGAGTGATGTTTCGGAGGCTTTACGCACAACAACAATGAGACTTCGAACCAATTTACTTGGAAAATCTCATCAAAGGGCTTGAGTTGAACCTGTGTCATCATTGGGATTGCAGCTTGTCTGGTAGCCTGTGTCTTCAATGGAGGTAATTTTGCTTTACTAACCTTTATGCACGGCATGAGAATCAGTAGTGGAGCAAGTGTCCATGTATGGCCCCGATGAGCTAAGCGCAGCCGGGAGCTGAAAACCAGACCAAAAAAGGCAGGATTTGTCCTAGACAAGAGCAAAAAGGTGCTTTAGACACAATGGATGATAGCAGCATCCTTTATGGACCTAGCATCGATGATTCAGTGTGAGCTAAGTCGATAAAACTAGGTTGTGAACGTTTTATTCCAATTTTTTTAGTGAGTGAGTTTAGCAAAGACACACACAACCTATAAACCCATGATTGGACCGGGGTTCGAATCCGATCAAGGGGCTCACGCTTCACCATCATCAGTACAGACAGTATCAGCAACTTACAATAAAACATATTTCGGTTTGGCGAGCATGTTACGTCTTTTTAAGCGAAAGGAAATTCTGTATTTAATCTGTATATCAACGTCATCCTACTATCTATATCCTTCCCCAAAACCGTATACACAGTCATTGGAAAAAAGGTCAAACTTTAACTCTGTCTCTATTTGATTACATACGATATCGCCTTTTTTTTTTTTTCTTGTAATAAATTTCTTTCATTTTTTCGCTTTTCTTTTCTTTGTACAATCGTTTTCCTCTCTGATGATTTTCCATTGAAATCTTTTGCAGATTTTTCTTTATGTAAAAATTCCTTTTAGGTAGTACAACTCTTTTTGAAATGGTTAGACGAGCGACTGAAATAAATGAGCGAATGAACGAATGAATGGTTAAGCAAGGCAGTGGAGTTAGCTTACTACGTTGTAATGCATGAGGAATTTCTTAAGAGATTTCATTATTTTTTTTTCATTTAAATCTTTCATCTCTGCTTCTCGTTTTTCGTTCATGATTACCGGATATCGCTGTAAGGTTTTGTGTAAAACAAAACCTTATTAAAATCAGTTTACTGTCTGCGTGTTTGTCATATTCAAAAAGCACGCGTGCAGTGAATGATGTCATTTCACGTTGATGTCTTCATACATGAAAGGAAAGATCATATCAACTTTTCCCTGAATAAAACTTTGATAAAGTTAAATATCTTTATTAGGTCTTAGTTTTGAAATTCATTATCAGGGTGAAAGGGTGAGGGGCTAAAAATACAGAAATTCAGAACCCATTCTGACAATTTTCTCAGCTGACAAATCGAAAAAGTCGTCAACAATTAACAAATATATGTAAGCAAAAGGTTCCGCACAATTCCAGTTCTACACTTCGCCTAATACCCAATTCCCAGCTTTTTCACTTTCTAATTCCATACCATAAACTCTTGCCTGTCTATTACACACTTTTCTCAGAAACAGCTCTCCATCGGTACAAACGCAAAAAAATTCTCATTTCCCTTTTGCATATATGGTTTAAGGATCATGTGGAGTGGTGAAGATCAACAGCTGTCTCAGGATCTGCATAGACGCTGCTTGAGGAGCTCTTCAAATTCTTTTCCCACAACAGCGAACTTCTGTGGTGGTAGTGGACGCACCTAAGAGAAAATAGGAAACCCGGTGGTGTTGATGTGGTCCTGAACATCATACTTTACTGGCTCGGAGAGACTGCCCTTGATAGCTATGTTGCGGTATTCTTGAAGAAATGATTGGATGAATGGGTCGGCAACGTCTTCAAAAATGATGGATAGAGTGCTGGATGGGCAGGTGGATATCATCGCTGATGACGTAAGGTTGGTTGTGGGATCAATGAGGGACCTGCGTTGTAGATTCACTAATAAATCATAGTGGCGGGGAGTCCATTCCAGCAAGTATCTTTGGGGAAGCAGTGGATGTATATATGCTTCTCCAATTAATGCACTGAAAATAAGTGACTTGTTTCAGGAGCTTATCCCCTATCTTCTCCTTTCACTTCCCCGGAAGGATTTCAGTTTGCCGTGATTATAAAGTAAATGAAAATGACCGTCACTCAGAAACTTCAGTGGGCTCTAAAAATAATTTCGCGTGGAGGCTGTGAGTTTTCACTTGAACTACGCCTCGTAGATGAAGATGATAATTGTATCTAAATCACTCCATGGATATTGAAGTATCTTCCTCCTTCTTTTTATCAAGCAAGCATAGTCAGTCCTTGAATAGGATAAAATTCAATCAGATCTCATGATTTTGATTTGTCTATTTTTATTGTGTGTTTAAAGTAACCTTGCGAAAGTAAAGTACAAATACAAGTACTCTGAAAAGGAATTGAATAAAATTCACCCCGAAAGTATCTTTTCTCCACACACAACCGCTCCCCAATTCCCACTTTGATTTCAAGTAAAATAGAAACCCAACTGAGCACCTACGAAATTTCTATCATCTGGCAAATTTGGATAAAATGTTTCAACCGAAACAGTAAATCTCTCTTCGATTTTTTTTTCTTCGTTTCTTTATATAATTTGCTTTGAGTCCTTTTATTCAACTTTCACAAATAGTCATGCGCATGTATATATGGTATTGTACATAGATACATATGTATATAAAGCATGATTTTATACCGTGATGAATGACATTCTGTGTCTGAAGAAATAACAGAATAGGATTCAAGGATTGGGAGCTGGATGATACCTCATTAATGCCCCTACATTGATGGAAGATTAACACTGAAGCGAAGAAAAAACTAAGAGTCTAGGACTAGATAAGATCGATACTTTCGTTTTCTACTTGTTTAGATCTTTACACCTCTCATCATTTTGAGTCAGTCGATTTGCTTTTTGCTGGCATCTTTCTCCGCCATCGGTGGTTTATTTGTATAATTTTCCTTTCTTACTGCTGTGGCGACATTTGCTTCAGATACGTATCTTTCATTCTGTTAAGAATAACGTTAAATAAATAAAAAAGTCCAGCGAAGGGTCTTATTTCGATCGTCCTTGGATGTAATAATTTCACCATTTTCCCAAAAATCCTTCAAGAATTTCGGGAATATCTTTCACTTTCGACTAGTTGTCAGTCAAATGAAAATAGTTTTTCACATCAATACAACGAGTGAAGCAAAGGAAAGAGGGAAATGACAGGCTCTCTTTTCTGGATTTAAGGACCTGCTTACTTACATACTTCCAGTACGTTTCTTTCTATCTAAATCCTTGTTGCTATGCGTCCATTGAGATTCGGTCGAGATTATTTTGTGACAGGCTTGTGCATCAGGTTGACATTTTCGAAAATAAAGAACTTGGGCTATACAGCATGCAAGTCCAATTAAATTTTTAATCACATTTTGTGATTGTGTGGTGGAGCGAGCAACTTGAATGACAAACGCACACAATATTGAACGAGTCGGGAATGGCTTCGAAAAATCGTTTTTTGATACCCACAAAAAAGAATTGTTTCTCGCTGTCAGAGAAGGAGTGGAAACCAATATAATGCTCTATATTTCACTTTAAGTATTTGCTAATGGAAATCTTGGGATGAATTTACGGCGGACTTTCCAATATATAGTACGCAGTGCACTACGCGTAGTACGAACCAACTTGAAGTCGGATCAGACCAAATGGAGAGCAACTTGCTCCCACTCTAGCTACTAACTCCTCAGACGCTGCCTCATCTCTGCCCTGCTTGCAGTTCATATACGCTCCCTTTTATAATGCAACGATAGGACGACGGACTATTCGAGACTGGCAAACATGACGTGACAAAACCACGAAACCTCCGACATATCAGGAGCTGAACGAGTTTTTGAAGACTCAGATCGAGGCGATGGCCATGCACCGGACGGGCGCTATGTTCTCTCAATGCTTTTAAAAAAAGAGGTTTCACTTCTTGGCGATTGCTCAATTTCGACTCCTTTTCGTCTCGTTAGCTCCAGCGCGTGCGTCCGGTTTCATATGTTAGCTCTCGCAGTCGGTATTCACGATTGGCAAACCTGTTAGGGGAGCTTGGTTGGTTAACATCCTTGGTGACCGTGTTGGTGCCAAGGTGATGCTACGCCTGACTCTCATCATAACAGTGTTCGCGCCCAACGTGAGGCCCCAAAGGTGGCATTCCAGCTACCTTTTGGGGTTAACACCCATCGGGCTTGTTAGTATTAGAATCAGAGCTTCTTTCGCTTGCGAATACTCTGATGCCTAAACGAACTTAGAAGGATTTTGTTCACCAGGTGAACATCTTCTTGTAAGTTCAAGTTTGATGCTCAAAAGGGAGCTCTTCAGTGGATTACTCTGCATAGCCGGCTGAAACGATTGCCAAAGTGAGAGTCAGTCATTTCTACAATGGACAATATAAATTCAAAAGGACTTTGAGTTTACAAAAGGAGGTCGGCATTTTTCTTTCTAATCATAGTTTTGTGGACCCCAAAGGAAAATGCCATCATCATTACTTCTCCAAATTAATCCTTTACTTGAAAAATAAAGAAATAGCGTGAAAAGCGTCAACTGCTTTATAACTTATATCCCCAACTTATTGACGCTTCATTAGGTAGGCTACTGGAATAAAGCGCCAAATCGTCTTCCTGAAATGCGGCACATTAAAATTAATAGAATACAGAATATATATAGAACGTGTGCATACCATGGGCATAGCATATGTACTGTAGTTAACTAAAACATTTCAACAATGGTCTTTGCATCTTTCTTATCCATTCGCTCGTTCATCCATTCCCTTTCCTTTCTTCTTTATTTTAATCTACACCTGCTGCCTGAAAGTACCCCAAGGGTTGGTCTGACGAGCAGAATAACCATCAAGTAAGAACATATTCGAAGGTCGTATAATTTCTTCTGATGTGGAAATCTCCTTGTGTGATTTTTACTAGGGTTATTTTATAGGCAATATGATTGCGGTATTTGAAATGTCCCATACTATAAACAACACCATTTTACTATTAGTTATAAAGAAGTCAGATTAGCCTTAAGCCGCACACAGCAAAAACTATAAAAGAACTTAACCTTTACCACTATTTCGTAAAAAAGTTGAAGGGAAGACATACCCAAGGTGTATCTGTAAAGACATCCAATATATACACGAGGGTCTGGTGGATACTAGAATTTATTGTTTAGTGAGTCTGCGTGTGTGTTTTTCGTGTAATTTGAGCACAATCAAGGTTAACCCTATCGTTGCAAAGCCACCGAATATTTTGTATGAATAAAGCTCTGGGTTAAGTGGCTTACAAGGCATAGTCGGATATCCAAGTAGCGTATATAGCTTTCTAAAGGATTGGGAACGAAAGATGATAATTTGAGTTTTCAATTCTAATTTCGATCAGAATATCTTTTAAATTATCAATTATTAATAGTGTTATCAGCCCTGATGAGAACGGGGTGGAAAGGGGGGTTCCCTCTAGGCCTGGTGTTTTCTCCCGTGCCCGGGTCAGCAATTTCAATGAAAAAAGGGAAGTGGGGGCCCACGTGATTTTCTGAGCACGTTTCTCTGCATAATGGGAGTGGTAAATGCGGTTTGTGAAAATGGTGGGGTAACACAGCCATCCGCAGTTCTAATCCTTCGGTTTGACAAATAATAGAAACGCTAAACAAAGAATTAGCATTACCTTTCTGTTGCCACTAATTTAATGTCCAAAAGAAAATTATACATTCGAAACCCGTGCATCGATTAATTTACATAAGAGCCATAGATTTGAAAATTACTGTGACATATTACTTCAATATATCCCATATGTGTCAATATGATTCGCCTTCTGTTTTATATAGCTTCAAAAAAAAAATGTCAAGAAGGTAGATACCTTAAAAAAGATGACTGAATGACAGGGCCTTGTGCAGGAAGAGTAATAATATTTCTCCACAGGAGTCATGGCATGCAAAAGCCATTCTCCAAACACAAGATGAGTGATATCCTTTTTTTTACCAAATAGCCAGCAGATATGAACATGACTAAATAATATGCAAATTTTTCGGGATGCTATCTGACAAGTTTTCCTTTTGCTTGTGGTGATTGTGTTTTTTTGTTTTACATTTTTTAACTGCGATTCACAGTTCTCAGAAATATTTTTCATAGTCCTCTGGACCCATACTTCTACTATATATCCTGCATTAACTTTTTTTTTTGAGTTATATTCATGTTTTGTCTATATCTGAAATAACTTACACAAAAAAAAAGTTGCTAGACATTTTATTTTAATTCACGACTTCCCGACACACTCGCACTCCTTCTTTACTGCTCTGCGCTAAGCACCCTTGGGACGACCCACTCGTCGGTCATCTTGGGAGAGTGGATTCCACTGCATGACATAGCCCGGAAAGCAATTGTCACCTCTCCTTAATGTGTGACCTATCCACTGCCACCTCCACCTTCCTATCACATTACATACGAGTGCTAAGCCTGTACGCCTATTAAGTTGTTCTTTAACTCGCCTTTTGCTCTCTTGAGATCTGGAATGTAGGCCTCCGTCGCGGAGGTGTCAGCTGATTCGTTCTCATGGTAGAAGAACCCAAATGGGGGCCTTTTTTTCTGCAATTTGACGTCGAATCGGTCCATTGATTCGCCATAGTAGAGCCCTGTAACCGTTTTCTCCTTCGCCAGGTAGTCGATGCAGATCACGCCTTGTGAATCGCAGAAAAGGGTGGCCATCACCTTTCCGGCTGATAGGACAGTCGTCGCTTTCTTCGTAGCATGTCCGGCGGGAGAAATCCACTATTTTGACTGGTCCTTTTTTTGCGATAGAGGGGCGTCATCCTACGGTGAGGCTAAGTACTTGTCGGACCGACCTCGTATATACATATGTTTAAACGTGTCTCCTTTTTGCATTGCACAGGAAAAGTGCAAAAATATATGTTGGCACGTAATATTTTATTCGCAGCGATGATCCTGAATTTGTAGATTCAATTGCCAATTTTTTTCTATCCTGTATCATATTTTTCGCGGACTGACGAAACCTCTACCCAGACTCTCTTCCTTTTTCTTTTCTTCAACGTTAGTAACATATTGTAAAGTAAGTAAAAGACATCGTCACCCTACAATGAAACAGTAGCAGCAAAGCGAGCAAAAATGATAAAGCCATACATACATATGTTACATATGTGCTCCACACGTTCCTTCCTGCAAATACATTATTCCACACAATTTACTTCATTTGTTGGGGGCGTAGGATGATGCATGAATGCCTATATGTATATTTATCGTTATACGTACATATATATATATATGTAAATGCTCGTGGCAGATTTTAGCCATATATGTACGTACTTGAACATACATATATGGGTGTAGCTTTCATGTGTGTACATATTGTACACGAGTATTATCGAATTCAAACAGAGAGAAGAAAGAATATCCAACCAATAACTTTACATGGTAAGCGCTTAATTTCCGAGAAGATATGTAAAAAGGTAATAGAAACATATCTATGCGAAATTCGGCCCGTGTATGAAAATTAATTTACAAGGAAATCTGCCATAAAAGTTGGAAAATTTATATTATGCAGATCAGAAATTAATTTTACCCTCATTTGCGAAGGTTCGAAAGTGGGAGAAACCTGACAATCTATGTCATGAATAGTGGACATTAAGAAGGCAACTTACTTGGGTCATTTAGTTAAAAGATTTTCAACTTATCTCGCACAGACAAATCCACTCATACCTTGCCGGAGCCACCACAATACTGGTCTCCGACAAATTCCATGCTACACAGTTCTTACATCCCGCCAATGTCCCTAAATCTCTAAAGGTTCCCTCATTTCAATTCCTTTATTCATTCAATTTCCTCTACGTCTCAATCAACTTTTTGATCCGAAAGTCCATCCACTATCAAATCTTTTTGCGTAGACCAATCCTGGTATCTGATTTTATAGGCGACTTCCCTACACCACAATCTTGCCTTGAAACATTTCCTGGCACCAGTGACCACGATGCAATCATCCTTGACATCCAAGCCTCCAATCGAGCCATTCGTCCTCCGCCGCTAACAGCTCCGGACTTCAGCAACACCAACTGGAGGATCATAAACCAATCCCTCAAAGCTAGACTGTCCCAGCTCCAACTCCGTCTGAATCAGAGAGTTTCTAACGATACTATTGATAGTTCAGTTCGTAAATATAAGAAGATAATTCAGATAGTATGTGGCGAATTCGTACCAACACGCTTCCTCAACTTCCGAAATCTTTTCTCCCTCTCGGACGATATCCTTCAAGACATCCACTACAAGAAAACCCTACGGCAGAGCCTATTTAGGGATAGATATTCCCCGCGGTTTTCCTTCCTTAAGAACGAGATCCGTGATCTCGATACATCAATCCGCAAAAGGATCTTCACCCTGTATACTAACCACCTCCACAATCGCTTTTCCAACATTGAGTTAAATTCGAAAACATACAGGAAGCTCCGGAAAATATCCCCGCGATCTGACAAAACTGCCAGCCATGACATCCTTCCACAAAACTTATCCTTTCGCGAAAACGCAAAAGTCCTAGCTAACCACTTTGCGAAAGATTGTGCTCTTCACATGCTTCACCAAAGCTTTGAAGTTGAGGTCAATGCATCAATTAACTCTCTTCGATCCTCAGAGTCCTACACCCAAACAGTCAGCTAGGCTGGGCTATTCAAATACCCATTCCTCCCAAACAGCCTTACTGATTCAATCCCACCTATTGACTTCATTAAACCGCAATGTCGCAATGTTCATAAAATAGAATAAGAACAATAGGTCGTCCGGGATTGATAAAATTCCTTCTGTAATCCTTAAAAAATGCTCTGCCCCCATCAGTCCCTTCCTGTCAACATTTTTCAACAATTGCTTGGTGAACGCTCATTTCCCTTGAGCTGGAAGTGTGCTCAGATCACACCCGTCCCAAAGAAACGAAAATGGGTCCCCCAAGGGCACTTGACGCAGAACAGGAGCAGTGCAAGCAGCTCGGGAAGTCATGGGGGGAGATGAAGCGCATGTCAGGTGGCGCGTAGGTGTGGTTGGCCCTGTATACCCCACCAAGGGGTGATTGGCAACCATATATTTATATTAGTTTATAACATTCTTACAAATGTTTGGAGGAGATGGAAAGGTTTTTATCTTACACAATTGATTAAGTTGTCTCAAAGTGTTTGAAGAGATTTAAAATTGGAAAGAAAAACATCCCATTTTCCCATTCTCTTGGTTTTCAACTTATTTACTTACTACTTCATTTCTGGACCATTTTAAGGCACATTTTTAGGTAAATATAATCAAATATTCAACCATCTATTTTATTTTTTATAATCACTACCATTTTGCGTTTTGTATTTTCTTCTTCTTACATTTTAATTTTCCATCTCTGCCTTTTTCTTTAGATACGCCATTGAATCTAATACTACATTACATTCTGCAATTCTGAATTCCTCTCTACGGTCGGTTCGTTTCAGTTACCTTTCGTTTCATATCATCTTGCCCTTCTCAACAGCATATTATGACCTGATGTCCTGAAAAACATTATTGGTCGCCTGAATGAGTATGAACGTGTTCTTGATTGCCCCTTTGGTACATCATCGCATAAAAGGATGTCATTTCTGTCGCCTTATAAAATGTTTGATAAGTGAAGGGAATTGTGAGACAAAATAGGAGGCGATGCTTTAGTTTGGCTAAAAGACAGAATATAGTACACCACTCTACATATATTACATATGTGTCAGGCACAGGGGGGATTGAACTGGTCTCCAAAAAGAGGTGGATAAGTTTTAATAAGAATTTTTCTAGAAAGCAATATGTTAATATAAGACGAGCAATGGTCGCTATCTAACAAAATGCCTTGATTGCTTGACAATCTGTGGGATGGAGGAAAATTCATTTTCGCAACCTTTATTTGTCAAGTCATGTAAACGACAAAAAAAAACATTCTATGGAAACGAGAAAATAATACAACGTCAGGGTTGAAAATGGATATAGCCATATCCTTCTACTTTTTCCTTACTTTCTTTTTAAAGCACACGCATCCAGGAGAATGTCATACGGTGGAATGATTATCCTGAACCTTACAAACGTAGATAGATCGTTGTATAATCTCGCCTGCAGTAGTTCATACAGTTTTCTGCTAAAAACTTCGATTAGTAAAGAAAACCAATAAAAAATACGAGCATTCTTCCAAATTCTCTATGGAGTACTACTTATACAAGGGATGAGGGAACCCCACTGCCACCAGTGAGATTTGAACCGCGACCTCTCGTACAACAGCCTTGTGCACTAACCACTCAGCTATCCGGACACTTTACAGCCTCATAGGTCTGTTAGTTAGCCTCTCAAAGGAGTTCAAAATCTCACCACAACTCTCACAACAAAGATTCCTCAGCGCCAGGATCGTCTCTGAAATAAGGAGTGCACTGGAGGATAGAAAGTATTGCTCAGCCGTCTTTTTGAATGTGGCGCAAGCCTTCAACAAAGTGTGGCACGAAGGTCTGATTTTTAAAATAAAGAACCTGCTTCAATCCTCTGAAAGATTTTTTCATTGGGCGTGGTAGTCTCTATAACGATGAAATTTATGAGTGATACCACGACCGTCTGATTGTGGAGAAAATTCGGCTCAACAGGTTGCGTTGGGTGGGTCACCTAATTCGTATGGGTGAGGATGATCCAGTCCGGAAAGTCTATTGGGGTAGAAAAAGTAAACGTGGCAGATCTTGCCTCAAATGGAGCGATCGAGTTGGCCCAGGCGCCAGATAGCTTTTAGGGATATCGATTCGGTGGATCTCGGAATGTCTGGAGTTCCTTAGTAAGGAAGGCCTAGATCGAATAGCGTTGCGCCCTTGATGATGATGATGATAGTAAATATGTATATCTGGATAAAAACCTTAAGTGTTATTAAAAAGGATGGGGCAGTTATATTATCTGATTTTTCTACAGTTGTTCTTTAAGGGATCGAAAACTCTTGATCAACATCTGCCAAATTCTTAATAAGGGTAAAAAATGACTGCAAAGACCAAGTAAAGATTGTAATGTAAGTGGTTAGTAGACGAGCTCGTCAACTAATTACCATTCAAGTATTTATAATTTCGTTCACGACATCAAGTCTTACTAGCCGAATTTATTTTTGGAACTTTACTTAAAATAGGGTCAAGCCATATGTATTATTTCAACTACAGTAAACTCCCGTTCATGCGAACTTTTTTTTCGATTTTCGCGACTTGTATTAGCGGTGTCTGACTAGCGCTACATGCTCTAAAGCGCCTAGAGGATAAAATGGCCAAAAACCAAAAAAAGGTCAGTCAAATGTGGGTAGAAAAGTTGGAACTGAACTACGAGGGCGAAACGGAAAAAGAATGTGGTCTCGTTAGAACAAAAGGTTCGTGCTTTGCAGAGAATGGATGCTGGTGGATCACCGGGTACCACTGTACAAGACAATAATCTTGCCAGTCCTCATGTATTCCTCGGAGACTTGGGTCCTTAGCAAGGAAAATTGCGAACTCTTGGCTGCGTTCGAGAAAAGAATCCTCCGAAGAATTTTTGGTCACCTACGTGTGGATGGACTATTCCGTAGCCTACATAACGACGAAATCTATGAGCGATATCACGAGTGTCAGGTTGTGGATAAAATTCGGCTCAATGGGGTGCGGAGGTCGGGTCAACTAATCCGTATGGGAGAAGATGAACCAGCCCGAAAAGTCTATAGGGGCAATATCTATGGTAGAAAAAGAAGACGAGGCAGACTATACCTGGGATGCAACGATGGCATGTTCCATCCAAGAGTCAGGCAGCGCAATGAAATCTCGAAAAACACTTATCTGAAACTTTCGTTATACGAACCAGTCGTCCTCCCGATCATTTCGGATAAACGGGAATTTACTGTATACACTAATGCAATGCATAATATAGATAACAATTAACGAGCAGTATCTAATAGTACTCACCATTTGTGGAGGCAGCATGAATAACAACACAATAAAAACATATCGTTGTAGACAAAATAAAATAAACCGTGGTTAAATTTATTGTTCCCATATCACAATCAATAGTCTTGCACTAGCTAATTGTTTTTTCTGGTCACTTCCACTTTAATTGAAGCAATATAGAGCTCACATAGGAATAAGACAAAATGCATCCTTTCACTTGAGATATTAATGTTTTGATTTCTTCATTTATAGAACCCTTTCACTATCTTTCACGGTTAATTCGAATTAATCTAATCTATTTAATCATGAGTGCCGTTTTGAACAATTTAGCTACTAGTTATCGCGTACACATCAGTCACAGCATTACGTTCCGTATAAAATTATATAAATTAATTTAAAAAAAAAAATAAACAAATTGAGAAGCGGCAGCGAATAAAAGCAACTAATAGCAGGGAAAGAGATAAGATAACCGAATTTTATTTAATACTTAAATTTTATTAAAGATACTCTTGCCGCATACGAGTATCTTCTAACGTTTGAATAATAATTGCCATCTCTTCGGTAATTTGTATGCCATTTTAATATTCTCCGCGGCATTTGTCTCTAATTTATTGCAAACGTTCAGACGTTGTTGATACCACCTTATCATTATTTTCATTTTGTTACGGTGCAGAGTATATGAATTAAATCTCGGAATTACGAGGCAAAATTATTTTTCGTCATCCACAATTCGTGTATTATTTTCTATGGATATTACTTTCTACTCTCTCCTTTCAGTTCAGACTCAATATCATGAATATCCTTGTTACTTTGTTGATTTTTATGTTTGTTTTTGAAGTATCTATCACATCACATAAATTACACTTTGAAATTTATGGTTACACTGGCAAATTTCTTACATTTTTTAGTATCTTTTTCCTGCTATATTGTCAGATTTCCTTCTTATCCCTGAATTATTCATCTTGTTTGCACGATGGAATGCTGGAAAGAATAAAAAAAAATATCAATTCAAGGATATTGTTCAAAATTCATTAGTCGTTTAAATATAATTTTGACCATGAGGTCATCATAATAACGTAAGCAAACCACCCTCTAGCTCCTATCCTTTTCCCCGCGAAAGCACCACAAAGTATATCGCTGCGGGATGGACATGGCTCTTAGCCGCTCCCTTCGTCCATTGATTGCATTCCCAACCGTGCCTTTCTTGCCTCCTCTGTCTCTCTTAACCTGCACTAAATCCGTCCCAGCATGTCATTCATTGCATTCCAGTTCTCCTGGCATGCATGCATTTTCCCAATTATATTTTCCGGTGGTACTGTTCTTTCCAATGTCTCCTCTCTGGAAATGAATTCCAAATTCTTACAATAATAATGGGAAACCTACCTACCACCATCTCGTCAACAACACACTGGCTCTGAGGCCTTAAATTCTCTATGGATAGCGGGCACACCTACAAACCTCCTCTTGTCCTCTGACGAATGACTGACAACAATCACCAAAATCGTAATGGACACCTAGAATGGGGAGTATCAACAAACCTCTAGGACAAAAGGAAAGTTCTTCGCCGACATCTTCCCACGAATTGCAAACAAGCCTTGGTTCTCCACGCTAGACATAATATCTGAAACCATCAAATGGGTTAACCGCCTTGTCATCAATCACACCTTCAACAAGGTCTTCCTGGCCAGGATAGGTGCGTCAATCACATACCACTGCAACGCATTATTATTATTATTCAGTTAAGGGGATGTCTCACTCCGTCCTTAAAGAACTATTTTACTGGTTATAGTGTATCTATATCCCCTCGTGTATCTTTATTTCTTACTTCGAAATTTTTCCACTTTGCATCTGGTATTAAGTTTTCTCCCAGGTACATGGACCTACTTTTCACAAGTGCCTAATGCTGTCCTAGAGGGTGTTTCGACACACTGCAGAGACCCTGCAGGCAGTGCCTGTAGATATCCCTTGCTTTTCACTATGATTCGTTCCGGCATATCAATCCATGGCTCATTTCCGAACTTCTCCATTAAACATCAAATTAGATAAAATACTGATTAGCGTTGATATGACCCTAGTTTCAACGAGTGAAGAAAAGATATATTTTCCTTTACACGTGTACGGATATGTTGGCTTCTATTTATTAGCTCATTTCATTTGAAGGACATCTGAGACAATATCAACTCAGTTACATCCAGTTACTAGTTACCGCCCTCCAAAATCGGCCATTCTGAGGCATCTCGACCTTATTCAACTCGAAATTCTCCAAAAAAAGGGAAAAAAATCAACGAGTATTAGGTGGAGGAAAAAAAAATGTTAGGTCTTGGCGCCATAGTCATTTCCATTCTTTTCCGCTCCTTAAAGAATGTCATGTCTTTGTGATCAAAGTCGTCATCATTTTCTAAAGGTGTCCGATTCCAATTCAAAAGATTCGGGTTTTTCTTCTTTTCTTTTCAACTAAAAGCTATTTATCCTCAAAATTAAAAGACATTGAAAGACGATGACGACAGGGAGAAAGATTTCAAGTTCATTTTCTTTCCTCCCCCCATTATGGTAGTCATGCTTTCATGCTCATCTTCGAATTCGATACTTTTCCTTTGGTCTTTTCAAACGTTTCGGAATCAACTTTATTTTGAAAGCAGAGATTGAATTGTTTCGATCATAAATTTGATCTGAATCAGTGACGCCGGATACCTTGTTAATCATATATACAGCAAGGATTTAGGATTTTTAGTAGAAAATGACAGAGGGGCGAGTTTGTTATCATCTTATGTATTTTTAATAATTTCTTCCTCATTAATTCTTGTGATTTTCAATTTTGTATGCTATGCAAATACATTCATTTTAAGGTTTTGTATAAAACAAAACTCTATTGAAATCGATTCAATGGCTGCCTGTCCGTTTGTTACTCCAATTCACTTCAAAACGACGAACCTATTATTATGCAATTTGGTGAAAACGTGTGGCCAATGAGAATCCCTTTAGTTCCACGGGGGAGCCTCACGCCCGAGCGCTCAGGCCATTGTCAGACCCATTATACTATCGCCTTAAACCCGCTATCTAATGGCTTCCCGTCAGCGGGGTTGGCAGGCTTTTGCGAATCTGAGTATATTCTCCAGAGGTAGTTTACTCTTGCTTTTTATGATCGCCACATGTAATTTCTACCAAGCCTCTTTGTATCCTTCATGTAATTAGTGAAAACAAGGCATGGAGTCTATTACTCCTTGAATCCAATCCACAATTTTGATAAGTTTCTCACTCTGTTCAGTAACTACTTTTTTCAAAACCTATCTGTCTGTCCGTCTGTTTGATGCTTCCCTACTTCCTTTTTTCTTTGAATGCTCATTTTCGCAAACTCTTCGCCCTCATATCCCCCTGACATGATGCTGATGATTTCCAATCTGTGCTCCTTAACTATAAAGCTATTCTTTTACCTCATCTTCTTCTTTCGTTCGTGTGATTGTGTCAAAGGAAGGAGTTTTTAGATAAGAATACAGAAAATCATAAATCACGGCACAAATTTAATAACGGAAGAATACATACATGGCATATAAAAATATACACCATGTATCGAGATGAATACGAGCATCTGCTTTAGGACTTACCACCAACCTTTCCTTGAGTGGCTTTAGCTATGTGCAAATACATTTTATCTTTTTGCTGTATCGTTCTACGAGTAGTTCCATGCATGCTATATCTTTCTATACAGTGGTGTATCGGAGAAGATAATTTTACGACTTACAGACTGATTTTCGTGATTTCACAACGAAAAGAAAGTGTGCATAGAAAGAAAACACGTAAATAATACTATCAAGATATTTTTAATCCACAGATGCATCGATGAATTGAGAAGAAAGTCACGATGAAGATTTTGTCCTTTTTGAAGTGACGATAAAGTGATACAATAGCATTGAATGTGGTTGGGCCTACATAGGAGACATAGATCTGGTACAATAACGTATCTACTATCCTATGTGGGGCACGTCAGCCACACCTAACACGTCATCCCTGCCGGTTCCTAAGCATACAATATCGTAGCCAATAATAGGTATCTCTCATTGGATAGTAAATTTATTTTTGTCTGTACTAAGTTATCCGAGTGGTAAGCGGTCCTCTTGCCTCCGGGAGGATTGGCTCGCTTCCTTTTTGGTCGTTTGTATCACTTTCGTGCACGTTGATTGTCTGTTTTTTTTTCCTAGATGTTTAACTTCATTTTCCACTTAAGGAACCTGCTAAAGTTGTGTATGTATATGCTTGACTTTTCTCCATCGAATAACAGACAAATATACGTCTATGGCTATGCAAAATGCCTGCCTCAGCTAAATGGCTATATCAAACTAAATCTGTTTCTGTATCAGACAAATATCTGAGTCCGCCTCAGATATCAGACAGACAAATGCCTGTGACTGCGTCCGTCAAATATCACAATGGCTATCGCTGCATCAGACAACATACAGACCGGTGTCTCTGCCTGAACCAAACAGGTGTTTCTCTCTGAATTGGACAATTGACTCACATAGTTCCCACTTAGGAAATGCGCATATATAAATATTTATGTTCCTAAATTGGGAATAGTACTGCCCATAGTACACACATATATCTGTGTGCACCTCAATTTGCTATTTTAGCTTGGAATTAACACCCCTGTAGATATCTATTTACCTGCAAATCACAGGATCCCTTGAAAGTTGGAGCTGTTATTCAGTTTTGCTCGTAATTCTTGAAATGCAACACACAACTAAAATTAGGCCAATTTCTTTTGCGTATATAAATTAGGAATTTCCTTAAATAAGTTAGGAATTTCCTTAAATAAATAAGGAATAATCCGATGCTATTATACGTTGGGATTTCAACAGTGAGGACGGTAACGACAGGATGAACTAATGAAAAGGTGTACGGGAGACGTATCGGTGATTACAATATTTTATGTAAACAAGGCAGACTATTTTTCTTTTTTGAGACTGCGGCTGTAATAATAATCACTAAAATCACCCCCACTTTTCCGTCCAAATCCCCGGATTTGACCACCGTGAAATATTACTTCGCGCGGTGGACCCTGGTTTACACGAGCATAACTAAGTCACACGTCCCTTGCACTTTCCGGGCTCGATTGAGTTCCTGCAACCTTTCCTGTATCGCAGTTACTGCCCAATTTGCTCCAGACCTCAGCATCTCCTCCATGAAATTATGGGGCCCGGATCCCCGGCTCGGATCTTCGAGTGTAGCAGCGCATTCGGGACACTCTGGGGGCTCATCCAATCCGAAGCCTGTATCCACCGTGTCCCGTAAGAAACTATCTTAGGCGATAATTTAAATCTTCGTTTTTTCGCCAACCCATCTCTCAATACACGGGATCAGTATATGGGTCTAGCAGCCTTTTTCGGAATTATCCCACCGTTGCAACCATCTCCTGTGCAACTCCTTCCTAGTGGCTAGCCGGTCCCCCTTCTCTGGTAAAAACAGTGTACTTTGGCGGTATGCCGAGCTTACCATTCCTTGGTTTACTGCGTTATCCAATGCTCACCCCTACGATAAGCAGCCGGCGACTAGATTTTCGCCCTCCAGTCAACATTGCTAAAGATGAGCTAGCCTTTGCCGCCTTTTCGCGCGCATAGTCCAGAAGACTCTAAAGCTCAACTGGCATCGATCAAAAACACTCACCATTTATATATGTCCGTATTTTAAAATTTTATTGGGGTAGCCTATTAGGAAGACTGACCTTGCTTGCTATGGAATTCTTATTATGCTATATCTTTTCCTATAATTACGGTCATCCTAGTGATATAAATTACACTAAACCACTTTGAAGGGGTTGATCCCTAATTATGTGAGTAATAAGAATAAAAGACAATCTTTATCTTAGTCATCTATCACATTCAAATAAATTCCAGGAGCATTTTGTCAAGTAGCAACAAGCAAAGCATTTATTTCACTTATTTGGCCATCTTTCATCCACATATTGAAAGAAAATCGAGAATCAAAGGAGATTTTGTGTTTTTCCATTTTATTGAATAAGACCAACTTAATAAATGAAAGACTGATAAGCGACACGGTGAAGATAAAATGAATATGTTTCCATAGAAAACGGTCCTTGAAAATCCCCATGATCCTTGACGATTATGAACGTTTACCTTTGCTCGCAACAGGCCCAAGGGGGCGGGCTTGATTTGCCACAGAGACTCAATTATTCTGATACTTCTTGGAATATATGATTCAGGCGTGGAAAATTAAAGCTTAAAATGCAGTAATTAATTACGAAATAAACTTTTCTAATTTATCTTACAAACGAATTGTGCTACGGAATTGCATTAAAAAGGGTAAGGACTCCGGTTAAAATAGCCTTCACATAGATTTTATGAGACTGTCGAAATATTCTGGAGTAGATCACCTGAAAGCACCATATCCAGGAACAATATCAGAAAACGGATTCATTGGATGCAGACATCCATAATAAAACCCATCGCCTGGTGGCCAAGACTGAACTTTGCTAAAAGCAGGAAGCAGTTGGCGTAGATTCAGAGACTCGGTTGCCTCTACGACGCTTTGTAACGTGGGATCACATCGTCAAGGATATTGCTCAAAATTACTTATCACAAGAGTACTATCATGATCACTTCTCTTCTGGTTAGTGATACTATGTTGTTTTTTGTTAGGTAATGTTGTGATGTTTGGTATTGTTTGTATCGCACTTATTTGTTACATTTGAAGGTGATACTACTTTCGTCATATTACATAGCAAGTATTATTGCGACCGTATTTGATACTCTTTTACAGACAATAAGGTCTTTGGAGAATCTCAAACAACATATTTTACTTTCCAGTTATATGAATAAGGAAATTATAGGGAGATTGTCGAGGATTATCGTCCTCGGTGCAGTAACTGCAAACTAGTTAGTTATTAGTTAGATAAAATTATAATCAACAATTATGATTACAATCCCTGCATGTCTGTCTATTATCTGAAATTTTTTTTTTATTTTTATTAGAAATCGTGAATCCAGATTTTGTTTAATGTATTACAATTATCGTTTCAGATATTCAATTGCTATTGGATAAGGTAAGTCTTTGTCTTTCATTACATTTATATTTCACATATTTCATCATTTTCATTGGGACATTTTCCTGAATTTAAATAATCGCTAGCTATCACTAATAATACTGGCCAGTATTGCGCTGGCCCCTGAATTTCATCCTGATTTGACTCATAATAGAGTTGTATGTTGATCCTTGACTTTATTACGTTGAAAAGCGCGTTATCTACTAATGCAATGAACTATATTACGATAGGTAGTAAGAGGTCCAGTGAAGCGTTAGAGTGATTTTAGAAAATCTGAGTGTCGAAAAGTAACAAACTGATTGGTTTGAAGTCTTGCAATTCAATAGATTCTAAGAACAGACATGCCATTAGAAAGCTCTCTGGCTACAACCTAGCCTGTAAGATTTACATAGTCTCCTTCAGATTTCAGAATCAAGAAAACCAAATTGGTTACGTGCTGTACATCTTCTCGAATGATTTTCTCTCTTTTCTACAGTCCTTTCTTTGGTTGAATTCGGTTGAGATAATAAGCACGGATAGATATGCATGAATATCTTGAGAAGCGAAGATGAACTAAGCAACAGCTTTGATTTAAAGAAAAGAGCGTCATCAAAAGGCTTTTTTGGTATGGTGGGCAATTATATGGACTTCAATTTTCGATTCAAACATGAACGTAGGAAGGACTGATGCTAATAAACATTCGAAATACGGGGACAGAAAACAAATTAGGTTCAGTTCTTTACTTCTGAAAATCCTTCAAAGATAATTGTGTTGAATATGATTCGAAAGCTAAGCATGAGTATGTTTGCAAGAAGCAACGCTTTCAAGTAGGAATATAATTTGAATTCTGTATTCTTACCAACGTCGTTTTTACTTCACTTGATGAAAATTCATATACAGGGTGTTACTACAAACTGTATGTCAGGCGATTCCTCATGCATTTTTATTTGTTAATCCTTCAGCTGCCACAGGGACTTTAATCTCTCAAAAAAATCGCCATTTTTACACCTCTAAAATCATAACTCTTGTGAAAATCAAGTAAGAAGTGTAGATGTGCATTTTTGGGTTCATGAAAAATCGTAAAAATAGTTTAATTTACCGACACATATCTTTTTACCCAAGAAGAGGCTTTTAATTACCACCACTGGGAAAGTGCATCGTGTCATGCCTCTAACCCAACGCAACATCTTCGTCTCCATTATTGAAAGATGTCATTCATTGTCTTTTATAGTTGGCTAACACTCAACACTATATAGGGCGACAGGATGGGTGACACTGCGGTGAAGTTTAGATGTAAGACACTCACTGATAACATCGCTCGCAAAGAACACCAGTTGCGTGAAGCATAACGTAGTTCTCCATTGGTTAATAGCGTTGAGCCGAGATATTTAAATCGCTCAGTTTTTGGTAGGTTAATGGCACTGACGTCAAAAGTAACCTGAGTGACCGCCGGATATTGTTCTGGATGGCTTCTCGAATCTCAGGGCGGTCATTATAAACTTTGGATTTGAGATATCCCCCACGCAAGGAGCCAAATTCGCTCTGTCGATTTCTCCAGGAGATCGCTACTACTACTACTTCACTACGATGAGGTGTTCTCCTGCGAGGCTGATTAAAAACCGATGGCCCATTGGTGACGATTAGTGCGGAACTAACAGAGCTTGCAAAGGAGTCATTTCTCCTGGTATAAAGGCGGTCTTTGAGAATTTAGCGATAATTTGCCTATATTTGTCCTCCGAAAGATCACGAAGTAAAGTGTTTGCAACAATCGAGATGTATCAACACATTTTCGCATGGTCGCACATACTTTGCGCTGAAACGCATCATCGCTGTGATGCGGGCCTTTGGATGTTGCCTTCAGCCCGTCCTTAGGTTGGTCGCCCCTCGGTCCGGTTGGGCGGGAAGAGGGTTCGTGGGCTTTTTTAACTATATGTATATATACATAGATAGATTCGTTCTTTATTAAATTTTTCCAAAGATGGAAATAATTGGTGGTGGGAGACGAAAACGAAGAATCGCGTGTAGTAATCGCTTCTGCTCTCCATACCGCATACTATATATAACATAATAAGTTCACATACGTATGTACGAAGCTAACTCCTCGCTGTTGTATAGTACCTTGTAGCCATAATAGTAATATATTCTGTCTGCAAAGAAAGTCGTGTAGTCTCCTGCTTATACCCCCCATATTTTCTCTCGTTTCCCGTTTTGACTTCACTCATGATTTATCTTATTTGGTTTTATGTTCTCCATCTTCAGACAAGAAACGTTTCTCTTTTCAAAAAAACGGATCGGCTAGAAAAATTTAGAGAGTCCCCTTTAAGTCGAAGGATGACTTCTATGCATGCTGGGAGTGTTCTGTCCAACGCAAGTAAATGACCTTACAGGAAAAATTCTTCGCTTTTGCTATATTTATCTTATTAATTTCTCTTACTACGAGCCGCCTTCCTACTTTCCTGAAGCTATCGTTCACATCTTATCATTTCTGGGCCTCGACATTACTAACAGCTTGAGGATAAAGGGTGATCCTAGAGAAAGGGTATAATATCACGGATGATTGAGATGGTATATTTCCAAGTGTCAAAAATATATGAGCAGCAATGGGGTGGCGTCGTTTTGGGTGAAAGCCAAATGGAGCAAAGATGGATTTCGAAATTCAGAAGGTATGGATAATAGCATAAGCTATACCAAAAGTGTGATGTATGCAGGCACGAAGCAGAAGGAAATTTGTGAGCATTGAGACAGTGGGGAGGAAGAAATGTTCGCGTGGCACATGGAAAGCAGTAACAGAGTCCTTAAATTTTCATCAAAGAGAAGACATCATCAGTCTTCAGTCATTTGATTTTGTTATGGTGCTGGAAGATTTATTACCATGTTCTCCTTATGATATATACGTTATGATGTTGGTTTTGGAGCTTATACATAGAAACATTAATGCTCGATTCATCGTGTGTGTCTACTTATTGCTGATTAATTTTGTTATTTAACAATAAATTCATTCTTGATTTCTACAGCAAATATTTTGATTAAAAAAGGAATTTGGGAGTCTCTCTCTCGGTTTGGTTTGATGAAACACCGGTCTACTGTTTCAAATCTTTTGGTCCTTCCCACGCTGTTTATACCGATTTCAGCAAAGTCTTTGCTACTGTTGACCTAATGTTGTCCTCTCCAAACTCTCTCTACTCAACTTCCTCCCCTAGTACTGCTCCTGGAAAGTTTCTTTTCGTGGACACTCATCCCATTCCTTCTTTCCTTCTAATGATGTTCTCAAAGGTTCCATACTTGGCCCCCGATTATTCCTATTTTTTATCAATGACCTCGCCTCCGTCCTCACCGCTGACGGCCTTAAATTATTTGCCTCTGTTTCGTCCCCAGTGAATTGTACTCTCTTGTAGTCTAACCTTGATTCTTCGGTTCGTTGGTACTCAGTTAACAAGTTGATCCTGAATGTCAGCAAATGCCACTGAATGTGCCATTCACTTAAACCCTCCCCAACATTCTTCCCCTGTTCTCTTTGCGGATAACCCCTTTCATCACTGACCTCCGTTCAAGACCTGCGTGTAATCTTCGATGACAAACTTCATTTCAATTCCCCCTTCATTGGCTTCATCAATCGAGCTTCCGAAATTTCTGTATTCTACGTTCCTCCCCTGACTTTTCCTCAATTCAGCCCTCCTTAACAAATCAGAAACATCATTGAATATTACTGGGTAGTCTGGTCCCCCTTCCGCAACCGTGATTGTACAATGTAAATTCATCCAGACCCATTTTTCAAAAAGAGCTTGTAATAGTGTCGTCATCGCTTCGGGACTTTAGACTCCAGCGAAAAGTCGCAGATTCTTCCCGTATACCATCTCCACGGGGCTGACCGTGAATTCCTCTCGGTGGACTGTGTGAAGACCGAATAGAATGAAAGGCAGGAATTGCGATCAAGACGGATCGTCGCAAACCATTAAGGGGGCCTTGAGAATCCAATACCAACATTTCAGCATCCCATTGGGCTGCGGGTGATATGCAGCAATTGCCGTATATTTGACCACGGCGGGACTGTAACTTTCCAAGTTCGTGATCTCCGCAAGGTCTCCATTCGCCATTGGACTTAGGGACCATGTGGAGTGGTGAGGGCCAACAGCTATTGGAAGGTCTACATATATCCTGTTTCATGAGATCTGGAAACTCTTTCTTCGCAACAGCCAGCTTCTGGGGTGATAGGAGACGTAAGCAGACCTTATCCTCACCCAGTTACAGCATTTCTCAAAGCAGCTGGTTAGGGGGTACTTTCGTCCAATGTCAGCTCATTCAGAAAGTGATTTAACTTGATCTCTTTACTCACTGATAGCCGGTTGATAACCCCCTTTAAACTCGACGTAATTTTAATCACTCTATCTGCTACTGCATATCTTCCTGTTCAACTCATTCGCCTACTTCTCCCCACCCCACAGAAGCTATGAGGTAGTACGCAATATGCTTATGAATTTATATAGGCCTACAAATCGAGCAGGTTTGTTTGTACATATCTGTATATCCTTGTGTACGACACAACAGGGTGTAAATGATGAAGTCTTCACGTCCACAAAATGTAAATTTTTGACTTCTTAATACCTTTTTCTCTACTTATCAAAGTATTTTACATTCGAATTAGCTGTCATCAAGCAAGCATGAATAGCCTAGCAAAGGCGATGGCTAATGGACAAGAAAACAAAGCGCCGATGCTCCTATTTTCTTTGAACGCTAACGACAATTTCAGGCAGATAACGAAGTCTCCGTTGGTAGAATGCCCGAAATGAATGAACTTTGCATCCAAGCAGGTAAAGGTTACAGGAAAGTGCTCTTGAAGGACGAAATATATGCGTAATTATACCTGGGGGGGAATAGGATGCGAAAAGTGATACCTTAAAAAACTATCTTCATAATTGACGCTAGGCGAATTGAGAAATTAATGAACCCGTTCATCGTTGTCGTCGCTGCTGTAATAAACGATACCAGGGCTCAATTAGGCCAACTTTACACCTACCGACCAGAATATGGTGGTAAAAAACATTTAACCGTTGACATTGGAGGGCGAACGAACAGGACGAGTTCTAGTTTCGCTTGTGTGCGTAGCTGTGTATTGTATATTTCACACCTCATGAATTTATAATCCCTTGAAATGGTTAACGTGGGATAGAGAATGGCATGATTGCAGCAGAGAGTCGTGTCGTTAAGGTGTTAATTTCACATCAAAAAGCTTTGGAAAATATGGACATTGACTCTGAGAGGAATATAAACTGCTACTTGCAGTTCAGTTTAGTCGTTTATTTAGTTATAGACGCAAATGGAAGGGGATTGATTTTTTTGGGGTGTCTACTCCTTATAGGAAGGGAAGCAGGATGCCATATTTTAGTTTGCAGACACAGTTTCAAAATGAATTTTCTCCGCTTAACTAATTTTGGCATCATATGTTACATACCGTGTTTGCAGTACTCTACATTAAAGTCTTAAGTCGCTACGCTCTTACCTTGTCTGGTTCACCACTGAAGTCCACGAAAAACTTCGTCAAAAACACACTACGGGAAGAAAAGCCTTTCTCTATTGTCTCCCTATTCATCTTAGCCACCTCGCACCAACGATTTCAATAATTTCGTCCCTATTATGGTCCCTCGTCGTCGTTGAGGGGTTGTCACCTGCAACATGACGGTTGAGCGTCCTCTACTGCTAACTTAATACCCCGTATCAGAGCCTTAATATTTTGGTGGATATTTCCGACGAACTCACAGAGTTCATTTATACCTTCTCCTAGTGAAAAAAGCGCTGGTCCAGTTTATTATCTTCTACGTTTGTCTTCTTCAACAGCAGCATTAATCTCGATCCGGCAATGCACCTCGATTGCCGAGGGTAATGCTGTCCTCGGTGATGACCTTCCAAGCTTCGAACTCTTGCGATACAGTGTGGACCTCTTTTCCACTCCACTGTTATTTCTTGTTGCATTAGATGCCAAAAAAGCGAAGTTTCCCACTGCTGAGGCACTGTGATGGCTGGATGCCAACGGCCAAGGGTCAGCTTCCCGACTTCCAAAAACTTTCGATACCGGGTTTCTGAAGTCCTGCATCGTAACAACACTTTCTCATCCTCTATGTTTAGTTTATTTCCTGAGTATCCTTCCCATAGTCAATTTTGAGGGGGAGGCGTTTGCTCCAATCTATCAGCCTACGCCGCTTACTCGATCGCCGTAAAAATTGGTTAGATTATACGGAAACGTCAAAGGGATCGCAGCTATTGTAAAGCATGGCAATTTCACTGCCACATTCAAAGCGAAAAGAAAAGCGTATCAGTCGATTGGTTTACTTCTTTCAGTACCTGAAGAAAATCCACAGTTTTTGCAAATATACACAATTTTTGAAAATTAGATGAGCACAATTTCCAATCCTAAGCCTAAGGCTCTTTGTTTTCTTTTGAAATTGAATGCTTCATAATTCATGGGCATAACATTTTTGCTCAGTGACAGGATCCTTCTGTTTCTGAATTTTTTTTCTCCTTTTGTATGTAGATATTTATTCCATAGACAATCGTAATATATCAAAACAATAGTGCGGTAAAATGAATTGCGGTTATACGGGTGGGTCAACAAGAACAACACAAGAGAAAAACGAATGAAAAGAAAGGAAACGAACTAATGATGGATCCGAAAAGAGAGCTGTATTTTTTACTCGAATGTTACTTTATCCTTCTATGACAGCCATAACCAGGCAGGTTTTTATATTGCCATGCTATCATCTTAGCACCCTCATCCTTTTTCCTTTCTTTTCGGCGGCCTCCATCATTTATTTGATTCATTGCCAATAACCGACAACAGACACAGACCCCCACCCCATCCTCCACTGGCTTTGTTAGAACTTTCAGAACTCATCGTTAGTATAGTATATTCGAGGAAAATGAAGGAAAAAAGAAAAAGGATGACATGACGCAAGGATGAGGGTGAGGAAAACGGGAATGTAATGAGTTTCCTAATGGTTTTCTATATATAATTATAGACACTATAACCAATTCTGACTAAATAAATCCTTCGAGTTGTGAGCTCAATTTGAATGCCAGAAAGATCTGATGCTTCCTTCAGATACCTGAGGCTGCTGCCTAGGTCAATGGCGAATTCTATGGATTTTCAAGCTAATAGAGAAAAAAAAGTTCAACATTAAGAAGGGGTAAAAGAAATAGAAGTGACAAATTAAAAAGAAAACAACAAAAGCAGTTAGGAAGACCCAAAAGCAAATAGGCGACGCTGCACTAAATCATTTTCTTATCTTATTTCATTATCTACTTTTGGTATTCTAGAGGTTTAATCTAAGATACTTTATCATATTTACACGGTGGCCATAATTTATAACGAAGTCGGAGTGTTATTATTGTGAAAAGTCTAAGGGAGTTGAAATGAATTTTAAGGTCGTCGTTAGCGCAGAAATTAAAGATAGTTTTGAGGGAAGGGATATCGCAAGTCCTTTTAAAGCAAAGTAAGATATTTCTGAAAAATCCGGAGGAGTACCTTAGGAAGAGAACCCCGCACTAATAGCTATATACAACTAAGTCAAGAACTATTGATGAAATCCATTCATTTATCTGATAAAATCATATGAAAGAAGTCAAGAAACACATTTATTCATTCATATTCATACACATTTCCCTTTCCTACTAAAGATATTATCGGAGTAATTACACAGCTTAATTTTTTGCCTTTAAATGATACACAGACGGATTTTTCATAGACGGGTGGGTCGATAAGAACAACGGAAAATAGGAATAAATGAAAGGACGGGAAGGAACTAATGATAAATCGAGTATTCTTCACATGAATGTTATCCTATGCTTCCATGTCAGCTGCAACTAGGCTAAATGTATTGTGTCTCCTGTGGAGCCCTAGAACATACATGCAACGAGTGACATGATTTTGTGTTAAGTTTAAGGGCAGAGGGTTCACGTTCATTTGAAGGGAGTTTTCACTTTTCTCTCAGTATATGATAATGTGGGATAACAAATGAAAGGGAATAATTAGTCCTTTTTAAAACTGGCTTAAGAGTTGAAGTTTAAAAATGCACTCAAAGTATTTCCTACTTGCGGTAAAAGCTGGCTTAAAGTGCGAGCAACCCCCAAATTGCGAAATTGCATGGCTACCGAAACGCTAACGAAGCCTCGGATAAGGACTCACCTCTTGACTATCGTGTGGCCATCGAAAACAGTTCATGATTGCAGAACGACTAACGATTTCGTCAAAGACAGACCCAACTTATCGGATGCTGCCTCACCTCTTCCCTGGGAGAAGCTTGACCGAAAGTTTCAACAGGTGGAAAGCGCTCCTTTTTATATAATCGCAAAGACGGCAATTATATCCAAATTTAAGAAGCCAATAATTTGTGCCTAAGCAAGATTTTTATTTGGGATATGAGAGATCCTAAGGCCACATCTACTTGAGGTTGGACTGGACCAAATGAAGAGCAGCTTACTCTCACTTTTTATAGTCGCCGTCCCCTCGTTCAGGGCATAGCGCAATGTCTCATGAGTTGCCTCTGCCCTGGAGGAAACCATTAGTCGTCTTTGTTTTGTATACTTGGGTTCTATGCTCCAAACGAGGGGTCCGTGGGCCATAAAAAGTGAGAGTACCATAAGTTGCTCTCCATTTGGTCCGGACCAACATCAAATGTGCAAGTGTGCAAGAAGCATTTCGCCATCATTGTGGCTAGTCGAACATCCGATGAATTTCCATCTCTTGTATAGACATGGCAAACAACCTTAATATGCGGGTATCAGCTTACCCTCTAAATAGGGGTGAAATAATCTTTGCCATCAACGCCCTTAAATAGAGCAAAGTGGCGGGCCTTGATGGTCTTCCCGCAGAACTTCTCGGCGTAGCCCTTGCAGTTTTTGCAGCGTTGTTACTTCCGCCCATTGGTAAATGATGGGAAACTAAGATATTCCCCAATGAATTGAAGAAAGGGATGATTATTAAAATCCCAAAGAACAGCACCTGCATTGATTGCGGCAACTGGAGGGATATTTATGTGCTCCCTGCTATCGCGAACAAATTAGCTAAAATTATCTTGGAACAAATCAAGCCACACCTCAAAGGAGTGATAGACAGAGAACAGGCTGGATCCTCCTGTACCGACCAGATTTACACCCTTCGGAGCATTGTGGAGCAGTGTACAGGTTTTAGACCACCGCATCACCTGTTTTTAATCGTTCTCAAGAAAATTTTGGAGAGCATGAACAAGGAGTGTATTTCTATTGCTCTACGCAGGGGGGATGCATCAAGGTAAATTCTCAGACTAATTTGAAGTCGAAGGCAAAATCCACCGAGATTATATCTAGTCACTGATTCCTTTTCATCTTGTTGTCAGTAATGTTCTTCATGCTGCCTTGGCTGAAAGACGTGGACTGATTCAATGGATGGCTCTGGATCTGGAAGAGACAGCAAGTGGAGTTGAACTGAAGATACTGACCAACAAAACCAAGGTCCTCAAGGATTTAACTAGTGATCGCATTCTTCCTATCTGCATTAATGTGCAATATATTAACACGCCTATCAATCTGTATATTTAGGAAGCGCTGTTTTGGGCGACAGCGACAGTGAGCACAGATCCCGCTCCAGGCATTAACAACGCTAGATCCGCCTTCGTTGTTTGGAAATGCAGCCAATCTTCTCTCCATGCTACTATATAAAGAAAACGAGTGTTGTGATCAACTGAGTGGAGTTATAATCTCTTTTATTCCCTAAAAATCCATGAGTAACTGCTTTAGGAGCATCCTAAGCTTCCTTTTCTCTCCCTTCCAAAACTAAGTCGAAGGCGGAATCCTTCACTAGTTGACGAATTTGAAGACCAACAAAGATGCCTTCCTTGATTTTTGGATCATTTAATCTTAGGAATTGCTCTCTCAAGTATTTAAAATATTGTCCTTTTCGTTGATGTTTTCTGTACATGGAGACTATGATATAATTTTGCAGAAGATTCCATTGCTGTGGCCTTGATCTTAGAAGTTCCATCTTCTCTTGTGACAAATCAAGATCTCGAATCAGATCTCTCAACTCTGATTGGGTCAATGCGTGCGGTTGATTATCCTTATCTTCAAAATCAGGCGTGTTGAGTTCTTCTCCTTGCACACTGTCGATAGAATGTCGCTTGTATCTTTGAAAGTAGAGCTAATGCGAATTTTCTATTGAGATTTTTGAATTTAGCAGATGAAAATATATAACAGGCTATTTTCCAGTCCGAAACATTTTCGTTGTTAGTGAGTCTTCATTATTAATCCAATCCCAGAGTTTTTTGGCATTAAATATTGGTCTTCTGCCGGGTCAATGTTAATTAGTCAGTTTTGAAGGATTTATCTAAATATACTGAAGGTCGTTATGCCGTTCACTTGTTGTACGTATGTAGCATATTAGTCAATATCTCTTGATAGCTAATGATTGCGTTCAGGCTATGGTAGTCAAAGCTGTAACCAAAGTATCAGTGGACATTTCGAATATCGGATATGACCGGATAATTATATCTATCAACATTCCCAGAATATTCATAACTTCATTTAGAATAGCTGAAAAAAATATGACAAAACTCGGCCAAGGGTTGGTATTCCTCTTTGGGGTTTCGATCCCAATAAATCGCATAGAGTGTGAAATCAAAAAAAGGAAATACACCAACCTAGATATCTTCCATAAATATATGGTAAATCCAAGACAAAGGAGAGTCATGTTTTATCTTTTGCTTGCTCTGAATATACCATAATGCATATCAGCTTCGGAAGCTCCCATTCTATAAGCTTCTAGCGAATAGGCCGTCAGGGGCCAGGAACCAAAAATTGTATTTTGGCGGGACTAATCGCGACTATCAGAATAATTCATATTAGTCTAATCACTACTTTTATCATTGGCGGGACTAATTACGACTACTGAATAATTCATATTAGTCTAAGCAGTATTTTTATCTGGAAGATGAATAAATGGAAGTTCTTTGAAACAGGTTTCATGTCCTTTTATTTGAAGAAAGAAATGGAATATTATTATATCGTATCGCTTACCTACATTCCTTTCTGCTATGCAAGGATCCCACTGAAGATAGCTGTCACATGGATCAATAGTGTGTCGACACTTTTGAATAGACGATATAAACAAACACCATTTTTAGGAACACACATCAAATTATATAATCAGCCCATGGGTTGAACTTGAGGTTCTGTTATTATCACTTTTGCTGAATTCGTTGGCAAGTTATATTATGTAGAGGGGCTCACAAGGCAAGAAGAAGCTCAACCAAAGATATTGTTTTCATATTAAACAGAAAAGACCGAATCCTCGGAGTAGCCTTCGCAGGGCTTCGACCGAAAAGCGCTATATTATGCTTCGAAGGCGCTTATTACATACTGTAATTTTTTGTCACACGTACGTATATCACACAGATATTGTATTCACTTCAACAAAAAAATCGGCAAAATTTAAGAAACTTCAAATCCTGTAGAGACACATATGTAGCTGGTATCAATGACAAGTACTAAGAGTTCTAATCACCAGTCGCACCGGAAAGGATTTAACACTACCAAGCGACAAACCACATTATTCAAGTTTCTTTCTACATCCGGTTGATTCTAATATCTATTTCCCATGGAAATATATCTGAAGGATTTCCAAAAAACCGTGAAAAGGATGCTCAGTTGAATTCGTATGACCCAGATAATCCAAAAAATGATGCTCTTTTTTAGCAACGATGCGTTAGGTATGTATAATTTTTCATGTCATATAGAGAGAAATAGTAAACTCGCATATTTCCGACCCCAGACGGCACAAGGGCCCAGATTATGTATACTTCAACTAGAAAATAGTTAAATCAACCACCCGATACCGCGGCTAAATCTCAACTGATGACCACAATACGAATTGCACTACCCACGATAGCAGCCTTTTTCCCGGCACTAGGACAAGTTCCCTCGCAAAGGGATTTTTCTTTTCTCATGTACCCTGAAAGCTGTCTGGAAAAGCATTTGAATATTATGCTGGGCCAACATAGAAAAGAGATAGAGAACCGAGTATGAAGAAGATAGTATAGGAAGCTTCCGTTCATTTATCCCTGGGTAGATTTCTGTTTGTAACTTTTAGTACTGCAACGACGCAGCTTTTTTTGGGGATCTATCATTTAGGCTGCGCGATGAAAGTGAAGAAAGAGAATCCTTTTCACAAAGATACAACGAAAATGAATAAGATAACTTAATGTAGGATATGCGATTTCAATGAAGGACTAAGAAGACCACTACGTTAAAAGGCAAATAGTTAAAAGCATCTTTACTCTAAAATACCCAAACTGAATAGCTGAAATAGCATGTGGAATACCTACAAAATACCTTACAAAAATTTTCCCTACTATCTCCCATTCAAGCGTTTCAGTGCTGCTCGGAACAAGTATCCTGTTTCATTCTATTTTCCATATTTCTCTTTCTACAACTCCATGAAGCTTGAGTAAATCTGAAAAGCTACAAAATGGGACATCCCGGGAACATGATCTTAAGTTTGCATATCGTTTTCAGACTGTTGTGTACATATATGTACTTAACAACCTGGCGGAAGTGCGTGAGAAGTTTCGAATCCGTATGCACAACAGGGTCGGAATTTGTCCAGGTGAGCATGGTCTTTTGAATAAGAGAAAAACATGTCCTTTTGCTGTAGTATCTAAAACCGATTGAAAGCTACTAAATATCAAGATGCTGGGAGGGATAATTCTATTTCATTGAATAATTCTAAATTCTCAAATTCAGAATAAAATCATCAAATCACATTAAAATCATCATTAAATCCTTGAGATGACCTCCATAAATCTCAGCTCTAAAATACACTCCAATCGTATAGACATTTGAAAATTCGAGCGCGTAATTAAAAGCAATCCTCGGTTTACGAACATGCTCGTCCTTAAGAAACAAAGACAACAATCATAAGCATAATATTGCAGCTTCTGAATAGGACGACTGTCAAAAAAACAAGCATAGTCAGAGCTCGTATCTATATGCTTTAGATACATATATTAACATAATCTCGGTGGTATATTCTTCGCGCATGCCTGCACACAAAATATAGATATATCTATATTGCATCGTATATGCAAGCACAAAAACTTTCTACAGGAAAGAAAAGTTTATAATTGCTAGAGGATACAATCCTCGCTAAGATTTGCAGAAATGTAGTTATAAACTATTAGCATAGAAGATGGAGTAATAAAAAAATTTTAGGAACAAAAAAGAATAGTTCGTCCTTCTTTTCTTTTTCTCAGGATTTACCTAGTTTTCTCTCATTTTAGATGAAAAATTTTTGTTATAATATTTCATAGGAATTATATTCTGTTCCAATGTACAGAAAAGCCTAAAGAGGGATGAAAAGTATGTACAATCCTCAAGGCTTGCACCTTTGTTTTCTGTTACATTTTCAAAAAAGATTAAGTTAAGGCAAGGAAATTTCTGCTCCTAAGTGGATATCGGAGATATGATTAGCATACGTGTGTATCTGTTACTGATTGTTTGATAAGTAGGAAGGTATTAGTTGAATGCTGTTATGAGAGCAAGGGGGCAGAGTGCAGCCTCCACAGATCTTCAGCTCCAACCTGTACTATTCACGAAGGAAAACAGCTCTCCCATCCTCCATCTAGATATCTCTCTGAGATCCTTAAATAATGTCCGTAGTCTGGCACTAGCTAGAGCTGGGATTTCCCACGTCTTCTCTGCAGCACCAGAACTCTCGCAATCGGGTTTTACTATTGGCAGACCAAATCCTGCTTAACTTAGCACAGGTGGTGAGTCTTCGTCATCTGAGGTCCACGGCTGTTAAATAGTGCGAGTAAATTCCACCCCTGATGGGCAGATCCGGATCTGGCAAGTCATTCCCCCGGGAACTGTTACATCGATGCAATTTCCTTGTCACCATTTGGAGTTTGACCGCAATTCGTGACACTCCGCCTGGCCTTCTGCCTTATTCCAGCTGGACCATCCCTCCTTCGCTGACCCCTTCTTACGCCGCAGTTGCCAGGGGTCGAGTAAAACCCGAAATCCACAGCTCTTCATCGTTCCTATACTCTTCCATTCCTCGGGGCTCTATCATGGAAGCCAGGACGCTTTTCAACATGTCATTCTCCTACCTCTTGAACACAATCTCTGCCTTCGTCTTCCCCCTAAAGATAGACCCGAAGCGTACTTCCGTTCCTCTTCAAATTGCTAGAAAATCAAAATGACAACACTAATTCGTCCATTTGAAACGACAAACGTTTCGCTCTTCTCAAGTTCCTCCAGGAAATTCACTCCAATCTTGCTCTCCTAAACGAAACCAGACGTGAGGAAGTTCCCAATGTTAAACTACACGTTCCCGGACAAATCAAATTCCGCAATGATGTGGACAGAGGCACAGCCATTCTAATCATATTGGGACTAAGAGCTAATCCCATTTGATTCACTTGCTTCCAACTGCCTGTTAGCAATGGTTAGTCTAGCCGTCAGGAGCGGTGGCGTCTTTCGAGTCCTAATCGGCTCTAACCACCTCATTCCCATTCTATCCGAACTCTGAGTAACCGCGGCCAGTTTCGATGTTTTTTTTCTTGGAGGTAACTTCGACACAGGCATGTAACTTGGAGCGACTTAGTTAACAACGAAAATGGTAAAGTTCTCTTCGATCGGTTTCAGTCAGGCCCATTTCTTAGCGGGGACATCATTAATGCGGGACCCTTTCCACGTGGGTCCTCCTTCCTGGACGGCTTTATAATCTCATTCAATCTCTCAGCCTGTCTCATTAGCTGCTCCTCACTGGCGGCTCACTCCATCACGCCCTCAGTCCTGGAGTTCTCACTGGACCAGTGATCGTGCTGTTCTCCAGAGGCAGAGGAGCTTGAACCACGAAAGGCTACATATATAGCTATTTTTATCTGTTTTGTAATTCAAGCAGTGCACAACGAAATTGTTTCCGACCTTTCCTGGAATGCATTTCTTGCAGCTTACTCGCGATTCTGCACTCGCTGAGGCGTCTGCGAGAAACTCTTCTACGATAGTGCTACAGCCTTCAAAGGCTCCGACAAGGAGTTACAAACTCTTATCGCCAAATCATCGCCCTTCATGAATAGCGTGACCTCGGCCTTGGCTTTCCGAGGCGCCGAGTGGTCATTCATACTACCTCGCGCTCCACACTTTCGCGGCCTCTGGGAAGCAGCGGTGCGCAGCTCTAAGCACTTTCGCAGAACTATCGAACATCTCACTCTTACCTTTGAAAGAAGAAACGAGCCCTCCCCCTCTCCTACTCAATGGCCCTTCGGCCTGATCACCAAGCCCCATTCAGGTGCTGACGGCCTCGTGAGCGTCGCCACGATGAAGACGGCAACTACTACCCTCACTCGACCAGTAGTTAAGCTTATTAAACTATTGGCTGAGCCCGAATTGGACGCTGCTATTTACGAAAATTAGTGATTACCTTCGTGCTATTTTGGTTGACGCCTGTTGCGTCATGGTGGGGGATCTGTTCATTTACGAGTGAACTCGATGGAGCAAGGCTGTGCGATTCGGCGTCGTGATACCTTACGAGAATTATTCCTTGCTATGGTACCCCCCATCCAGGTAGGCGCACAAATGTTGAGCCAGCGCTTGCGAGCATGGGCTCAGTACATCGGCCCACGACGTTCCTTCCCGCCGCATGGGTTTTCGCCTCCGCGTGATAAAAAATAGCAAGCGGTTTTCCCCTTCACCGCTCATCGAGAGGAACGAACGCTCCCGCGTAGTGATCCCACCACCCGAATCGCTCAACTTCTCTCCCCGCTGGAGTTTATAAGCCAGTATTTCACAGCATAAAGTTGCATTGCATTGGCCGACGAGTGGATTACCACTAACGGCACTTGGCGGAGGACAGTAGTGGAGTGCAAGCGTCTCGGGAAGTCGCGAAAGGGGCTGAAGGGCAAGGGGTGAATGGCAACCATATGTATATACACTTCTTAAGAGAGGAAGTAATGCTGCTGAAGAGCTGAGGAATAGATACCGATAAGAGGGTCTGTGCTATTTATTCAAACAAAAATTTTCTTTCTCCTGGGATTTAGTTAATAATTCCTTTATCTCAGCGGTTAATGTATAGCACTACATAAATATCTAATCCGGACTCTAAATGAAATAAGTCTGCATTCCGCACTGGAAATAAAATATCATTTGCAATTATCTAAGAAACTTAAACGAATAGTTGTTCTATTTGTACACATAGATACATACATGTGTGCTGTTTATATATATGTAAAAAAAATTAAAATGAAGAACAGAAAGAAATTCGTACAATTCTACTTATCTTTTTTGCAATTTACAACAATAAATTTCGAATGAATCCAGTTACTTACGATAAATTACTTAAGATAAACACACATATCCAAGCGTCTGTAAATTAAACGCCTTCAGACAATCTTTGGATTTACCACCGATTGTCGTGGGCTGATAAATGTCTACATACAGATTTGAAAATTCAAAATATAATTTCCCCGAAGGTAGATAAGTATCTTTTTTGTTTAGATCTATTAGGCCACGTCTAAATCTTGTTGTTTTTGGTAGAACCGCTGTTGATAGTAGTTCCATTGTTTGCTGTACTATTCGATCTGATAGAGGAGCCTGACCCTTGTCCGTTCCCATTCAAAATTCGCGATGGCGACGAGGGTGACAGGAAACCTTGACGATACAGAGTCGTACCTACAACTGCTCCTGCATTACGTCCACGTGGTTGCAATGAAGCGATATGATTACTGTTGAACGCCATCGGCATACAATTGTTTGGAACAGAACTGGTCGTGGTGGCCGTTTCCTGGGCTGCGGATTGAGTTACCAATTGTGTTACCGTCGGAGATGCTGTGTACCTTTGAGCAATCGAATTGTTAGAGGTGATGTGTGTTCTTAGTCCTGATGTATTTGCTGTACTACCTTTGACGTTGTTACTGTTGCTGTGAGCGCTATTTGTTGAGCCCCCAGTGGTGGTTGAACTCCGGAAAATTTTCATAGGGTTTGCGGTGGTATTCGTACTTTGACTGATTGGCGACGATGTCGGTGTTGGCGACGAATCGGCCGGCAATGACGACGGTAGTGATGAATGCCCGTCACTATTACTACTTTTATACATTAATGTTGATACTGATGAACTTGATGATGATAACTTACAATTATTGATGCCCATGTGGTCCTGCTTGGTGGCTGCTCCCTTAGCGTAATTGCCTACTGAGCTTGATTGCGATTCATCCGTATTCTTCGGGGATTTCTTAAACCCTAATAGCTGCTCAGCAAGCTTGTGTACAATTTGAGATTGGAGGATAGCACAAGTCTTCGATAAATGTTGAGGACCTCCACCGTTGCCGCGAAAATGCATGATAATGCTGCGCTTCTGCAAGCGTACTTTGCTAGTCGATCCAACCGACTGATACCGTTTATAGAACGGACTTGATGGTGGCGTTTGGGTACTAGCCGATGAAATGAAGTTAGGCGGTTGTCGCTTCAATACCTGACTGCTAGGAGAGTTGGCTGAGTTTTGACGCCGTGTTTGCTTTACGCCCTTGATCGCATTCCCACTTGTGGCCACGGTAGACATACAGCCACTTCGCATGCTACCAGGCGAATTAGAATTCATGTTTTTGGATGCATCGAAACTGGAATTGGCACTTAAGGAAATAGCGCCATTGCTATCTACTGTGCAGTGCTTTGATCCCAGTGTACTGCAGTTGTCACGTCGGAAAAACGTAGCATGACCACCCTGGAAAAGGGTCTGGTAGGCATGAATGGAGGAATTGGCGCGGCGTGTGCACAATATACTTTTTCTGAAATTCGTGCCACCACGAAGCTTAACCAATCCGAAGGTATTAACGTAATAAGGTTTGGGTAATCTGCCATAGTACCAATTTGGAGCAGACCCGTTATTTTCATTTCGATATATCTCATCATCCACGGTAAAGTAACGCATCCGTTCCTCATTCGAACAATTTGAATTCTCCTTTTCATTAATCGAAGTCAGACATTCCGTGGACGTCTTTGACAGGGACGAGGCGATTGGTTGAAGGAATTCGATATCACCATCATATGAACCATCTAAATCCAACGACATCGGCTCAGGGCTTTGGGACATTATTTCTGGCACGATTTTAAAAGCCTTGGTCGGATCAGGCAGATTTGAGGTACTACCCATCCATTCTTCCATTATGGATTCATCAACAGTCGAAGTGTCTGTGACCGATTCAGCAGTTGTTGATCTCAAAGTGGACTGAGATACGTTAAGCACGTCGGATTGGTTAATGTCATCATCCAAATTGTCGTCTTCCATTGGCTCTTCTTTAATTTCAAGCTTAATCTCGTCCTTAATTCCTTCCTGCTTAATCAGCGGCAGAATCGGCTGATGTGGTGAGTTCTCCAGATCTTCGGCTTCCTCTTTGATTTCCGATTTTATCCCTGGGCAACCTAACAAACTCGGCTTGGGCATACCGTTTATGAATTCCGGTCTCATTTGATTGTACTGTTCTTCAGTCAATGGCGGAAGATGGTGTATCTGAAACCCTTCCTCTTCAGCGTTGGGCATCAAGCTGGGATTGCCATAGACCTGCTCAGTTGGATGTTGCGAAGAATTAGATGTAACTGTTATCCCGTATGGGGATAATGCTTGTGAAAGAGTACTTTCTATAAATTCCTGGTTGAAGGGTGCCCAATTAAATTGTATATTGTCTGGATTGAAAGTGCCACACACTGACACGGAGACAACATTTGTTTCAGGATCCATAACGAACTGCGCATCGGTGAGAGTTGCTGTGGGATTCTCTTCGGCGAAAGCTTGAGCCACAATTTCTGCAGCCGGGGGAATTGTTATAGCTGATGGGCTAGGTCTGTTTGGATCACGGAACAAGATTTTGTTTTTTTTGCTTACCTTGCGCTGGACCATTAGTTGTAGCTTGCGCTCTTCGCTCATGTCACTCATATCAACATCTGCTTCGGGCTCGATTCGAGAACTTTTAGCTGATTCACTTTCATCAAGCAAGCGAATCGGTCCACTTAGAACAGTTGATTCCGGGCTGAATATGTTTGTGGCAAACTTACTATCATCCAGCAGTTCAGGCGGCACGTTGGCCCGACTGGTGTCAATCACCCGTGCAGTTACACGGGCCCGATGTGGTTCATCACTACTACGCCGTCGCAATTCACTCGTAGTTGTTTGGGTTCCTCGACGATTCACGCTAGCTATGGATTGCGTGGTACCGTCTCGATTAATATTTATCTGAATTGTATTGTCGTTCTCGCCCATACAAATTGTTTCTACCGTCTCCGTGGTAGGAAGGTCAGTAGTTTCGTCAACTGGCATAGGTGTGGCAGCTAGTCTGTTGCTGTTATAGGATGCAGCTAAGGAAGGACTGGTTGTTCTCGATGAAGAGGGACACGGCTGATTATTTGACTTCGAAATCGCTGAGGTAGTTGCTGTGGGAGGTGGAGTTGACTGTTTACTGTTAACGCCAGTACTTTCAACTGCACCAGTTGCTGTAACTGATGACTGAGAAGAGGCCGTCGAAGATACTTGCACTTCGACAGATAGATTCGAATTCGAGCTGACACTGCGACGATCTAGGTCCATGCTGGAGGACGAATTCGACGATTCCAGCTCCGGCATAGCCTATAAGGTTAGGAATTTGTACTGAATGGAAAAAAAGGTGGCTAGAAATATTCGTACCCTTGATTTCGTCGCAAGTGGGAGTTCTTTCGTAGCTCTATGATCAGCTAGTAATTTGTCAAACGATTTACTACGACCAGAGACCATGCGTCGCATTGAAAGAGAGTGAGCTTTACAAGTAAGGGATCGGGTGCATGGTCTAGTCGAATCACCAGAAATAACTCCGCAATGTTTATTCGCATCATATTCACGCTCCTTAATAGGAACCGTTCTACGTTCGGTAGACGATGATGAGCTTTTACACCGACCATATGTCCTGCGAGGAGTAACTGAGCCCGTTAATGAGTTACTAGAACAAGCAGATGACACAGATGAATTAGAATTTGATGAGGTTGCGGTATTGAGAGAGGGGTTGTCTGTATTATTGAATTCCCCGGTACCGCTGCCGATGTGCTTTGAACTGGCAGACTTTGAGGAAATACTCTTGCCAGAACTTTGGAAGTGTTGTCCTGATGCGATAGAATATAAATTCGTGCCTGTTCTTAATTGTTTCTGGTTCGACTGTAATAGGAAAAAAATGGTAGCCTGTAGGATTAGAAAGAGACAGAGGGAGAGAAATACACCCATCGACGAGTTTCTTACCTGTTGTCCTGTGGAGAGGTTCGACCGAGGCTGGTGAGCGCTCGTTGAACTGACGGCAACGGTCGTTGGGCTCGACATCGCAATACCATTCTGTGTCGCAGTGGAGGAGGCCCCACTACGGGACCCACTTGTTGAAAAATTTGTCGACGACGATGACGCAGAAGACGGGGATGGAGATTGGGTTGTGGATGAGGAATGGCCAGACGCATTGTTGCCGTTTTTGGAACTTTTCGACTTGGTTTTACCAGTTGATTTACTTTTATTTTTTGAACTCGTAGGCGAGGAATGCACTGCACTGCTGCTGGCAGCGCGAGATGATGATGAGGTTTGGTGTGATTGCGTTAGTGAAGGTGAAGCTTCTCCTGGCATAGATTTTGATGTAGATTTCTCAGTGCCCCGTTCGGATGACGCTTGGGATGCTATAGATGATGTTGTGACATGAGTTGATGACGAGGCATGGTGGTCGGTGACCTGTCGATCGCCTGATGTAGTGTTCGACATGTAATTGGGCAAAACATGTCGATGATGATGTAGGTGGTGTTGGCTATGATGACTATTACTATGACTACCATGGTGCCGATGTAGCATGTGTTTGTGAAGTCCTTGCGGTTTAACCACTGCATTGCATATATCACAGATAACAGCGTAGAAGGGATCAGTTTCAGGGCACAATCCATATAAATCCATATCAGATCGATCCAGTCTTAATACCGTCCCTTTGTCACGGTTCTTCCGTTGGTGTGATGTTTCACCATCATCACTGCTGGCAGCGAGCACGGAGTTTGTATCGGCTGCGAAGGACTTCCATCTTAGACCCTTTAGTTTATATAAGTGGACTTTGTTTCGTTCGCTTGTTTCTTTTTTCTTTGTCCGTTCAGCAATGTCATCCTCGTCACTTTCACCCATTGACTCAGAGAATGCCGTCCATTTGAGACCCTTCATTTTCTGTAAGCTTGCCACGGTATTCAAAGCTTTAGTCTTGTCCATATCCTTCCACTTTCGGCGATCTACATCACTTTTGTTGGATGATCCTGGTTCGTCATCAGGGGCAGTTGTATGGTGATCGGAATTCAATTTCCACTTGAAGCTTCTTGATTTGGTTCCACTGCTGTTACCGACACTGTCGTCCTTCCATTTACGCTGTCCGATCTTTGATTTTGAATGAGAGTCTGTATTGCCTTGGTTGCTGGAGGATTTAGAGGATGCGAACGAACTATTATTGACTGATGAATACATTGACTTGGAGTCACTATAGTTCGATTGGGACAGCTTGCTGCTTCGTCTAGAGCGAGAGGAATTCGAAGAGGATGAAATTACAGAGGATGCGGATGTGGAGCTGATTACAGCCGATTCACTACCAGCATTAGAGGAGGAAATAGATGTTGATCCGAGGTTTACTAATGAAGAATTTGAGACGGAATTGTTACCACCAGCCACGTTTTGAATCGAAGACGAAGAAGTAGATGTGATAGCTGCTGCTGCCATGCCTTTTGCTATGTTTGACTCAAAAGCGGGTCTTCAGGCCCAGCTGGTCGCAGCGTGGTGCTCTTTGTGTCAAAACTTGTACCCTTCTGTTTTCACACAAAGTTCTGCCAACTCAATCGGGTGCACTGGGGGGTAAATCTAGTCTCTAAGGATACTCTGCGATTCCACTCAAATCACGGTTTTTATCATTTTGTAAAGAATGTTTGGTGGTTGATACCGTGATTAAACGTGAGCGCGGCGTTTTCTAAAACTGGGGGAAAAAGAAATATTTAATTTTCCAAAAGAACTAATTCCAAATTGTTGTTGTTTTCATTAATGCCAAGTACTATACACGCATAGAAGTGAATTCACCACACAAGTCATTTTGGAGGAAAAAAACATGTTGAAAATACAAACAACACAATGCACACGGCAGTCAGCTGTCAAACCCCCTTACTCGACAGCAGCAGCGGATCATCGTTCACGGCAACTCTCACGTTGGTTTTCACGGCAATTGTTCCGCTGTCAGGGTGGGAGCGAGCGGTGAACAGAATACGGTAGGCCTGCAAAACCCGACTACATGAGGCTTAAGCCATGCTACTCACTTCGTAGAAATCTTACAAAGAGGCCATTTCTGGCAATAAACCACAGAAATATCCCCTAATTTAGTGGTAAATGTTCCGCTTGCACTTGAACCTGGGAGAATTGATTGCGTGCATAGCAGGAACAGCACTCTAAAATCAAAGAATAAGAAGCCCCACACGACCAAATGAAGCGAAAACGAACTGCGGCCGTGCGACAGCTGATTGATGGAACTGATGCGCGAAGAAATTCTCTCGTGATGGCCTCCCCCCCCCCCCCCCCCTTCTAGCTGGTGCGAGCGCTCGCGCATAGCATTCACGCCACAACCAACTGGCAAAGCCCTCGTATTGTGATTCACACCCAAACCAACCACTATCTACCAAGAATCGGATACTTGTTCGTGTGTCAAGATTCTTGCGAGTAGGAGCGCGTGCACCGGTCCAAGCCAAGCGCATGGGTATTCATCAATGAATTCTGAATTCTCAGCAGATTGGCTACTTTCGTCGACTTTTCCATTTTTCATTTGAGGACTTGCCACTGGACCGGGCGAGCACTTATTCCGCAAGGTTAATGTGGAATAGAGGGAACACTCGCAGCCCGAAATATCGAAATTCCATAGATTGTGCGCACCTATTGAATGTGGGTCACCCAGGACATGGGGATTTTCGCGAGCATCATTCACAACAACACTTACTCGACGTCCGCCATCTGTCCTATTACTTTATTTAACACGACTGATATGAATAGTTCCGTGAGAGCAACTCACTTGGTCGGAGACAAATTGTATATTCTTTAGGAGCCCGATGTCTCCAATATTGACAGCAGCAATCTGCATCTAGAAAAGTTTTGTCGAACGAGCTCCTACTCTTTGCATGAGGCATTTTCATTCCAACCCACGGTCCATGATAGACACCCGCAGATACATGCTCTGCCCAGTGGCACCAGCATTGATTACATTTGACACTTGTAAAGTACACAAATTGTTCACTATGTCCAGGCGGCGTCGTCTTCACTCTTTTTTTTTTATATCACCTGGTGCTTTATTGTACCCAAGACACCACAGGCCTCATGATTGATTTTATACGGAGTCGCACGTGTAAAAGGCTTACGATCAATGAATAGTAGTGCCCATTTTCACTCACCTACCATTCAAGAATTGCCCGATAGCTGATTTCCATAGGTGGACGAAATAAGAATAAAAGATTTGTTAGAAAAAGAAATACACAAACCCAGTGTTTGGCACGACCGTCGTCTAATCTGTCAATGCCCCACGGCTGTCAAAGTGCCATGTAAACAGTGCTCCGGAGACGGAGTACATGGCATGGCTTACTTCACGTCAGATGCCAGAAGCACCTGGCGGTGGGTACAAGAAATGGCGTACAGTTCATCGTCCCGTGGACAAAAATCAAAACTCCATTCATAAATTGATGAGTTTTTTACTATTTGAATGAATGAATCAGGGTAATGATCTCGGGCGAGCGTAATGTTGACCACATTGCCTCGTAGTGTACCGCTACGGTCTTGAATGTACCGTACCGGTCTTGAATGAATTGCTCTAACACACTTCAAGGCCGTGATCCAATATGAATTGTGGCGCCATCGATTATTATTATTATTATTAAGGGAACCTTAGACATGTTTACATTACAGCGAAAATTAAGGATTCATTCTTTTTTAAATAATCGCTACATCAGTTGCACATAATCTTTCATCTGAAACGTTTCATATTTTGAATAGAAACCCGTCTCCGAATATGGAATATACTTGGCAGGGCACGTTCTTTCAAAGCCAGAATGATTATCATTATTGAAGTTGCTATATTGAAGAAGCTTTTAAAAAAAATCTCCAAATATCCTTTTGTACTTTCTGCATATTTTAGTTGCGCCATGTGTACACTTTAATTTACCTTATTGCGTTTGAAAACAACTTTCGAGATTATACTATTTGCTAGGGATAGATACCATAACATCTGGTGGAGCTTTTTTTGACGAAAGAAGAACAACAGAATAACCACCATTTGTGGAAAACTATGTTTGATATTGGAAGACTCAAGGGAGAAATTGCAAAAGAAAGTCAGCAACTAGGTGAAGTCGGTAAAAACCGCAAGAAATTTCATCTGCGCCAAGCTTTTCGTCTCCTACGATATGAACAGTTGCAATGGATCCTTCAAGCAACGAGGTACTCATTAAATTGGGAGAAAAATGCTTTGTTATAAATGAAATTTCCGCTTGCGCAGATTCTATGACAGAAATTTTCTGCTTTAGTGTGTTCAGAATTTAAACTGCGGGTGTTTCACTGGGGATAGCATAGTTCCTGCCCTTGTGCTTGCACTTTAGACTTTCTGTTAAGGATTGGCAAATATCTGAACGTCGGGTAAGATTAAAAGGTGCGCATTGGGGAATTCGTAAAGGAGAAATGATTGAAGACGATTTTTAAATATTTCGTATATTTACATGCATATTCGAAATTAACACTGATTGATTAAACTAAAGAGGAATAAAATAAAGATCCAAGCAGATGTTTAAGTCTGGTTCCTGATAAGAAATGCTTTCTTCCAAACTTCCACAGTTATGTTGCTGTGCAAACGCGAGATGACATTTCTGCCAAAGGTTCAAGCTCCTTCGGTGAAATCAGATCGAATTCTTGGACAAAATAGTAGAAATGTTTGTAGCATGTATTCACGTGGGCTTCCTAGTGTAGAAAATAGATCAAATTATTAACTATGACATCAAGTGTGCCTAATACTCACCGCTCCTATATTGACAATTCGATCGAAATGATGGATGTAGACATGGACAAATACTCGAAAAAGCCTAGTGAGAATCTTACGGCACAACGGTAAGAAACTCTTGGGAAAGGGGACGTCTGAAAATTTTACAGTATTAACAGAGGAAGGAATAGGAGGCAAATTTTGCTGTACCTGTTGATACGGGAAACACAGCCTCATTATTTATCTGAGATTCAATCCAATCCATTAATAGCTCTATGTATCTGGGCGCTGGGAGGGGGGTTGGCTTTTTGAATCTGTAAAAATACTATTAGCTCTCACAGACCAAAAGTACTCAATAGCTCTCATACGTTTCACCGTCCGCCCAAAGGTATTCATATCTCGATCCACCTGACATAGTCGGACAAACAGTTTCGTTACAATATTCAGATACCGTCCCATAAATAAGATTGATCCGATTGAAAAAGTCTACAACTGGTGTAATCAGATATAAAAACGGATATCAGTACATCAATTTACAGCCACTTGAATAACAAAACTAACCATGCACTGCCATCCAATCATTCATATTCTCACCGGGCGGAAGTTTTACCACCTGCCGTAGATTGATACCTGATTCCAAGCTGGCCTGAGCCTGCTTATGCAAGGAATATCGAATAGTTCCGGCAGTGAATCGTTTCTTTGGTCGAAATGTCTAGAATTGACGATAGAGCCAAGAATATTCAGAGATTAAAGGTATGTTTGTTTACCTTGCCTTTCTGGAAAAACTCCAGAAATCCATTCAGAGCCATTTTTCAAGTGTGGCTTGAGACCTATAGCAGAAGGAGCATATAGTACGCCTGGTCAATAATCCTATTTGGTGTGTACAGCTTTCTTGGTTTATACAGTTTAATCCACTGCCCGACAATATTAAATGCTGAACTTTCATTACTCTTCGTTTTTCAAATGCACTATGTCAGCCGATTGGTCGTCATTTTGCCAATTGAAGTCGCCTTTTCTTGAACTATTGTAAAAATTTAGGCAAAATTCACCAAACACTCCTCCGACTTTGCGACTGTTTGCTGCGTATGGAATATATCGCCATTGGAGCAATCAATGTCACAAACCCTTTGGAAAACTTGTGTTAACAAATCACCGTCTGTCATACTGACATTCGATGAGAGAGCCGACTGGCGGAGTTCCTTGGGAACAGCTGTGTGACTCACAGAAGCGAAAGTGTTCTCTGCTTTACGTAAACGGCAATCAAAATAGAAGAAGCGAGCCCTCTGGCAGGGGAAAAACAATAACCTTTCCCGCAGGCACAAGCGAACTATCGCCTGATATAAAGCAACGGTCCACTAACAATTCTCAACAAAATAGACCCTTGTATAGATATAAAGAAGGACTATTTTCAAAGCATCACAATCTCAATACAAAAGATTGAGAAAAACGATAAAATTTCGCCCAGTCTCCCTATTAAACGTTCCTTTCAAAATTGTCAACACAATAGTTAAGACCAAGATCTCCTACGCTTCACAGAGAGGCAAGTCCACATCACATTGTTTCAATGACTGAAAGAAATTGCTGTAAAAAAAGGCCTGCAAACACCCACGGCTGCCGTTATAGGTCTAGAAAATGCCTTTGAATTAGTTGACCTAAACATCCTCGCAGCTCAGACCAAACTAGAGTCGACGCTCAGTACTCAAACTGGATCACGAACTTCCTCAGATAGATTACGAAATCTCATCTGCAACCAACATGCTAAGATCCATACACAGCAAACTAGTTGCTTCCAACAATAAATTTGTAAAGAAAGCCCTTGGGGTTACTTGCACAACCCACACCCACACTCTCTACGTTCTAGCTAAGTACACGGCAGAACTCCTCGCAGCAAAAGAAATTGCGAAAAGGATCCTCTCCATTGAGAACTTCAAAGAATCACTGGGCACCGTAGCCTACCTCACAAGTACCAGTTATGGACAATGCCACTTTTAACCTTTAATTCACGATCATAGATATTGGCAGAAAAATAACCCGGAAGGCTCCATTTTTGATCTTTATTTTTTTATTTCAATATCAAAGTTGAACAAACTGAACAAATCCTTATCAAACTCAGTATTCATATCTTACAGATTTCAATAAATTAACAAAATATGCAAAAAAAATTTATTAATGAAAAAAAAATGCTCCTACTTCTTCAACAATCTTTGATCTCCCACCCCGTCGCAGCGTTGGAACACTTTATTAAGGAGACAATTAAGATATTTCTCATCATGATCCAATGGTGATCCTTTTGGATTCTCCAACAATATAGTAAATTTCTTCCCGTCGAATTCATAATTATTAAATTTACAAACTGGCACAGCGTGAGCAGCGTTAACATTTTCGACACGTGGTTCGCTTTTCGTAATTCCAGAAGTTTTGCGCACAAGGACAACTTTGGACTGGACATCTGGCAAATTCGTGATGATCTTCTTGTTGCATTCCAGTGTAAACTCGATACCGTAAAGTCCAAATAATCTGCGAATCTCAGATTTGAACTCCTCCAGGCTTAGTGCCTTTCCATCGGGATGTTGTAGTAAAATCATCCCTTCTCGGCCGCTTTGATATCGTGGTTCAATTAATCCTTCCAATTGAACATTCGTCCATGGAATGTTTGGCAGTTGTTGATCCTCCACTGAACAAATGACGATATTTAAATTAGCATCTTTCAAATCGAAGGATTCTTCGATGATCATACGCTTCTTTCCTGTAGTTTCGGCACTATATACTTGGAATGGCGACTTGACCGTAGTTTCAATGAACGCCTTGTACTTCTCTGTAACTTTCGTCAATTGGTTGTTGGAATCGGATGAAATTTTGTAGAAAATCAGAACAGGGTCAGTAGGGACGAGTTGTGCTTTCTTTTTAAGCTTCTGGATGCGGTTAATTATTTCACGTGCAACACCTTCCTCCATCAGCTCCTCGTTGGGAGTCATATCCATCAAAACCAGGACATCATTGTCGCTATGAGCTTCGAAATTCGCCCCCAAATTATCGGAAATCTTATAAATTATACGGACTTCGCTTAAGTCAATCTCGTGTCCTAGGATCTTGAAGCAGTTTGCTGAAAGATGTGTTTGAATCTCCGCATCAGTGAGATTTTTGATTGCAGCCATAACAGCTTTGAAGTCACCCTTCAGTCGTTGTCCTAATGACTTATGATCGGGCTCCGCACGTAGCGTGATTCCATACTTTTCCTTGTCTGATGTTGTGACCAGTTTACGTACATTCAATTCACCTAGAATGAAGCTCTCCAGGCTTCTTACATCATCTAAGTATTTGTTATCCTTATGAATGATGATGATTTCTTGGACCGGATACTTGACGGGCAAAGTTCTTCGATCACGCATAACACGGCCCAATTCGATGACTGTTTGCATCCTGGAAACAGCTAGTTCGACAGCAGTTTTGATAAGCGACCTATTGGCAGCGGGTATCATTTGATAATGAACGGACCCCTTCTCTTTTGTGCGCATCAGTAAATTCAACCTTTGATAGATATACTCAGATAAAAATGGAGTGAAAGGTGCCATTACTTTGGCCATGGACATGAGAATATCGAACAATGTATCCAAGGATTGAATACATTCAACCTTTCCAGTCTCACCCTTTATGCGACGCCGATTCAATCGAACATACCAATTTGTAAGCTGATCTATAAATTTAGTCAGCCTAGGAACGACTGTGTAGAGACGATAAGCCACCATCTCCTTGGTAATAAAGTCAAGCAAGCTCTCCTTGAATGACAGGATCCAAACATCCATAATTTTCGCATTTTTCACACCAGCCACATGTCTTTCGTGATCGTAAAAGTACTCACAGTGCTCCTCTTTCTCCAAACGCGTAACATTCTGCACAAAGAATCGGTATGCATTATACCAAGGAAGAAATACGTCCTTGATGATGTCACGTACGCCTTCCTCCTTGAACCGTAAATTTTCAGCCCTCACAACTGGTGAATTAATTAAATATAACCTTAGTGCGTCTGCCCCGTACTTATCCACTACCACCATAGGATCTGGATAGTTCTTTTTACGCTTGGACATTTTCTGGCCATCAGCAGCGAGGACTAATCCGCTTGCTATCAAGTTTTTGAATGGAGGCTTGTTGAACAGGGCCGTAGAGACAACTATTAGCGTATAGAACCAGCCGCGGGTTTGATCGATACCTTCTGCAACAAAGTCGGCTGGGAAGCAGTTCATGAAGTCCTTTTCATTCTCGAAGGGGAAATGCTGCTGAGCGAAAGGCATTGATCCGGATTCAAACCAACAATCGAAGACTTCCTTCACCCGCCTGAGTGGTGGACATCCTGGTCTTGACGAGGGGATTTCTATATCGTCGATACTTTCACGATGTAAATCAGTCACTTTCCGCCCGGAAAGCTGTTCGAGCTCCTTAATACTGCCTATGCAAATTACCTCCTCGCCATCAGGTGTCATCCAAATTGGGATTGGGGTACCCCAATAGCGGTTTCGACTGACCTAAGGAGAAAATTACAATTTAAAAAAAAAAGAGTTGGAACCTAAAATAAACAAATACGCACGGCCCAATCTCTAGCCTCCTTCAACCAATTGCCAAAACGTTTTTCTTTAACGAACTCTGGAACCCAGTAGGTCTGAGAGCTACAGTTCAAAAGACTCTGGCTCATGTGCTCAACCCGGATGAACCAGGACGGGACAGCCTTGTAAATGAGTGGCGTGTCTGATCGCCAACAGAAGGGATAACTATGCTTAACTTGACCGGCATTAAACAGATTCCCACGCTCCTTTATCATGGCAACAATATTTTTGTTTGCGTCCTTAAAATATTGCCCTTCGAAATCCTTCACTTGCGCAGTGAACTTCCCAACATCATCGATTGGGCAAATAACTTCACTGTCTTTGGCTATGACACCGTTAGCGAGTGATACCCGATAATCGTCCTCACCATGGTATGGAGCCTGATGAACAACGCCCGTACCAGAATCCTCTGTCACATAGTCATCGAGTAAAACACGGAATGCATTCATACGCTTGCCATAGTCAACAAAATACGAGAAAACCGGGTGGTACTTCAAATTAGCAAGCTTCTTACCAGGGAACGTTTCTAGGATCGTATACGCGTCGGCCGTTTTAAAAATGAATTCAAGACGGCTCTCAGCCAAGATGTACAACCGTTTTGTCTCATTTTCACGTACTTTGACGTAGGTCATATTTGGGTTAACACATACAGCCAGATTCGATGGTATAGTCCATGGGGTGGTAGTCCAAATAAGCAAGCTCGTATCATCAGGGGAGTCTACTAATCTAAAGCTTACTGTGATTGACGGATCGACGATTTCCTTATAGTTCTGACCAGATTCGAAGTTAGAAAGTGGCGTAGTACAGGCAGTGGAATATGGCATGACCTTAACACCTTGGTAAACCAACCCCTTCGAAAACATTTGCTTGAATATCCACCAGATCGACTCCATATACCACGGATATAACGTCTTATAATCATTGCAGAAATCGATCCAGCGACCCATTCTGCTCACTATCTGCTCCCACTCGTCGGCGTAACGCATTACAATCTTCCTGCACTCTTTATTATACGCTGCAATTCCCATTTTCTCGACGTCCTCCGGTCCGCGAATACCCAGCGTTTTATCTATTTCATATTCGACTGGTAATCCATGACAATCCCACCCAAATCGACGTTCGACATGATACCCTTGCTGATAAGCGTATCTTGTGACAATGTCCTTGATTGTTCCGGCCAGGATGTGTCCGTAATGGGGAAGACCCGTAGCGAAAGGTGGCCCATCGTAGAATGTGTATCTGCATATAAACATTCACAAGGTTAGTCATAAAACAAGGAAACTCACTGTTGTCACTAATTACTCACCTGGGCTTTCCCTTAGATAATTTCGAGCAATTCTCAAAAATTCGCTCAGACTTCCAATAGGACAAGACATGCTCCTCCTCAGCCGGGAAACTTATGGTTTCCGGTACCCGACTTAAATCGTCCTTTTTCAAATCACCAATCATTCTACTTTTGAATTAGATACTCTCCTCCTAATTTCAAGCTGACTGATTTCGCACAAGCCAAACAATATAACTAACAGCCGTAGCCACACTAAACAGAAAACTCTGCCGTTTGCTGACGTAAATAATGCAACTACTTGGATCAGAAATTGCACAGATCACAGACATGTGGCCGGTGTCGAAATGTCACAGTGTATAAATTTTGTAAGTAACTGTATCGCTGTTAACACATTGGATGTACTGTCACAGTACAGTCGGCAGTACAGTGGAGGCCGCTTGCACACAATCAATTGTGGCTTCAAAATCTTTTGCATTTACTGAGCTGTACATTTAGCCGTCAAGGTGTGGGTTTTCAAGGCAAACAAAATATGAAATCCAGGCGTTTTAAATTTGAAATAGGACAAGCCATTATAGTGTCCGCGTCTGTGCGACATTTTCCCATGTTTGAGTACGCGCCGGCAAGGAGACGCGAATTTTTGTGAAATGACCCGTGAGAGATCGAAATGCTCAAAGAAACCGTCCCTCCTCCCCGAAATTACTGAGCTTGGCTAGGACAGAGACGTGCAAGCACGTGCCGACGGAACACTTCGATGAAGCTTCAGAATTTACAGGCGGACCTTCGTGGTCAATTTCCCCATTTTTTAGGTTTATTGGGTAGCTCTTCCCTCTTGGTTGTCTTCGGCCATTCAGGATAGTCGTTTGACCATCGCAATCTTTCATTTGCCATTACAAATGGCACTCAACGGGGGGCCCAAAATTTCCTAGACTCAGGCACAACATTTCCTAGGTTCTGGTTACTTGAGCCTTCTCGTTCAAGCAAACGTTGAACGCCTCAAGCAGCAATTCTGGCCATTGACGGAACACCAGTTTGTAAACATCAGCCAGTATGCCATAAGGCATTCCACCGGCGCATCGTGTGCAAAGGAGCGGCCAGCAATATTCAGGAACAGGAGGGTATACCCCCTTGGGGTCAAAATCCCTACCTTAGATCCCTGAGACCTGATCTACACTTAGCTTAGCTTAGCGGAACACTCGCTCGGGGCAAACGCGGTCTACTAGTACCGGTTCAATGCACATTACCCGACCAGGATGCTGAAGGGGCTGGCTCCTGATACAAGTCACAACTACAACCTTGTCAGAGCTAGGCTCACATCATCCCATCGATTTCAGCAGAGAGCTGCGGACGTGTCCGGGGATCTCCAGTATGTCCTGAAGTGTACCGGCCATTCTACTACTACCTACTACGCAGTGATCTACCCTTGGCCCGGACGCCTTACGACTCGAGATGCCTGATGAATCGCATCTGGTCGGATATGCGGATGAACGTTACCGAACGCACGATTGAGCAAGCTCAGCGTACATTGGGAGTAGTGATGCAGCGAGGAAGGAGATGGATGGCTCTCGAGAAAACCGAAGTCGTTGCCTTGACAAAGTGTTCCCACAGTTCTCCCTATTCAAGTTGGTAAAACCATGGTCTTGTCGAAACCGTCGGTGAGATATATGACCTTTCGATGAAAGGGGTGTCTCCCGTCCCTGGACACCATAATTGAGGCCATGCTGCAGAATAGAGACACGTGAAGCCGAGTGGCACATCACACTGGAGGCATTCTTAAGGCGGAAAAGAGGGAGATGGAGAGGAGAGATGCCAGGGTAGGTGGGGGGGCTCCTTAAACCACGGGGTTTCGCTTCTATACTGAATAAGCCAGGCGTTCCAGGTTAGAGTCCTAGACGCTCCAGGGAGTGTTTTAGCGTCGTGCTTTTGAACATTCCAAATCGGGGGAAAGTCACTCTATGTTGCTTATGGCTACCACTACTATATTTGAATTTATCTTGATGCAATGATTTATTGACGATTTCGAACCTTAAATCTACTTAAGCAAATTGCTGGCTGTTGCTAACAAATGCTGGTTCCGTACCCAGTCTGCTCTAAGCCAGCTGTTCGTGAACAAAATAAATCAGCTACACTTACTGTAGCCGGGAATGAGATTATTCGTAAATCCCCCGTAGTAGATATCTGTAGAGAATTATAAAGTGCAGCTTGGTTAATTAATCCTCCAAATAATTTATCAATGTTGCGTCCATATTGTGTAATAGAAACTTGATTTTGTAGTTCGCCTGTAATCGGGTTATACTGGCTACAGCGTGCTCTGGCTAATATGCATCCTGTCACATTCGTGTATAAACTCACTCGTCCTGCTTCTGTTGTCAGATCACGATTCGGTAAATTTTCAGTGAAACATCCATCTATCTAGGGTTTTTAAATGGAATATCGAAATAAGATAAAATCAATAGTTTGGAAAATAAAAAGCAAATGAAATTGTCAAATTGCAATACTTACGAGGTTGTTTGCATTTATCCTGCGAACACACTGAACGAAGTTACAGTAGCCATTATTACAGCCAGCACGTGTAAGAGATATCGGTCCTGAAATCTGAACCAATTATTAGTCATCTAAAGCTTAAGGTACAGCCTCATAGTTGGGCTAGAAAGTTCATGGGCTAACACACAGACGGCACTACTAGTACTAAATCCATATGATTTTTAGTTCACCGTAATCTTCAAAAGGCATGTGTACAAATTTGGCAGCTGTGGGACCAATCGTTTGTGGGATAGAGCATTTTGAGTCAAGCAATTTTTGTTAGTTTGAAGAAAATGGATAAAAAGGAATTTCGTGTGTTAATAAAGCATTGCTTTTTGGGATTGGATTGCTTCCGCATCCACCGTATTCTCCTGATCTGTCCCTCAGCGACTTTTTCCTGTCCTCAGACCTCAAGAGAATGCTCGCAGAGAAAAAAATTGTGAGACTACAGACAAAAATGGTATCGAAAAATTGTATGACCGCTATAGTCGTATCGTCCTCGAAGACTGAATAATAAAATCAAATTTTATCAAACATTTTTTTTCTATGTTAGCCCTTTCAGCCCTTTTGGTATTATAGGGAGGCAAAGAAATTGCCGATGCGTGAACTTCAATTAACGCTTGAATAATCTTTAGAACAACTCCGACTTCCATTTCGCGTCTGTGTTTTTGAAGCACACACGGAAGTTTCAGATAGGTGATAGTCGAAAATCTTCGAGGAATTCAGATAAAACCACGTCGTAACTTGACTTGCTGTTTTAATTTGATAAAAATAGAGAAAATTGAATTGAATTCAAAACCGACCTCGAAAGGTGAGCTTGGAAAAGGATTAATCGAAAGATCTAATCTATAAAGCGTAGTTGCTGATAACATTCAAAATAGATATTATTCTTTAGAATCAATCTTTTTTTGGTTCTGCCCAAAACTTTCTACTTTGTCGTATAATAGAGTGCATAGAGTGAAAGCGATGTAGAAGTTATTTGAACATTTATTCTCAGCTATGTGAAATGAGTGATGGGAGGGACAAAGGGAGGGTTGTCTTACCTGGAGTTGAGCAGTACATGATGCATATTCTGTATTATTTAGATAAATAGTTGCACATTGACTCAATGATTGTAATTGTGTTGTTGCCGTAGATAGACTCCCGGCTCGGAAAAAGCATCCATAGCAAGCGTCCCGAGTTTGTATTGATGTAGTTTGTGTAGTATTGCACAGAATATTTAGTATTGAAAGAAGTTTATTACTGAAACAAAATTAAGTCCTTTTTTACTATCAATTTCTCATCTTTCTAAACTGTTTTTAACTTTTAAACTGGAAGGAGTGAATCCCAAGAAAGAGTTTGCATTTAAATGGATTTACTTGTGAGAAGTGCACGATTTCGTAGTTCCTTTCTTCCAGCCGAATCCGCTAAAGCTCACTCCCGTTTCACTAGCTAACAAGCACATAGATATTATGGCTAACACATTTGGTTTGAAATTGCAGGTTGACAATATTTCCATAGTTCTGCCTGTTGTGGAGATTCTACCTCTGAAAACAAACCAACACTTCCTACAAATAAATATCTCTACTGGTTGTTACTATTTAGATTCCAACCATTATATTGAATCTAAATACATGAATCGAAGTTTCAAATGCAGAATTTCTCCAACAACAATACAAGATAAAAACGAAACTTGTTGCAGTCAATGATCAGGGCATTCCGTACATTGATGCGTGGGAAAGTCATGTATAGAATGAAATGGGTTCCAGTAGCAAAATTGACAAAAAATGTTCACGCATTGTATTCAGAGAATATTGTTTGCGATGCTTTCATTGGGTTCATTATTACGAAATCAAATATCGTGTTGCAATTAATGAATTTAAAGATACTTCCTCGGTGTTATGCTGAGGATTAAATATTTGGCAGCTCTTTATTGAAAAGTACCCTACCTATATTGTGATCTTTTTAGGAAGGTGTCTAGATAATTTCTCCCCAAATACTTTCACTGCACTTATTATTGTAATACTTCGTCATCATCACGTATCTTTGAATTAAAGATACATTGGAACCTTGTCTGCCGTTACCGAGCGAATTGGGTACTTGTTAGATGGTTTCAGTTGCATAATATATCTACAACTAGAGCTATGAAAATTGTAATTTGCCGTTGGTAGCGAAGCATCCTAAATTGAAGTCCGGAATGCTTCTATCGCGTTGGGTATCAAATCAATATCCTTGGTGAATTTTGGCGCACAGAAGAGCGGCTATATGAAGTATATCATACTCATGCTTCCCGTTGATGTAAAAGTACCCCAACATCATGATTTGGTCATTATCCTTTTCGTCTTTACGGAATTCGTGGTATCTCGTATAATAGAGTAGACCAATTTTTGGTTCAGTACTTTGTGGATGTCCGTGGACAAACTATCGACATCCAGCAGACCCAAGATATCCGGGAATACTTCTTCCCCTCAGGGGTCGTCAGCGACATTTAACGGGTCGCTTACGATACGGGGAGTGACACCCCGAGGTGCCCGCGTAAGTAGTTCTGACCCCTAGCTGACAGTATTTCTGCGTCTTAGGTAGTAGCCTTGAAAAAGCCACTCGGTGAAGAGCGAATCCTTATCGGGTACTGCTGCCATCTAAGCTCGGGACGGCGTTCGTCTTCGTGTTCTTGCCCAAGGCCGGGGGGAAGTGTTATAAGCTCCGCCGTTTTGCCTAACGTTTACGCGGGAAAGTATAGATCAGCAAAAAGTAGACTCCGCAGTACGATAAATAGAAGCAAAACTTGTGGCTGGCGGAAACTAGTCAACAAGGTGAATGAAGACCCGTGGGGACTTGGCTATAAACTTCTCACTAGGAAAATCGGGGTTTTGTGAAGCCCTGCATACTAAGTAGCGACCAGATGAACCTCATTGTACGGGCATTGTTCCACATATGCATATCTACATACGGAGGCGCATTTTCCAGGAGGATTCCTTCCATGGCTACTAAATGATGCTAGAGGGCATGGTATGGTTTCGAAATCAAATATAGCCTGCGTGCTAAATTCGAGCTCCTCTTTATTTTTTGGGTAGATAGGATCGTCCGAGATAGATAGACAAATTGAAATAAAAATATGTTACAAGGGGAAATTGATTATCAAATACCTTTCTTTGTTGGAATTCTTTATTATTCTTACTTATTAAATGCCATTCATAAATTTTAAATTTTTTTTATTTTGCCTTTGAATTTTTTTTTTTTATAGTTTCTTCTACTTTTCCTTATTGTCATCTTTTATATTGTTATGCCGAGAAAAAATTATCTTATTGTCACAATTTCCATATGCAAGTCTAGAGAAAAAATTTACTACTTAGATACGTTCCTTCCTTCCTTTCTTTTACTTAACATACAGTAGGTTTCTTTTGAAGATTTTTTTTTAATTTCTCACAGTTTTACGTTCAATACTTTACAGATTTAGATATCTGAGATTGATTTACTATATTTATATAAAAGTAATTTACTATTACTCTTTAAGTTTCCGTATTCACATGTCCATTAAATGATCATTTTCATCTAAATGATTCTTAATTTTCTAAGAATTTATTGTCTTACTAAGGTAAAGTATATATATATATATATATACATAATTTATAAATATATATATGTATATACTTTTTCCTATATTCCATATATACCTCTGCAGGTTTGATAGTTTTGTTTATTTTTCAAATTTTGATTATACAGAGTTCTCCTAAAATTAGATCAAATCTATCGCATTGGTTATGAAGATGTTATAAAAAATTGTGAGATGTAATATAATACACAAATAAAATATATATTGGTTGCCTATTAGCTATGTATAATATAATGTTTTAGAATTCCTTTGAGTGAGTAATTGTTAATTGTTTTTTTTTTCCGAAAATATCCACTGTGTATTATATAATTTCCACACTTACTTATTTTCATTAGGAAATTCATAAAATTTCACACTTTCTTGTATTTTATGTATATTCATTTATATATATATATATATAATTTATAAATTCACAGTTAACTCTTTTTTATATATTTCATCTTTGTTTATTTTATTGCCATTTGTCTTTATTGTGTAATATGTTATATTATTGTCACATCTTTATTGTCCATTTCGTGATATCTCCTTCTGTTATCATTCATCCTATACATACACATACATATTTATTTTTTCTTAAAACCATTTATCTTGTTTGTAAGATTGGCAATCTGATATCAATTATTTAATATGTATATGTCCTGTTTACTAATGATGTACGTATGGTTAATATTTGAACTGAAAAGATATGATCAAGATATGTAACAGTGAAAGTATTTTTACCGCCTTACATGTTAAACAAGATATTCAGGGGAATTTGTGTGCGTCCTTGTAAGCCAGGAACGACTCAATTTGTAAAAATATAGATATACTTTCAGAAAATGTTAATAAAGTCAGCCTTATGATATAAACTGTGAGGTTCATCAAAAAATAAATTTAAAAAAAAGAAATACAAAAGAACAGCACATAAATTGTTGTAGAGTTTGCTATATGGCATTCTTTTGAAGAGACTTTATTATATAAAAAATCTACCTTGAAAACTTCTTGTTAGTTATGTATATACCCATTTCATGCATTTTTTTTTAATAGTAACTGGATTTTCCTTTGTAGACTAAACTTAACTACAATAAATCCGTTTATTTGTTATATATTGTTTGTTAATCATACATATAAGGTATTTTGCAGCTGCCGTTGGTTTGAAATTTAAATGTAAGAATGCATAATATCGAATATGTGAGGAAAAGTGAAAAAAAAAATAACAATTTGATAGCCTTATAACAATACAACCATTTCAACTTATTCATGTAGACTACAACGATTTAGAATATTTGCACACTGAGGTACCAGGATTTTTCACAATTTCAATATGAGCAATCGTTGTAGTTTCCAACCATTATCATATCCCACATACAACTTGTATAATACACCTTAACTTTATTGAGAGTTCCTTCCTTTATTGCGGTGTCAGAAGAATAGTTTCGCTACATAAAGGAGAAGTATTTGCAAGTATGGGATGTTTGGGAATCAGTGAGAAATGACACATGGATGAAGAAAGCCTCCGAAGATTATCCACAAGGGAAAGTAATCGGAATACACACGTGCAAATAGCAACGATAGCTCCCTAATTAATTGAAATTAATTTAACAGTTTATTGTTGCAAACTTGGAGGATTTCTCTTTTTTTTTAAGAAAACATCTCTTATCCGCACCCATCTAAGGAGCAGAATATCTAGGTACAATTAACCATCCAAATCCTCTAAACAGGACCGGTTGAAATTATTAGTTTTTCAGTACAGAAGAATGGCTGATTGGCGGCTTACGTAGTGTATTAAGCAATCTTACCCCCATTCGTATCTGGTTTCTCTCATTTTTCTTCAAAAGTTCTGAGCAAATTTGCTTGATATAAGGGGATTTTTCATATCACACATTTAGAGTAATCTCATAGGTACCGTTAACCACCACTCAGTTGAAAGAATTATTATATTTAAAAACTGTCGAAGCCTTGAGTATCCAAACTATTCCCCATTTGTTTTGTTTTTACTATGTATATAAATGCATATGTTATCATTTCTTTCTCTTAATGTAGGATATGTCTAATAATTGATATATAATATTAGTCAGAGTTTTGAAATCAAAAACATTGCTCTCTCGCATTTTCTTGCATTCCAATAGAGACTGACATCCCTGCCTACGTTTTCAGACAATATATTCATTTTAGACTAAGTAAAATTATTGTCATATTTGTTTCTTTTTGTTTTATAAATATATAGGAAAAAATTATTGTCATAGTATTATTTACAAATATATAACTTTTAAAAGAAATTCTCTTTGGGGTTTTGGTAATTTGTTTCCTTTTTTTGCAATCTTTACTCTGATGTCAGCACTTTGTTATTTTTTTCTATTTAGAATGTACACTTTAATTGCTCATCCCAATGGGAGGGGGATGTCTCGCATAAATGAGTTGTTTTCGAATACTTTGATTTGACTCCGAGAAGAGTAGATGCTACTCATTTGTTAAACATAAGCAACGAGAAATAATATTTCAGTTTAATTTACTTTTCTTCATAGCTTCTATTGGTAGATATAAAAACCTAAATTAATTAATTATAAAAGGTTTTTCCTTAGACTTTCCAATTATTTTTCCAAAAACTATAGTGGAGTTCAAATTGCGAGTATTAAAGAATTGTAATAATAATAATCGTTGGCGCAGCTATCCAATTGCATCAGGGTCTTGAAGTGTGTTAGAGCACTTCATTGAAGATCTTAACAGGGCACTACAGAATTACAGTACCCTATAGGAGGCAATATGGTCAGCACTAGCCGTTCGCCCGAGATTATCACCTTAATTCGACTCAGGTACTGATTCACAGCTGAGTCGACTGGTATCCCACTGCCAGCAGTGGGATTTGAACCGCGAACTTCTGTACGACAGCTTTGTACTCTAATCACTGAGCTATCCGGACACAAAAGAATTGTACACACGTTAAAAATCGAATATTTCAGTAGAAATGAGCAACTCTTTTCGCAATAAGGAGTTCCACCCGCAAAAATATGTTAAAATTATGGAAGTGATAGTTGAAAGGAAACGATTCCTCGGAATGATATGGAAATTTATTTCCATCTTATACACGCAACATAAAGATAAAAGCATCGAAAAAGTAGATATATCGAACAAACAAATCTGTCACCACTTACCTATTAGATAGCCCTTAGAAGACTCGATTTTATTTTACAGATAAAAGAGAAAGACATATTATACAGGATTGCCTCGAAAAGGAATTCTGCTTGAAACCGCGTTAAATTCAGGACGTAGGTGATTTATAAGTGCGTATCCCAACCACTGCAATTTAAGTAACGCTATATCGTTAGATGGAAGAATAGCACGACCTCTCTGTCTTTGCCTATTAGCAGTACTATCTTAAGAGACTATTCAACGCCTTCTCCATGCCAAATCCGACTTCGTCTATCAGTGAGCACTAACTTAATTAACCAGTTCTTCGAGAGATTCGGTATGTCTGCATCCACGGTACAGTGTTTTCAATAGCATTACCTCTCCGAGTCCGGGGTGAAAATAATGCGAAAAATCGGACCTGGCCCGAAAATTCTAAGAGTCTAGGGCGAAAATTATGTGCCCCCATATTATCCATTTTTCCATTGAAATTTCTATTGCGGGCTCTTGAAAAAACTCCGGACCCGGAGGGAGTTCCCACTTTCCATTGTAGCTTAAGTAATGAGGAAGAGAGTAAGTAGCTCTCGAAATACATATTTGTTAACTAACAAAATATATTGCAGTAGGAGAAAGCTACCTAGTTTTATTCAAAATGTTAGATTTGCAACCCCTCCCTAGAGAAACGTCGAATATTATCGTTAATTATTTAAAGGATATGTTACAAAAGTATCAGTTAACACAGAATAGGGAACAACGCAGTCCGTTGTGCTCTATGGCGCGGATGTATGGGATGGGAACAAGCAGGTGTATCGTAAGCGCGTTGCTCAAGTGCAGAGACAGGGTGTTCCGAATGGCGTCTGCTTATCGCACTGTCTCAGAACCGGCCCTGATGGTGATCGCGGGAGTAATCTCCGTTGCCATCCTTGCCAAGGAGCGTAAATCTACAGCCGCAAAGGCGCAGACTTACTAACTCGGCGACGTCCTTTTCTCCACCCCAAGAAAAAAACACAGAAAGTAATTTTATTCAGTGGAAATAATACCAATACCAATTTTGGCGGTTCAACTAGAAAGGGTCAAGAAAATGTGTTTTAAACTGAAAGGTTTTTTGGGTAAAGATAGTTTAGGCATAGGATATGCGCCACATGTCGTTCACATCAGTAGATGTAGAGGTTGTTGAAGTTAAAATATATTCATACTTCTACCTCTACAGAGGGTGGAATTTTTCAAAGAGATAGGCGGGAGATATTGATGTTGAGTATCAGAGAGTCAATTTCAGATTTTTCCATTCCCAAATTAAGAAATTTCCATTTCAAATTCGGAATTTTTTCAATGTTCAACTGTTAGGTATGCCAACATGTTATCATTGGATAAGGATGCGGCTTATGCAGTGAGAGGAATATGAGCTACCCAACAATTTTCTATAATTGTTTGTTTTCATAGTCTGGGAACAAATACAATCTCCTTAATCTTTGTTGTTTTTGATGACTTCTAGATATAAAATCGGGTTTCAATCTTCATTTTCGTAGAACCCAAGCTAGTTTAATTTGGCAATTTGACCGCACCAACAGTTCAAGGAGGAAATGTGACCCTCATAAAAGCCATGAGTAACTAAAAAGTAGTCCATTTTAAAATCATCCTTGTAGGAAATTGTAATACAATCAGTTTCAAAGAATTTTCGACGGAATTGCAAGAAAAAATGGAAAACACCAACGGCATAGCTATTCATAGAACATCAACAGTTACGGTGAAAATGAGTGGGTCGGGTTTAACAGCAAGTACCCTCCCTCTCTACTCCCCGCAAGTAAATCCAGCAGAGAAGGATTTTTCTAAAACCAAATTGTTTGTGGAAAACATTCTTTTGAATGCGGATATTCAACAATATCCTCTTCATTTCAATATTATCGAGGAGAGTGTAACTTCAATAGAATCGATCAACTGCGCTGACTGAGTGCACTGCATAAGCTCCATCCTTATCCTTGAAATTGAAATTCTGAATTTAAAATGGAAAAATCTGATTTGGAAATAGAAAGATCTAAAATTGATTTATAAGTCATTTTGAAAAATCTGAATTGATTTGAAAAATTCTGAATCAGAATTGCAAAACCTATATATGACCATCATATTAAATACATATTATATAATATCGCGCTAACACAATTCCGTGAAATAATTTAACGAGCTGAATATTGTGAAATGATCCAAATTAAGCTCTCGTATTTTCCGAAGCATAGTAATAATAATAACAAACAATAGCAGAATTGAAAGGCGGGAAAATTTCATTCAAATTTTAGGCAAGTAGGACAAATGAACATTATTCAAAGCTTCCGTGGATTACCTATCTTGAAAATTCTTCCATTTATTCCTCGTAGCTTATTTCTCCAATATTTTCCGATATATCTTATCGTATACAGTATCACAACCATTCAAAACTTTCTTGGTAAATACAACCACATTCCCTCTTTTCCTTTTCTTTTCCAAAGCAGAAAAGCATTAAATTGCTATGAAGTGTGGTCCTCTACTTCTCACTATACTTTCCATCGCACCATCGGCTACTGATATTTGTACGAGTATGTATTTATGTATATACATAAGGAGGAAGAAAGCTAGCAGGGGCGTTACCTAGTAGTTGTATCAAAGAAGGAAAATGCGAGGTAATTTTCTCTGAGGATATGAACGTGATTTGAATTCACATCCCCTGGTATGTGCGTGATGAATACAGAAAAGTTTTTTTTAGAGGAAGGTAATTGAAAAGGAAATTAATTATATTTAGAATAGAACCAAATATCAGGATGATATCAAAATATGTTAAAGACGCTGGATAATAATTTATGATGACATAACTAATATTGGGAACGCTCTGTTCGAATCTTCTACGATAGGATCAAGGTCAATCAAGCCCTTTAAAATAACGAGAGGACAAACATACTTGATTATTGGTATCTCTTCTTGAAGTCCTTTCAAAGTTAAAAAACGACACAAGAATGCACTTACATATATATACGCATCAGACACAGATTGACTATTGCAGTTCTAATCGCATTACTATAATATTTTGCATTTTTCAATATCGAACATTTGTAGGTTGAAGCTCAAGCATATGCACACATCGAAAAAATTATTTTGATATCTTTTTTTTTTTTGTTTTTCCCCTACAAAATTTCCCTTAAAATCATGAGAAAACGTACAAGACATCGAAAGGTAAAAACGAACGAACATATATCTACATCTAAGACATGCATCACAGAATAATCTTATTGTTACAGTTTGTATGTTTTCTAATAAACCCAACCAGAAATAAAAGGTAACTCTCGGCTGGACTTTCTTTCATGAAATATTCGGAAGAATAACGCTAGGGAACAGGGTCATATGTAGGTAGCGAAGGATTTAGGAGAGAGCGGGATTGGGAAAAATTGGAATTCGTCCAAATGTCGTAGATTCTTTGTATCGTAATGTAGAGGTATGGAGTGTCGTGATTGGGGTCATATTCAATGGACCACATCCTACGGTGAAAAATAAAGTAAAATATCCTGTGAAAAGATTACAATTCCGACTATCCCGATTATTACTTTCAAGTGTACATTCCAATAGTGTTGAAATGTGTGACATATGCAATCAATGTACACTGGACGTAGCTTTTTGCAAATGTAATATAACAAATTTAAATTTGAAAGTTCAGTTATAAGCTTCCAGCTCTTCTTATAGATAAAAATTATCAATTATACGGCAATAATTATAATATACATAATTTTTTTTAGCTTTATCGTTAAGACTTTCAGTTTTCGCTTTAAAATTTCACTCACTTTTCATAAAACTAATAAAATAGGTTTAGAGTATGACCATCTTGATTCAAATTGAGTTGATTATAATATGACTCTAAAATGTCCTGAATGTTAAATTGGTTACTATGACGCGACGGCAATGACTTGACTTCAGCCACAAACGGAAGCCCATCATCAGTTTCGTAAACTTCATCATTAGTAACGATATCATCATCGTCATCACTTCTACTTTCATCAGCAGCCTTTCTTAAGTCGCGTTGATAGTATTCGCCAGGCAACGATTGGGGGGCTATCGCCTTTTGGATAATTAACATTTTCTTTTTAATTTGATTATTTATGAAAAATAATGAAAATTTGGATAAATTAATAATGTTCACATCACCATGCAAATAATTCGTGTTGAGGGGGAGTTTGCTCTGCGAATTTTACTATGGATAAAAAAGTTGATCAAAGAGTTTGCCTCCAATTTTGTGTTGCAAACGAAATTTCGTGTGCTAATTCTTTGAAAATGTTTAAAAAGGCCTTCGGTGACTTATCTATGTCAAAATCGTTCAAAGGAAGGTGTGAAATGGTGGAAGATTTGTCTCGTTCCGGATGGTCTTCAACCTCTACCACTGACGATAGCTTCGACAAAATAAAGAAATTAGTCCTTGAAAATCGTTATTTTAGTGTAATACAGTTCAGCATTGATAAAATGGTCCTTCACGGAATTTTACCCAACGTTTTGGGTACGAGACGGATCGCTGAAAGATTGGTTCTGAAAGAACTCAATTTTTTACAAAAGAAGCCAGACTTCCTGAAATGCATCATTACTTTAGATGAGATCCATGCGACCCATGCAGGTCGATAAAAAGCCCTCTGCCACCAATGGGATATGAGCCACGACATGCCGCTACGACAACCTAGCGCTCTAACCACTAAACCACCCCAACACACGATTGGAGAAAAGACAAATCATAAAATATGTAAATCTGTAGATAATGCGACTACCAATTCTTAAAAAAAAGTACAAAGATAAAATTATTATTATGATTGGCTCACCTGGCGATATAGCGCTCGATTTCTTTCTCGGAATATAGATGCACCCGGTTGCCTGTAACCGTAAGTTCTGAGTTGTCCAATCGATGACGACGATCCGGCTGGCAAAAGAACACCGCCAGATCGAAGTGAGGAATGTGTTTCTCCTGCAGAACCACTAATACCACTAGATTGCTTACCAGAAAATATTGAAGGGCCAACAGGTGAAGATTTTTGTCCGCCACCTGGTAAAGCAATAATTGAGCCAGTATGTTCCGCGTCAGGATTTCTATTTTCATCTGTCATTGATACACTTTGCTGTTGCAATTGGCGGCGGAACGCGAAACTGTACAGTAAAAGAGAGTCTTATTTTCTGTTGATAACAATACTTTGGGGGGTTTCTATGAGAGTTTTCATAGTGAAAAATGATGACGAATCCTGCTGAATGTTTAAAAATCCTTGTCGGATTCTAAACATTTCTGGAGCGGCAGATTCAACTCTTTATTAAAAAAATATGGAATAAATAGATAAACAATAAAAACGCATCTAATCATCTAAAATCATGTAGGAAGTATCACTTCGATTCGAATATGCAAGGAAGGCGGATCTCTTATTCTAACTTCCTCTCAACTCACTTTTGCCCATTTGCAACATCTTTGAGGGTCGCCGCCCGAGCTGCCAATTCTTCAGCTTTCCGTTGTGTGGCCAGTTCTCTGGCCCGTTCCGTCCAAATTAATTCCTTCAATTTTTGAAAACTTCCATGATGCGCTGTAAGTAAATTTTGGGTGTTACCACCGCCAACACCTGGACCATAGCCAGCAAATCGAAATTGAATTCGTCGTCGTGGCTCAGTGGATTGCATTTTCGATGATGATCCATCTTGTAGCCCATAACCACCACGCGAAAAATCCTCAATAGCCGCACGATTTCTATCCATAATTGCTAATGGTTCCCGATGAAGAATACGACCATAAACCGGTCTCGTTGCATCACGATAACGTGGTGTTATGCGTACCCTGATTATTAGATGACAAATGTACGAAAGAGAGAATATAATACTATTACTTGGCATTTTTAAAAAAAAAATCTTCAACGATTAAGGTACATTATATAATAGGTACCCTACACAGGCAAGCTGATTGGCAACCAAGTTGCAATCCATTTGTCACAAGCTAAGATCTTGAGTAGTGAAGACTGTGTGATGAGCGCTGTGGTGGGCATATTTGAATTCGTAAATACGAATAAATTCGTACAATGATTTTCTATGAATACGAATACGAATATGTTCCTATTTAAATATTCATAACTACACAAGTGAATACGAATACTTCCGTCTAATGTCTGATGCAGACATTCACCTGGCACAAGCGCAGAAGAAGATGTCCCTGCTTCCAAGTGCTTCCTCTTCACAAAATATTTCTTCAGCTTTGAGAATATCTTTCAAGTTTATATGTACATACATTTTTTTACATCCCACCACCACCAGTATGGTAAAGCAACAATACCGATCGCTTATCATACGATCTCTACTCTTTAAGATCTTAAGAACTAAATTATGTTGCATTATGTGCGCATTCTAACTTGGTTGCCTGAATTGAACAATAATTATGGAAAAATGTTGACAAAATGCAATGAAAATTTTTTTAAGGGAGTCATCCGGTGTGGAGGCAGTTTTTTCCACCATTATAATTTTTTCAGATTTTTCGGTTGGCTGGGTTCTAAGAACGAGACCGGTTATACTTTTCCAGGCAGACATTATGAGTTCTCACTCCCTTACGTTTCTTGCAATATCAGAAATAAGACCAGTTTCGAAAAGCACTAATCACTAATCCCCCTGAAAATGAGAGCTAGGTCAGCAGCAGGTTCCGAAAGATATTGTAGGCATCGTTGTTGAATTTCTTCTTCGGGGAAGTCTGTACTGCGACTCGGACGATGGACTGAAATTATTCTTGATAACGTGTGGGGTATCCTAGGGTTCTGTTTTAGGTCCCTTACTGTGGTTAATTATGTACAATGGAGTGTTGACGCCCACCGCAACCTATTAAACTGGATTTAATCCACAACCTGATGGTCATGGTATCGCTCATAGATTTCGTCGTTATGTAGGCTACGGAATTGTTCATCCTCATTTAAGGGGCTAAAAATTCTTCAGAGGATTCTTCTCTCGAACGCGGCCATGAGTTCGCAATTTTTCTTGCTAAGAACCCAGGTTTTCGAGGAATACATGAAGACTGGCAAGATGATTGTCTTGTACAGTAAGAGCTTTGACCCTGAATCACAATTCTCCTGATTTGCGAAACAAATATATCCTAAATAACTCGGGAAAATTTCAAAGAATTCCGTTGGATAGATTTTGTAGTATAGTGGCACCCGATTTTCAACATGCAGTTTCGAAAAAAACGCATTTAAAAATTAAAATGTGATTCTTAGCATAACATTATGACCATTAATCTGCTATACCTGCTCCATATACCTTCAGTTTCTTCGAAAAGGCCATGTAAAGCCGATTATTGCTCCTTGACTTCAATTTTCGCTTTTCTAGTAAAGTCATTCGAGCGTTGTTCGGATTGACGAGGATCGACATAAATCTGATATATGACATGTTGTCATATATCAGATTTATCGTCTGTAATTCGCGAATGGCTCGGAATATCGAAAAATTACTTTGCCAAAATATTCTACACTATATCCGGAATGCGATTGATAGTAAAAAAAATCGATTTCCCCAACCCGGCACACGGGATGACTCCCTTAACAACTTGCAGAATATCATTAGATTCAATATTACTCAATTATAGTAAGCAATCGAAATTGTATGCAATTAGAAAAGAAACGAAAGAATATCTTTCTATTTATTATAAGAATCAGGAGCTCACCCTCCTATACTGCGAGTTGTTGCAATATACGGCTCCCAAATATTATACGCAAATGGATCCCGATATGTAGGTATTTCGTTTGTTACTTCTGCTGCTCGTGATTGCCGTTTAGAGAATCTAAATACAAGTTCGTATATAAATTCCAATAAAATAACAACACTTTAAACTAATCCTTTGTTACTTAAACACTTCCTTCCATTTTAAAGTGTAATAGCTAAGACAAATAGGAATACTGCATGATATATAGTTACGAACAAATTAGAAGTGTTTTTATCTTATATATTGTATTTTCTGCATACAGTCAAACCTCCTAATCGGACCACCCGGGTGTGTTATGAAGACAGAAGTGGCAGTGGATAAATTATACATTAAGGAAGGGCGACAATTGCATTGCGGGCTATGCCATGCAGTGGAGTCTACTCTACCACGATGGCCGATTTGGGTCGCTCCAAGAGCACTTGGCGTAAAACAGTAGAGGACGAGTGCGAGCGTCTCGGGAACTCGTGGGGGGAGCTAAAGCGAATTTCGCAACTATATATATATATAATAGAATCTTGGTATTTCGCGAAGAAATATGAAAGACTTTGGAAGATTTTTAAAATTTAAAACGGAAAGGGATTAACTCCAGATCTGAGTTGAAGGACAAGGACAATATTGATGAAAATGGCTTATTTTATAAATCCACGCCAGAGAAGACATTGCATTTAAAGAATGAAAGGGATTAACAACGCAGGGTTCATCATCGTCAAGCTTTGGACTAGTAACCAATTACTTACAAATGCTTTTATTAAACAGATTAGGTGTCAGATAAAAATAACCGATTTTTTGGTCATGCATAATCTGAGTTTGCTTTTGTATTCTGTATTTCTTTGCATTTTCTATTCCTTTGTAATAGGACCACCTGCCAATCGGACCGATTTTGTTCGGTCCTGTCAGTGGTCCAATTTAGACAGGTTTGACTGTATAATATAATAACTTATTTGAGCGTTGACAGTGAAATAAATAAGGCAAAACTTATTTCTGATTATTCGCCATGCTTTCAAGATGGGGAATGTAAATATTTAAGGCAAGTTATAAGTGGAAAAAACAGAAGAATTGAAATTATTCCTCCGTAGCCACGACCAGCTTTCTTTGTCAAAAAAAGTACATAAAAAGGACATAAATTTACTATTTAGAATATGAAATCTTGTTCTGTTTGCGGGCGAGCTGACAAGACATGTCGACAATCAGTTTTCCAATAAATACCAGACGCCCTGAAAAGTTCATAGGCTAACACGCGTTGCTAGTAGTAAATGCATATGATTTTTAGGGGAAAAAAATACTGTTGGAGCCGAGGCTTGTTCTTGACAAACATTATTCGCACTTTACACCAGGAAAATCAACCGCTGAGAAATGGTTTGCTAAGTTTAAACGAACTTTTCAGTCCACCTGGTGTTATTATAATTTTTAATTACTTCCGTCGTTGCTGTTTTATCCAAATGTTATTTAATTCGTACTACTACTTTTTTGTTCGCATCTGTATAGTCATAAAATTTTATTATCATTTTCGCTCTTCGTAGTGAGCATGGTTGGTGTCAAGCCTTTCTCGTGTTCACAATTCCATTTTAAAATTTATTTCCTGAGGAAAAAAGACAATTACTCACCGCCACATTGCTCGTAATTCCTCACAAGTTGGCTCTTGTGCACTCAAGGGTGAAGTTTTTGATAAAAGTACTTCACCATTACCGCCTCCACCACCGCTACTTCCAGAATTTCCATTCGTTGGACCATAGTCTGAATTTCTTCCGGTGGCACCATTTAAGGAAGTTAGCTGGCCATTTACCCTATTGCGTATTAGCATTATCACAATGCCAACGATCAGCCAAATATTTAGGGTTAAAAGTTGTTGTGTCTGGGGGTTTGATAGACAATAAAAAAATAAGATTCACTAACTATATATATCTCCTGAGGTATGGACAACATTTAAGGACAAATAAAAAAAGATATGTGCCGTTCGAGTAACATTAAATTAGGAAGATGACTTTTTTTAATGGGAAACGATTGCACTCAGTCGCACGCCAAGGTGTTGGACGTGTAATTAAAGATACGCTATATATAGACACTAGCCTGAACATCCAAGTCGAAGAAAAGCGGCTTAAGAAAGGAAACCACATTAGGAGGGTATCAGAATCAATTTTCTTTTATTGGCTAGACCGTTAACGTAGCTTTTCCAGAATACACTGCAGAAATTTAAAAGCGAAATTCACATTTCTTTAGATTTTATGAGCATAGAACCGGGCAATTATTCAATACAGGCTCAGACTCGAGGACCCCTTACCCGCTTTATGCGCTAACTTAATCTTATAGCGCTATGTGAATAGCGTATCTATAAACACTTGGTATCATTCCATTGCATGAGTACATTTGTTGTTGTTGTTGTAATCGTATTTTGTTGGTAATTAACGCTTTTCTCAGAATTATGTTTCCCACATTTGCGGGAATTCTAGCTGAAAAAGTAATTAAATTCGGAGGCATGACTCTTTACAAAATTCCCAAGAATAGGAATCAACATTTGGGATGATACCTTGTGTTTCGGAGGATGCTGTTTTGTATAATTAGTGAAAAAAATGTTGAAATTTGATATACGGTATCTGTCCATCGAAATCTAAACGGTGACCTTTTTTAAGAAAGTTTACTTATCACTGGGTAAAGTAATGTTCGAAGTGTGGCAGGTGGATCAAAACCGCTTCATCGCTTGGTGTTCATCAAGGAAGCGTTCTCTCGCCACTCCTCATTGTTCTTGTGAATGGACACCGTCACAAGGTACATCCAACGTCCAGCGCTCTATACCACTGCTTTATGCAGATAATGTTGTTTGGCGACAATATAGCGAAAAAAAGGATAAAACAGTGTAAAGTTATAAGAATCATTTAAGTTTGGCGAGGCAGGCGGGCGGGCCGGAAATTGTCTCGAAGCTTAGTCCTCTGATAAGGAGGCAATGCGCGTCAGAGTGTCTCACAACACACGAAGGACTTAATCGAGGGATTTGGCTGAGAAGCCATTGGCCTTGACATTGCATCCAATGATTTCTATCTATTTCCGAAGTTGAAGGTACGACTAGGCGATCAACAATTCAAGACCGACGACGAGTTGCAAGAGGAAGTTTCCAGATTTCTCAACGGGTTGGCAGCGGATTTCTTTGAATGAATTCTTGTGCCTGAAAAAAATGTGTTAACCTTATTTTTAAACAACCCTCGTATAAATGGAACCTGTATCAGGTCCGCCTCCAGGAATCTGCCAAGGGATTATGGGGAGTTGAGTTCGAAGTATTTTTACACAGAAAAAAATGTAGTTCCGTAAAGTCAGGCTTTCATTTCATCAATAAAACTGGGAGAATTCAATTGGGCGTCCTCAAACCCCGAATTGGAGAAATATTACATCTCGTGTCAGAACCCTGTATCCATAGTTCTATGCTATTATTACATTCCGTCTGTGGGCGTTAAGGTGAAAAGATAAAACTCTTTCGATACCACCCAACACCATGTTTGTGAGAATAGCTTTATTTACAACAAAAATAAACTTGGCTACCATCAACATCGAAAAAAATCGAAAGCTCATCTCCTTCCCTTCCGCCAGTTGAATGTATCGTTTTGATTTGAACCCGAAGACACATAAATAACATATTTCTCTCACCCACAAAATTTCGAAATTTCACTACGTTTAGAGTAGGTAATATGAAACTTTTCATTCTTCACAGAATATCGTATGAAGAAAAGGATGTTTGCTCCTTCACACCATCATCATTACACAACACATCACCATTCATCCTTCGTTCCATCTTCTATTTTCTTCCTTGGAGTGCCAACGAGCCCAAAGCAAAATGCCATTTTTCAACAAATACAAGCACACTAACATATACTTAAGGACACATATCGTATGGCAGGATATTTATCAATGAAAAGTCCTCGTGACATTCAAAGACGGTATCTTTCTTAGAGTATCTTTCAATATACTCGTAATAAGGGTACTGTTGGTAAAGGTAAAAGTTATCTAATATTCTTTTCCTTTATTCCTAGTATAACCTTGGGGTCATTTCCATGCAACCACATTGACCAATTGGGTCTACTATGTTAAGCTCTATGGTCAAGCTAGAATTCTATGATCAAGATTGATTGCTCTTGTACTGTATTTACTTTACTTAGCTTCTTTCCGATGTAAATCTTCAGGAATTACTAAAGCATTCAATCTAACATTCTTTTGTGGATGACATTCGCTAAGTGACTAAAATGAATAATTGGAGAAAACTACGTTAACTTATTTATCTATTAATTCCAATTTTATTAATAGAAAAAGATATTCCAATGAAATTTGAGTGAAGCTATGTAGTTATTTCCAGAATATCCCACATATAATATATGTCATCGTAATTACTTTTAAGTTGCTACTTGAAAATTGGAACTCCTTTGTGCTTATAAAGTAATTCGACGTGTTTTGTGGACTTATGGCATTTCAGATACGAATTGTTGCAGATATTTAGTAGGTGAATGAATATCCCATCTAAATGCGATGATATTCATATATGCTACGGTATACCTACGTGGGACGCTGAGAAGTAAACACAATAAACTCGTCAGAGCATTGACGCACTTAAATGTAAGAAGAAAATGAGATTTGGAAGCTTTCACGAAAAATAGATAGGTTGGCGAGTGAAATCAATATATGGTAGGATATTTGGCAAAATGTAACATGAAAATGTATAGAGGAAGAGTAATAAAGAAATAAACAAGTCGGAATATCGGAAGCTGGAGGCTTCGGAAGACCTATTAAAGGTTTTTGGGCGCACATTTTGAGCCCTCACTCCTCTATGTTTCACCCGGTATCAACAATATAATTTGATACCTCCCACGACTATATTCTGTGGAAAAAAAATTACACACCCCTTTCACATGTACGGAAAGCGCCTCCAGGTACAGCAAAAAAGTTATCCAACGGAAGACTACCAGTTCCCACGGCAAAAGATGGGCGTAGGTGAACGTGTGAACCGTATAAGGGGAACACTAAAGTCAAACTGAGTAGAAATCAAGTATTCATTGAATGTAAAGACATAGACGAGATCACTGCAGAGAAGAAAATTTGTCAAGCTCTCTGGTCTCAGCTAGGTATACCGTCAATTCAGGAGACTAATATTCGGCTACGGAAAGCGTAATACGTAGAGTAAGACTACCTCTTAAAGCGGCAAAAAGAGCTATCACCGCCAGCAAAGTCCGAATCGGTTGGGTCGTCCGTCGGCTACGAGAGAAGATTTCACTGAAAAGATGCTTTAGAGTGTCTCGAGTCTGGACACATTGCCAAAAACACGACAGGTCCGAGCTGTACCGCAAATGCGACGAAGAGAGGTGTGGGCGTACCGTATGCGTTAACCTCCGAACAAAAGGAACAGCGTCTCGCTCACCCCGAAGATCTGCTCGAAATGATGGTAAATGATTTTGGATTCGATAACGGATGACGAGAGCTGGTGCTTCGCCTATGATCCGCAAACGAAGCTCCAGAGAGCAGAATGGTGTGGTCCACCAGCCTTGAAAAAGATGTCTGTTCCAAAAGTCGAAAGTAAAGACAATGCTCATTCTTTTTTCGATAGCAAAAGGATCATTCACCACAAATTCGTTCTAAAGGATCATACTGTCAACGCCGGGAGGGGAATGGGGAATAAAGAAACACATTCGCCATTGACAATACCCCGATCCAGCCTGCACTACTAATCTTTTTCAGATTTACCTAGGTCGACCCCCTTGTGACAAACTAAGTGTACATTATAATTTCCTCATTAAATGGCTCTCAGGGAAAGGATTATTAGTACTTAAGGAATATTAGTAATAACATAGTATATTTTCATGAACATCTTGAGTTTCTGGGTCCATTAGACTCTTCCAGGCCATTACTCAGCTAACAAATTTCACTTATTTTCAGGAATACAACGAAACAATTCAACCATAAAGAAATGCTATAAACACTGAGAATATGTAATTCTTCCGTGTCTTTCTCTCCCGTAACAATTCCATGGCTTGTGCATTTACTGGCAATATATTGCCATTAATTTAGTTCACGTTCGAAAAACAATTTGATATATATAGTATGTTATATAGATGAGGACGTATTCAGCCTGGAGTAAGTAATACACCAAATCGTATTTAAGATATAAAAAAATTCAATGGTAGTTGAGAAAATTAACCTTATTGAGGTAGAGGTAAATGTACTTTTGAAAATTTGTTTGTTTCCTCATTTGCTTTTTTGTGTCTACAGTATCTGGTAGTTTACAGATACTTTACGTTAAGTACGCAGCCATTGACGCGGATCTAGGAAATTTGGTCCATATTTGACCCATCGGATCTGGGAGTCATCGGGAAACTTTAAGATTTCCATTCTTTGAGTATAGATTGTAAATGGTTTCAATCTTGGAGCAATGCTGACTTCATATGACAACAGTTCAATTAGCATTTTAATCGACGTTGATGATTGTCTTCCAAACCCACTAGCAAACTGGTTGTTTGCTTAGATACATATATCTAACCGACGCATCATCAGACGCTCAAAAATTCAAAACAAAAGCTTCAGCATGACTCTTCCTGTATCTTATTTGTTTACGATATTTCTATTTGCCAATAAAGAGATATTCATCTCAAATATTCATTTTTGCAAGAAAATGTAAGAGGATTATTCACGACCTTTATCTTTTTTGTGGTTATTTCTGGTTAATTCATATATACAATGGAAAAACGAAGGCGATGAATAATGGTAGTCACAGTTTATATAGATAATATTTACGCATAGCGTAATGTCCTTTTTCTCTTTTCATTTTGGGATTACGTTTCATAAAAATCTAAGGCTATAGGAAGTAAACGAAGATGGTGACTATTATGTGGGTTCCATTTTTAAATACGGAAATTGGCCGTACTTTGAGAAGAGTGGAGGCACATATAAAGGGAAATTAAAGGTTGAACAATAAACAACATCACGCATTTTAGCACTTACCATTAACTGAATATTAACCATAACTGTCTGTGATAGTGCACCTGCTAAAAAAAAGTTATTAATTGCATTTATTTAAGGCATTAATATTAATATGTCCTACATATTATTATCTCGAGACTTCGAAAATATCATACGCTTCTGTATAAAAAGTACCCGGAAACGGCAATTTAAAATAACCACTCAAAACGGATCGGTAAAAATTTTTCTTGCTTAAGTTGATATACCTTTCCTTAATTATCAAAAGACCAAAATGAGCACGGTCTGCCAGTTTGTGGGTTTACAGCAGCTGCCAATGTCAGTCTACCTCAAAAATGCTCTGCGAATTTTACTATAGATAAAAAAGTTGAACAAAGAGTTTTTCTCAAATTTTGTGTTGCAAACGAAATTTCTTGTGCTAATTCTTTGAAAATGTTTAACAAGGCTTTCGGTGACTTATCTATGTTGAAAACGCAAGCATATTAGTCTTACAAATAGGTCAAAGAAAGGCGTGAAATGGTGGAAGATTTGACGCGTTCTGGACAGCCTTCAACATCTATCACTGACGATGACATCGAGAAAATAAATAAATTAGTACTTGAAAATCGTGATTTGAGCATAGATAAAATGATAGTTCATGAAGTTGTTACCAACGTTTTGGATATGAAACGAGTAACTGCAAGACTGGTTCCGAAAAAGCTGAATTTTTTCGCAAAAAGAGCATCGGAAAAATGTCGCTGGAGACATGATTTCTCGTGGACCAGACTTCCTGAAACGCATCATTAGAGGAGATGAGCTCCATGTGATTTTTTTCTCTTTCCTAAATTGAAATTGCCACCCCATGGAACCCGTTCAAATTTTTCGAAATTGACATCAGACTTTTTCAAGTCAGTTTGATCGAGTCTAAACTTGAGAATAATGAAGAAATTACAAATTGTAAACGTAAACACAGTGACTACTAGTCCAGCTAACCAAAGGTTTTGAAAGTATCTCATTTAAAAATTGTTTAAGCCATCGTCACCTCCTGAGTGACCAACGTTACTTCCTGGGTCACCCAGGATATCCTATTGAAGTCCAAGCGTACAAGAAATACTACGGTAGATATATGCCTGCTTAACTTGAAATAAATCTGGGTTCTTCATTGTTGTAGCCAGTTTAATATTAGTAGTTTTAGCAGACGGAATAGAACCACTACAAGGGTTTCACCGACTTCTCAAGATAGAATATACATAGTATGCCTAGATGAACTTGACATGTATCCAGGTTCCTACTCATTTTATCAAATTTGAATTGGTTTAGATGGCTATCTAAACTGTAACGGACATTTTTCAACTTTATCCTTAACTATTGTCTCCAGTTGTCGTTGACTGTACAGACCGATAAATAGTTTGCAGTTAGTGGTCAGTAATCAGGACTGCTAAATATACGTCGATATCCTTCAGAGTATAGTCAAAGTTTTAACTACTATCAACTAAGGTTCAGTTACGAAACTAAACAAACTTTCCAACAGAAGCGATTAATGATTTTATAGCTTGAATCAAAATTACTACTACATATGTTATGAATAAGGTGTTATCAATAATAAATTTACCTAGAACAACTGCTGAGATTCCACTGTTAGTCAACTAAATAAAACCACACAAGCACATATGCGAGAAATTGAAAAAAACTCACAAAACCAATCAAAATATAACTAACACTGTCTTCGAATTAATTGCTCTGTTAAGTCTTGGAAGTTTTGAGTGATTAATTCGAAGAATGGGTTTTTTTGGTATCTTTCTACTAAAGATTACGTGAATATGAACGCGTTTCCTGGCTCACTTGTAGATGCGAAAATTTGCCAGGTCCTTTCTAGATAAACCCCGAAAGGATAGTGCACACACTAAGCCGTCTTATTTGTTTGAATCAGCTTATATAACTACACAAACTTCCAAGTGTAAAGAGTCAATTATTACTTAAATCAAAGTGAGATATCACAAAAAGGAAAATACACACCGTAAATTCTGCTAAGGGATAAACTGAAGATGTGCAGTGAAAATTGGAGTGTGCTCTTGATGCCGAACAAATGGTTACTGTCGTCGTTGTACGGCCTGATTCCACAACACCGTGCCGTTCCGTACCATACAGACAGAATTGAATGGCAGGAACCCACTAGGACTACTAGGAGTATACCACCAGTAGCTCCAGGATAGGGAGCAGCAACAGCACGAACGAGCAGGCTGCTACTTTCCAGTCACTAAACTGAACGAGTAGAGCTTTACAAAACGGAAGCGCGGACCAGTAGGAAGCTGTGGAGTGAGAATGAGCGGCAGCAATAGTCATTTGACTAGTCAAAACCTCAGTCTTAGTTTATATTAAAAGCAAACAAAGATTCCTCTACATACAGGATGGGTTTGTTCAATTGCCATAATTCATCCTTATTAGAAGCAGGCATCGATTCTTCTTATTTTCACCCTTTTACTATAAAATTCCAAATCTGAGGACAAGAGGGGCTATGTGGAAGAAATTGGTATTGAGTTGTTGCTCTTAGGGATTCACACCCTAGTCATTCCCTCCATGCTCCTATTACGGGTTATTTTCATAGGCGATATAAATCCGTCAACCGCCCTCTCATTCGTGTCACTATATTGAACACAAACCCAAAGCGGAATGTGGAATAGCGTGGGTGGTATAAAAGGCGAAATAGTAGTCAATGGAGAAGGGTTGTTATGAACGGAAATTATGTTATAAGTGTTTATTGCTTAATATACGTTCTACATTTACACTATACGAAACCCAATTGGCGCACACCTAAAAGCATAAGTAGAACACGGTTTAACATTTACTCACAGACAACTACGCCCAATCCTTGATTTCGTCCTTCCATTCCTGGCTTCCTAGGGCATTCCAGGAACAACATGATAAGCAAATTGCCCGCTTTTGTGAGCCATTCATGTCTACTGCTATTAACTAGAAATTCATTCATGTCCTTTTTAACAATGAACAGAATATGATGAGAAGACCGACACGAGCCGGAAATATCTGAACATGCGCTTGCTTCTATGCAACTAGCTCACTCCAGGATACGAATCGTAGGACAGAGAAGGCGAAACATTTGAACGACTAAGTGAGAAAAACGACGAATACCTTGCACCCCACTTAAAATACGTTCTACGCTCTCTCCATATCAAAAAGTTAGAATGAAACGATTCTGGACCAAGAAAGAGACCGAACAGAGCAGCGTAGGTTGCACCCTCCCCCACAAAACAATAAAATTTTTCTTTAGTCCTCCGTGAAGCTGCCTTCCTCTCTGACCCATCGTGGGGTTGTAACTACCCTCATCGTCCCACCTCCACCGTGCAGTCTAAGGCGCAATAAAAACGGATTTCTATGAATGAAAATATTCGTAGCCATTACGAGGAAGATAGCGACATTAAGTAGTTAAAGCGAGTGCAAGTTCATCGCAGTTGTATAAGCAGAATAAATTATCTACGGTGCTAACTTCTTCATCTCATGTAAAAATAAGTAAACAGATACAACTGTAAGTCAAATGAGCACTAGGTGAAAACGTAAAAGCAAATTGAATTTTTCTCAACCAAGAGAATGGTGGAAAGAAAAAGTGAATTATTACGACTTGTAGAAAGGATCATAAGGTTCAAGGTTTAATCGTAATGTTCATTCTATTTGCTTTATATAGGAAGAGCTATGGATCGAGTATGGAGTTCCCGCCAGAAGTTCGTCGGGGAACTTATCGATTGCTAGTCCATTAATTTATACGTTTATGATTATTCCTTCAATAATTCAAAGGTATACATATATATATATATTTCTAACCTCGATAAAATGAAATCGACAGGACAAAGTATATATTATGAGTTGTACGCGTTCTGAAAATTGGCTAATAGCCATAATGATATCATGGATAATCGCAGTTAATTAGTAGTTATTAATAGAATAAACTTCTCGATTTGAAGCGCATACAGTAATGGAGTGAGAAAACCCGTGAAGATATCGAATCCCATTCCAGTCAACTGAAATTAAAGGAGGTTGACACTCAATTATATAATCTTTATATATATTATTATATTGATATACGGAAGTATAACACCGTCATTCAGGACGAACAAGGACAACAGCTCAAATTGGGGTATATAAGTAATCACTCTGATGAGATAGATCCCATTATCCATCAACTTGAAGAAACCATCAAATGGGTATTATTCTCTCACACTCATTGGGAGAAGGACACCACCACCTGTTGAAGGAGGAACAGAAAGTAACAAGTGTTGCTTCCGCAATTTCACTATTATTGAAACGATGTTGAAAAAAACTCTTAACTTGCCCTGTTTTTTACCTAATATATGAAATATATTAAAATATCTTTTTTCATTTTTCACCTAGTATCTAAGATGTTAGAAATGGCGGCTGGGAACGTATTTATATGCATTTCATACGCATTTCTCGTATGTCCATACCTACAGCAACCATCACAAGAGTGTGTGTGTGGTGCTAAGTAAAACTTGCTTTCGGGGCTCAAAATCATATGCACTAAAAACTTACAAATATATATATATATATGGCGTACCAGGTTTATCCTAACCTGAGTTGCGAACGCAGAGCTGCATGCGACCAGGCGCGTGTCATGGATTACGGATAATGACATGACCCACCGGGTCAGCTACGAATATCGCAAGTTAATCTTGTAAATATATAATAATGTTTCCCTTTGTGTTCGTCCTCCCTTACCAATTCTTCTCGGTCAGGGGGAGTAAGCCTCCTTAACAAATCCGTAATCCGGGGTGAAGGGATCGACGCGCCTATCGGATGAATTGCAGTGACGTTACACTGTATTTCAGCGGCTCCCCTCCAAATACCTTCCCTACCTTTGGAGATAACCATGGGACATTGCAACATTGGGGCTCTGTTGCAGGGTTGACTGCCTCCCCAATACTCGTGGGAACAGAATTGGGGAAAATATTTCAAATTCTTTTAATGGGACCCCAGGGACACGAAGACAGTACCCAACATGGTTAAGGGTCGTTCAACAATACCAGAGCGGCTCTTCGCCCTTGGATGTTTTGGCGGTTATGCCGTCAACCACCAAGGACAGGAGACCTAGGCGTCGTATGGTTTGGACAAACCAACTTAACGAGTTTATCGTCCACATCTATTACCGTGTCACGGATTTGGAACGGAATCCATCAGGGTACAGACATCGACTCCAATTTTAGTTTTTCCTTTTTACTGTAATTTGTGTTAAAACTTTACTCGGATTTGTCTTTTACTGGATGCACCCTGATAAGGACTTCTTTTTGCAATTTCAATATTTTTTTACAATATGTACATTTTTGACTTGCAGCTGAAATTGGAGATTATGATCAAGAGAACTTATCTAAATATTTAAATTATTTTCGCACTTTCATTTTCACTACAAAAAAATTTGTAGGTCTGTTGCACTAAACCCAACATTTCCAATTTTCTCTTTCAAAAAGCGCTTGGAATTTTAAAGATAAATAATGCCTGAATATTCTTGAAAATGACAAAAGTATGTAAGTGCTTAGTAGATTGCCCGTCTGTGTAGTCATTGGAATTCCTCTGTAGCTCTGCTGCCATGGGGCAGCAGAGCTACCAACTCCCATGTTCCCTTGGACAAGAGATACAACTATCTGACGTTTAGATATTGTTGAATATTTTCTCAGCTGATTTTAATATAATTTTTGCTCCATTGTCCCTAACATGGGTGGTGGTTGCCTTGATTGGTTGAGACGAACTGTGCATGAGAAATGATAGATAAATCCATCTCCATATATTGAATTCCCTTGTCGCTTGCCGCTAACGATCGAATGGGAGCTTGTTTACGTTCAAACCTCGATAGTGTTTAGCGCCAGCTTCTTACAATCACAGCCGCCCCAATAGCCCTCAATATCTCTGGCTATTCAGGTGGATCTCAGGTGTTCCACCAGTATGTATAGTACGTTGTCTCTCGTAAACTTATTAGATACATGCCGTGGTTCAGTGCAAGTGGTGCGGTTTGCTTTCGAGTTTGATGTGAAAACAAGAGTTTTGTGACGGCTTGCGTTGTAGTGCTTTACTCGACCTAGAGGAACTAGACTCACATCAACCGCTTTCTGCTTATCAATACGCGGAAGTAGATACATCAGAACGGAGAGACTAAATGATTTTATTTGTTGTAATTTGTTTTGTGTGTTCTTTGTACTAACGAGCATAATGCACTAACTTGGAGCGCAGTTTAATAGATACATTCCGAAAGATAATAGGTTTAGAGTGTTGTAAAATTGTTTCATGACGAACTTTCACTTCATACGAAAAATCTTACGACATATCATTCCGGGAGCAAGCCGTCTACGACGTGTAGAAATGGATAAAAAATTTGTTAATGTTTTAATATTGGGCTTCGGCTTCATGTTTTTGTTTACATCCTTTCAGACAATGGGGAATATAGAGGTAAGTCCCATTGGTTAGTGGGAGAAGAATCATCTCTTCACTTTCTATAGATTGCTTTCCCTACTTATCCAATAGTTTGACTATGTGTAATGTAAGATGCTATGTTGCGGCATTCCTTCGTGTGTATTTATTTGTTAGTGCGTCTACAGATTGATATCAGTAACATTCTTTAGGGCAACTATATGGATTGAATATTTCCGGGAACATGAGAATTGAAATGGTAACAAATCTAAGCGGGGTACTATACGCAGATATGCGTTCTGTAACAGATGACGCGTGATTTAAGCCCACCATCCACATGCAGTTCGGTCTGTCGGTAACGCCGGAGGAACCCGTAGCTGACCCTTCAACCGTAGCTAACAGTAAATGACGGGCTTTAGGAATTTATGAATGATTGTAAGAATGAATTTCTAAAATGCAAATTTTCATGGAAGAAATTGATAGCACCAGACTCTTGGCACTGACATTACTTTTTTCGATATCTTTAATAGCTTTTCACATTCAAGATAGATAGATTCCTACAATCAATTAGAGCTTGATTTGCTTGGTCTTTACTACTTATAATTTGTGGGCAGTACAGCCGACTAGTTTTCGAGGGGATAACATTGTCATCTATCATATTTTGAATATCTATCTTTCTTGGATTAATCCAAACCGTCTAATTACCATTGTCATTGCAGACAATGTAAAGAGTTTTTATAGAATTACAATAGCAACCATGGAAGGTGTGTTGCAAGCAATGATGGCTATTGCAAAACAAAGATTGTTGAAGTGGTCCGAAGCCTCGGAATCAAACAATTTAATGATATTTTGCTACTCAACAAAAATATCGGCTATCAGGACAGTTCAATGATAACGCATTGAAGATTATCTTTGAGGGTTCTTATTGTTTCTGGGTGTATCTAGGACAAATATCACAAAGAGATAAACGACCTGGTAAGAAGTCACCTATTGGATGGTGTAATCCTAATATTGAATTCTATTTACAAATCATCTCAACTGGTATCTATTCTCCCCAACCATTCAATACAGATTTGGAAATCTGGTGTTATCAAAAAATCCATACATATTGAGGTTGTTTAAATCAATCCACAATCACATTGTGACCATTTTCGGTTGATAATTTTAATTGACTGGGTGCAAGTACTTTAATTCTGGACCCAAGTGTATTTATTATTATTTTCAATATGATACGCATATTGACCTCGTAACAGATTTTCTAAAAATTTTAAGGCTAACTCCAATGCTTGGATTAATTGTTTTCATCTACTTAGAGTCTTATCGACAAAACTAACTATAATTTGTATTGTGTAACAAAAAACGGATTCAAAAATTTTATCAATCGGAATAGAATGTTAGCAATCAATATAGCTTAGTGGAAGTATATTGTGACAATATAATTAGCTCACTATCAAACGTGATCATCACTATCTTGTAGATGTTATAAATCTATAAAACTTTCAGAATATTATTGTTTTGTTGGCTTTTTCCACATAGTATATCCTCCTATCCTCCGGGATCGTAATACTTTTTCTGATAACCAGTAATATTGATGGGAATCGATATGTTAAATATCTATTAATCGGTTGTTTAACAGTACAAATTACTCGCAACGCAACCTATTATTAATGCCCATATGTCCAGAATTCAAAGGAAAACATCGCTAGGATTAACAGCATTCATACGGATCGGATTAGCAATTTTGATTAATTTAGTTATTATGAATCCCATATTTTATGATAATGATTTTCAACAAAATCCCGCTGAAATGATAGATAACAGTCAAATGGATTCATTGAGAAGTTTAAGGTCCCCAATCGATCAAAGTGAACTAAAAGATATGCCATATTTATGATGAATATCTTACATCTTTGCATTTATCAGCCCAACCATACAAAACAACCCCTTTTAATTTAATCCTTTCTCTAATAGTTAATCTATCTCCAATAACCATAAAACAGACAATGAAAGTTTCGTTCAACTCTGCAGAAATGATAAATCTTTTTTTTTTTTTCATCTACAGGCAAAGAAGGTGATATTACTATTTACATAATACGATAATCCAAAAGATATCTTCCATCTATTGAAAGTGGAGACATCAATTTCCTTTGAAATGACTTCGAATTTCAGTGGGTGAACAAAATATTCATTCCATTCTCAAATGAAAGTTCATATTTAGTTTGAAAGTGGGCTTTTAATAGGATGAGATAGTCACTCAAAAGATGTTACGGTTTTATAACACTTTTATATGAAATTTATCAGAATATGGTAATAGGTAGAAGTGAAAGTTATCCATTTACACTTGATACTTATTTGTCACAATGTTCAAATTAAGAATATTTTTTTGAGGATAGTAGATTTTGGAATCAAAGATCGTTGGGCTGAAAAGTTCATAGGTTGACATTGAAAAACATTTTTTTTTTTATAAAGTTTGATTTTATTATTCAATATACAAGGGTAGCACGCGAATTAGCACTCCCTGGTACCCCTGAAGATATACAATATATAATAAATACCTACCACTATCATCAACCGCGCAACAACCAGTATTCGGTTTAGGCCTGCCTTAGTAAGGAACTTCAGACACCCCGGTTTTGAGTCGAGGTCCGCCAATTTGATATCCCTAAAAGCCGTCTGGTATCCTGACCTACGCCCTCGCTTCATCTCAGGCAGGGCCTCGTCTTCCTTTTCTGCCATAGATATTGCCCTTATAGGCTTTCCGGGCTGGATCATCCTCATGTGGATTACGGATTAAGTGACCTGCCCGCCGCAACCTGTTGAGACGGATTTTATCCATAACCAGTAGTATCGCGCATAGATTTCATCGTTTTAGAGGCTGCGGAATCGTCCATCCTCACGTAGGGAGGATTCTACTGTCGAACCCAGGTCTTCGAGAAATACATAAGGGCTAGCAACAGCATTGTCTTGTACAGTAGGCAGCCAACAACCGTGCGCGGATTTCATCGTCATAGCTTTCAACGGTCCCAAAGTTGTATTCTCTCTATATTTATCGTTCTCGTTTGACCGGTGCAATTCGATATTGTTGATTCTTTGGTTTTTGCCGCTGACATTGCAGCCATTTTTTCTTTTGCTTTGGGGTAGGGAGGTGTACGACTGGTAATATGCGTTAAGAAGGAATTTTTCGACAGTGTTGTTGCAGAATTGAATGTTAGATGATAGTCATCCCAGTAGATAACTCGCATTTTGGATACGAAAGTAATGCTCGCAACATTAGAAGTTTAAAATTTAGAATGAATAATATGATAATGAATAGCTGGTATTGACCCTATCCCCATTCCGCTTTTCTTCCATTCCATTAATTTTTTTTACATATATACATTCATATCTGCATTTTACTTTTAGAAAACTGTACTGGACAGTATTCACTATGACGATCCTAGCTTCACCGGCGATGGATACACCAGCCTTGCAATCATTTATGCCGTGTTTGCATTAATTGGGTGGCTTGCGCCGTCTGTTCTCGCCTACACCGGGCCCCGAGGTGCCATGTTAATTGGTGGTTCCACTTATTGGTATGATTAAAACGAAAATTGAAGTTGATTAACTTTTCCACGTTAATTATTTATTTACTACAGTTTGTTCATGGTATCATTCTTATGGCCGCGCAATTGGCTTTTATACCTGGCAAGTGCAATTCTAGGTTTAGGTGCGTCAATTACATGGACTGGACAAGGGACATTTTTATCACGCTGCAGTGATACATCGACAATATCCAGAAATTCTGGAGTATTTTGGGCCATGCTCCAAGCGAGTATGTTCTTCGGAAATTTATTTGTCTATTACCAGTTTCAAGATAAAGATCATATTGATCAATCTACCAGAACGTTGGTTTTTGCTGTCTTAATAGCTGTTGCCTGTTTGGGTCTTATATTCCTTGCCAGTTTACGATCTATACAGGATATTCGTCCCGTTACTGATTCAGAAATTGAGGAAGCCAAAAGTGGCATTGAAAATGCTTTAATCGCGTTTAAGCAGGCAATTAGGTTATTTATAACCCGTGATATGCTTATATTGAGTGTGGCGTTTTTCTATACAGGTCATTAATAAATGGAAGAAAAAAAAAGGTTAAACTAAAGACTATTTTTACAGGTCTGGAGCTCTCCTTTTACAGTGGTGTTTATGGTCCATCTATTGGCTTTACGTTAGCTATTAGCGAGACTCCAAAACAAATTGTTGGATTAGCCGGAATATGCATAGGGGCTGGTGAAGTTATTGGAGGAGTAGGATTCGGTCTCCTTGGCTCTAAGACGAACCGTTTTGGTCGCGACCCAATAGTCATTACAGGGTTTATTATTCATGTTATAGCATTTTTCCTGATATTCATCAACTTGCCAAATTCAGCACCATTCGGGGATACACACGATATTGCCTACTTGAATCCTCCAAAACCTTGGATTGCATTATTGTGCGCATTTATGCTTGGTTTTGGAGATGCGTGTTATAATACACAAATATATTCAATGCTAGGCGGTGTCTATGCAAAACATTCCATCCCAGCTTTCGCTCTCTTCAAATTTGTACAGGTAAATAGGTTTTAGAATAGATAATCAAGGTTCATTTAGATGCTGTGTAGTTTAGGATGTATAACAAATAGATTTGTTTTCTTGTTTTAGTCCTTAGCTGCCGCAGCCGGATTTTTCTATTCATCACATTTAGGACTACGTGCACAGATGGGAATATTGATTGCGTTTGGAACAATCGGGACTGCATGCTTTTGTATTGTAGAATGGAAGGCAAAGAGGAGAGAAAAATTGGGAAAATCCACCGATTCAAAACTCTCTTGTGATAATTCGTAGGATGGATCGATGAACTGCGATAACTAGAATAAAAATTTTTTCCACTTGTTGCCTAATAACTACTTTAGTGTAGAGTATTTTATATGTATATAATCGAATTGTATAAAATTAAAAAGAAAAAGGATATATGAAGTAAAATGCTGTGTATTTTATATTCCCTTTGTAACGAAGGCTAGAGAAGAAAAAGACTAAGACGACAATTATATGGTTCAATCACAATTTTAATATCAGAACATAAAACAGTACAAACGCTGAAACTCGATGAAAATATAGCCTTTCTTGAAGTGAGCCTTAATTCACTTGACCCGCTTTTGTAAAGTAGTCGCGATATCGTTGTGCTTCAGCTACCATTTCTTCTAAAGGACGACGCTTCATAGTCTTATCGTGATCATGTCGATTTAACTCAATATAAATTTGGTCGTTGTGCTCAAAATCTCCACTTTTTCGAGGCATTATATGACAATGGACGTGCTGTAAAAAAAAAACCATAAGATATACTACTCTCCCATATGCAATGCTATATATTGTCACCTTAACAGTTTGTCCAGCATCAGCTCCATCTTGTACGGTAACTGTAGAGGATGTTGTCCCATATATCGACTCAAGACATCTTTGGATTTTTGAAACTGTATGAAAAAAGTCCGTGATTTCATCGGCAGTCATGTCTTTCAAACGAGGTATATTTCGCTTGGTTGCTACTAATACGTCTAGAGAGATACGATTGTTAGGATTAGTACAATTTAATAAATAGTTTCCTGCCAACTTACGTCCTGGAACAACGCACCGAATGTTTGTAAACGCAAAACTAAATTCAGATCGATAAAAAATTGTATCAATAGGAATGGTAAAATCTGCAAATTTCTCCGGAACTGGTGATGGAACGTGGTATGTGCTAATAGCGGCAAGAGTATAGACATCATTACGACGATGTTCAAAACAAGGCATGTTTTGGCGAACCTTCTCTAAATTATTGAGATCTATATCTGCAATGGCGACATCTAGATCGGTTGGCTTGCATTGAGCCAAAATCTCTCCCCAAGGGCCTACAATCTATAGAAAGGCCGAAGATGAAGGCATGGCTGAAAACTGTGTTCAATAGAGTGCTTACCATTCCATGGCCATAACTTTCCCGCTTGGCATTATGTCGACCAATTTGTGCTGGTGCTATGACAAAGCATTGATTTTCAATGGCACGGGCTCTCAATAAAATTTCCCAATGCGCTTTTCCTGTTGAAACAGCAAATGCCGAGGGGTAGGTTAATATTTGGGCGCCACGTTTTCGTAGTATAAGACTAGCCTCTGGAAATCGCAGATCATAGCACTGTCCAAATGTAAGACAATATTTCAAGAAATTTATGCAGATAACGTAGGTATGATTGATTGGATTAGATTAAGGCTTACAATTTGCATTCCAATAGACCCAACTGGGGTTTGAACTGGTGTGAGCAATACATCTCCTGCAGACACCACTTTGGATTCGCGAAAGGATTTTTCGGGTGTATCCACGTCGAATAAATGTAATTTACGATATTCTGCAACTATCTTACCTTCATCATTTATGAGAATATGAGTGTTGTAAATTTTATTTGTTTTTGAGCCATCCTAAGGAATAAATAATGAACATTGTCAGTAAATAATAATCGTTGGTGCAACAAGCCATATTGGATCAGGGCCTTGGAGTGTGTTAGAGCACTTCATTCCAGTGTGATTTGAATCGCAGCCTTCTGCTAGGATAGCCTAGCGCTCTAACCACTTGAACCATACAGACAATGTTGAAAATGAAGGGTTTATTTTATAAATTTCAACCATTTGTTGTGACAATACCTTACTCAAAACAGATTCATGAATTCCACCGCATGATATCCAGATACGATTGGAAAGAGCAAGTTTACAATATGCAGACACAGTACTTCCCGTCAAAGGTTCGGCCAATTCGATAGTTTCACGACTATTCTCTCCAACAAAATCACAGCATTCCGGCAAGAAGACAATCTAACAGGTAAACCAGAAGGGATGATACAACAACATATTAACCAGAAGGGGAGCTTTACCTTAACTTGTTGCGATTTCGCAGTCTCGACAATCTGTTCCACCTGCTTCAGGTTATCTTCTTTTTTGTTAGTCGCTCGCATATGACAAATTGCAATACGAGATGGATCCATGGCTTGGTGATGAACTCTGTTGGGGTGCTTAGTTGAAGTTCTCAGGGTGAATTTGTTTGTATGTAAATATCGGTGGACTACCCAGTCTACTAGCTGCTCTCGGTGACGTACCAGCAGCTTCTCCCTACATCGAGTAACTGATGGGACCAAGAAGTTGACAAGGCGCAAAGCCATATAGTTTGTTAATAAGGGGTTGACTAGTTTTATGATGAAGTCGATAGGAAAGTCATTTAGTCCTAGTATTGCGCAGGTACAAATATGTATCTCGCCGGGTCTACTTATTTGTACCGATAGATTACTTTCTTGTCATGCAGAATTTCTATTCTCATCGAAGCCCGTCTACACACAATCACTCAACCCTCGATGCTTAAATTCATATAATTTACTACCCCTCCTCTTGCTACCAAATAGATATGTACTTGTCACCGCGTATCAGCTGTTCTACTGCACTTAAATAACCAAACCATTAGTAAAAATTGACATAAACGTTCGTTCAATGACTAGCATTATGATGTAAGTTCTGTATCCCGCATTATAGTCAATGCTTAATAAATGCGGGCAGACGAACGGCTAGTCTGAACCACATCTAATTAGATGTACTGGGGTCCGAACAGTCAATTGAAATTCATTACACGGAATTGTATAGCATAATGTGCAATGACTCTCGCTCGACGAGGTGAATGATAGTTTGGCAGTTCAAGGCCTTCCTAATTTGAGCGCGCTATTCGTTTTCGGCAACTAGCGGAAAACAAAACCTTATTAAAATTGGTTTACTGTCTGTTTGTCTGCCACATCTATCACCTCAGAAAAGGCTATTCCTATTGATACGAAATTTGGCCTAACATATTTCTACATGATGATACGTTGAGCCAGTAGCCAAGTCGCAACAGAAACATGCTTGAAGATGACGTATTTACCGGGAGGACTTTATGTTGCAGTAGAGAGTAACAGCTGCTGAGATCCTGGGGATATTTCTTCACGAGATCTAACTAAGCATAAATAGTCATAGGATGATATTCGCAGGTTAAGCCAACTTGCAAGGCAGAAGGGCCAGTTGTCGCTCCGAATAAAAAAAATTTCCCACAAGATTCCTTCAAATTTTACCAATTTTTCTGGCACCCAGGCCCCCCCCCCCCCCCCCCCCCCAACCTATATATCATTTCGCAGCTCAGACCCTCCTCTATCACCAGTGGTCACGCCTGGCAGCCAGACCCCTCAACCTATGTACCATTTTGCAGCTCAAACCCTCAAACCCGTCCCTGTCACCAGTCAATACGAATTTCGTTCCTCTTCTCAATATTAACGAAGATGCGAGCGTTTTAAGTTCTTCCCAAGACTCCTCCAAATTTCAGCAATTTTCCTGACCCCAGGTCCCCCAACATATATACCTTTTCGCAGCTCAGACCCTCCCCACTATTGATCACGAATTCCGCTCCATTCCCGAAATTCTCAATATTAACGGAGACGCAAGCGGTCAAAGTTTTCCCCAAGATTGCTCCAAATTTCAGCAATTTTCCTGACACCCGGGCCACCCCAACTAATATACGCTTTTGCAGCTCAGACTTTCCCCTGACACCAGTGACCTCGAATTAAATTCAACAATAAATCAAACAAGAATTGTCCCAAAATATCACCCCAACCAATACGACTACATTTCATGCTTTTTTTTTCTTTTATATTTATTAACATATAAACAGAAGAATATTAATTTTCCATTTCAATACATTTTTCTGTGAATTTGGTATGTGACAAGAAAACTAATAATAAAGTGTTTGAATTTCTTTTTTGTTTTCGTGGCACTTCCGTTCAATAATTTTGGACGTTCAGAATGGAGAAAATGTCGATTTCGTATCCTTAATGTTAAAAATGAAATTCATGCTGAAGCCTCATAAAGAGTTTTCGCATTCTGAAGACATCCGACCGTAGAATCCTTGTAAAGTAGCAGCAATTCAACATTTTTTCATTTTCTCATGTAAGAAGCACTATTAAATATGCTTTTTGTGGAATGTAATCAGCCCAATCATCCGCCATTACTTCGGGATTTGTTATTAGTTTACAACCTACTACGAAGTAGCCCTGAAAATTATGTCAATGGCGTTTTATCATTTGCGAGTTATCTCCTTGGGGAATGTTGATGAGAAAATTGCGATCCGTCTGTGCCTGCCATGCTTATTGCTCAGGGTTTACTACGAAAAACTGTGTTATGTCCTCGATATCATGATATTGAGAATTGGTCCTGAATCAATCAGGACTTTTTGTGCGTCACAATGATTAATTTTTGAAAAGTCGATTCCATCCACATCCAGAATTTTGTCATTGATCCTTAATAATTCATTTGCTGGTGTATTAGGTGTGGTGACACTGACGAATATACCCTTGGAATGAAAGTGAATATACTTAGGATTGATTAGAAAAAAAAAGAGAGCTTAGAGGAGCCCCAGGATTACAAAAGGAAACTTACGAAATTATAGATTTGTTCATATAATTTTCTTACCCGATTAGCCACCTCCTTAATTTCAAATCCTAGTGTTGGGTCCTTTTTAAGTGTAACTTGTTTCTGAATTGAAAAAATAGATATGCAATAGCACTTTTTCTTATCTATCGATTTAATTATTTTAAGTAATTCAGACTTGGTTTCTCTTTTCGCTAGTGCAAGCTTAATAAATATCACTAGCGAATAGAAAAAACCAAGTCTTAAGTACTTAAAATAACTCTGTCTTATCTCTTCAAAGCAGTTGAAATATTCTCTTACCACAGTTGGATTACGATGTAGCCCAAATAGCCAAGGTGACGATTTTTGCTTCAGAAGATAAGCCTGCTCATGCTTCCCCGGACTAGTTGATGAATCGTAGCCCACCTCCAGCTGATCTTCATTGTTTTGTTCGTTTTTAAAGTCCCTTTGACGGTTCTGGATAAGGGCCAGCTCTTGAGATTGATGGTGGTATGGATGATCGACCTCATCTTCCCCTCGTCCACTTATCCCATTGCCATTTTCATTGATTAATGAATGATTACTATTATTGTTATCAATACTGAATGTCCCATTAACGTGATTGTTATTGTTTGGAATAGATAAATCCGTTTCTTCACCGTTGTTGCATTCTTGGAGGTTTGTTGGTGATGCTGGTTGCGCGAGATGTAGATCATACTCTGAATTATCATCGTGACTATTTATATGATTAAGGAACTCAATTGAGTTGTTTCTGTTGCGAACTGAATCATATGTAAGTAGGTCCTGACGTGACTTCTTCGTATAAGCTTTGGCAATATGATAAGGTGGTGGCTCCTGGCGTCGCTGTTGATATTGTGAGTAGGAATTATAGTTGCTATGTTGTTCTTGCGGTGCAGGTTGTCTGTAATTCTGATGGTGATAGTATGGCTGGGATACTGATTCTTGATGTAAAGATGGCGGAGGGGTTTGACTCCATACTGATGGCGGATTACTAGTGTTCATGTTGGTCTCTTTGTTCACAATACTGTACAATTTAGCGTCGGTATAATCATTACGGGCTGAAGCCGGAATATTTAAAGGTTCGTAGTAGTTACTATAATGCGTATATGGCTGGGACTGATGTGGATCAATACTAGTGGAGTCAACGACCGACACTGAATGATTGGCATAATATTGTTCAACTTCGCTACTATTTAAGGGAGTACTTGCACTGATTGGATAGCATTGTACATTTGCTAGATTATCACAACTTGCTCCACCAGGTGAACGAGATTGCATTGGTAGTGGAGGGTTGGCGTTACTATGCTGCAGTTGATGGTGTGACCGTTGAGGATGATATCGATTTAGTGTTTGTTCCTGATCCGAGATTAATTTGGAATTATGCAGAACCTTTGCTTCCTTTATATGATGATTATTTACGCAAGATGGTGATGGTGGTTTAGAAGATAACTGCTGTTGCTCATGTTTGCTCCGCGCTTCAGCAGTAATATATTGGTTTTCCTCTAATAAAGTTGGCTGGAAGCTGACATTTTGGGTGAAGTTCCTAGTTGCGAACTTTGCCATTTGCCGCAACTCTTTTGGATATGGCGTTGGCGACCTAAGCAAACGCGTTGTCATGGTATCACCTGGTTTTTCATTGGTTTCGTCCGCAAAGCATATTCTTTTAGATGGACTTGTACTATTCATTTCATTCTCTTGATACCATTCAATATTGCTGGGCATAATTACGTTTTGATCAGAGTTTTCATTGCCCACAACAGGATGTTCCCGGAATTGTGGCAGCATAAAACATGTTAGTTCAGACTTTGTCGCGTTATCGGCATATTGCAAGGGAACTAATGGCTGAGACTGATTATCGCTAATCCAAAGTGCTGACAAGTTCGTTAAATTCAGTACAGAAACCGGCAAGTTTGTTATTAAATTATCAACAGCATTGATAACTTTCAGATTTTTCAAATGACCAATATCGTGAGGTAATTCTGTTAGTTTATTACCACGCAAGCTCAGAACAGTGAGATTCGTACAGCTTGAAATTTCGTTAGGCAATCGACGGAGAAGGTTTTCATCTGCTATGAGAAATCTCATTTTCCGTAAAAGACCAATGGTACTTGGCAATCGCACAATGAAATTATGATCAATGAAAAGTTCTTCTAGTTGCTCTAAGTGACATATCGAATCTGGTAGCTCCTTCAGCTGATTTGAATCACATTTAATAGTAACTAATCGCTTTAGCATTCCTATACTAAAAGGCAAAGTTTCAAGATCATTTGTAGAGAGCGATAGAACTTCTAAATTTCGCCAGTTGCTTATCTCATTTGGAAAATTTGTCAGTTGATTACTATTAGCTTCGAAATGTACGAGTTCACGTAGATTAGATATATTCGGAGGAACGCGACGGATACGATTGTAGTCAATCCATAATTCTTGCAATTTAGTCAATTGGCCTATCACCTCAGGCTGTCGGTTAAGATTTTAGTGAGAGATTAGATTTTTGTCTGCTATTTGTAGTCTAGCCTAAAATTAATAGACATGGGGTAGCTTCCTTCAAACAACAGTTTTTAATTTTCAATGTAAATATATATTTCGAGAGCAGCTTACCCCCTTCATCAGTACAAAGCTACCCAGAGTAGTTGGGGTAAGTTGCTCCCGAAATTTATATTTACATTGAACACTAAAAATTGTAGTTTGGAGGAAACTACCCCGTGTCTATCAATTTCAAGATTTGTGGTTTTTGATAGTAAGATACAAGATACACTTACCAGTTCTGTGAATTCATTAGCACCAATATCTATCCTTGTCAATTCTGTTAGTCGTGACATCGACTTTGGCAACGTTATTAAGTTATTTGATCGTAATTCTAAGATTTTTAAGTTAACTAAACGACCGAAATTCGCCGGTAGAAATTCCAGATATGTTTCATTCAGAAAAAGTTCTTGTAATGTTATCAGATTGGTAATAGCATCAGGCAGACGTTGGAGATTATTTAAACTTAAATCCAAATGTGTTATGTATTTACATGATTTTATGTTATCCGGAACATTTGTTAGTGCTGAAAGTATAAAGTGGATAAGAAGATACTGTCATGACAAAGTAGAAGATCACACTGAGTATCCGGGACGACCTAGAAGGGAAAACTATCTCAGAAAACTAACAAAATTGCGAAATTGACCGCACGTGGGGCCATAAAACTCCGGACCCATCCTCAATCATTATTCCTCCTGCCTTGGGTGTTCTGTGAGGCGCGGCCTCTTAGTCTAGTCATTAAATTTTCGACCTTCGAATTCTTTCAGTCAAAACCGATTGACATAAAATTTAGGATGGGGGTGGAAAGTGGTGTAAGAACAAAAAGTTATGTAGCCCCGATGTGCGCCTTCCCTTGCTTGCAAAAAATTCAGAAAATTTGGTGGATATAGAGTGCGTAGTCTCAGAGCTTTGGCAGCATCATAGAAATAACTCGAAAACAACTACTTGTACGGAAATTTTTCACTAAACAGTTTTTCCTTAAAATCGACCATTTAATCGATTTCTGGGGTTATTTAAAAAAAAATTTCATCCCAGGGGGGGTGCCAGAAGAATTTTGCGGAGCTATACGCGCGATCGAGCCATCTTTTTTTATTTTTATTTACAGGTTTAGCTCGCGTGTGTTTATTTCGTCAGATGCACCCGAATCCTCGCGTTTATTTTTTGCCCTCTTTGGATAGCTCCTACCTCTAAGTCGTCTCCGACTCATGATGGTCTTCATTAAACTTAATTTTTTTATTTACATTGAAGGAAACTGCAAAGATTTTTCCATAATGGAAACTCATTGAACATTGTAATGAATATCTTACCATTTCGACTCAAATCGAGTATTTGTAATTGTCGTAGTGATCCTATTGCATTCGGTATTGTTTCAAGTTCATTGTCGTTTATTTTTAGAACACGCAATCCTTGACAATAAAACAATTCGGGTGGTAAATCTGCAATCTTTAATAAGAAAACAATATTCAAAATTATATTTGAAATTATTGAAAAGAAATCAAAACCTTACCCGATTCGATGATAAGTACAATTTTTCAAGTGTCCGTTCAAATTGCGATACATCTGGTGGTACATTCGTTAATGTACCGTTAGAATAATCTAATTCTGTAATATTCTCATCAGTCGGATAATGTAAACATGGGAAACACTTCCAAAATGGCATTGCTTGTATTTGCGCGCTTGTTACTTCTCTTTGTTTCCTAAATCTCAAAAATTGAGAATTCAGATAGGTTTACCTTGATTTAGGTATATCCTGTCCGGTCAAATTAATTGAATCTCACAATGCAGCTCTGCAACTTCTCTGAACATCACTATCACTGTTTACGATAGCGAGGGAACGATTTGTTTCTAAGTAATTGGAAATAAGGTTGACTATTCACAAATTTGATTTATGGGAATAGTAATCATCGTTTGATTTTATATTTTCTGCGATTTTCGGGATATTTTATATTGTATATTTTCTTCATCTAATTTAGTTCCAAATAGAATACGGTGAAAGGCACTGGGGGGAATGGAATTCAATAGCTGTCGGGGCACCCTTAGATTAGTTCTTTTATCTTTTTTTTTGTATATACTTTATTGTTGTAGTTTATATGATTTGTGCTCGTCCTTAAGGTTAATTAAATAATACTTTCAGTCTTATGAAGTAGAATGCCGAGTGTGTGTACTTCCCATCTGAAATGAAACAGAAGCATTGGACCCAATTCCGGAAAGCAACTCTAACGATTATTTCATATTTTATTGGATTTTCTATCTTTTTATTTCACATATACGAAAAAAATCGTTTAATTTGGAACATTTTTCCTGAAATTCCTAAGCAGAGTACTTCGGAAAATAGTAAACAAATCAGCCTGAGAGTGTGTTACCTTGATGCGCATCTCTGGTTGCTGACTCTTCACTTTGGAATTTCAGATGGACTATCATATGCCATCTCTTTTATTAAATTTAATCAAACTAAATAGCTTTTCACTTAGGATTCCAAAAGAATTCTTCACATAAAGCATCTACACCCACAACACTCAACTCCAGATAACATGATGCCTCACTGCATAACCATTTGCTGGGACAATAATAAAAACTTTGTGCGTTCAGTTCTGACATTTGGATTATATGAATTCAAGGAAAAGGGCAATACCATGACCATCACCTTAGCACACTCATTGCTTGGGAAGCGCCGTACAAGAGCCAGAGTAGGTAGCATATACACACAAACACTACTACATCCCGCCCACGGAATCTACAAAACATGCCAGATATTCTCACCTGGGCGCATACTTCATGGCTTGCCTGAAGATTTCCCCTCGAAATAACAGTTGTGAAGTTGCCGATATTTAATATTTTAACAGCTTGCAGCTTGTCAAAATAAACATGTTTTCCTCGAATAGATAGTCTTCTGAATAATGTCATTTTTCGCAAGAATTTGAAATCAGATCACCTTCTTCATATGGTGCTTTGAATCTATCTTTTTCATAATGTTTCGGCCCAAACTAGGACCTTCTCTAAACCAATTCAGATAGATTGTTTGTGAATTGCAATATGTTCTGGGAAAATATCAAAATTCACTTCTAACAGGTGAAACGAAAAGATTGTTTTTTGATTAGGGACAACCCAACTGTTTTTTTGCAGATATCGATATTTCGGGAGCCAATTGATCACTTCCTCAGTGCTTACAATCTCCTATGTCCGGTGCTTTCCGTTTCAATCGAAAAATTAGAATGAAACGATGTCCAATTAACGGTATCTATTATTCGAAACTTCATTTTGAATTGCTCTTGCAAATTGTACCTTGCCCATTTCAGGACGAGAACACTTTTATTCCTAGCGAAACCTTTTACCCTGGGGGCTGTACAGGCTAACCGTTGCCTCCTTGAACATCGATCACTGAATCAATTCAATGTTCATTTGACTAAAAATAAATTCTATCTAAACACTTCCATTAGATAAAGATGTCTCTCTGTCTTATCTTCATATGTACTGTAAGCGCAGTAAGCGTTGCGAAAACTAGTGCAATAGAAGGGATGAAAATACACATGTAAGCGATTATGGAAATACTTTCTGTCTTTAACGTCCAAATAAAACTAACTTTTCTTCTTCAAAATCCTTCAATCCTCATTGCTAGCTACAATTCGGCCTGCCGGTTACGCCTGAAGGGTCCATATTTTAAGGGCAATCGCAACGGGAATGGGAAGTCAGTTTTGACTGTTCAGGCGGTCGGTGATGTGAGCAAGGATCTCATGCTTGCTTAGAATGTGAGCAAGAATTTCATGTTTGCACCTTCATCGCTAATGAATATTTTTAATAAAAATTTCTCAAATTCTCATCTCAAGGACTTCTTACGTTTCCTTATAATCAAGGGGTATCAAGTATTCTAACGTAACTAGATCCTTTCTGGAGCCATGATGACGCTGGATAAACCTCGAACAATCTGTCATCTAACTCCGGCAGTACTATTCCGGGGACCTAGTTATTGACATTTTCTACGTATCCCGCCAGCTCCTTTATATACCGAATACTACGTAGCTGATCATGCTTTGTTAGGGGTAGGGTAGGTCTCCCACAACCGTACATCATTGGACTACCAACTAAACACATCCCCATCGTCAGAGCACTAGTCTGGAACCGTTTGTCAAATTGTTTCGGACTAGCTCCTGAGCTCTCCCACCTTGCGGAGCCTCGAAATCAGGGAATTTCTTTCGCAAAACGGAAAGGGAGAGAAGGAAGGCAACTGTTAGTTCAAGGGATCCCCTGCCACCCGAGCCCTCCACCGGTCGAGCTCTATCTCCTTTGTAGCGAGAAGAACCATTATTGACTCTATTTGAACAGATAACAGTATGGAGAGTATTTCAGAGCCTAGACACCATATAGTGGCAGCCTCTTGATTTTTCGGTTGGGTAGTTTCTGAGAGTTGGTCCGTGAAAGAAATGATCACTTTCAACACCCCGCACTGCCCACCTTCCCAACAAATGTCAAAACTAAGACCGGCTTCGGAAAGCACTAATCGATACCTTCATTTTATACCCCACATGACTATATTTGGTAAAAAAATACACCCTCATTCTGCATGTATGGGGAACTCGCCTTAAATTCGGGGTAGAATGATGTAACTCACTGTATACCGTGAGCGTTCACAGTTCCCAATTGTCCACCAAATTTGGTGTCAATGGCTATAACGATTTCCGCGAAAAATGGGTGTGACAAACAGACAGACAAACCCTGTGAGTTGGGGCTTAAGAATACACTCAAAGCCTTCCCTGCTTGTCGTAAGAGGCGACTAAAAGGGATAGAAATTTGTGGGCTAGTAATCTGCAAATTTTGAAACTTTATTGCTACCGCAACATGAACAGCGTCTCAGATAGGAACCGACATTTGGCTATCAGAAACGGACTATTGGTTTCTGGAATGTGCGCACGCTCCTCGCCAACGGTAGCGAGAGTCCTCAGAATGCTCGCTTCCTCCAACTTGAGTGGGAATTCCAGCAATATAAACTGGACATTCTGCGCCTAAGCGAAGTAAGATGGTGTGACTCTGGAGAGTACTCCGTTTTCACTGTTGGCAAGGTGTTTTGGTACTCTAGAACTCTGAACGGAAGTACCGAGCGAAATCCCGAGAAATTCAGCATAGTATATTCCAGGATAAGAGAGAAATTGTTATTGCACTGGTCAGGGAAGCGGAAGATGATGCAGATCGCAATGATTTCAGGAATGTATACCGCATCACGAAAGAGCTTGCCTGTGGTCGGCAAACGTTTGATGGTTCTGTGAAGGACGTCAACGGTCGACTTCTCATCCACGATGCTGAACAACTGAGGAGGTCGAAAGAACACTTCACCACGGTTCTTAACCGCATTACACTCGGTGATGTTCCTCCTCTTTTGGATGAAATGGCTAGTTACTGCAACAGGCGGATACGGACTGTTCCTAGAAGCAGAAGACAAATCATTTCAGGCAAGAATGCATTCAAAGGCAGTAAGGCCACCGGACTTGACGGTTTCCCTGCAGAATTATTTATCTCTGCTTCCGCAGTTTCTGCAGATTTTCTCCGTCCATTCGTACGGAAATCTTGCAAGTCCGAGGCCTTTCCCAGAGAATGGATAAGGTCGTGGACGACATAGTGGAGTTGAGGAGGGAAATGGGGCGATAACTGCCCGGGGAGCGATGGCTGTAGCTTTTTTAGGATGTGAACGATATGAGATTTCTTTCATGGGGATTTTTGGATTTTTTACTGTTTCGAGAGAGGATGATGAATTCAACTGTAAGAGACGTGACGGCTTGTATTAGTGAGAATTGGGGGGTTGTAGGCTGAGGGGAATATGAAATTTTAGTGTAAGAAAGCGAAATTTCGCTGCAAACAACAACAGCTACAAAATTTCCTAAGAAATTTTGGTGTTTGGTTGCTCCCACAATAGAAAACTGTTTCAAAAAGGCAAAATTGGTCAATCTGAATAATGGAAGCTTTGCAGAACTTGATGCCTTTGTCGATGAAGAAGTCATTGATTTGCCTATTTCGGAAGATGCATTTAGAGAATACTTTCTGTGCGTTACAAGTGATTTTTCTTTAAATCCACGTCTTGACGGATAAATGCAATACTTTGCATACTTTGCATTTATATAAAGGACGATTAATGGTCCATTTTGCATTGAAACCGAAATCATTGCATTTAATTGGGCTCCGCTGTATAATTTTTGTACCATTTCCTTATGATTTGGGGTTGTTTTTGCCTCATTAATTTTCTAATTATTTGAAATGTAGCGCATTTGGCGCCTGATCACCTCCGCACAAGTCTTTTATTCATTGACGCGTCGGCCGTCAGTTAAGTGACATCCACTAAGATTTGTGAAGTGTAGTGTCGGGCGAGGGTGTTTTTCGTTTTTTCGTAATAGTGCAGTGAGTATAGCAGTCAAGTTGTTAATAAATGGTGTTTGGTAAAAGACAATCATCGTAAACTCCCGAGATTATTCCACCAGGGGTTTAAGGAAAATGCTAAAAGCTCTGATTTCAACAAGTTTGATGTTAAACAGTGGTCGATAGTAGGTTTGTTTAGTGTTTCGCATCTAAAGCTGATTTTAATCATTCTGCATATAATGGGCAGTTTCTTGCAATAATGTGACAATAAGAAGGATTCATTTACCTTACTCGGGGCTTTGAATTATCGGCAAGCTTCCCTGGTTTGTGGCAACTCGCCTCTAGTTTCCCTGTAGGGTTATTGCCCTAGAGGCCGCGAGAGTACGCGATATGCACTTAAGTTCACACAAATGATTCAATGGCTTGCATTTGCGCTTCACAACTGGGAGTTTATGTGTACTGATTTGTGAAATTCTAGAAAAGAGAGATTTTCAGAAATTCCTTCCTTTTTCTTAAAATGTCCGCGAACTTTCGGCTTAATTTTCTTGAATTATCTTATAATTCAGTTTCAGATTCAACCCCTTCCTCAAGTCATGTCGTACTATATGGGAAGCTGTTAAGCTAATCCTGTACAATGCTCGCATTGTCAGTTGTCCTGCTAAAGTCTTTGTTTGACTTTCCTTAATCATGATCAAGTTATGGACTATTTTCACGCCTCTATCCAACCTAACGCTTTCATGATACTTCAAAATTAATCTAATCTATTCACCTGTCCTGGTATTCTAAATTTCTGCAGTATTCCAACTCCTCAAGTTATTTTCCATAATTTTGATGTAGTTTAATAGTTACAAATAATTACAGCCAATATTCTTGGCTTCTAACTTATTCAGAGTATTCTTAAGTGATTTTGCCGCCTTCGGCATTTGTGTGTGAAATTGCAAGATGAACGACGCCAATGGAAAGGTGAGTACTTTATTTTGTTATATATTATGTATATAATAAGGAAAATTAATAAACTAACTTCTAAGAAAATAATTGCGAAGAATTGGCTATTTTATACACGGAGATGTATGACGTACGTTTTCTTGAATTAAGTCTAGATATCATTTCCCTTCCGCTCATTGTCCTTACGTTTAATTTTTCTTTAACTATTAACAATGATATCGTCAAACGACTGCGCACTGCGGCCAAAAAGAACTATTCTGCCCTTTACTGGTTATACCTATAAACTATATTCTCCTCACAGAATCTACAGACAATTTTTGTTGATATCCCTAGCTTCCTTAGATGATAGTTTAGCCTGCAGTGACCAGTGAGTATCCCCACTATGATCCGGAGGCTTTCGTTGGTGAGGTTTAAATAATCTTTCGAGCGCTTGAATTCCCATCCCTGAGCACCCTCGAATGTTCCACTCTTGGTAAGTTCTCGCCAGAACCCATTTCTGACTCCACAGATGGCCTGGAGCCTAAGAGTATCCAGACCTTATTGAGGGAGCCGAGTGTCTTCAGTCTGTTAAAGCATTTCCATATCAGTGTGGAATTTACCTGGTAGGTGTGTGGTTAAGGGTAGGAATGTTCTGCCTCCCATAGTTCCTTCGGAGGTTGAAAGAGGCACATCTGTTTATGGCGTATATTTCCATCTGAAATATGCTGATATCCATTGTTTCAAAGTGCATTTTCCATGCTTCCTTTCAATGATCCCAGCGACTGATTCCTCTGCCGTAAGTAATCCGTCAGTGCCCCAGGTAATCAGTTGCTGATTTAAGCCGTATGTCAACGCCATGATCTCCCAGTTTGCCTTGTTGCTCTTATCGAAGTGAAACTTCGTTGTCCTGTTATCTCTAGGTATCAGTAAATCGGGATCTCGCCTCGCTGATACTCCCGGACATTCTGTTACGAAAAGAGTACGGTGTTGCATCAGCTTGGGAACAACATGCTCACCAAGGCTATCAACCAGCCAAAGCACCGTTGCCGAGGATGCAGTTGGTGATTTGGCGCTGGTTACTTTTGCCGAAAGAGTTTTCTTGAAGTGATGGGGTGCTGAGTGCCGGCTAGGGTAGCTGATCTTGAAAGCGGGTTGTTGTAGCGCCGCTTGTTTATTTTCGGATCACTCATGTCGGTCTATTTTTCCACACGTTGACCACTCAAGAGCTGGTTTTTCACTTCACGAGCTCCCGGGAATAAAAAAAACATTCGGGTATTTGGTAGAAAAAACTTAGTCCCTGTCGTTGCTCGTAAACTGCGCAGGATCCGACATTGGAGAGTCTGGCGGACCGGAGTCGGCAAAATGCATCGACTGAGGACTTGGCGAACTTTCCGCGTCTCTCTGACGCCTGCCTGCACAAAGTCGGAAACTGTTCGGTCAGTAAACGCCCGGTGATTGCCCCCTTTTGAAATTGGGTTGGTGTTTTTGCGTGCCGAAACGAGCGCCAGGCGTTCACCTCACCTACGAGACCAATCATCAGCCAAAATACGAAAATAATTAGTTTCGCAAATGGGCAAGTTGTTTGCAACTTTGTGCTTTTTACTGTCGCTGCTGGGCCACTTGCAGGTCAAAATTATTTGGGATTTCTGCCAGTGAGCATGACACCAAACAACACTCAATTTTCTCATTAATTTCAGTCTAAATTATACTCACAAAAACTACTGGTGAAAACGGGCGATAGAAAAAGGAAAAATTTATAATTTTGAGCCATTTGATCGTTGCCGTCTCAAAACGAAAACTCCATATCTGCTTGCTTCGAATCGCGTCGACACACTCTCCCTGTTCCTTCCTCTTTTTTCCTCCGCTAAGAACAAACTTCTTCAATAAATTTCACTTCCGTGGCTAAGGCTTGATGACTCAGATTTGAAAATCCAAACCTCGAAAGCGGCTAGAAAAATTATTCTGACGATCACCCTCCCTCCTTTCTCTGTATGTGCAGAATGACCTCTGGGGATGCTGTTGCGCAAGTTGTCATTGCCCCACTGATATACACGTAAGCCAGTCTTTCAAGTTTGTGTAGCTCCCTGGATTTTGTGCTGAGTTCAGTTCTATTTGCCCAAATTACCACTCCATATGTAATCATCGGCCTTACTATTGTATCCTTATTTTTTCTCTGCGATGGACCTGTAAATCATCAGAGCCCTTGTGGCTTTTATTTTAATTCTTACCTCCTAATTTATAATGAAAAAATGCTGAATTCGCCCGTAGTGGTGAAGATGACATGCGACTTCTGTTCACCAGAAATATATAATTTTCTCGTACTCATGACGAGTTTCTGACCCAGGTATCAGAAAATTTGCACTCAGAATCGAAGTTCACGCCTTGTTGAAATTATTTGGCTTGTTCAACAATCATTGGGGCGATTGTGGGTTTACTCTAAGATATTTCGGTTGAAAACCAAAGATACAAAGCCGAATCTAGTTGGTCTGACTTGGATTTTTTTTTTAAATTTTGCTTTTTATTAAAATTTTTCAAAGTTTCTGACTCATTCAAAAAGTGTTGTAAATTTCCTTTATTTTATTCTTAACATCGTAAATTGTAGACGACGCTATGTTATATTTCCTCATAATGATGGGGCTTCTCACGCCGTTTTCAATCTTTATAATTTCCAGCTTCTGAGCTAATGTTAGCGTTTGGAGGCTGGTTACCTTTAGGATCTTTGTCACAGGGTAATAAAACAATATAACACCAATACACGTTAAAACAAAGAAAAAAAACACAATCATACAATCGAGTAAGTACTTTGATCACGGTGGGGTCCCCTCGGTGATGTTGGGGTGGGATTTGGCAGAATTGACACCCCTTGCGTGCCGGGATCATCAGGCGTGCCGGCAAATAGGATGCCGGATTAGTGGAAGTTTTAAACAGATATCGATATGGAGGTTGTTTCGGGGACTAGGTGTTATAGGAGTATCAATATGATTTTTTTCTAGAAACTAGTGAGTAGTTTCTGATATTGGCTCATTAATTTAATTGGCCTCTTTATGGCCCTTCACTCTCCCGTTTCGCAACCGGAAGTGCCCAGTGGGGGGCAGTGTCAGAATACGGATAAATCATCGGTCGCCTGACTTGGAGGAAAAATAATAGAGTTGTTCGAATTTATAAATGGTCTGAGGCATTCGTGTACCGTACGTCTCTTCAAAATCCAAAGCACGGTAAGTTTGAAGAGAAGAGCCAAGAAGGTGAGAACGATTCTTTTGGATCCTTGCAGGACGCGAAAAGGCGAAAAAGTGTAGAGTTTTCTTTCTGGAGGCTGCTTAACTTTAGGACTCATGGTCACTATGTCATTTAGTAGGTAATAAAACGCGCCCAGTTTACACAATCTAACATCAACACACGTTAATTCTCGGTCGAGCGAAAACTATGAACGGAACGTACATACGTTCTTACTGAATTTCGACCACTATGGGGGTCCTTGTAAATTTTTGTACAACCAGCGATTTTCTGTAAATTTTTCTACAACCAGCGATTTTCTGTTGAGTTTAAGAGGGGAAGGCTCCGCGCTACATGCGAAAGGGAGGTGTAAATTTTCTTCACAGAATATGGTAAGGACTCGATTAGTACTTTTTGAGGCTGATCCTATTACTGATATAGGGTTAAACATAAGGGAGATAGGGCTAAAAGAAAACATTTATATCTGAAGTTCCATCCACATATCCCTTCCCATCACATCACGAGATTCTTTTTTTCACTATCATCTTATACTCTCTTCATCTCACCTCATAGCTAGCTTTCTCTGAAGCCAATCACATTAGCTTAACTAGGTTACAATCGTTAGTATTTTTTTTTTATATGTAAACGATCAATTTTCTATCCAGATTGGTGCTAACTCCGATGGGCTTGATCTAGACTTCGTGTATGCAGACACAGATTCATATGCCAGCGAAATCGCGGAGCTATACAGTTATACTGAGTTTAGTGAGTTTCAGCTTAATGTTCAGGTATGTAATAGAAAGGGCTGAATTTGCTGCGTAGTGAAAGCCTGATTAGGTAGCTATAGGACTAACATATCACCGAGTGCTATAGCGTCTGTACATTCCTTAACATGTCTTGGTTTCCTTCAATTCCAGTGTTTGAAAGCAAAAACCCTTATCCCATTTTCCTCTTCATTCATTAAAGTTGTCCTTTATCACTTTCGTTTCGCTGCATAGCTGAAAAACCAAAATCTTTCCTCATCTCAACTATCTTCTTCAATTTTCTTACTTTCAAATTTAGGCATTCGAGGACCAAATGGAATTGTATAAACTGCCACCAAGCTGGCAAAAATTACCAGTTACCCAACGTCGAAGCATCATAATGAAGTTATTGGATCAATTAGATGTTTCGGAACGTCAAATTCGTATGCGTGCAGCACGTTGTATTTTGTATATAGCACAAGGATGTTGGGCAGAGGTTCAATCAGACCAAGAACAACAACAGAATACTCGCGAAAATGTTCTTCTTCTCTATGAATTGAATGTATTCGCCGCGTTTGTAGAGCTTCTGAATTTAGAAATTGAGTACGAAACTTTTTTCTTTTACTACACAACTGCCTTGTTGTGTTTCTAGCAATTAAATTATTTGAAATAATTAAGACTTGTAGCACTGATGAAGGGAACAACTGGTTCCCAAAATATGGGAATTTGCAAGGTTAGCGAAAAGCAAAAGCAAGTCTTAATTATTCCAAAAAACTGTCGTTACTCATTTCGGTTCTAACTTTACAATTTTGTTTCAAATCGGTTGTACCATTTCAACTTTTCAATAATGTAGAAATTCAATTTCTGCCGATAATGCGATGTTGAAAGTTGCGGTGTCGTTAAGCGATTCAATGGATTTACGCGTGATCCTGTCGGTACTTTATATAATTACGGAAACAATAAGAGCGGAAAAGGAGAATGATTCGGCCGATTATAAAGCAGTGGTTGACAGTTTCACAAATGATCTTAGTAAGTGTATTGAAGAATGTGCAGTTTGCTTTTCTGGATATAAAGGAAAGGTCCCAATTTTGATGATATAGGATTTTTATGGAACTACTGTTGTCAGGAGCTGGGGCTTTGCTAAAATATAGCTTCAGAATTTTTCAGTGATCGTAGAGTAAATTGAGGAGTTTTAGTTTTATTTTCTGAGTTAGTAGCATAAAAATGTTTATCCCAAACAGCCAGGACAAAATTCGATATCTTTTTGTTTCTTTTCCTTGTCTCTGAAAAGCGATTGCCCCGTCTATGTCATGAAAATCATAAAGACTAAGAATTTAATTGGCTATTTTGCATTCGAATATAGATACGCAGTATGGTGATGAGCTTCTAGCAATCAAACTTCTAGGTATGATTACACGTTTCTGCAGCGGTTCAGCGCCACATTTTCCCATGAAAAAGGTTTTACTTTTATTGTGGAAAGTGTCTTTGGTTAGCTTGGGTGGTATCGAAACATTGAGAAAACTGAAAAGTACGTAAAAGAGCGTAAGACATGCATCCTAACAATGATCTTATAATCCTGCATTTTTGTAAATACACATTGAAGATAAGGATGTATAGAATAAAAAAAAAAACTCCAAAAACTTGATTTAGATAATTTGATTGATGAATTTTAGATGAATATCGTATTTGTGCTGGGTTAAGTCCTGCTAAAGAGGATACACTTGAGGTTACAAAATGTATGAGAGCCAGTTCACCACCGGCAACAGCTGCTGATATATTAGATAATCAGAATCCAAAACGGAATGCATTTAGGCGAGTACGTACGAACGATATATTGCAAGAGGTAGAGATGCTTTTCACATTTCTTCATTGGTTTTTCCTTTCTTTTTGTATGCTTTTCTTAATTTTGATGAGCTTCCATTCGTTGGTTTATTTCATCATTAATACGTTGGTAATTTACTTTACTTCTTACTTGCATGAACTAACAAAAATAATAAGAACTACCTATTGTGACTAAATATTAGCATGAGATGTTTTTAACTTATGCTAAATAAGTTTTGCTATATAGATAAATATCCTATAGAAGACTACTTACATGTACAAGGTGCGTCGCCGAATTCTAGATGAGACATTTTGGCCGTTGTCAAATACTGTCTACTAAAAAAATCACATCGCTTGTAAGACCATACACAACACATTTATTTAATAACAGTTGGGCTGCAAAAATCGTAGTCTGTTTTATTAGTGTTATATCCATAGACCTCAAAGGAATGCTTGCTGGAAGAAATTTGGTGCCAAGGAAGAGATAATCGCCGAAATTGAGGCTAAAGACAAATCGAACTATAAAAATGTTATCGAAAAATTGTATCGTTGTATCGCCTTCGAAGAAAATTGTATTGAATAATAAAATCAAATTTTATCAAAAAAAAATCCTTTGTCTATGTTAGCCTTAGAACTTTTCAGCCCAACTGTTCATATCTCCTATCAGCTTATGTGATTCCCTTCAATTTCGGTCTGAAGCGTGCGCTTAAATATGTTGCGGTTCTTATCAGCGAAAACCACCCCTCAATGATGCGACTTTTGGAGGACTGTGACGTTGATGTTGGTGACTCTTTCAATTGGGCTCCAAATATGGAAGTCTAAAGGACTTAAATCGACCAAAAACATGTTGACTTTACCCATCAACCAAATAACTTGTGTTGACTTAGTTTTTTTTTTTTTTTTGCAAAATTCGATTTTATTGATCAAGATAGTTGCCTTCCATAGCGATACAATCATTCCAGCGTCGTTTTTCTAAACTTTCGATATTTTTCTTATAAAAGACTATGAACAAGTAGAAACAGATGATGGGGGTGTGGGAGCAATTCGAATCTTAAATCGTGAGATTTACTCATCGTTTTCATCGACTTGTGAATCGGCGCATTTTCTGCTTAGTGGCCTGAACCAATCGCTGCTGATCGTCTGACCTTCGGAAGAAAGTCCAAAAGCAAAATTCCACAGATGTTCCAAAACGTAGAGGCCATGACCTTGCTTGCTAACTGTTGTGTCTTCGGACGCTTTGGTCGGCCTTCGCCCTTTTTTACATAGATCCACTAAAAACTGGTTTTACCGGTGGTATGGGTATGGGTATGGTGTGGTAATCGTGGCGCCATTTGTGGTTAGTCTTGGGACTTAATGACCTGACCCATGTGTTATTTACCAACGACGGGGATTCCAATTGAATTTTGTTAGGATTTTGCTTGCTAACTGTTGTTTCTTCGGACGCTTTGGCCGGCCTTCGCCCTTTTTTACATGGATTCTCTAAAAACTGGTTTTACCGGAAAACATGGTATGGTGTGGTAATCGTGGCGCCATTTGTGGTTAGTCTTGGGACTTAGTGACCTGACCCATGTGTTATTTACCATTTGTGGTTAGTCTTGGGACTTAATGACCTGACCCATGTGTTATTTACCAACGACGGGGATTCCAATTGAATTTTGTTAGGATTTTGGCGCCGCATCTTGTTCATATTTGGTATACTCATGTTTATACGATTTCAAGTCACCCACTATCTAGTTATGCTTGCATACTTTGATTCGTTTTTCAATGCTTTAGCGATCATTGTCTAGTAGAAAGTATGAAAACTATATCACGTAGATTTCTTTAAATTATTAAATTTGCATTTTAATGAACGGTTTTGACATCATAATATATTAATGTTGATTTTCGGATGCTCTTTTTGGATCCTAGAGTAGACTTCTGCAGTTAATCCCTAGAGAATTGAGAAAAGCAATATAACATTCAAAGACTAATATATTTAATAACATTTAAACATTTGTTTCTCCATAAACACACACATTTCTTTCTTTTCATAATTTCTTAGCAGTTTTGTTGGAGGTTAGAATATGGTTCCTTGATAAAATCATTTGTTTTTCTTGGTTTTCATCAATTTTTGACGATTTTTCAATTGAAAGATGCACATTCATGGACACAATCAATACAAAAGTTCCATTAATTTGTTTTAGTGTTGGTTTGTGTTCTTTCAAATTTAATTAAATTTGTTGCCTTTTCAATACCCACAATTTCTTTCAAAAGTAAATAAAATGGTAAAATTAGTTAGCCATCATTCGCATCAATCAATAAATGGAATAAAACGAATACGATATTTTATAGAGCTTAATGAAGCAGAGCTCTCTTGATGAACAAGAACAAATGACTATGGAAATGGAGGCACAATCTGCCGAAACTGAGGAAGATTTGTCAGATTACTATCGACCTTATGATGATCCCACTTTAAATTCAGCAGCACCAGGTCCTGGGGGTAAGTTGAGTAGAAAGGTTTTAGGATTAGAGGTGATTGGACGTGATGTGCAAAGATATAAAGTAAACTCTACCCTTATAGCTTTAGCGAAAACCGTCCCTGGCCCTCAGTGTCAATAGCTAGTTAATTTTATACATTAGACTGGGGAAGGTAGTGGGATCTAGGTCTAATTTAACATAGACTAAGAATATATATTAGGTATATGTTAGTATGAGGTTAATAATCGGTTCAAATATTCCAATTTTATTATGCAAAATAGGACAAAAATATGACCATCCCATGTATAACGCAATGTCTATGTTTCGGAATGTTACACGACTCCCATGGGCACCAAAAGTTCGTCAAAAAGACATCGATCAATTTCTGGATATTTCACGTAGTAAATTTATCGGTTATACATTAACTGATGACCATGAGAGTTTAGCTGGTCTGCCACAACCAATCCATGAGGGTATAAAGACGTTAAAACGAGTAAGTGATAGTGAATAGATTAGCTTAGGATTTACTTGGATATTTTCTTCTTTTATCTCGATTTGTTATCATATTAATCTCATATCTGTGTAGCATATGTATATAAGCTTGGCAGATGTTCAAATTAGAAAGGAGGAAGAAATCGCTCGTAATCCAATTTCAACAAGCGAAAATGAGATTAGAATGACACCAGCAGAGATACTCTATCAAGCCATTCTACCAAACCTGCCGCAGTATATGATTGCACTGTTAAAAGTGCTTTTAGCAGCATCACCAACATCTAAATCTAAGACGGAAAGTATCAATATTATGGCCGATGTACTACCTAGAGATATGCCGTAAGTGTTGTATTGATGTTATTCATACTCTATTCAGAGGCAGCCTAGCTGCGAATATAGATAAGTACTGAAGAATTCTTTCCCATTTTTTTTTGTTTTTCTGTTCTCGTCCTTTGGATTCATGCAAACCTCTGACTTGATTCATCACTACAACTTCAGAATGACGGTGTCACAATCAACTAAGCTTGGTATCGACGTAAATCGCCACAAAGAAATTATCGTAAAAGCTGTATCAGCCATCTTACTTCTGTATTTAAAACATTTCAAGATTAATCATGTCTATCAGTTTGAATTCATGTCACAGCATTTAGTATTCGCTAATTGTATACCGCTCGTCTTGAAATTTTTCAATCAAAATATTCTGGAGTATGTTGGATTCAAAAACGGGTGAGTATTTCAGTTATTAGTTGGTTGATTGGCAAAGCTTCCCTTTCCCGCTTGATATTATTGTAAGATTTTTCATTTAAGTTTATCTCGGTTATACTTCCTTTTCCACTTTCTATTCATCCCCCAGAACCACACTAGGGGCATATTTACATGGTCTGTTCTGTTAGTAGTTAGATTGGTTTTTCTCGGGCAAACAAGAGGCTATCTGCGCCCGCAGGGTCGTTGGAGCGGGGATATTAGGAATCCACATCGCTCACCCTGTTCTATGTAAGCAGGGAAGATGGAAAAAATCGTGCAAGCTCCTCAAACTACCACATGGAAAAAATTGGAGTGGTGGTCTCGGCCATATGCAATTTGAGGAGGAGGAAGAGACGGCCCTGTACTTCGTATGCAGCTGCCCGGCTTCCTTAAACCTCCTTGGTATGGTTTTCTTCAACGAAGAGTTTATGGAGAATGTTCTCAGATTCGCGAAAGCCTGCAAACGCCGTAGGCTGATGAATAGGTGATCTCCGGAGGGGTGCAATGGGCCACCATCCTATCAAACTAAACTAATTAGGTCATTCTTATCAGTGAATATTCTTAGGCTACGGACTTATCCAAGAAAACGGGACAACGACAAATGCAGGAAATGATGACATTTACAAGTGATTGTAATTTTTTGACTTGGGACTCTACTTTCAGGACAGACCTTGTATTACCTATTTACTCCAAGTATTTCTTTTGTTGGTTATGGCTTCGGGTTCCTGTATCTAGTCAATCCATTTTGCATTAGTAGAATTAATATGAATCCACTTACAGGATACCAATCATCGATTTTCCATCATGTGTCATTGGTGAGCAATCTGAACTCACATCCGAGAGTTTAGTCCTGGATGACACTTCTCCTTACTCCTGGCGTAATGTTTTCTCCTGTATAAATTTGTTACGTGTACTGAACAAACTGATCAAGTGGAAACATTCTCGAGTTATGATGCTGGTCGTGTTTAAATCCGCCCCCATCTTAAAGAAAACGCTAAAAGTGCGTCACGCTATGATGCAACTATATGTCCTGAAGTTACTAAAGATGCAAACTAAATACTTGGGACGTCAATGGCGCAAATCTAACATGAAAACAATTAGCGCGATTTACGCAAAAGTACGTCATCGTTTGAATGACGATTGGGCATTTGGTAACGATTTAGAGTCACGCCCATGGGACTTCCAGGCTGAAGAATGTACACTTCGCACATGTGTCGATCGTTTTAATAATCGTCGTTACCCGGAAGCTATGCAGAAATGTCAGACCTCTATCGCAGGTGGTGGTACAAATAATGGAAGTGGAGGCGGATGTGGAGCGAATGGATCTAGCGGTGGAAATGCAGGAAACGGAGCTATCCAATCTGGGACGGGAACAGGAGCTGGAAGCGGAATCGGAGGCGTTGATGGACATGACAGTGACTTAATTGGCGGTCTAGGATATGGAAGTGGTGGAAATAGTATGGGATTAATTGGTGACATGTTCTTCAATGCCGCTGCGTTCGGTGTAGCTTCGGATTATAGTCCTGGGTATGGGGGCTGGGATCGGAAAATTGAGTTGACAGACGATTTCAAGGCTAATTATGAATTATGGCTACAAGAAGAGGTATTCAATATGCAAACAAATTGGGATGCTCTACTTTCGAATGTTGATTGTGTTTAGTAAGCGAACTTTTTTTTTTTGTTTATATATTTTATGTCATGAAGGACGTGAAGGATTATTTTAAATTATTTATAAGCGCAATTGACGATTGGTTATATAAAGCATTATAAGCTTCTCAAAATTTTACTTAGTTTAGTTTCATTGAAGTGGAGACATGAATTTTCAAAATGACGATTATTAGCTGTAAATATTTTCAGATTTGTAAGCATAAAGATGATATTCTGAAATAAAATAAACTCAAACAGAATATTTCCTGTTTAATAAATTTTTATATGATCCAGATGAGTCCAGAAATAGAACTTTTTCCGAATAAAAAAAAAGAAAATAAAAACAATTCATGGTTTTATTCTGAAATGTATTTGAATTCGATCACTTTTGTATTTTACACATCTTTTCTGAGGCTTTGTTTTTTTATTTGTTGCCATTAAACAATCTTCGCAAATTAAGAACAAATTGGATCTTGAGATGATGTTGGTACACATCCTCCTGTTACCACTCTCCAAGATTCTCCTTCCCGCGTATTATCTGATTTATTCTCAATAGCACAACCCTTGTGCTTTTCTCATAGGTCGCGCAGATCTTTTTTCATTGCTAGCAATTACAATGCTTATCTAAGATTTTCATTTATATTTGAATTTTCGTGAAGACGACAATTTCAAAAGTCGAGGCACTTTGTTATAAGATTTTCTTAGGTTTCCATATTTAGTTGTTTTGATGGCGGTAAATCATTGATTCATTGTCCTTTGCGCGAAATCACTAGTCACATTTACAGATGTTGGGCTGGAGGATATTGCTATAGATGCTAATGCTGTTGCAGGCGAGAAGACTGTTGATATTGTCGATGACGAGTTTTTGTATCCACGGGATTGTGTCGACTGGGCTGGATGACTATCATGGGCTGGAACACCTTCTTCGTCGTCAAGGGCGAGAGGATCTTTTAACATATTTTGGTTGCTTATGCCACTGGTTTGAATAGTACTGTCAACAGAACTGACTGTCGAGCCAACTGTTGTGGAACTATTATGCTTCCCCTGAGGTATATTACGTTTGTTATCCGCTTGAATTAAGGAGTTCATAGACGATATGCTGCTCGTGGGAATACTGTTTGAATTTACGTTGCTAGCTGACTGGACTCCTGGAGACAGGCTTCGATCTCGTAGCGTCATAGATATCCCGGAGTTTGTGTTTGGGTTAATAGTACTGCCGTTACTGCCGCCTTCTTGCTCTTCCAGAAATCGGTCCATATAGTCTGTCAGGCCGGGGTGTAAGTTGTACTTTTTCTTTTCGAGGCGGGCTTTATTTGCGAATATGTCGTGACGTTCTGTTTTCTTCCAAAGGTAATAGAACTGGACCAACTCGCCGACCGATCGCGTCCGAACCTAATAAATAGTTCAATAAAACAAGTTGATGAAATTAATGTACTTTTATTCACTAAGATTAAGATATTACTTTTGTGTGCTGGATTGTGTGAAAATCCTTCCCATAAATTCGAATACCGCTCTCAAAATTTCGACACTCATCCTCGGACCAACTGGTCATTTGTTCAGAAGAAGGAACTGCATTGATTCGTTTACGACGTAGTGCTTCATCGGTATTGTGACCGCATTGTAGTAACAGATATAGTGCCTGCTCGTCATCACGCAAGTGACTTCCAACAGGAATTGAGCCAACACCAGCGAACATGTAATTGCTATTACCATTTTGTTGTTGTTTTGCTTGTATTGCGTTTTGTAAATACTTTTCGGTATCATCTTCAGCGATTCGGGAAGGGTCCCAAAGTAATTTGTCTTCATTTTCATAAGGAAGTGCATCGTCATATTTGAAAAAACCTTCTGGTATCACAGCTTGAAATTCACTTCCGACCATAATCGTCTGAAAGGAAGTTTTCGTGTATTTTAACCCCAACCATAATAGTATTGGTTGTTGTATGGTAAAAGAACTAAGGCTAGATTAGTCATGAGACAAAGTATCGAGGACATAGATGAGTCAGTATTAAACATACCTTCTTGAATTCATCTTCGTCCGGGCTATAATCTCCGTCATCGTCGTCGTCGGTCTGCTGTCGTGAGATTGCTATAATATCAAGATACTGTTTACAGAGAGTTGCTTCTATTTTTTTTTTAAGGACTTACTACGTAGCAATCGTTTGTCATGGGATCCATAGGTTTCCGGATACAACTCTCGCAGTTGCGATGTTTCTTTGATTTCATCTTCCTCTTCGTCATCAAATTCTTCCAGGATCATTTCTTCAGCTACTGATCTATTCTCCTTTGAACTCTCATCCTTTTTTGAGCTTATATTTTTCCGCAGTTTTGATTCCGATATGCCTGTTTTGTTGTTAGTTGTTCGCTGATTGTTGTAAACGTTATTTGTACCATTATTGCCGCTTCCTTTCTTACTGTCTCTAGCAGGTGGAGATAATGCACTGGGTGGGACATGGGACCCCGAACAGTTGTACAAAGCGAGCAATTCTTCGATAGGCATATCGCTCTCCTTCTGTAGACTTGATAGTTCAGCACTGGGATCTTCGGCTTCCTGTGCAGCAAGTGCTTCTTCTTCCTCGAGTGTTTGTTCATCATCAAAATCGTTAACCATCATATCCACCGTTGGTTCGAAGGTGGTATCACCATTCGTTTTGGATGTTGATGAGGATGATGATGGAGAATTTGGCTGCTGGAGCATTATTGATTGAGTGGATGCAGGTATATCTGCTCCTGAACTGAGGGTTGCAGGCGTTTGAGCGCACGTTGCAGTGCTTGTTGTTGAAGTGACCATTGAAACTTCTCCGCTTGTTGATCCTGCTATTGTTGAATTTCCATTTCCTCCGCCACCTCCATCGCTTACTATATCATACTTGCTTGCAGTCATTGTAGGATTGGCTGAAATAGAGGAAGCATGCACTCGTCGTGCGCTGACACTTTTATTTCCCTTCTTCGCAATTTTGGTAGTGCTATTGGAAGCTAATGTTTTAAGCCAGACTGTGTTTTTGTTTTGTAGGAGGCTCGTTTGTTTGATTGCGAAGTCCAGACTCAACTATTTCTGCCTTAGTTGTTGCAGTAAGACAAGTGAAGTCAAATACGCCGGAATAAAGCTCTAATGTAGCTCACACGATTATTAGATTTTTACTAAATATTTTGATTGCCTCGACTGATTTCCGAGCGGTTTTGCTTCACTTTGTCATAGCCAAGCAAGGTTTGATGCGCAAATATATGTCTGCCTCTGATATTAGATAATAACCATGAAACTCACATCCATTTAGATCTCACTAATTCTATCTTATAACGTGAAATTTCAAAGAAAACACACAAATAGATTACACCATCAATAAAGTTTATTACTATTACTTTGATGTCTACCTTGACAGATACACGGAATATCGACGCTAGAGTTCGGGAATTATGTTATTCTCTTTTATTCACGCATATATATATATATAATATAGAAGCGCCATCTATTGAAAGTTCCGTTATCTTGTGTTTTGTAGAAATCTAACGATTAAATTTGATCCAACCAATTTCAGATGGTAATGAACGACAATTAGCATAAATATTCTTACTGATATCTGGAAGCCGGACCATAGAAACCTGCATTTATCATTTGAAATAATTAAGAATGGGTATCTGAGTCTAATCAGGATACTAATCCCGGGCGAGCGAAATGCTGACCAAATTGCCTCCTATAGGATACTGTTACGGTCTTGAATGAATTGCTCTAACACACTTCAAGGCCCTAATCTAAATGGATTGTTGCGCCAACAATTATTTTTAATTATTCTTGTTTTTCTTCAGCCTTTGTCTCGTTCACAAGCGGGGTTAGCTCGTCGTGATGGGTTTCCCCATTTGGTTGCATATATCGATATTTCGAGAAACACTTGTTCCCTTCATCAGTGCTACAAGCACAAACACCATGAGATTCCACTTAGCTGCATCGTTTGTTGTTTTATGGAGTCTTGCATTGTCTGTTGTTTCATGGAGTCAGATGTCATTATGCGTCTAAGTTCAACAATTGAACGTATTCACTTTATCTCTTAAGCGATACTAGCGCCATAAAAGAGGAATACACTGTTATTAATGGGAACATCATACTATTAGTTGTCAGATTGCAGCGGAGGTGCGCCTTTCCGACAAGGTATCCTATGTTTATCAATCCTTGTGACATTTGGTGGTCGTTTCCGTTTAGATTTTTTTGAAGAATTAATCTATATAACATTCGTGGACAGTTCTCTCCAAAGCGGTTTATTCACCCCCGGGCCAATATCTATAAATGGGATATTAATCTTTTTCCTAATAAAATTAAATCTAACCAAAAGTTGAAGATCTAAGCGATTTCTATCTGGGAAAAAGATAAGAGTTTCCGTACTAAAATTCGATTATATCCTCGTGGTCGTGTGCATCCTTCCTAATAAGTGAAGATTGCGAACTGGCCAAAGAGGTATCAACAAAATGTCTGCTGAGGACTGTAGGCATTTTGTCAAGTGTTTTCTGGCGTGGCTAAAGAAGCAAGTGAATGAACGCGATTTCGGTTCAGATGTCGTGGAAAGTATAGAGGTAGCCACACAATGCCTAGAGGCTGCTTACGATATTACAAGTGATGCTGAGGGTACAGATGAATCGGGGCAAGGTGCAACTGATGGTGCTGGAAAAATAAGAAAATATCCTGATGTTGATTTATTCGATATGTTTCAGTCAACATGTGTTGACGTTTTGCCAGATCGTAAGGAACGCGCTGAAGAAATTAAAAATGAAGGAAATCGTCTCATGAAGGAGAGTAAATTCAATGAAGCTTTACTGGCGTACAATAAGTATGTGTATCCAGAGTCGGTGCGGACGTTTTTACTGATAATACAATTTTCTACACTTTCTAGGGCAATTAACTTAGATGCCACGAATGCTACGTTCTATTGTAATCGTGCAGCGGCTTACATACGTCTCAGCGAATATGAAAAAGCAATTTCTGATTGTAAACTAGCTTTAGTGTACAATCCTCAATACGGAAAAGCTTACGGAAGGATGGGGTAATCACTATACTATTTCCTGGCCTGTTTCAGATAATCGACTGCAGCTTCTACAGTCGAACCTGACTAACTCGAAATCGAAGGGACCAACAAAAAACTGTGAATTATTCAAAATGGGAGTAGAAAATTCAAGGGACCAAGAGAAAGGCTCGAATTGTCCACGAGTTCGAATTATCCAGGTTCCACTGTATTACCTAAAAGATAGGGTCTTGGCCACAAATCAGACAAATCCTATTTTCACGCTTGTAAAACCGTGTCCTCTCCTAAAACACGAACATTTTCAAAATGGTCTGCGCATGTTTACTAACATGCCGATCTGCTTCATTCTTGCTTCTTCAAACCCCTTTTGAATTTTTTCCATGTCATTCTAGAATTGCTTATTCAAACCTTCGTAAATATGAGGAAGCATGCGATGCGTATCGTAAAGCCATTGAATTGGAACCAAATAATGACGACTACAAAAACAATCTGCACATAATTGAAGGACAGGTTGAGAATTTGGGTCAGCAATTGTTTAATCATATCGCAGGCGATAATATGAACTTTAGGAATTTAATTATGGAAATTTTATCAGATCCACAAATGTCAATGGCGTAAGTATCATCTTTCAATACTCAACTGAAGTGAAAAGTTGCTATCCATTGTTTGATATTCTTGATCGCTAGTCATGAACGCAAACACTTCTAGGCGTTTTAGCGATCACACAACTATTTCAAGTTCTATCGTCTCACCTGGGTTAAACTTTGGTATCCTTCCTTCTCCATTCCTTCCAGGAGCTGTGAGGCTGCGTCTCGAGTAGCCAGCCAATTTCCAGATGTAATAAATGAATTTCAAAGTCAACTGAGTGGATTCTTAAATAGAACAGGTGTCAATGTTCAGCAGCCAACATCCGGAGGGAGTGGTGGATCTGGGTCAACAGCAGCAACATCATCAGCGAATAATACTTCCGGAAACGATGAACAGCAAACTCCACCGCCAAGTGATAGGAATGGAGGCTCTGCAAATGGCTAATACCAAATATATAATACAACATACTTTGTTTTTTGGGAGATATAATTGAGGATGAGGACAAGACAAATGACATAGAGATCGATTTGATACTGTGAATGGGATGAGGACCGATGTTATTTGGACTTATTTGATTTTCGTTTAGGTTATCATGTTTTAAGAGGGTTTAAATGCAAATACCACACGATGCTCTTCCTTGATTAAAATACAGAAATGATTTCGTTAATTTATTGCGCTTTTTCTTGTTTGTTCTCGAAAGGTCTATTGATTTCTAAGGTGTTGTCAATGCTTATTCTTTGACCCTGAGGCCGAATTGTGGCTTTCCAATTCTTCCTCACAAAACAAACTTTCTAGACGCTGGTGCATGTGAAACTCGCGCCTCGTTACTGTTACAGTGTTTATGGAGTATAATAATTATTTTTATAGAATAGAGTTGAGTAACCCTACCACTGACCAGTTTGGTGGGTGCGCGTTGCATCCTCATTCCGAGATCTTACCTCGTTGGCATGTAGTTACTTTTCCTTTTATCTTGTTGCAGTCATAATACTGCATACTTGTTTTAAGTACATCCAGTTGATTTTTCTGTAATTTACTCACCAGGTGAAAGGAGGAAACTGAATGGCATCCAATTTCACCATCTTAAATTCTCATTTAAACAAAAATAGCAAGTCACGATGTCGAATAGTCTCCCCATAAAGTTCATTCTACTTTTATTTCAAAAGTATGGGAGGAAGTTAACATATTATGATCGAATTTACTGCTTTGACTCCGATCATTAATTCTGCTGAGAAAATAACATACAATTCATATAAAAAACATGTTTGCTTGGGAATTTCCCAAAATAATCCCGGCAATGACTCATGTCCGTCATTTATTTATATGTAAAGTGCAATGGCCACAACGCGGTTTCTCCGATATAATTAAGTGTTTCATGAAATATGATAGCTTTGACCGATTGTTTCTTCTTTGGTCAATATACACCGCAGTAAATTTGTTTTCAACGGTATCAACATAACATACTAAAGCTAAAAATTGGGTTCCAGGAAATGCACATTTAAACTGTTTCTCTTCCGCAAAATAATTGATGTTGGCTCCAGATTGAAGATATAATTAATGCGTACAATAGAAATAAATACCTCATTACCTCGATGCTTCAACTAGCTGAAAAAGTAACCTATAATTTGATTGCTATTAAGTGTCATGCCTGGACTTTCCAAATGAGAACGATACAACACGTGAATTGCTTAGTGAGTTATCTTTCTTTTTTATTCGGGTCACCTTTGCAAAATGTTAATTTGTTTACTCTGTTCCCCGTTGGAAGTTCGAAATCATCTTATAGTTCTTTTCTAAATAAGAGTAAGATAAGAATTCTTTAAGAAAGAAAGCCTTTGCTTAATCGTGAGTCTTCATCCGGAGGCCTGAACTTTCTCTACGAGCCTAGCATTGGTGAACCTAACATCATATCAAAACCCTGAGATGCTCGAAATTGTTGATTTCTTTTCTATTATCAAAAACTATTTCAATGAACTCACAAATCTACTTCTTAAAAAAGAAATCTAGAAAAAACTCAAGCGTACAGAAGAAATGACCTCTGAAAAGATTACAACTAGGTTATCACATTTTCGAGCGCTCGACGCAAAATTCGTTGGAATTATACTTAAAAGATATTTGATTAGATTCTTGTTAATATGCAATAAAATATGCAGTTATGTTATCTCAACCAATCCGAATAAAATCCATAAACGTGCTTGTAATTTACTTGATTCCGAATGGTTTTCACCATGCTTAATGGCCAAAATTTGAGATGTGCACCCGCAGGCATTTGTCTACCTCATGACTACCTGTTTTGGGAATAAACAAGGGAATTCCCGTAATCCCAAGTCATCTGACGTAATAGAAAATCAAGATAAACACATCAGTGCTCATCGCAATAGATGGATTTTTCATTTTGGCGTCTATCCTCGGAATATTTTATGGTCAAACCAGTTTTTCAATAGTTGAATTTAGACGAGTCGCTGTCGATGGTGAATACAGTTCAACTCCATGAACAGATAGTAAATATTGCAATTATGTTAACTTTATACAAAAGATCACAGTAAAGACAAGATTATCTGGTGAATTTAGATGTTCGATAGCAGCACTAAGAAGTTTTGGTGCTTAGCGGATTAAAAGACGACATTGCGATGGTTCGTTCATGTTTATTATATGCACCCAAGTTTGAATTGGTAATGAGGGATTGAAACGCAACACCGTCTCCGTTGCTAAAATGGTTTTTATTTGACAAATATCGATATTTCGGGATAAACTTGTTCTCTTTTTCAATGCCGGGGGGTAACACCCGGTATTTCTCAAATAAAAACCAGCGATGGAGACGGTGTTGCGTTTCAATTCCTTAATCTTTTCACTAGAAACACCGCGAACACACATTGGCTACTGGTAATGAGCTTATTGTTCCGGCGTGTTATTGGGAACGTCTTGCAGTCTCACAAGACCGCTCGAAAGTAAAGGCTTGGAATTCCCAACTGACTAGTTAGTAATTGTTTATTCACTGGTATTTATACAATAATCTTACTTACTACGCTAACTACACTTTTTTTAAAGTTGCGAATTCTTTAATTTGCTGAGATGATCCATATACTGTACAGATACTAATAAGTTTATTGTGAGAATTAGAATAATTGCAATTTAGAGTTCAATGCTTTTATATTCCACCCACCAAGGGCTGCCCGGGTCTTAAACTGTATGCTTTTCATACCAGGTTAACGATGGTGATGCAAAATATCCTAAAACTAGTAGCGTAGATAGTGGGAGGGTTGAGAGTGATGTTCCTCTGCTTTCAGACGTTGATCCATTTGGGCCCTACTAGGATTTTCATGTCCTACTTCCTAAGGGACAACAAAAATGTCACTCTAGCGGCCCCGAGTTCCTTCACAAACATTTTCGCCTGCGGACAGAAGTTTAAATTTCTCTATTCGGCTGCGTGAGTCCTTGCCATTTCTCCCTTCAGAGTAGGCTTGACAGTAGATGGCCGGATGCCAAAAGCTGGTTTTGGCTCCACCATTCAGAACCTTGGCGAGCCCATATCAGGAATGTTTCGTTAAGTCGAGCAAGTGTCAGTAGCACCTGATGGTAAATCCACACCAACTGGCTCAATATATCGTTGATGTTGAGTGCTGATAATGCTGCCCGACTGTCGAAACCGATTTGAATGGTGCAATACCTCCATTTTTGCCGCCTACATTCTTCAGCTGCCAATAAAATGGCATGTATCTCCGCCTGGAATATGGTTGTCATTCTTCCGAGAAATCGAGCCAGTTCCATAATCGGATTTCCCGAGAGCACCTCTACGTCCGATCCGCCTTCCATGATTGACCCGTCGGTGAAGATTATTAAGTTTGTAATCCCAAAATACTCGTGGCCATTTATCGACCATTCTTCTCTTTTGGTCATTACGACGGAGTGTATCTTTTCAAAGGCGAATCCCTTTCCACACGCCAATAGTATTAAGCCTATATGCGTCGTTAGCTGCTTTCTGTTTCACCTCTAAGTGGATTGGGCGTAAATTTAGAATAGTTTCGTGTGTCGGGGTTAGCGAACTTTTCACAACTTCACTAATTGCTTGGGAGGGCTCGAAAGTGGCTACGAAAAGTCCGTTCCGAGATTTGATTGGAAGGGTGGGGTTCTCCCTGTGAAGAGTCTTGTTCAACCTGATCACAAAGTTTGCAACCGAACGTATTTTTAATTGTGGTTGCTTCGCGGTTAGTTCAGGCATGGTATCTGTGTTTCCCTGTGAAGACCTCTGATAATCATTGCCAATGTCCTCAGGATTGGAGGGGTTCGAGTGGCATGATTATCAGCTGACCCCGCAAAGATTATAGTCTTATCTGCCCTTGTGTTTTTTAAGGACTCTTTAGGATCTTTTTTCCTGGAGGGTTTTCAAAAATTTGGGTACGTTGATATTATACCCTGTGATTGCAGGAACTTTCATCTTTTTATTCTTAACTGGACTTGGTTGAGATGGGGGGCTTGATACTATCTGTGGGGCACTCACAATTTTTGCATTTAATTATTTTATATTGTGAACAATATTTAATTCTAAATTTAGGAGTAATGAAGTAAAAAAAGGACTTTATACAGACAAATCTTATTTATTTACTTTTTTCTACCTAAATTAAGAACAACACAGAAATCGAGCAGAAAAAGAGACCTTGGGTTTTTCCTATACTACAAGGAAATCAACTATATTTAAATTATCTCAAGACAACAAATCAACATCTTTCGGTACCAAATAAGTTTCGAAGAGATACTCAGTCATTTTATACAGTCTTGATAGATATTGATGAGGTGTCTCCCTCACGTTGCTTTTTTGTATTTGCAGCACGGTGTTTTGGCCATCCGATTCTTTTTATAAGAGTAATATCCATGATAGCGTCGCTTTTTTGGTCCACACGTATTTTCTGATGGTGTTCGTGGTACAGTTTTCAATATTCATTACTAGTTATATTTTCACACAAAGTTTTCGAGAAAGTAGAGAGAAGTAGGTGGGGGGATATGGGTTTGTCTGGATTCGATGTTTAAGGATAACGTTTTTTAGCGTTTATCTGACGCCGAATGAGACGGTGCCGGACTCTTGGCGCCGGGTCGATATTTTGAAAGATTTCGTTTCGGGCACATAAGGGTAAATTTTAGTAGGCGGTGATTTTAATGCTAGGGTCCTTGAATGGGGCATGCGCCAGCAAGACTCTAGAGGGAAACGGATACTGGAAATGGCGGCGAGAACCGGGCTCGTAGTTTTAAGCACCGGATCCACGGCAAAGAGTCAGCCCCTAGGCTGTGAAGGAAGTATCCCTGACAACAATTTTGCATTCGAATCTCTGGCACCATCGATGAACGGGTGGCGTGAGAATACCCTATCTACCCCTAGAGTGAGAAGTTTCCAAAACATATCTTTTTTATAACTTTACTCTCTGAAGATATGCTACTGTTTTTTCAAAGAAATCATGATAAAAATAGCTTTTCCAGTTAATTATCCTCGGCCAGAAACCTTGAAGATAGTCGATCTCATTTGAATGAGATACACTATGGAAATTTTACAATAGTGCACGCTTAATACTATTTATACGTAGGAAATTTCAAGAGAAATTAGTTACATTTTCCGTAGTTACGTTCAAAGGAAAAAAAAATAGAATTTCGTTTATTGACTATTTCGGGATTCCCCCTTTCCCTTTTGGGTGTACTCATTTGTTTCGCTTGAAGGAAAAGCAAGAAAAAAAGGTAAACCCTCTTTATTCATCATCGTAAAAGACCACGGCAATCTAAATTGCAAACAAGATATGACTCATGGTGGTAATTAATTGCAAAGGTTGACTTTATGAGGAATTTAATGTGAGCGAAAAGAAAATCAACAGACAAAAATTGGGAGAATGAATTGTTTAACAATGATAATTGGCATATATTTTGTTTTTAAGCCCGTTAGCGGTATCTACTGAAACAAAAGTGAGAAGTAGTTTGTAAATGTATCTTTGATATTGTTCAGAAACTATTGTTTTCTACTGCTTAGTTGTTACTATTATTCAAGGTCAGTATTTTTAACTGTTTTGTTCCTCTGGTTAGCTTGAACTTAACGCAGATAAGAGAGTATCTTATGGATGCTCTTTCACACTCCAGTCGCCCCATTCCATATACAAAACAACAAAAACATCCAACGATTTCTTAAACAAAACCGGAAAGCGTAGAGGCTCGATAGTTCATTTTGCGAATCGTGCTCGAGTGGAATTAACGGAGTTAAATTTTCTTCAGAAAGCGCTGATATTTTCGCTTTCCTTTAAGACAGTGTCTGAAGCTATCTTTTTGGAATTATAGTTTAAAGATTCGTGAATTCAGGGTATGTTGAGTAGGATACGTCTATCCTTATTTAGGCTTTGAGTGCTAAGTGTTGGTGGATATTTGGATATATAAGGTGCTATTTACTTGATTATCCTTCACAGATGTCACGTATTATTTTCTTCACTATTGCTTTGCTCGTAGTAGCAGCTTCATTGGGCAAAGCTCAACGTCCGCCATACGCCGGGAGCAGGCCGGTGGGCTACAAGGATCGTTTTCGCCCAAGACCCACGGGTGCAGCCGCATCAGCTACGTCTTTGAATGATATCGACAATCGATTCGGTGAGATAGCTAACAATTTAGACAATAGTACTAATGTAACGCAACGGCCACCAGTTGGCGTCGAAGTTGTCTACGGTGAGCCTAGCGATCCTAGTAACACTAACGCTCAGGACCAATCCAATGCTGCATCTGGCAATGGGCAGCAACCTCAACAACAGGAACAAGGAGTAAATGTTGTGAATAGGCTAGGTACTGATCAACCTGGCAGCGGTGAACCAACGCAACAGCAATCATTGGGAGTAGCTCAAAGCAATTCAGAAAATTCATCCACTGATTTGTTTGCAGGTGGCTCGCGAAAGTCATCTATTGTACCAACCGCTACCACGATCAGCGCTACACCGACTATTGCCCCATTCCGTCAAACCACCCTTAATCATGTGCCATATGACGCTCACGGTGATGTATTTTTGGTTAATTTATTGAATCAGCGTCCGGTCGACCAACAACCTTTCTGGTTTGTCAACTATCAAGCCATCGAAGCCCACCGGAACGGTACGAATCCTTAAAAAAAGCAAATGCCCTACTTTATGCTATATTTTGCCCTTGTCAGTTTGTCGCGCAATAGTACGAAAGATAATTGTTCAAAAAGGTTTGACGAACCAACTAACTATTTAAATGTGTTTGATTATTTCGGGAATATTTTGTGCTAGAGGGATGGAAACAAGTCCTTTTTATAAGCGATGGTAGAATATCGGTTTTTAAAGGCAGTTGCCAAAAAGGTTCTGCAAATGGCTTTCGACTTTACAAATTTTAGGACGTTCAACAATTCACGTTAAAGATATAACGAACGTATCTTAATCGCAATCTGGAAACTATCTGTAGGTCCAAAATAATGTTGAACTCGGTTAGTTGGTGATACCAATTGGATGTGCGAAATTGTGCGATAAATTGTCAAGTTTTTGCAAAGTCCAAAAATAACACGCATTTCCACCGACTAAATTAGCTACCTGGAAAGGCATAATAATACTACTACATCGCCATCGCTGCTACTACTACTATTACTATTATTGTACTAATTCCTACTTTAGCTGTGTTTATCTGGGCATTCTAAAAATCATATTTTTCTCCTTCTTCATAGGGTAATGTGATTGCTTGTGATTCGTTATTGAAAAAAAAGAAAAGAAATGTACTTAATGAATATATATATATATAATATATATAGACATTATCGGTGATCGTGTTCGTTCGCTACCCCAAAATTGACCCCTACTTCGTAAACATTGTATTAAAACCATAGCAAAAGTACAGCGAAAATACCGTCACCAAAATATTTATTCCAGTTTTGTATAATATTGGAAAAACCCTAAATCTAACAGAGGAAATTAGCACTCACTGCATTCTAAATTAAGGCTAACACACTGCCAAATTGGGCAGGTGTTAGATTGTTTTAGTGATAAGCTGAAATTTTAACCCAGTTACAAAATACACAGTGCTCAAATAAATCTCTAAAATTCAAATTAAGGAAACTTAAACCTAAAAAAAAGCAACAAAAATAAGTTCAAGATCAAACGAGATTACGGAATTAATTAATTTTAACTAGCAGACTATTATGAATAATTTAATGATCATGAAAGAAAGAAAAAAACGAGTCGTTTTACAATTTAATATGGTTTTTCTCTTGTTCCCGTTTTTGTCGTTTTGTTTTGTCTCTGCATACACCACATTGTGTTGCATATTTTATCAACCTTAAATTCGAAAGCAATTTTTTTGTACTTTGATCGCTAAACATATGTTGAACTATGTCAACCAAAAAAAATGATTGTGCCATACAGAGATGAGTATGGTTTTGTGAAGGAAATGATACTTTTTTACAACGAAAACTGACCCGACAGATCAGATACTCTCAGTCGTAAGATGATGATGATGATTTCCCCGATTTATTTTCAAAATTAGATTAGAATCTTTATAGGGAATGTATATAGGAAAACGATGTTATTCATACGCAATTGCATATATTAATCAAAAGAAAGAAGGACAGACAACTATCAATATATATATAAATGCATGCTGAACTTGAAACTGGAAATACTAGATTTAAAAGTGGGGAGAATTTAAGTGTAAAGATATATCTATTATATATTATAGTTGTGTGATATGTATGACTGTTAAGTTAAATGGTTTTTACTATATGATTGTATGATATAATATATCATAATAAATACAAAATAATCTATGGATATTAAAATTTTACTTTTCTTTGTTTTACCCCCCTCTTTCAACTCAACATGAGGCAACATGAGGAGAGATGAACTTACCTGCAGATGCCCACTCTTCTCCAGTTTCTTAGAAATTCTACGTAATGCAATGAAAGATTCTTACGATAAGAGTCGGGATTGCATCACCTTGGCACCAACGTGGTCACCAAGGCTAAATGCAAGATGTGAGCCGAGGTTCTTGGTTCTAGAATATTACCGCAGAATTTTATCACGTGCCTTAACTCAATACTCGAAAAAAACTAAATCCACCCGGGGTAAAATACTCTAATTGAGACGTGATGTCTCGAAGCGGATTGATACCACCGAAAATTTTAATCCCAAAGCAGCTAAACAGCCTAATAAAGAAGGGGACTAAATCACATCTCCCTTTTTTTGTCTTAAGAATGCCTTGAGTATAACGTGTCACTCGGCTCCATGTGGCTTCGCTCTGCAGCGTGGCTTCAATTATAGTGTCCGGGGACCCAAGACACCCTTCCATCGAAAGAAGATGGTGATGGCGCTCCCACCTTCTGCAGAAATAAAAGTTGTGGCAGTCATCATCCATCACCCGATTGTATGGAGGTAAGATTGAAAATTCCCGTGTCCGCTGAGCAGCTGGGTTAGGCAATAGTCAATCTCACCGTACTTTCGATTGAACCACGGCCGTACGTCTTCTGTGAGATGCGCGGTCCAACAACCTCCCGATTCTCTTTCCCAAGATTGTTGCCAGACGCAGAAAGTACGGGCCCTCTCTTCACAAGGGACAGTTTTCCTATTTCCCTTGCCTTTTCTGGGGTATATAAGCATCTGCTCAGCAGCATGGAGAGCGATCGGAATAACCTCAGCGATTACCATTACAGCCGAATCCGAGATGGTACGATAGGCGGACACAATTCTGGGGAGTCAGTCCATATATCGGAAGCGTAAAGTAATTTTTCTTCCTGATGAGGTCCGTACTCTCCAGTTATTGGAGAATTCGACACCCTTTTTTCCGGACAAAGCAGTGCCACGCAGCTCGAAGTTTGCCATCTTTTCTCGTGGCTCCTTTTCCAAACTTGAATTCGCTTCCAGTCACCTTAACCGTTGGGAAACTGGGCCTTTCCACTTTTTCAGTGGGTGACCGGAGTAAGGGAGGAGAGGGGTGAAGAAGAAATATAATTGAACACGTAATGCTTTTTTCTATACTTTATTAAAATCATTCTAATTCGATTTCGTGAACTAAATATATATATATATGTTATTGAGACATTTCATAGCGAGAGCGAGCTGGGAAAAAAATCCTTTTACTGGTTTCCAAATAAAATATCATACAACAAACATAACCAGAGTAAACAGTTTAATAAATTTAACGTTCTATTATCTGCTCTAAATGTTTCCCATATTTTATTTGAGCCCTTCAACTTTTTTTCTATATTCTTACATATTCATTGGATTGTTCACTCTTAAATCTAGAATATGAATTTTGATATGTCCTTTGGTATCATCGTTTGTTTCTTTTTTCATATATATTTCTACTTTACTATCTTTTTTGTCTATGTTACATGTCTATCTTTTACAATGCGAATTGAATTTATATTCACTAGAACTCCTTTTGCTCTATGATAACAGCAAATATATTTCTACATACCTTTTTCTATTATTTCTATCCTCACACATGCGTAACATACATAGCGAAATGCATATATCTATTGTACTCGTATTAATAGACAAATAATTGAAAGAACAATGCGAAAGGTTCTTGCATGAAGAAAGCAAAAGGCAAGCAGTAGATGAGAAATTGACGAAGGTGTACTAATTTCGCAGCTTCTACTTTATTAGTTAATATTTACAAAAGTGCACACATTATGTTAGGGTAATCTTTAGTTAGAACCGATGTTTCAAATGTGGCTATTACAATTCTTTTACATAAATCGTCACTATTGCTTCTAAGCGGCATCTAAATCGATAATTCACTTAGTAAATTGTTATTATGGTAAACCCAATTGTATGTCAGTTGAAATTACCGCAGAATACGGTCGATCTATATTGTTAGCAAATGTGAAGAAGTTAATTACAATAGACACAAACAAGTAGGAATGCCGAAAGCTGGACGTTTTAGGTGTAAAAGTTTTGTGTTCATCTCATCTCCCGTATGTTTCACCCAGTTTCAAAAATAGGATTAGTTTCGAAAACTACTAATTGAGCCATTTCATTTGATATCCCACATGGCCACATTCTTCTTTAAATTTCACGCAAGTTTATGTCACTCACTGTATGCGTAGGACTTCATAGTTGCCATCTGTCCACCACATTTCGTTCGAATCGGTTTCGCGGTTTTGGAGAAAAGTGCGTGTGACAGACAGAAAGTGAACCAATTTTACACAAAACCTTGGTCCCAAGAGAATATCGGCAAAGGTGTGGGTGTTGTTCTAGAAGGGAAAATGGGGTATATGCTAGCAGCCAAATTATTTTCAGCTGCTCAGTTTCTACTGTAAAAAGGAAAGTCAAGACAGTTCGCCAGAACTTTGTCGATCTGTTTTTACGGAAGACGAAGAAAAGGTACTTCTGTGTGGCTATGGAGAGATGACTTTACAAATCTAGTAGATCGAAATTGTAGACTGCAATTTCTAGGTCATTCCATCCCCCCTGATGGTTTACAGCCCGCCTTAGAAAGGTGCACGCGATCGTGAGCTTTCCGCTGTCAAAGAGGATCAAAGACGTTAAAAGATACTTGGGCAAGCCAAACTACTACCGTCGTTTCTTGCCCAAAGCCACTCACCACCAGGCATTACTTAACACCTTCCCGTCTGATACGAAGACGCGGGAGGTTATGTGGCCTCTAGAAATCGTCCAAGCGTTTGAAGCCACCAAACAACTGTTGGTAGACGGTAAACTTTTGGCATTCCCTCAACCAGATGCACCCCTAGGTCGTCGATGCCTCAGTGCATTTTTACAGTACTAGGTTAATGGTAAGAGGGAAGATCGAAATTCATTTTCATTGTTATGGGCGAATAGACTGTAATACAAAGAGGAAATCCTGAAAAAATGGGTTGAACCAAGTTCAATGAGTTTCTGATACCTTGATCTCCCCAGCTAGAAGTCCAGTTGAGAATGCCAATTTAAGTTCCGATATTGTTTGTGATGAAAAACATTTTTAAGATACAGAAAAAAAAAACTGGAAAGCCATTCAAGAAGCATCAACAACATTAATGTTCGAAAAGCGTGAAATTCGACATTACAATAAGCGAATAGAAAATAATCAAATTGGATTTAAAACTTTTTGCAGAAAAAAAAGTACCAAGTTTCCATTTCTTACCCCATTGATCCCTTTTTCTTCTTTTTGTTTAAAACTACTATTTTAGGGCCATTACATTAAGATCCAAATCTATCTGGTCAAAAAAGATGAATAATTTGAGGCCAAACAATGGGGTGTTGAGCATTTTGCATTGCAATATATATACAAGCATAAATAGATAATTGATATATGGATATGGGGTAGTCCGCCTGTTAAATATTCTGCAGGGACAAAATTTAATTTTGAGGGTTTTTTTTTATGAAAGATTAAATTATTACAAACGACATCTTGGCACTTAATAATGATTTTTTTTGCTGGAATACTGATTTTTGGGTTTTTAATATGTAATTAGTTATCTCGGTTATTAACTGAACTTAGCCGTGAATTATTGATTTTATTCTTTTCCGTAGCATTTTTATTTACATAAAATAGAATACTTGAAGTTTGACTAGATTTTGACTAAAATGTTCTTTCCTTTCTGTTATTAATAACGAAATCTTATGCGTTATCTATGACCCTTGGTCTTTATTGCCAAAAATGAAACGCCTTTTAATTTTAATTTAATTAATTTAAATTCCCAATCAAGTCAATAGAAATTTACCTTACATAACTTAGGAAGGCATTACATTCTGGGTAGGTTTTACTCACCCTCTTGTTAATAAAAAATGCTCGATCTGGATATACACTCTGTTAAATAATTATATGTGCAACTTAAAAATTCTCACGTCAGTTTCAGTGCGACCTTTATTTCCGCACAACTCTTTTTCTTATTCACTGAGCTCCTCGTCTCGGTCATCAATCGACGACCTCTTGCTGCAGACAATTCTCTCTTAATCCTGTGATCAATCCACGTTCCTTTTTTCAGAAGTGCATAGCACGTGGCATTTTTGTTTAATGTAAATTATATGAAACGCAGCTTTAGAACCAGTCGAAAAACTACTTACCGTTGTTGTCCCAAAATAATAGTAAACAAGTCGCTTGAAAAATTAACGGAACTTGTTACACGATAGTCACGATGCAACTGAAGTCATTTTGCACACATAATTGGATATTGCTCGAAAGAACTTTTTCCTTAAAAATTAGGATCATGTCCAAAAAACAACAAACAAAATAAAGAAGAAAAAAGAAAAGAATATCCAAACAACTAAAGGACAAAAAAGACGGAAATAGGTTTTGTACATATATTTATTTAACAGGGTGTACATATGATACCCCTGATGCCCTAGATTATATCAGACATTTAAAGAGGGAAAAGCAAGATCATATTTCACTCTGCAGGAAAATTAACAAAATGGGAAATCAGCCACTCTTTGATTGTTTGGGTTGAAAAAGTTATTCTGCAATATGGTCGCCATCATTCGAAACTGATGATGCCGAGGCAACTTGACGAAGCGTTGGGAAATTAAATATATATCGGTCTAAGTTCATTTTTATAAAAATTATAAATCACAAATATATAGAGCCCCTTGACTTGTTTTAATTAGGTCCATTTTATTTTATCTTAATTTAATCATTAAATATCATTTTAAAGTTAATACTGATGAGCTTCCTTTTGTTATTGACTTCATTTCTTCTATTCTTCATGCTATAACATATTTTTTTTTATTCTAGCAATTATGGCGGTTCTTTGAAATTCTTAACGCGTGTATGAAGTAAACTTGAAAAGATTATTATAATTGTGAATTGAACTACAGTAAGGCGGTTGCTGTTTCAGGTTGTCTTTCGCTAATACTATCTATTGTGTTAGGATTAGTTGGCACTTGTATACAACGCGTTTTTATTACGTCTTTCACACCAGTCATTTCGATCAGCTGTGCTATTTTAAGGGTGAAAAAAAAAAAACAATGCAGAGAAAATCATTAGATGAATTATTTCTTTACAATTATTGTTCAGTAAAAAAGCGTTTACACTATTTCGTTCTGTAAAAATAATTAGAAACGCTACTTTATTTTGTGACCAAAAAGGGTTGCCCTTATTCTGAATAATGGCGAAACAACGCTTTGACAAACAAGCCAAGTCCTGACATCTCTTTGCGAAAAGTTCAGTCGAGTTTTTGGACGTTTTTGATTGCTAGCCTGACTTCACATAGAGACAGAGAGCTGGCTACTTGAAAATTTGCATAGCTCGTAGCACAAAAAATTTTTCCAGGAAATGGTTGGATTGTTGTCGGTGAAGCAGCAATAGCAGGACAGTCAGAACGCCTACTGGAAGATTAAGGGCGGGCTGTCAAAACCTGGTTTTGTCCAGGGCAGAGGCAACTCATCAGAAGCTGCCTCACTTCGTGTTTTTGATATAAGGAAACAAATGCTGCTCCCAGGGCAGAGGTGAGGCAACGTCTTGGCGGGCCGGAAAATTTCGCATATTTTTTCGTTTGATTATCTTTTTAATCATCATTGGTTTTTGATGTTAATCTTTAAAAATGTACTTACCACATTGTTGTATTGTGATTATGTCATTCTCTGAATTTTCATTGGGAGGTGTGCACCCAACAATAGCAGCAGTTGTAGTAGCAACAGTTACCGCTGGCGTAAAAGAAGGATTTAGCTGATGAGGTTGGTCGCTTGCACTTGGTCCTTCATTATTTGAGCTAATACTAGGTTGTTTGTTCACTCCTACTTGAGAATTGTCGTTACTTATTGTTGGCCCAGGGTTTACCTGCGTGGCGCCACTACTACTTGTTGCAGCAGCAGCTCCAACAGCTGCTGCAGCGATACTTGTGGCACCGCCTCCCCCTCCGATGCCACCACCACCACCGCCGCTTCGCCTATAAGCTGCACTGTTCATTGTTAATTTGCGGACATTTTTATCTGGATGCCATACTAGAATGTAAACTTTTGGGGAATAGAGGCAAACCAGGGCCACTGATGCACTTAAGCTTATTGAGATGCAGAGTGTGCTTATTTGGGTCTGTGAATTGGTGATAAGGAATTTTAAATATATTAACAAATCAGCGGCCAATTCCTATATTATTTAGTTCATGCTATTGCATTTCGAATGTCATTAGGCTCGGATAACAACTTTGCTTTCAATCAATTTGAAAAAAAAAATGTTTGTTAGTATAAAGTCATACGAAGCAGTCATGATAATTTTGCAGATATGTATGTATTGTATGTACCAATGATAATATTCGGTGGGAAAAAAAATTGCACCCCTCATTTGCATATATGGAGACCTCCCTTGCCCTTAAATTCCAGATGGAATGATGTGATCTATTGTTTGCGTGGACGCCAGCCAAGGTAGTTATCCTCGGGAAATCACATTGACCAAACGTGAAATTCGATTTCTCTATCATGGAAAAGATTTCACATTCCTTGCAGTATGCAACCGCCGTAGCCTGTCCGAAGCCATGGTTGAGAAAGCAGTAGAGCAGGAGGTACCGATTTCGCCAAAGCCTTTGATACAGTTAACTACAATGTTCTCCTCTCCAAACTCGGTACTGAATTCCCCAGCCCCCTCCTCGCTTCCATCATCGTTTGCTTCTCCTCCTGTCTGTCATACAGTTCCTGCAAAGTTGGTGTTCTCCAAAGTTTCCATTTTTGGCTCCCTCCTTTTCCTGTTTTGTATCAATGATCTCCCCTCCATGCATACCTGTCTAATTTTAGTGAACGCTGACGACCTTAAATTATTTGCCTCTGTTTCGTCCCCGCTAGATTGTGCTCTCTTGCAATTCAACCTTGACTCTTTGGTTCGTTGGTGCTCGGTTAATAAGCTGGCTCTGAATGTGCTATTCACTTAAATCTTCCCCAATATCCTTGGAATCTTGGAAAACTCGCATTTGTATCTTTATCCAGTTCTTCACGAAAAATTCCCAAAAAACCGAGAAAAAAACGACCGCCTTAAGTCTTTTAACAGTGATCTGCTGGAGAAATCCGAGCTATTTTAGTTTCATTTTGGTTTGTAAAACATCTAACTGATCTGCATCCAGTAGTTTAGGGAATAATGAGAAATTTTCAAAAGGGCTATCTTTTTCGCGCACTATAGATACGCATACTTTGACTGCTGGTGACTTTATAATAACAGATAATGTGTAAAATGCTATATTTTTTTTTATTTTTTACACTAGGTTTGCTCTGATCAGCTCCATGCTCCCAAGATAATGACATTCTCCTATCGAAAACTTTAACCCTTTTAACATAAATGAATAAAAGATACTAAAACTTTCGCACAGGTAAAACTTACCTCATATGAATTTCCTGTTCCAAAGTAAATTGGTATGAATGCAAGCCAAATTATACATGTTGTGTACATTGTGAATCCGATAAACTTGGATTCGTTAAAATTTTCCGGAATTTTACGTGTTTTTACAGCATACACGGTACAAATTGTTATCAACAGCATATTATAGAGTTGGGAAAACAAAAATGACATATCCTGAATTTTGCATTTAAGCTGAACTTGCCTTCGATCTGGATAATGTTTTCTTGTTCCTGGTGGTTCGACAATCATCCAGATCATTGTGATTATCACTTGCACAGCTGATTGTGAGGAGAGCAGAAAAGTAATTGAATGAGAAAAAAAAAATTATACCAAAAAAAATTAATAAGTTCTCCTTGCGATTGGTTAATTTTAGTTTAGATAGTGAAAGCTCCAGAATTAAGGATTTACATGCTAGGAATCAGTGCCTCTCTACAGTTTACAGTGTAGGTAAAAATGATAATATATTCCCCCGTTTCTCTAGAAATCATAAAGTAGTAAAACGATTCACAAAAAATGTTCCCTTATCGTACTTGCTTTACGTGGATATCCACTTGGATACTGGGGCTCCCGTCCTCCGACTGGTTTACGTAAAAACCTGGGACTTCCTAAGCCCCCTTTACATGAAACCCCTAGGCTTCCGTAATCGGGTTGCGCACATGCAATTCAGAACACTCCACTGCATGGCATAGCCCGCAATGCAATTGTCGTCCCACCTCAATGTGTGACTAAAAATTTCCACAATCCATTACCAACATTGAATACAGTTTTATCTCTATCCTTTTTCTTTGCAGGTCTCGGGTAGGACACCAAGCGCTCCAGTGGTAAGTTTTTTTTATTGTTATTTCTTACTATTCATATAATCTACACAGAACTGATTACTGTTATCCTTCTTCTTCACGAGTACAACTGGGTAACTCCACGGACTAGCCGATGGCCCAATGACTTTATTTTGCTGTATTTCTTCTATCGATTTTTCGACTCAACTCCACTTAATTTTACACATAATATGGCTTCAGTGTTGGCTGGAACGATTTCTATTTGCATAAGGCCTCCTGGATAAAGGGTGACATTTCGCAGTTTAAGTTCAAAGTTATTTCTATATCTCGAAATTCTCTTCTTTAGATCTAAGGTTTAGATCTAAGGTTCTAAGTTTCAAACTGCAGTTTGAAAATAGAAAACGGCGTGATACCGGAACTTTCGTTCTCGGACTGGTTTACGTAAAAACCTGGAACTTCTTAAGTTTACATGAAACCCCGAGTCTTCCATAACCGGGATCCGCAGACGTAATTCACAAGACCCGTTTGAATTACGCACACTATTCCCGTGGATCTGCATCGCTGGATTTCTACTATCTTGCGCCAAGTGCCCTTACGCCCAACTTGCGAGAGTGGATTACACTGCATGGCGTAGCCCGCAATGCGATTGTCGTCCCTCCTTAATGTATGACTTACCCACTGCTGCGAGGGCTCCCCCTCGGACACCATCTTGGTGTGGTGGGGGAGCTTGCAAACATTTACTACACCACTAAGGGTGTCCAAACATGAATAGCTAAGGTAAGGATTTTAAATCACAGACTTCAAATCTACCCGCGACCATGAGCAATTAGGTCGCAGCGACACTGGATGCATCAGACTACTCTGTTACCGGCAATTCGCGCAAGAAGCGTAAGATCAACACATCTGTGGTGAGCAATGCTTTATTGTGCTCCACACAAGGGCGTACATACGCACGCCCCGCGTGGTTTCGGACAGGTGTGCCTGGAGAGATATCAACGAAGCTGGTCCCTCCTATAGGAATAAGGACACGAAGGCGGGAAGGAAGAGGACTTATGAGCAAGTTGCAGCGTCACTTCCTGACTGCTGCGGTGAGAGTCCCTTCCAAGGATGGCAAAATATGAGAGGGACAATTTACCATTTTCCGGGCACGCCTGTAGAAAAAATTCTGTAGCTTGGAAGGAAGCCAAGATTTAACCATCGCGCCGACGAATATTCTGCGTGATGAGATGAGACTTTTCATGGATGAGGGTATGGCAACTGCTGTATCTCCAAAAGCTGCTATTCTCAGAGAAATCAAACACGAGGGGATCGGGTCACCCGTCGACCGTGGCTTTCTTGAAAAGGGGGGGATTTTATCATTTTTACCGGCACTGTATATATCCATCCTTCTGAGAAACATTATTGCTTTATTTAAAACAGGCAACTGTGAAACATTTAGAAGGAGCATAAAAAAACAATGATTTTCAATATCTTGCAAAAGTAAGTAGAAATCTTTTTCCTTTTGAAATAAGTATTCTGAGAAAGCGTTTGCTATTGTACTTGCCAATGAATGTAATTGAAATAACTAGTTGTGATTGTGGGCTGATGTATTTCGGTCGTTGAGCTGATTTTGATGCTGAATCGAATATCCTTGAAATTCGATTGGTCTTTGTTAGTAGTGCACCATAGATGATAGAGAATCCAACCCCTACACCAAAACGTTGCGCCACACACGATAATAAGGTTGGCTCGGCGAGTAAAACAAATGTATTCGAATAACACACTAAAATTCCAAAAAGTAGCAAATAACTCAATTCACGTCCTGACGCTCGAACTAGAGGTGTGTCATGATGTTTAACAAACAGTCCAATTACAACGATTGTCATCATAATGCCTACACAGGCAATTGTTAGTGGTATTATTGCAAAAACGCTGTCCCATTGCATATATTGTATATTTAATGCGTAACAACTTAACTTATCCGGATGTGGCCAATAGCCTGGTCCACAATCACGACATGTGAATTCATCCTGAACGTATTCATATTCTTCACAATTATCACATATCCAGCAGCATGTATCGCCCTTATTGGAAGAACAATAGCCTCACAATAAATATGTCATGCTGTGATATTTGATTTACAGAGAATCCATGAAAAATACTCACCTGCTGTTTTTTGATCATACCAGCTTGGCATGGTAATGAACATGCAGACGTTGGTATTTCACTTTCTCGATTCCACACCATATTTTCCTCGGAAAATTCAAGTTTATCAAACCATTTACCAACGACCTAAGAGAAGAAAGTAGTTTTCAATATTATAAAAAACGTACTACATGGGGGTGAAAAGTCATTGGACTCGAAGTGGAAAAATCATTTTTTTTCACTTCACGGACGCGGAGTCCGATGTAAATCGCGAGTCCGACTACACCATGAAAAATAAACCTGCGGAAAAAAAATGTTGGGGAAATTCAGCAGATCCCTGAATTAACAAAGCAGAACGCGGGCATCCTCCGCAAGCTAAATGAGACCCTGGATATGAATGAGTCCCTGGAGCAGCAGCAGTTCACCCAGCGATCCCGGCAATTTATGATGATCAAGTCAAACCAGAGGCAAACTGTCGCTGTCGGTCTAAAATTAAGTTCTATTATAATTAGGTCAGCTGCTTAGGGAAATGGAGCAACTGCCTGGGGGCATAGTGAGACCTGCTCTGCACCAATTCTTGTGGTTGCAGCGGCTTCTAGAGGGCACCCATGCTGTTTTGGCGTCCGCGGACTCTGGTTCGCTCGACATGCTGGCAGCAATCGCCGACAAAATCCATGAAGAGTATTTGCGGTCCATGGTTGATGAGGTGTTGAGCTACGCGCCGGATAAACTCGCGCAACCATAACAGTCAATTGCTGCATTGGCAACCACCGTAGCAAAACTAACCGACACCGTTGATACTCTCGATAGGAAAGCGCCAGCGGTGCGTCCGATTTGACTTTCCGAGCTGAGGGAGTTACGCCTCGGACTTCCGTTGAAACCCCCTGGTTTCAACTAGGGGTAGAGTGCTCTAGAGATCTCGCTGTAGGAATATATGCTGCTGCATAAATTTGCCTGCAGCGGAGTACCGGAGCGGCGCACACTCTAAGGTTTAGCTCGCCTGAATTCATATTTAGATGAGCTTTCCCTATATTTCACCAAGTGGAAATTTGCCCTTAATCTCCAAAAACTCCACCGTGCCAGCCGAGACGGGTGTCGAAAGATAGGTCTAGAAATTTCAATGAAAAAAAGGGATAATAGGCGCATAATTCTCCCCCAGGCCCGAATAATTTTCACCCCGGGCCACATTTTCCGTATAATTTTCACCTGGGCCGGGATTTTCTCTTTACGACCCTGCCCTCCACCTAAACAAAATAGTTCACACCGTTCCTAATCCACTTCCAACTGTAATAATACAAATACCTTATAATGATATCCAGATGAATTCTCCAATTTTTGGTAGTTTAAGATATCGTATCTCGCTAACCCATCACCTTGGGAATCAAACTTCACTTGGCTCCCAGCCATATCTGTAATAAACCACCACAAAAATTTTAGTGGCAACCATAGTATCGCTTAGATATTAATCGTATCTATTTGACAAAAAATAGGACTCACCAACAAATGAAACATTTAATAGGTAGTTACTATAAAAATCTTTTCCGTCGTAATTGGCCATTTCCGGACATATAGGATATGGCAGGGTTGGTGCCGGTTCTCGTTCCAAATGTTTCTTGAAGCATATATCATGATGTAGATTGTGTAAGGCGTAGGCAAAGGCGTAGACTGCATCAATAACGAACTGTATTTTCGATTCTTGTTCATATCTGTAGCCAGAGAAAGAAAAGATCAAAGGCTACACATTAGCTATATGAATATATCGCTAAATATGTTAGTGGAGTTTTTGCTACTTTACATTTTCCATATCTAGACAAAATATAAGAGTAAAAACTGAAATCTATTAAAAACAACCATATTGTTGTTTGTCTACAGATTTGGAGGGTTTTGATTCCATAGACTACTTGGAAAAAATATACACCCCCTATTTGCATGTATGGGGACTTAATATAAAATAATGTCGTCCGTTGCATGCGCGGGGGTTCATAGTTTCAATATCCTTTTCGAATTTCATATCAATAGGTGGAAGGGTTTCCGAAAAAAGAAGTATGGTAGAGTCACAACCTACTTTGATAAGGTTTTAATTCACTTAAAATCTTAAAAAACGTTCCAAAAGCGCAAACAGAGCTCGTCCATTCTCCAAAACGCAACAGACAGCGTTTCCTTTCCGCATTCTCTACCGGATTTGTTAATGTATCGCAGTATTTCTGTTAGTGGATGCTACCGGTTGCAATTGGAGCATATCAGCACCAAAAATCTGATATCTGATGCGTCCATAGAATTCCTCATTACAGGATGGATACGTTTCATCTTGAATAATTCCTATACTGAACATAGCTAGTGATTTATGACCTGTCAGAATGCCCACAATACTCCTGTATGTCTTTCTGCTTTTCATCAAGACAAACTTTACGGTATGCATGTTAGGCTCTGACAGGAAAGCAGTAGCATTTAGGCTCTTCCACCTGTCATTATGGGAAGCTTGTTCGCAGTTTATGACGACAGCCTTAGTCAATGCTACTGATACTCCAATTGCTGGTCCCGGTTCCGGAATGGGGGAGTTTGCTTGCAAAAGCCCACTTCTTGTTTTCATTCGAGAGGTAAACTCCTGCTCCAGAATCCTGTTCTGTTTTTGAGCCATCGATTTAGAAGAATTCCTTATATCCTGTCAGGCACTGGGACTTCCACGTTGTATGGGAACCCGAGAATCGGAGGACATTCTAAGAACTGGATTCTGTTCTGCCAGTAATGTAGTAGTTGTCGCTTTCTAGATGAGTTGTCTCCATATATTTTTCCTGCATACTCGATAAAGCTTGCAATTAAACTTCCATATCGTTGTAATTTATCACGAAAGCTCCAGCAACTTCCTCAAGACTCTCGATAGTCAATGCAGGACTATACTGCAATTCACGTTCCTCAACGTTATCACCTCGCGACTCTAAAACTTCGCAAAGCCTCTTTTGTAATTCCGACCATATGGAAGCAAGCTCTTTCACGGTATACAGTTCTGAAATTATTGCGATCTGCGGCACCTTCCGCTTCCCTGATCAGCACAATATCAAATTCTTTCTTGTCACGGCACCATAGTCATAGTAGAGAGAAAATTCGGGCCTGGAGTGAAAATTATGCGAAAATCCGGGGCCGGCGTGTTATCAATTTTTTTAATTGAAATATCTATTCCGGGCCACCAAGAAAACTCTGAGTCTGGGGGGTTCCTCTTTCAACTTCTCTCTCGTCAAGCGTGATCCCAACTCATATTCGATACCATTCGTATCCTTCGTAGAATATGTAGAATAGATATTTTTCAGCAAGATAATGCTGGAGGTCACACAGCAATAGTTGATAAGCAATACTCTCAGTAGAAGCTAATTGAAGTTATCCATTCCCCGGTAAGGTCCCCAGAGTTAAATATTATTGAAGATTGTTGGGGTCATTTAGTCCGAATCGTTCATACTAAGTCCAAACAATTTAAAAGCACAAAGGAATGAGAAATTTCAAGACAAAAAGAAATGCTATCTCTGAACTGGACCAAATTCCCAGAAAATATATTAGAAAATTAAACAAATGTTCGCCAAAAGGAAGGATAAAGATTAGAAAAAAGAAAGGACGCTCAATAAAATATTAAAATATCACAAGCAATTGGGTTTAATTGCTTAGATTCCATTCTACAATGGCAAGAATATAAAGTGTCTAACCTTTAACCTTTTTGCCCACCTGAAATCCAACTTTCTTTTTAATTACTTGATGTATTACATCGGGAAACCTCAGTTAATTACTCAGGAAAGTATGATGGGAAGCCATCACCTCAGATACATACACAGCTTCTGTGGATCGCTTTATTTTTGCAACAATTTCTTTCACTGGTCACTGGTTGATAAGAAGTTGATGGACTGTGTTTAGTATAAACAAGACGACGAAAAGGAAAAGTAAAAGTCACAATACTGGAAGCTGGGCGCTTCGGATAAACGGTTTTGTGCTAATAATTCAGAATATCTATTTGTATGCCTAATGACTAATGGTTTGTTGCGTCTGTTCAGGGATGCAATGCTGAAGTTGAAGCTGCAACCATCAGCCAACCCCACTAAAACCCTGGCTGACGTGCCCGGGGATCTCAAGTCCTGCACGCATGTCCTACTTAGGACGGATGGCTCTTGGCGGCCACTTTACAAGGCCCACACCATTATAGCGTCAGTGTCAGGGTGCACGGTCAAGAGGGTCTCCTTGGCTTGCCTAAAGCGCTTCTTCCGGGAAGAAAGCGTAGCCAGGACAGAAACAGAGTCGGAGACAGTCATTGGAGCGATAATTTTTGTAATAGTCAATAAATGATTTTCTTAACATATAATCCTCATCTTTTTGTAAATGATATCCGTTGCGTGTGAGTTTGTAGTTAAGTGAACCCAACATACCCTCCATACCGATATCCGATATAATTACGGCATGTGTTACAACCTTTTCAACTACCACAGCTTTCGGAGAACAAAGGTGTTATTAGAAGCTTACCTTTTGTATGATATCTATGAAGCTATACAGCTCTATGGCATTTCACCATAGAAAAGTTGTAATCCGTTTGCTGCCTTTGGAGCTTATACTTCTTTGCTTTTAGTTTCAGATGAAAAGTTGAATAATATGAAGTTGGGGCAAAGGACTCTTTGATATTATACCTTCTGTAGGTTGCTGCCTGCTTGGTATAGTTTATTTTCGCTTACTTAATCTGTTCATTATGTCAACTATTAGCGTTCAATAAAAGTGATGAAATGGGAAAAATTTAATTTTTAACTGCACCGTGTCCCATAAAACCCTCCACAATCTCTGGTATTCCTATAAAATTCTAGTCTAGACATTTTTCTAAGATGCCATTAAACTGTTACCTTTGAGTAGTGTTGGTATGTATCTGCTACACGTCAGCAATACAGAATTTTCTTGCTTCAGATACTTATGGTAGTAGGATGGGAATTGACGTGGGGATTTTAAATATTTCATATGTAGATTTGCATGTACATATATAGCAACATCATTCTTTGCATCATAAAACGTTTCCATTCAAGAAAAAAATAATTTTGCTTCACACAAATTTGTTATTTCAATGCTAGAACATTGAGTTGAATGGTTTGATTGTGCCTCCAGATATGTATATTCTTTTTTTCAAACGATTAAAAAGAAAAACCGGATGCTTAGGCAAATTCCCATGGAAAATTTGCTTTGCGATACAGATATATTTATAGATACACACGCGAAACGATAGGCATTATATTCTAATTCGTTGAATGAAAAGGCAAGTAAAAGCTTTTCCCATGTATTTTCGGTTTAGCATACAAAAGATAACTATGTCTATTAATAAATCAAATTTATATCACTCAATGTCTTAATAAATTGTTCTAGGTATAGCAAAATGAAAAATTGCACCTTGGTAAAATCGTTTCCACTTCTGTGAATTAACTTTATCCTTTTATTATGCTTTTCGATAATCTGTAGTTCTTAGATATTAAGTGGCATTTATTATATGATAAATATGAATAAGTGTGGTGCCACTAATTAGTGTTCATATAAATGCTGTGTTATCTGTTTGAAAAAAGAGGTTGCCAATAGCTTCTGATTTAAAGAAGCATCTGTAGGATGTCATTAACGAAATTTGGATGGGAAGGGTTCATCCTAATGCGCTTATTGAGAGTAAATCTTTGAATAAACACTCTGATAGAAGTTTAATCCTATATCTAAACCTTTGAGTGTCTATTAAGAACCACATTTTCAAGGTCTTTTAGTTGCCTGTATTGTAAATGATGAAATGATAATAGATACTTACCCAACCTTTTCTGACAATCGATAGTTTGGATCACATACTCGAAAATTTTCACCACTCTCAAATTCCACCGGGAAATTATTTTCTAATAAACAATCAAAAGCATCCTCCCAGAATTCTTCGAACCATGGATTTCTGTAAATATGCAGAATGTTTGAAATTGTTGCATTATTTAAACAGTTTACATATCACAGGTATGAAACATATTGTGCGAATATTATGTTATATATTAGACGTTACAAGGATGACTCCATCATTTTTACTGTTTTATGTAAAACAAAACATTATTAAAATCAATTCACAGGCTGTCTGTCTGTCACATGCACTTTTCTCGGCTGCACGATTCAAATAAAATTTGGGGGACATACGGGAGTGATATAAATTTAGGTGGAATTCAAAGGGGGGCTCCCGATACATGCAAAGGGATAATAAAAGGTCTCAATCAGTACTTCTCTTCCTTCGATGTTCTACGTACGGGTCGCCACTGTTGTATGAGTTTGCAATGACAATGCAGGGCGGGAAACTGCTCTACTCTTGTCAGCGAGTAATGTTGTTAACGTATCTCCCAGCGTGTCGCATGGTTTCGACGGATGCTATGCGGGTGTTTTTGCTGTCAGGAGGGGCATACCTTTACTGGAAACTGATTTATGTAGTTAGGGCAAATCAGGTGGAGGGGGTTAGGACTGCTTGCGGTCAAAAGGTTGTTAGATGTAGAGTATAACATCTGAGTGGCAGCTTAGATGGAAGAAATGTGGAAAAGATGAAGTCTCATATGTGCACGTCAAAAGCGTGTCTATCAGAGGAGGCTCCGTTGTGGACTTTGGGATTGAGATGGGCTTCCTCCTGACAGGCCATGATAGCCTAAATGGGTTTGTCTTCTCGCGAAACCTTGCCTCTACACTATCTAAGATTTCTACCTCAATCGATGAAAAAAAGATAGACAGACAGTAGACGGATTTTAATAAGGTTTTCTTTTACAGAAAGCCTTAAAAATATTAGAATAGATAGCGTTCTTTCAAATAAACAAAACAAAATTTCCAACGATATTTACTTGTATTATAATAAAAAACAACTAAATGACGGGGTCATACCTTTCATCATATGCATCAATTATAAGCTTACCTACGATTATTTTCCGGCGTTAATCCCATCATATACGCATCAAAGTCCGCTATATACTCTGACTGTAATTCTACCGTAATAGCACCTTCTGCAATATCCTCAATACCTTCTACTAGCTTCTGCTGTCGTCCCCAGCCATCGCTAGCAATCCAATGAAACGGCTGCGATAAGTTGGCACGTTTCGCAGCTATAAGGATTCGTCGTGCATCTTCAGCACGTGTGAACAACACTACAACTCTAGCATTTGGTTTCTTTTGCAATTTGGCTATAATATTATCAAAGTTACGTTCATCGGCTGAACTAGGAACTTTTTCGGCAACAGCAATGCATACATTCCTTTCAGTTGCCTCTTTATGGAATGCCTCAATACCATATTCTCCATAGGATCCTTCTGAATGTATTGTGGAGACGTAAGACCAGTTAAATTTTTTCACGATATCAACAAGAGCGATAGATTGAAAAGTATCGGGAGGAACAGTGCGGGCAAACAGATCAAATCGAGTTTTGTCACTTAGCGCTTTGGCCGTTGAAGCCGGTGATATTTGTGGAATGTGGAAAAGTCTTAGTAAGTTGGCAACTTGAAGTGACACTGAACTATATGATCCACCTATTACTCCTACTACTGGTCCACTTGAATCCGTTTTCAATCTCGGTATAGAGTGATCCATGCATTCAAAAGCGCTTGTATCTAAACTATCCAGAGATCTTCGAACAAATTGCAAACTCTGATTGAGAGCATAAGTATCACGTGAGCACGTGTCAAGGATATGTACTCCTAGCTTGATGCCAGGCAATATTTTCGAATCGAGATTTACACGATCGACTGCATATAGCATTGCTTCCAAACGGTGAACACCTCGGTTGTAAACCTTAGGTCCGCACGGTATTCCATCTCCTTTTTCATGAACTGGAAATAGGCCGCCTAATATGATATCACCCGGTATATTCACTGCTATCATATCATGATTGAATCGCACACGTTGATTATTTTCTCTAAGAGAGGATGCGGTATTTGAAAGAACTATTGTAGTCACCAATGCCACAATGCAGATTTGAAACTCTAAGTGAGTTTTAGCAAACAACATGATCTTTCGGTTCCTTTTTTTACTCTACAATGGTCTTCATCGTCTTCAGCACTAAATGGGCATCTTCGATTCTACATCATGTTATTACTATAATTTCGTTCAGATTCATCATCAGATTTTATTCATTTATTATTAAAGCACTGTACAGCGAATAGCATTTACGCTTTCTGATTGCCTTGCCACCAATTTTTGGTGGAAAATATTTTTTTATTTTAATTTTTGTCTTTATTTTCATTTCGGTATATTAGGAGTTATCTATCAAGATCGAATTAAATGGATATAAAAGGTAAAGTTGATATCTCGTTTCGGTGATGGTGAAATGACATCTGTAAAAGAAATCAAAAAAGGGAAATCAATTTCAAACGAACAAAAATAAAGGTTAATTATAATAGTTTTGGATAAAACGTAGACTTAGAGCTATCAATAGGTCGAGAGGCATCAAGTTCGGTGCCTCCGTTGGCAGCAAGAACGCTTCCGAGATATACATATAAACTGTTCGACGCCCTCAATATTTCAATCATTAATGCAAATGGAAAGGATGTGATGATCCGTCAGACTCATAACATTGATTTTTCTGATATTTAACTTCAGGCTGATTCTGGTCATCTCCTTCCTTGAATAGGATTTTGCCTATCTCAGATCACTGCTTTTGAATATATATAATTAGTTCTCTAACCATGTAAATGGTTGTCAAATATTTACTTGGTTTTTTTATAAATTTCATCTTACTCAATTCACGGTATCTCTAAAAATTTATCTTTTATCAATATGGATGTTGTCGATACTTTCCAATGTTAGAAGTCAACAAATGCTCGAGAGCCAATACAGAATGTTATTGAATCTGCACATCTCATCTTCCCCACACTGCACTTAATCGTTTTCAATGAGCATGTGAACGTGAAAATATGTGCAGGTGTATCTAACATAGAAGCTAAAGCATCTTCAGTAAAGTGCACCGTAATTGTCCGCTGTAAGCGTTCAAATATTAAAAGCCACGTGTTGTCACGTTTCCCGTGACAATTCTCTATTGTCAGAGGTATTCCTGGCGCGCTTTCTCATCGTTTCAGAAAATTTCCTGTATATGATAGGATGTACAGGATTCTCACCTTCCACCGAATCGGTTGGGTTTGTCATTGATTGGCTTCAGATGTTACCCTGCTTTCCCCTAGATCATCATCAATGTGCTGAAACTGTTTTGGAAGTGCAAAACGTGCAAGTAATGACTAGAACATTTTTTTTTATTGAAGGGGTGTAAAATAAGAAAGGGACGGAAAATAAATTTCAATTTACGGAGGGAGCCCACAGTAGAAAATAAACACATCCCCATGTGCGTGAGGACATTTTCATGTCAAGTACAAGACGTGCCAATTGTTGTTATGATATGTTTCCATCCTTTATTTGATTTCCTTTGAAGATTTTTGCCTCAGTTAGGTTTTTACGTAATGACCAAATGGCGATAATATGAAAGTAATTGGCTGATAATTTTTTGTTGAAAATTGGGGGTTTAGATATTTTCAGTCGGTTAAAAAGCTATCCTTGAAACAAAAGTAGACGGCTTGCCTTTTGTCCAGTGCAGAGGTAGTCCATCAAACGCTACCTCGCTCATACTCTAGGAGCAGCGTGATAAGAGTGGTTACAAGGTGTTGTTTACCCCCCTTATTTACGTCATCATCAAGTGGATGGCAGACTCAGGACTTCCTCGAATCCTTAAACAAAACTCAAAGCTGCCTTGGTCGGCTTAGACCTGAATTGACTAGGCGGTTCTTGTATATATTATGGCGGTACCACTAATTCTCGGAAATGAGGCGACGCCAAGGATACATTCCTCACAGCGTCAGCAACCAAAATCCAGCAAACATAGAGTTGAGTGGCGTAGGCCCGGCTTCACACATCCCATCTTTCTGGAAAGCTGATCTCTGGTTTTAACAAATAGAAGCCGTGTTTGTAACTTCCAGGGTAAAGAAGGATGAAATATGATTCAAGCTGGTTATCGCCGACTTGGAGTTCGAGGTACTACAACAGGTCTCCGACTCAGTAAAAAGTCTTAACCAAGACTATAACGCACTTAAGAATAGATTGAGTGACTCTGAAGGCAAGCGTATCAGACGCTTTCTGGAAGATTGACAAATTGGAGATGAGAAACTTTCACTTCATTTATGATAGACGATCTCTTGCGACCCCTCTGGTTGCGAGCGCTTTCTAAGTGCACACTGGAGATCCTATAAACCGCAGAACAAACAAACTTAGACCAATTGGGAGCCTTAGGTATAGGCGAAGTTGACTCTTGAACTCACGCCAGTCGTATCAACTTGGGAGGCGGAAATAACGAAATACATGTAAGTTAAATTCCAACGAGAAAAGTTAATGGCGAAAACCGCTATTGGTACATCATTACGCCTTTTCATCAACGATAAGCGGGAAAACGAGACATAATTCATCGACACACCCAGACCAAGAAGACTATACTACCAGGCCGGTCGGCGGCTCAAACCCAAGATTCGATTCAATATCTATCATGGTAGGTAGGTCGACAAAGCCGTCTATTTTTGGCTCAAATTTGGATGCTATCCCAGAACGGAGGGGTCTGTGAACCAGTTAACTTGGAAGAAAGTTTCTTTGAAATTTATCCAGCCCCTCATTAAGGGTATGGCGGACTCAGGAGTTCGTTGAATTCTTAAAGAAAACTTAATTCCCAAAATTCAGAGTTAAAGTCAGGGAAATGAATGTATCTATACCTCAAATTTTGAAAGATAAATTCAACCCTAAAACGAAACTAAACAGGGTTATACTCTTCACTTGTCAGTTGTTGATTAAATTATCGATTAATAATGCACTGCATTCTACGTGGTTTCCTTTTCGATTCAAATATGTATATTCAGTTGGTGAAATTTCGTTAATATATTCCATTTTCCTGCCACATAAATAATAGATTTAAGCCAGGGCGTAAATAATTACCAGTATCTACATGTACAGATTGTGTGTATATATTTCTAATCAATAAATTTTGATTAGTCAGTCTTTTTAACTCATATTCTTCCCACAAGCGAGATGTTGCTGTTTTCCAATAGGTATATTTTCCCAAATTGCGATAGCAGAACTCCTAGCTATTGATTTATTTCCACCCCTCACCCTCCCATTTGTATGAAAAAAGATCCGTGAAATTATAAATCGATAGTATAAAAGCGATACCTACAAATATATATAATTCTGAAAAGTTTATTTTTCTTTTAGAAATTGCCAAGAGGTATTATGTGGTGTTAGTGTAGAGCGCGACAGTTTCAAGGATTTTTTACTTAAAGTTGGACAACACGAACACTTTCTATGGCTAAATAACCTAAGCAGTCCACTATAATGTTAAGATCAGTTGCGTGAAATACATGAAGGTTAGCAATCTAAAGGTAGCAGACTACATATTGAACTATATAATACTGGGATCCTTGCAACTTTCGCTATTGCTTAAAAGTTTTGTTTGCTCTGAATGTTTGGATGGAACAGTTCGAGGGATAACTTTGCTATGTGTTTATAAGGAAAAATGTCCTACTTCAAGCAAGCGTTGAACGCCCCGAGCAGCAAGTCTGGAAGATTTCGGAACACCAGTTTGTAAACTTCCCCTAGGATAACATCAGGACCTGGCGCCTTCATGTTTTTCATGGTGAGAACTGCTTCGAGCTCTCTTATTGTGAAACTGGGGTAAGTCTCGAGACTTTTCGCGTTGTTGACATCAACCCGTAGGCGATGTCTAGGAAATAATGCCTGTACAATGCGGTCAATCTGGTTGGTACTTAGTATGCATGGTTTCCGCAGAGTCCCTATTTTCCAACAAGTTTATAGGCAAGTCCCCATCGATCCTCATTTACCTTGTTGACTAGCTTCTGTCTGCCAAGAGCTTTGCTTTTATTTATCGCATTAGCTGGAACCTGCCTGTTCTAAGAGCTGCGATGAATTCCCCGATGTTCACCCTCGCGACGTTTCATACGCAAGCAGAACGCCGGGTTGGTGTACTTCGGTAGGTAGCGTCAACCACGTCGAACGCGATGTACTAATGATCACTTGCCAGAGATTCCGACGCAAAAGTTATGTCAGGAAGGTTTGCTTCGTAGACTGGGGGTACTGCAGGTTAATTTGACCAACATTTATGTTTTTCGGCATGGAATGGAAAACAGTTACAGGTGTATGCCACGGTTGGCGTGTGACCGGGTTTTCTTCACACCATACCGCCAGAGCCTCGATCCCTTCGTGCTTGATTTTTCCGATGTCGATGATAGTGAGGCAATACTTGAATACATGCGATTCTCGCGAAGGGCCAATAATGTCGAGGTGAATGGTGTGAAAGCTTTCACCTGCTATTGTAGGAGTTTGTACTTTTCAACATTAGAGCCCGGACTCAAGCAGATGTTGGAAAATACACTCGAGGTGATCCTAGCGCTCAGACTCTGAGAAAAAAACGACCGCAACATCATCCATGTCGATGAAACGCACGAAGTAGTTCCTCCCTCTCCGTTTGCTTTCGCCTTCCCTTTGCTTCTACTAATTCTCCATAACCGTGTGTGGAAATTCACGTTTTGAGTGATGAGGAGGCGTGGAAGCTTCCCCATCTCAATCGCTGTAGCTTTGGGAAGGTAAACCGTCCCCATGTGTGCCCCGGGTAGGTTTTTCCCAGCACATGTCGTTAGTTCCGTTCCCTTCTATCCTGGCAGTTTAACAACTATAGTCCTAAGTCAATCAGCGTGTTCTTCGTCGCCCATGCTATCAATATAAGACCTTATTTGAAGCGTATGCTGATAAATAGCTCCTTTTTCCTTCCCCCACATATTTGTATGAGGATGAGGTCGTCAATTATTTTCTGCTTCTCACGAGTAAGTATTTGCTCCAGAAATACCTTCGGTAATATGGTTAATAGCTGACGGCAGGTCTCCTGATGGACCAGTTTGTATGCAGCACGGAGTCCCGATTGTTTTTTTTTTATCCCATTTGAGCACGGTAAGGTCAGACTTACTCACTGAGGCGAACAGGTATTAATGAGGCTCCGTTCGAATACAGCCATTTACCCTGGACTGCAAACTATCCAATGCGTAAGGTTCGCATAACACCCTGGATTGAGGGAGGATTTTTTCGACTCCTCGGTTTAGATCCGCGTTTTATTAATAGTAGGGTCACCTCCTCACCACTCACTAACAATGTTGATGGAGAAGAGGCTTGGCTCCTGGAGAGCCACATATCAATCCCAGTGAGAGATAGGTTGGATTTTAATAAGGTTTTGATTTACACAATCAATTAATTGAGATTACCAGTCATCGGGGGTACAAAGTAAAGGAAATTAATTCCGGGGACCGGCATATTTGTACGAATTATGCGGCAACACAAATAATCGGAATACGAATTATCGGAATTCTACTATGTATATCTATACTAATACCACACGTCATATTCGTCGTATTCGTTCAACAAGATATTATGCAAGTTCTGAGATTTATTACATGTACATAAACTCTTGTTTGATAAATGATCACAGATCTAATGCTCGCCTTTTTCCGTTCGTAAGTTTTTGTGTGTGTATAATTCTCCTCTCATTTTCTGATAGAAAATCTTTGTCCTCGGCTTTGGAATACCAAGAAGAAGAAAAATACTTCATGACGGAATACAAGATACTGGAGGAATGCTCCAGGCGTATAGTGTTTTCTGATCCATTATTTTTTTCGCACGTATGTCCGTAAAGATATATGGTGTTGTAGTCTATTTCTCACTTTTATCGCCATACCTGGAATGTATTTTTTAGTGGTTTTGTACATATGTATATTCCCCTGGTATCCTCGAGCAAGAAATGAGGAAGATTTCGAGTCAAGAATAGCACTGTATATACGTAGATACAGTACTATCTCCAAGGAATTTATTTACCACTGCTTCTGTTTTACTTTGAAACTCTCTCAAGACAAATTGTTCGGGTTTTTCTCTATATGATTTTCCAGAATATGGATAACTCCAACTTGTTTGTAATGTTTTGCGAAAGTATCTACAGAAGTATGAGCTTATAATGACGAATTTATGAAATTGTGTTGAATACCATCCGATTACAGTCTTAAATTCAATTTTTAATAATTTCCCTGATTTTTGTATGCCTTTTGGGCGCTCTTCCTCTCAGATATTAGAATGTGATGTTATATTTTAAAAGAGAATTTCCAATTTACGTGCTAGCCTATTTTCATCCCAGTTTGCTCCATCTAAATATGATTACAATGGGAATTGAACGGAAAAGTAAGGGAGAAGATAAATACCTTGTTCGTTCTTCTCGCAACTTATGTCGTTCACAGTGCACCCTATTTTTCCGGAATAAAATTTTTAAAATTCGATTTGTATGCCAGATAACCTTTTCTGTACTCGTCCAGAGATGTTAAGACTATATAGTATTCGGTGGTTTTAACGAGCATTTTTCAGAAAGGGTTCATGGGAGATACACAACTGTCAGTAGATTTAAATAAATCTAGAAATAATCTTAGATTTTCCTCGCAACAATAATTAAATTTATGATCCGCTTTGAATAAGAAGACTTCTGTCTTAGACAGACAACTGGCGAAAACACCCCCGGGAGTGTTTAGGACTTTGGCCCGGAACCGTTTGACAAATTACCTCAGGCCTCAGTATATGAGCAAAACTCTGCTTTTCCCGATATACCACCCGGTAGGTGTTTGTCGGACGGAAGAACGTTGGGAAAAGCCGTTTCTCACTTCGGAGGAAATGTACTGAAATTACTGGCCGTGAAATCTTCCAGTACCTTCCATCGTTGTGTGCTTCAAAAGTTTGGTTGATGCGTGCCCCATTCGAGGGCTCTGGTTAAAAAATATCCTACCACTAGAATTGCGCCTTCCTTATTTCTTATCTCGTCCACCAAAGCGGTTTGGGATTGGGGATGCAACCTGGGGGCTTGTTGTCATCGATCCTAGCACATATGTTCCTCAGCTCTTCCTCATCTACTGGAGGTATTATGCCCTCATTTAGCTGGACAACCGTTTAGCTTCCCCTATTTTGATGGTAGTGGAGCACGGTGGGAACAATCTGTTTCATGAGGCGCCGTCCGGGTGGATCATAGCAGCTGTAGATGTCGACTTCTTTCACTTTTGCCCTGATGAAGCCTTCCTCCAGGTGCTCCACTATTTCCTCAAAGACTTTTTCTCCACAAGCCTATGGCGGTGATTGGCCTGTTTGGCCTTTGACCCAGATGTCACCACCGTAGTTTCGATATGGCTCATTAATTATGGCCACATCCATGTTTTCCTCGCGGATGGTTTACGAGAGTGGGTCCTGGTTGAGGTTGATTTGTAACAATCTCATCTGCGATTTGTGTTAAGGGTTCTTCTGCATTTTGGACACCTAGTGCTGCCTGCAATGTGCCGATGATCTGTACCCTCCTTGGGTCAGCTCCGCACTCTTTGCGTGAATTGCCTCTACCTTGATCTTACACTTCAAGTGAATTTATATCTAAAACCAACGTGCGTCCATTGTTGGACGCATGCAGTTGTTCCATGCAGACATTGTTGCATGCAGTTCTCAATTAAGATTACATAAAGCCGGACGGGATGTTACCTTCAGTATCAGCTTTTTGATCAACTCAGCAAACCAAGCTCGTAAGTTGGCACACAAGGAAAAAATTTAATTAAACATTTTTTCCTGTTTTACACATATATAATGAGACTATACAAATTGCATTTAGTATTACGTTATCTGGAGGAAATGTAGTTGAAATAAAAAATTTACAAAGCCCCAGATTTCATATTTTTACTTAATGAGCTTCCTTTATTTACTTCCGTTTATTTACGTTCCTCTGAGCGAAAGTTCTTTCACGAAATTACATAGGGAATCTGATATTCCACAAAAAAAAATCAGGTTAAAGCTTCAATTAGGTCAGGGAGAAATCGGACATATTATTTCAGCTACATACACATGTAAAAGATTGGCAAATGGTTCGAAATTTCCGTCTGATTGCAAATTGTATTTAATACGGAGAGAAAAGGAATCAAAGTAGTCATTTCAGAGGAGCATCTCAATTGTGGAAGGGACGAAGTACATTATACCTCCTTTTTCGTTTCCCTTTTCTACACTCAAATAATTATACTGTACGCAAATACTTTAAGAGATTCATAGACGCTTCCCCATTTTCCTTTTTTTTGTGTGTATCTTTTATCTTTAGAAGGCTGTGAGAAACACTAATACTAGCTATTCTTGCAATCATTGCAATACACTTCACCGAGGAGATTGTAGTGGAAAAATATATCTTGAGTATTTGTTATTTAAGTTAATCAAACTTAATGCTTTGACGCTCACTAGAGGGAGCATTTATGAGGTAGGCTTTTCGACTTTTATGTCCTGCTGTCCACTTCTTATGTCCGTACGTGACTAGCTTGGTAAAGTGCCTTTTATTCTTAAAGCTTTCCGCATTCTTGAGCAGAATTTGTCGTGTTCGAAAGATTCAGCGCAACTACGCTTACTAAAGTAAGCTTGAAAAATTAGAAGATGAACGTTATTTAATGCCCGGTCCGCACGCTTACTAAACCTTGGTTTGCAAAACTGAACATCAATTCGTTCAGCAGCAAACCAAAGACTAGTTTCACGACTTGCATGGATGCGAGTATTATCTTTTCTCTGAATACGGAAAAACTATGGATCTCGGACTTCAATATGCTCGAAACAGTTCCAGGACATTCTTCACAGTCATGTCTGATTCATCATCATCAACGTCCGTAAAAACCGGCGTCCGGTCTAGACTTATTTAGTAAAGAGATCCCAGTATTGTCCCAAGGTCCACCAATTCGATGTCCCTAAAATCAATCTGGCATCCTAGCCTACGCCATCGCTCCATGAGAGGTAGGTCGTGTAACGTCTTCTTTTTCTACTATAGATATTGCCTCCATCGACTTTCCTGACTTATTTGGGTCCGCCAATATTTGGCAGCATTCGTGAGAATGATTTTGCAAATATTGTCCTGCGCCTTATTTACTGTATGGGCCCGGAATGTAGTACAATTCTTCACTGGTGTCCCCTTGGAGTTCTTTGGGGACCTCTTCCATGTGCCCCAAATTCAAATATTCTGTTATTAATCCATCTGATCTGAGCTTGAGATCTTCATTCTTTAACCACTTTTCATCCTGAGCGAGATAATATCGTACCGGCCTATGGTAGGAATTCCCCAACCTTATGCTGTCTTGCCGCCAGGGACTTGGTACCACGTAGCGACCGTCCTCCGGCTTAATGAGATTCGAGTCATCTCTACTTAAGGGCATGTTCCAAAAGGCCCTCAACCTTTATTCCATTGTGTTGACGTATACTGTGCCAATGGTTTTTCTGCTGGGCCAGACACTATCCAACCCAGTCTCGGGTTTTGGAGAAGAAAGCTGTCCACTGTTTTTACACAACTTACAATTAATTGCGGCAGAATACTAGATCCCAGTAATACTGGAACATGCGATACATATTCGGTTACAGGATCCGCCAATTTCTTCCCCTGCAGTAAAGTTTTTACTCGATGTGGGAACTGAGGAAGGCAGCCCTTAGTCAGTCCTTTTGACCACTACGGCTTTAGTAGTAATCTCACAGCTGCGATAATTTGAAAACTTACTGGAAATGGGTACCTATAGCGGAGGGTTTGGTCTAAACCTCATTAATACTCATCAAGTTATCGTAAACTGAATTCGTATCTTTTGTGTGGATTTACTGCTTCCTAAAACATCAAAAAATCAAGTCACAATAAAGTTGATTATCTCAAACACAAATGTAGGATGGAATCGCATCAGAAAACTGCTGGCACAAAGTTTTTTTTATCTAAAAACCACAAAAGCTTTCATCATCAAGCGTCCAGCTTCCGGTTCCCGATTTATTTTTGATACTGTTGAATGCATAGCAGATAACAATTTCATGATGAATGGAATGGAAGTTGATAGGGGGCGGCGTAAAGTTGTATCGAAAAATGCCTAAATATAATATTACAATATTCCCGAAATTGGTTTCCTCCCCATACCAGTCTTCTATTGGAAAAAATTCTAAAAGAATCTAAAACTCGAGGTGTAATCTTTGAAAAATTCAAGAAAGTTTGAAACAGACACGGATTATATACAATGCATATTTGGGGAGGACGAAATACTGAAAGTTTCCATCTGTAAAAGTACTTATGGACGTCGTATATCCATCGCCGGTGGCCTTCATCTGAAACCAAGAAAATTTGGGAACTTGGTAAAATCTATAGGAGAGTGGACGAAATGTCTGATTAGAAACTTTCTTTTAGCGTGGGATTAGGACTGATGATGTGCAAATGGCGACGACCTAGTGCCAACTGAAATGAAGTGGTTTTGCTATCGCTGCCGTTTTATGGCTTAAGAGTAGACTAGATGTCTGCCAAAAATAGAGTCCTGTGTGCCTCATTGCAGTGTGAGTTGTTATATATGGTTTTCGTAGATGCAAGTATCTTCTACATAGGATTTAAATATGATTTGTTTGCTGGCGTCGTAATGAGGTGAAATTGAAGAAAGAACTTTGATTGATTCATACGGTGTTCAAGTACAAAGGTCAAAGGCTATGATAGTAGTTGCAATAGTTGCAACCCCCTTTCTCAAATTACGTATGTATACGGATACTTTCCGTGCAAAAGATTAAAAATAATAGATGAAAACTGTAGCCCAGAACTTTACCTCCTAAATTTTACGATCGTAATAACTAGGCTCTATCAATCCATAACCAAATTTCAATTACGTCTTCAAGTCTACTCCCGAATATTTAATTATTTCATAGTCGTTAGGTGGTGGTAATAGTGGGGTGAAGAAACGACAGCGACAAAAAACGTAGAAACAAGCAGTAAAAGGGCAAAGAATTTCTACTGCTCCAACTAGAGCAACAGAGGAACAGTAAAAGCCATGGAAAGGCAAATGTTTATTATTATCACCCTTCAAGTATCATCATCCCTTGAGGGTGCTCATTAATAGACGTAATGAATAAATTGTAAATACGGATATGAGGAAAGTAAATCATGGCAAAGAGCTTTGGAGGAGTGAAACGAACACATGGCCAGGCACGTCGAAAGGGTCGTTGTTCTTTAGCATTCTTGGAAATAGAGAACAGAATTGCGAGGTGAAAAGGGGGGCAAACTAAGTACGAAGGGTATTCAAGATTTATACTTTTAGGTCAGAAATTATTGTCAGAATGGTCTTCTTGAGTTATTTGATGGGAATGAGATTTTATGGTGATTACATTCAAAGGAAATTACGCGAAACAGGAATGGATGAGAAGACTTTTTTTTAGTATGAAAGGAATGAGGAAAGACGCGGCTTATCTAAGAAGCGACAGACTGATGTCACAAAGTTGTTCACAATTCAATACTTGGGAAATATCTCGAATTAGAAAATATGGGGTAGAATAATAGGATTAGTTTCTTCATCCGTAGAAGACCAACATTTATTAAATAAAGGTAAAGTATTTATTTTTCTTTTGGAAACGGTTCCTGCTTGGTTGATTAATCCTAATACATATGAAGTGAAGGATCAATTACTATTAATATAGATACAGGAAGTATCTAAGCTGTACAGGTAGCTTAGATACTTCCCAGGACATTTAACGAGAATGAGGAGAATAGAGTACACCTACTTCTCAGAACTCATTTTCCGGAGTCCTACTCCACGCCGGAATTCGGCATGACACCCCAACAACGAACAAAAGTGGAAGAAAGTGGTGTGGGTGGGAGCTAGGGTAAGTTGGGCAATGGGAACCACTGAAATTACCCGGAGTAGATGGCATCTTTCCAGCACTATTCCAGAGAGGCCTAGAAGTCATTTTAGAGTTTATTCTAAGGGTGACAAGGAGCAGCATTGCCGTGGGTTATAAAACAAGGGCATGGAGGCAGGCAAAAGTGGTCATTATTCCGAAAGCGGGTAAAAAGAATCTTTTTTACCCAAAGAACAACATCCCAACAGCAGTTACCTTTTCTGGTTTGGGTATCAGTGCCCTATCCATATTAGCTGATTAGCTATGGGCTCAACAACTAGTTACCTGTTGGCCGGCATCATCATCAATCAATACTTTGAAGACTTGCATGAGCACGTTATTCTTCTAAGTGAGCATCAATTCTTGGGTCAATGTGTTCCCCAACGCAACGTCAACCACAGATAGATCCCTGAGCCGCCCCCGATGTTAACTCCATTCTGCGCTTTCCTTTCCGGCTCTCACAGAGTAGGGCACGGTCTTTTAAATAATCCCTCAATATCCGCAATAGGTACCCTGGAGTATGGAAACGATTTTTCAGTGCCTCGACCATGTGGCACCACCTCGCACCCGCCGTCAAACATGCGTTGAATGCGCCGTGTAGCAAGTTCAGCTTGTATTTACGTATGAGTTTCTGCACTTCGCTGGGAATATCGTCTGGTCCTGGTGCTTTTTTGTCCTTCATGGCCTCCTCTTGTTCCTTTGCAGTGAAGAGTGGGCAATCCTCAGTACTTACTTCTTCATCGACAGCGTCAGTTCGAATGGGATAGACAGAAATAAAGTCTTCACGATTTCTTCCCTCTTCGATGCTTCCATAGAAAAGGCCGACCGATGGACAATAAGTGTTTTGGAAACCAGTTTATACCCGAGGCACCATGGTTCTATTTGATACCCCATACGACTATCTTTTGTAAAATAAAATACTGCACCCCCTTCATATGTATGGAGAGTTCTCCTTAAACTCAACAGAAAATGGTACCACTTTATATATGTAGACGGATTCATAACCAACACGTTTTCACCAAATTTCGTGGGGTGAATCGGGTGCGACAGGCAGAAAGACATTGAATCGAATTTAATAAGGCTTTGTGATGCATTTCAAAGTAAATATTGAGTTCTCCTGATAATGAATGGCACATGTACAAACACAAAAGGAACAATGCTAATGTTGAGTTACGTTACTTTCGCTGCCTTATATTTTTAAGGCTGTTACTTTCCACTTTTTCTTTCAAATTTTTCATTTTGCCCTGGACACATTTATCAATATTTATCCTTCTTAGAAATTTTTTGAGTGAAATTGCTTTCTTAGTTAATACTTACTGCCTTTTGTACACAGTACAGTTGCTGACTATGAAAAATTCACAAGACAGTTTTAGGCCGAAAACAGAAATCTCATTTCTTCTGCATCATTTCCAGCGAAATATGGTTCGAAAAGTTTTCAATTCAAATGTTTCGGCTATTACTGGTGCCTACCGTCCTGATTTCCTGCTACATTTGTTCCAGAGTACTTTCAAAGAGAAGAGGCGCAAAAAAAAATTTCTATTTCAATTCCCATTTTTTCCATGTTTTAATGATCGTAATCAAAAAACCTGTGATTTATTTGTATGTCTTGTATTTTTTCCTCCGGGTTTCAATATTTACGTACACATTTATGAAACAAAGAAGGAAATATATGGCTGATACCCGATGCTCGGAGAAACTGAATTTAGAGTGGGTCCATTTTAAATGAGGCAAAATATCATTTGAAATTATTGCTTGGAAAAATATCGACACACTTGAAGTGCTTGACAAAGGGAAACCTGCTTATTGCCAATTAGAATTGCAACAATCGCGGAAAGTCTTATAAATTTCCTTTGAAATTTGCGGAAAGATATAATATTTCATTTAGGATGAAGCTTCAGAATTGTTAGTTCCAGGTATTGAGTTACCAATGGTAATGTTTATAACTTTTCGTCCTTCTGGGATGTACGAATGGTAGACTAATGTGGAATCTAAACAAGTTTTTAGTGGCTCTAGTCAAATTGTTTCGATTCCGGATTTTAAATACATTTGAAAGAGAGTTGAATCATTCGCATCCGTTTCACCGCTCCAACTACTGCATTCCACGCGATATCTAATTTCACCATATAGCTTACAAGATTTTCCACCGTTAACGGAGTCCCCAGCTCATTATCGAGGTTTCTCCTTGGGCGTTTGAATCTCGAGCAGACAGAAAAAAACGTGTTTTGCATGTTCTGCTGTACCTTCACATGTAGGACAATCTGGCGATTCATCCAAACCGAACTCACAAGGGTACTTTCTGTACCCACCTTGCCCAGTTGAGAATTGATACAAGTCGTAACGTGTAGTCCACATCCTAACGCTCCGGATTAGTGTGTTTGTCCACCGACCATTCTTGGCCTGGCCCCATGCTGTTTGCCACGCAGCCAGTAGCCTCATTCCCTCGGTTTGCTTGCTAAGGTTCGCTTCCTGCTTTTCGTACAAGTGGCGTGTTTCATCAGCTAAAACATCCACTGGAACCACCCCCGCAATTACCAATGCTGCCTCATACGATGTTGATCGGTGGGCGGAGTATGTGCGGAGAGCACTAAGCTGATATGTAGCTTGAAATTGACTGCGTGTTCTACAATTTTTATCGCAGTTACTCTCACTGGTGCCGCGTATAGAAGCATAGAACTGAGGACTCGCAATAAAAGTCATAGGCGGCTGCGTTTCGGGCCTTAACTAAGCTTTGAGTCGAAAGTTACTCGCAGGTATTTTAGCGATGGCTGAGAGCGAATGGTATGTGAGCCGATCTGAACGATGGACCGTGCTCTGCGAAACCCATACTGCCGCTCCGATAGGCAAGGCGCTAGCTCGACGAACGGAAGCAGCTTGTTGTATATCACCTTCTCCAACATCTTCCCCATAGTGTCTAAAAGAGAGACGTACCATCCAGTCCGTCCACAAATCTCTCGTAGTTCCTCCTTGGTCACCCCAGGAATGGTGAAAACGCTCTGTTGAGCTGCCTGAGTTCCACTATCTTGCTGTTGCGGAAAATGATTGCGATTATTTCAAACAAGAGTCGCTTGCACATGACTGGGGTCGATTTTTGTCTATAAATATTGTTCATTACAACCTTGTACGCGCCTGGTTCGTATTTGCCTCAAGGCACAACTGCTTGTAGCAATTCAGCTTACTTCCTCGGATAGCCTTCTTAAGAGTACTTCGGAGATCGTGGTATTCTTTCTCCGAGTGGCGATGTTCTGGCTTCCCTCTGGTCTTTTGTCAAAGCCTCCTCGCTCGCAAGCTCGATGCTCTTAATAGCGTGATTTCCTGGTTTCATCGTAGTTTGGTTTCCTACTGGTTTCCGGTAAATGGGGAAGAAATGGGGATGAAAAAATTACAGCCATTTTTGAAATGCACGAGGGGCAAACGTCTATCTACAGTCAGCGCAATACTTTCTACTGGACTTATAATCTCATTCTATCTCCTGCTAATATGTACCATCGATTGGCTTTAATAGGGTTTTGTGTTTACACAATCTTAAAAAGATATCCAAGTTGTATGATATTTTTCCACCATTCACTCCAAGAACAATTTTTTCTTTCATTATCGCTCGCTTGGCTTCACACTGTATACAGGTGAGCTCATGGAGCCAAACTGAAAGTGTCACGAGTCAGAGCAATTCAAATGTAATTTTGTATTCATACATGGAAAAGTCGATAACTTGGAGTATTATTTTAATCTTGTTGAATATCTTGGTGTATGTGCTACGTAGTAAAGATACTGTACGCATTACGATACCTTTGAGTTCCGCTTACATTACTTTGTATATCTATTTCATCCCTCACATGTAATTTGTTTGTAACATATCCTTACAAAGTGCCTGCCTTCGTGACACGCACGTAAATATGTGAATATCTTATACATATGTATGTGAAGATAGTCCTGGTAAAACATTTTTTCGGGAAACTCTACGCAACTTGACGAGGCTCTTTTTGGTATAGTGGCCATAGACGTGAGATCTGATTGCCAACCAAGTTGTAAGTTGCAGTCAAGTTGCTAGTTTACGAGCAAGTGGTGGCTGCTCTTTTAAGTTGCAGCAACAGTTCGAAGATACTTTTTAGAAAGATATTTACATTTGTGGGCGGACCCTCAGGTTGGCTATCAAGTTGCGTGCTTTATAACTTCAGTATCAGTACTTAGGTATCAAGAATACTCGCTCATCACAAGATCCTCTGCTCTCCAAGATCTTGAAATTTAATTAAGTCTGTGGCAAATAAATTGCAACCTAGTTGGGAACAAAATTGCTTTGTTTGTGGGTCCCTTTACGTGGTTATAAAAGAACAGAAAATTTGTTGAAATGTTTAGTTTACAATTGCGAACGTCACAGGTATACGATGACGCTATAAAAACCAGAAGGGAGGAGGCAGAAAAAACAACGAGGCACGTCTGGAAGTCATAAAATTTAATAATCGCTAACGTAATAGGAAATTTGTTTGATCTATATAGATACAGATACAGTGAGCTAAAGTGAAATCCGGACACCCTCGTATGAAATACATATGTGTTTAGAAAGGGAGAAAAGGAGTTGTATATGTTTCGTTTTTTCACAAGAACGTAACGTACAGTATGTTAGATAGAATGCAAAGAAAATTAACGAAAAGGTTAAAATAGAATCCTTGCTGTAGTCTTTAGTGAAGCCACGAGGCCTATCGTCTATATAATTCCGGAAGTTCCCACTAACATTGTAGTCTGGAGATTGTGGAGAGGTTTTAAGTAGCTTCGAGCAAATGAACACGACAGCACAAGGGGGAGGGAACCTCCTATCCAAACCAGTCCTAAGGCAAAAAAGAGAAGATCTCCCTTATAACTGGGTACAAGATGAATGTACCTATTTTTTTTAAATCCCTGTAACCTAAGGGATTGAAGGCATGGAACAAGTCATGTGTTTCAATTGCCAAAATTTCGGGCATATTGCCCCAAACTGTTTAATCGTTCACAGTAGTGTAAAGCGCACTAAGAGCCACCTGCGTGGGGAATGCTTAAAACAAAAACACCTGGCTTCTGTAACTGCGTTGAAAACGAACATCCCGCGAGCTAACGCGGATGTCCGGCATAATCGAACATTATCCGGAATGACATAAATACTGGGGCTACCTTTTTAGTCAGGAAAGACTATATTTTTGAGGGAATCGTCATCGAGAACCTGCTCACCTCTTCCACCGCGGCGGCAGTAGTAAGAACCACTGATGGTAGGCGGATTTTGATAGTTTCCTCTACCCCAAATGCAATTCTCGAACTGATTGGGATAAGTTCAGTCAGTCAGTTTTCATAGATCTGATGTATGCTGCAGCGTCATATGCCTTTTCAGACGCATCCGAAAGTTTATGCATCTGTACGGAAATACGTGTGTTGGGATCTTCTGCAACCTATCTCGGCATATACACCATCGAGTCTGCATTTCTAATGTGAGGGCCGCATCCCAATCATATTGGAGTGGCCATGCCAAGTGGATCGAAGATTTTTACTATGTCCGACGCAACTGTCCTTTTGGTTGCCCCATAGAACCCCCTCTAAAAAAATTTCGTGCGAATAATTCAAAATTATTTGCACGTTGCGTTAGAATGTGATATAGCTTACGAACTACATAACCCCAAGAATTTTCGATTGGATTTAAGCGAAGGAAAAACCGAGATAATTTAAAGTGTGTACACTATTCCTTCCGTTAATGGCGATATAAAATCGACCAAAAGTGTCCTGTGAGTACATCAAGGAAATCAGGGCTATTGACTTGTTACGTGACTGAAATTAATTATAGTCAATTCACTAGTTCAGAAGGCGCATCTTTCTGGAAATCTCTCGGAACTTGGGTTTTATCTTTGCAAAACACTTCGTATCAGATAGAAAATGTTGTATATCCACCTTCAATCTCGAAAATTCCATTTCAACATCACGCCGGGAAAGCAGTTTTTGCTAAATGCCAAAATCTGCTTTTTATTACTTGGCAAGATGGATTTTTTCAAAGATATGGTCCTTACAGAATTAAATTAATCAAAAGGAATGAAGAGTAAATTGGAAAATTCTCTATTTTTTGGGAATTCGGGAAAAACATTACTTCCGATTGAGGTCTTGTAATAATTTGACATCAATCTTTCATGATGAATTTATAATTATATATAATTAAAATCTTCCACAAGAGAAAAGGCTGTAATCGGTATCGTTCACTACTCCACTGGAGCTGGATAAGGAAGTATCAATCTCATTATGCTTTCAATTCAGGCAAGGAACTAAATTACTTACGGGTCGCCCAGTTCATCTGTCTCGGTAACAAATACCTCTGCCACCAATGAGATTTGAACCGCGGTTTGATCTAGTTGATTGGTTGGCTTTTGCTCTGCTGACGGTCAGCCTAGTCAGTCTTATCAATTTCGTCAGGGTGCCGAATTCTCTCACGATCGTGTACAGTTTGAGAATTACGTTTATTGCACGAAAAATATTCTTCGGAAACCGATTTCAGCTGAACTATGTTTCCGGCTCTCGGAATAATAAAGTGGAATTAAAAATTCTTGCTTTAAGTAATCAACTCATGTAGTGTGATACGAAAAGTTTGTAAAAGAATGGTTATAGCAAACAACCATTCTGTTTTGATCAAGATGAAATAAATCACTATCCTAGCGAATGCTTCCTTTCTTATGACAATTTATCTTGCTGAATTGTCGTGCTATTTCACATTTACAGTAAGATTATTTACGTAGATACATACTTCATAACATCCCTTTTATTATACAAAGTTGTATATGCAAAAACTTCCTTTGTTATTGACATAGTAACTTGTGAAATAATCGCCTATTTAGCTTCCAATTCTGAATTTTAAGTATATATATGAGTGAATAAATATGTATAACACATGTCACCAGTTCCTTCACTATTCGAAAAATATAGAAAGGGGAAAATAGGATATTCAAGGAGTTTGGAGCGGGATGAATTAACACCGCCGATTATGAGTACTTCTCTAATTGATATTAATATTTTTAGTTTATAATGTTAATTATAATTATAATTCTCATTTTATAGAAGGCACAGAAAATTGTCTTTTGAGAATTATTTGAATTTTTTTCAATTTTCTGTCGCATTCTAGAGAAAATACCTTATGCACATTCAGAAGATTACTAGGTGAATAATAGATGGAAAATGTTGAAAACTTATAGTTGAAAGCTTGTAAGCGGATAATAACTTTCGACTAGTTTTTCTAGAACTGCCTCAAAATACAGGAATGTGGCCAACACAAATGAAACTAGAAAACTCCACAAATCTGCTTTCAACATTACCAGGAATCACAGTAAGAGTTTGAAAGGTTCAGTAATGAGGTTGATAGTTTTATTTAGTTAGTGTTGATTTAGGTATGATAATTTAATAGAGCTAAGTATTCACTTAAAGTGAAAGGTTAGTTGGTCTAGTCTATTGTAGGGTGATACCTGTATATAAAGGGAACCGAATAACAAACAACGTCCGGATAAGCACTTCAAAGAAATTCCAATTAAGTTAATTGGACTATCGATTCAAAATATATACATTTATATAGACGTTTGGATGGTGCATTTCTATTTTTATTTACTTTTCCATTCTGGTTTCCAAGTATTTGCTATTGCTACTCTCAGTATCCTAGGTCAGTGTCTCCAAAATTTTCCAACTTACCTTACAAGGAACAATTTGTGGTCGCGTGTATTTATCTAAGGTAGAAAACACAGGAACACTTATTATTTATTAAAATGTTTCATAGTATAATTGAGAGTCTTTATCAACTGATAGGCAAGCCAGGTTTTATGGAAATCACATCACAAGTATACAAGTGTTGTTTTGTATGAAATGTTTATGTTATGTTTATAACTTTTGAGACTCTAAACCGTTTTGAAACGACACTTTTTTAAATTCGAATACATGATGTAATGTAGAATCTTTCGTTATTTATAATCAATTGAATCTCATTTAACCCGAACAGTATCTCGCGGAACATAGTATATTCATACAATATACAGATATTTTAAGACTATTTATGTGGAATAAATTAGACCAAAAACTTGCTTAGGAGCTATAGTAATCATTTTACACGAATTCGTTACAATTAATGGAATCTCGTTTTTCTACTAATATAAGATTCGAATACCCTCTAAAATGAGCCCATCGACACTATACGGTGTGACTTTTATTAGATACACCACCAACTAGTGAGTCTAAGGTTTCCGATAGAACTGAAGTTATTCAGAAATTGTGAGTGCACTTATAAACAAGTACTCGAACTTATGTTCGAACTTCATGTAAACAATAGGAAATTTCGCAAAAAGTTTTCGAACATCGAGGTCAAGATTAGTAATAATAATCAGCTTTCAGGTACAGTAAATTCCTGTTTAGTTTATTCGTCTAGATTATGTTCAGAAATCTGTAAAAATTGACAAAACAAGCCCATATTCGTTGTTTTTAGGGACCTTATTGCCATCTCGATAAATTCTATCAAAGATACAATAAATGATTGAATAATAACATTAAAATACTTATGTAAATCATATTTCTTGTATACTGTATAATTGGTTTGTTACAATCCGCTCTATAACATATCTAGCCGCTAAATTAAATATATATAAATTCACAAAAATTTTGTCAGTACTCTATACCCTCGATTATTTGATATCAAAGGCACCTTCTCCTCTTTATCTACATATACAAATTGTTGTTGGAAATCAACCAAGCTTTTTCGAAATAAAGATGAGTTTTCGAAAAGGATACGCGTTTGCGTAATAGCACATACAATATATTCTATCCTAGTGTCATTTGAAAGCTTCCCTAATAAAAACCTAATTTTTCATTAGGATTCTATGCAAAGGAAACTGAATCATTTAGTTACAAAGTTATTTATATATAGTAATTCATTTCATGAGCAACAAATGCTAAGGGTATTCCTGAATATTTGAATATCCTTGTCCACACGTACACATATAGCATGAGTTTCATGCATTTAATTCAATTTCCACATTACTATACGATAGGTTGCTATAAATTATAAATATTACCTTTGCTATCTGCATTAATCGATAATTGAAAATGTAATCAACAACTTTAACAAATGTATTCAAACAATTATTTCGATAGTGCGTAACTACTTACGGCAAGGTTATATCTTATCTACCCAATCCCATTTCTACTTTATAGTTTTTTTCTCCTTTGAATTTAATTTTTTCTCCGTGTTTGTTCGAACGATAAGGGTCGATTGTAAATAGTCAAGCTATTATCATAATTACGGGTATTTACGGCTTAATGGGGATCACCCACACGGCCGGTTCAGAGACACTCCGGTAGGCTGCTTTGATTTGCTCAAAAAAGCTCATCTTTGAGTCAAAAGTCAGTACAAGGTACTCTACCATTGGTTTTGGCTCGATTATAGGACTCGCCGATCGATATGGGAAGCAGGGTCGAGATTCTATTTCTGGTCAAGATGACTACTTCGTGTTTTTCCTGCGCAAGGTTGAGACCATGAGCAGTCATGCACCACTTACCCGTCGCAGCAATATACCAAGTCTGCTCTGTGCTTGTTCAACAGTGCGTCCGGCAACAAGCGCTGCAACATCGTCTGCATAATCAACCAACCAACCAATCAACTCTTTTTGCACTTCGAGTCTTAGCACGCTATCGTAGGAAGCATTCCAGAGGTCCTGCCGTAGGATGATCGTCTCGTCCGGCGTTAGATAGACACTGAAAAACGTTACTTCCAATTACCAAACCCAGGCAAAACCTAAGGTCGGTGCTGTTCCGAACCCAGATGGCAAGGGTACCGGATATTTCGGGGTGCCCTGAAGCTGGATCCTTGTTTTAGTATTGCTCACTGATGAGCGCTAGATCACCTTTTTTCGCCTCAACGAACTGTGCCAGGAACGGTTTCACTCCCTGCATGTTTATCTGCAGGATGCGAATCGTTTTGACCGCGTCCAAGCTCTTTCCAGTTCTACTCTGGAGATTGAATACCGCCACGATCCCTGCATATAACGCAAGTCTCCTTTTCGTTGCAGATATTCGTCTTATGGCCTGCATGAACGCGATATGTTGCCCTCCTATCAGGTCCCCGGCAGGATAGAAACGTGTGCCCATATTGTAAACATCTGTAACATTTTGTTTTGGTGTACCATATTCGTATCCTACATATCACCCTATTAATTTTCCCGCTGTTAAGGAACTTCCTCGGGCATTGCTCAGTAAGTTTCACCACATCAAATTTTTGACCTCGCTCTCTTTTCGGTGCTCGGATTTTTAATTATTTACCCCCGCCACCCACTCACTCTCATTATTTACTCAATAAGGGAGTAATGGCAACCTCCAATTTTAAGTTCGAATCCGTCAGGAATGTTTGTTTCGTTTTTGTACTTGTCTTACTGCAGTAAACCTATTAATTGTATAGCATAAAGTGCAATGATAAGAACATTGAAGCAGTTGAAGGAACAAAAAAAAAACAATAAAAACAAAGAAATTGTGATGATGCCGACAAAACAAAGGTTTTACGTTTTCCTCATCTTCCATTCACAATCGGGCTTGGGCCCGACTACAAGGTTCTCAATAAACACTAGAAGGGATCTTATTAACCATATACATATGTTTGTTCAGTGCTTTTCGACATCGAATAGGGATCGGATAATTGAAAATATTTCGAAATTATTCGCTTTTCCTACAGAGCAACACATGTATAACCCTAAGCCTCTTTGAAAACCAGATTTCATTAGCCTAATAAGCCTGCAACCTTACTGGTGTTTTACGTGTACCCAAAAGTTAGTTGATTACTCCTTCATTAAGAATAAGTGGGAAAGGGCCGATGATGAAATTATCCTTTCACTAATTGAGCACTTTAGAGGAAATTAATTTTCATATATGTGTGGTCAAGAGGATACAAAGCGAGAGAAAGGGCTTATAGAGGTGGAAATAATAAAGCCATTATTGTAAAAACATTTGTCTCTTGAGGAAATTCTGATTGTGCACAATGAAAATTTCGTCTGCGTTTGAATTTAGCAGTTCGTAGATAAATGACGCTCTTAAATGTTATGATAATTTGCTGAAGTTTAGAAGTATTAATGTGCATCCCTTTTTGGGATTCAGTAGATGTCTAATTAACTTTATGTTACTTCGTCCAATTCGTTCGGTAATAGCAAATGTCACTGTTGGCTCAACATATTAAAACTTCCGGTGATTAAAAACAATTTATCGAATTTCCGAACAAAGCATTAAGGGGTAGATCTAGTGGCGTAACAACCGGTGTCCGGTCCTCATCTCATCCAACAGCTCGTTGGCGGCGTCGATTGTATCCAGGTCGTCGTCCCGTTTTGCAGAGCGGAAAAAGTTTGCCTTTGCGTTCCTGACTCCAAACTGCACTTTATAGTCTACCTTTGCCAGTGTCTCTAGGCGCTCTGTGGGTCTAGGGTTCCTCCTCCTTGATAATTACCCAGTCATTCATGGGAATTTTGGGGTTTTGAAGGTGGAGGGATTGGACGCGCTTGTTCTTATCCATGCGGATCTTCGACAACCGGATGCGAGCGACCGCTTTCCTGGGAATCTTGTCGTAGGAGATGGCTTTGAGCTTTACGCCCTCCCAGGCGTTGCCGATCTTAGCGGCGCATGAACCGAGAACGTACCAGGAGAATTGGTCCTCGCAAGCTATAACGTGGAACTTACGGACCATTTGAGGGGAATCAAAACAGGGGATGAATACCGTGTGAGATACTCAATGATCACCTCCGACAGCCTGACCTAAACGCGGGTCCACACCTCCGGTGCTAGTCTGCCGCTGGTGGAATTGCCATCCGCCACACGTAAGTGGCTCCTAGCCATGTCGCTGAAGAGTTTCGCAGTTTCTGGTTCGTCGGTTGGCTGCTTACTTCGTTCATTTGATAAATATTTGTTTCTTCCATTTATTTGATCCCATTTTAAATAAACGTCCGAAAAGTACATTTGTCTGCTATATAACAACAATCTTCATGGATATATCGCGCGCTAAATCCCTAGAAAATTATCTACACATAATAAATATCTTATTCCGTCGTGTTGCTGCCGCACTGTCAGAATGATTTCATACAACCTACTTTTCCATTCTATCTTTACATAAGATGTATGTACATAATAGATACTTGTACGATTTTCTGCCAATAAAATTTATAGGTACAAGAAGTCGTCATGATTATGATGGCTATGGCATGGATTACACTCGTACTATCTAACCGATAGGATGAGAAACAAGGATAAAAATAACATTGGATATGAAATGATGATATCGGAATGGTATAGAAAAATAAAAGATTGTAGAGCTCCTGCATTCAGAAACCTATTTTCCAAATGGGTTTAGGGGATATTTAGCGGAATTCGTGAGGAAAAATAACAGCCAAGATACTTGCCTTTTTGCCTAGCGTCTCCGTTGTGATGTATTCATCTTCCTTGGGAAGGTTTACATTGAAAAATCTTGAAATTTTATTTTAGTATCCTTTTTTGTTAATTCCTTACTTTTATTCCACTTTAACTATGTTGAACAAGTGTATAGTATATTGTTTTCATTTTCTTGTTACTAACCTATCCACAACGCACTATATTTTAGCAGTTCTGCTATTTTATTGTTATCATGACGTGAAACTTGTAATATCTTTTTTTTTTTTGTGTTTTATTTATTTGCCATTTTCTCAAACAGCGCTCAAATATCGCATAAGTTGAGTTCAATTGAATATAGATCTGCGTTTGCTAATATATAATTTCACCGCTTTCTCTGTAATTGAACATAATATTTTCCATATTTTGCCGGAGAAATGTATCTTAAATTTAATTGAATTTATCTAAACTTGTTTTCATAGACTTAGCTTTGAGCATTGTAAATTATTTTCTTTGGTTCGTATGGCACTCGGATAACTGAATTAATTTTGATTAATCGTGGTACATTTTGTTATCTTTAATACACTCTAGAATTTGTTTTTAATTTTTATTGTCTTTCTCTCTCAGTGAACACATGTAACCATATTCGATATTTTATTTTCCCTCCGTTGATCCAAGGGAAAAATTAAAACGTATTAAATAGTATTGTTCGCCTCAAGGTCGCCATTTTCATAAGTCTGAAGGCATAATATGTTTTAGATCGAAATATTATCTGTGAACAAATCTTTAACATGTCAAGATCTTAAAAATTAAGAATATTTCATTGATGTCACTAAAACTGTTTCATCTAAAATCTAAGAAAAGTAATACGTCGTTGTTCTGGAATTTACCTGCCCTTTGATTTTAAGGGAAAAGACAACTGTATGTGCTGAAAGTAGTAGCCGAGGAAAGAGTGAGGTGAAACATAAATATATAGGTAGCTGGGATTTTTACATTGGTAAAAAAAATCGTCTTACTCTCAAATGTTGGCTAATGATTGCAAAGTTCTTCTTGTTTCTATTCGATTGTTCTATTCGCTTAAATCTTCTACTCAACTTTGTTACGCTATTTTGCCCTTGTCCGAAGCAAAGGCAGATAGATATACCAATCTTCCACCTTTACTAATGTATGTAGTATAACTTTGCAGTTTTAATTTATTTACTAGAAGAAAACTTATAAAGCGTATGTTTCGACTTTCTCGTTTTCTTGTCGCATTTTCTCACGTAGCGATTGAACATCGTCCTCTATCCGAACAATCTGCCGAATTTTCTGTAATTATAAAAAGGAAGTCATGCCAAAATCTCCGACTCAATCACTGCTAGAAGCTAAAATTAGGGTTCTCTTATACATACCGTCGCTCGATCCCCTGGCGTTTTCATCCATAACCAAATCATATAGCCAGGAATACAAAGCATCGAGGAAAGGGCTGTAAACCATCCAAATGCATGCGACCACCAGGGATATGAATAATTTAAATATTTTATAGGTGTCCATTGGACTAAATTGAATATAAAGACGCCCTGGCATAGGAAAAAAGATGCTTTATAATATATTTTATGGCTTCTTTCCTGGAAAATCCTACCACACAAATTAACGGCGTTGCTATACACCAGCAGAATTTCCACCAAACCAATGGATAATATCCAATCATATCCTTGATACCATCATAGAAACGATCAACACCGTAAGCCCAAGAGATCGACACGCATTCGAAAAAGATCAAGAACAGCAGGCATGAACCGCTTACTGCATAAGAGTCCAAAATTTGAAAGACGTACATTCCTCCCTGCGACATAGAAAAAGAGTTCATGGAATAGTGCTTTCTGACAAGATGTTAGGTATAGACTACTCTCTTAAATCCTTAATTTCATATGTGCAATTGTAATGAAAGTTACAAAACTAAATTCATAGCTTCCCTTAAATTTTGCTTACTTGTGATATACATGATAATCCAACCAGGTAACTTAACGCGCACACTACGGCTATAAAAAGTTCCTTTCGCTTCCGTAACAGCTGTGGCCATTCGTCAATAACGGCCGTAATAAATCCTTCCATAGTACAAAATTGAGAATCCAGGCCAATCAATAGAAGCATAAAAAAGAACAAGCATGCCCATAAAGGTGATCCTGGCAATTGAAGTACTGCAGAAGGATATGCAAGGAATGCTAACCCAGGACCTAAAAGAGTGAATTAAATGATTTTTATTATATACACACTACTGCAATATAAAAAGGCAATTTATTTGAAAATCCCGCAAGTTATTGACCACTTAGAAATGAGTATGAGATGTGAATAATAGAAATGGGACGCGGAGTTTTTTTTCGAAGATGATGTCCTCGATTGCTACTGATTGAAAAACACAAAAGTGCTTGATTTGTTTTCATTCATCTGAACAGTTGGACTGAAAACTTCGTAGGCTAACATATAAAAAAAACATTTTTTTTGACAAAATTGGATTTAATTATCCAATCGCCAATGCCTTCGAGGGCAATACAATGGTTATAACGGTCATACAATCTTTCGATACCATTTTTATAGTACGATTTGTCTTTAGCCTCAAAAGAGGACTCCTCAGTTTCGGCGATTATCTCTTCATCGGCGCTAAATTTCTTTCCAGCGAACATTCTCTTGAGGTCTGAGAACAGGCAAAAGTCGTCGGGGGCCAGATGTGGAGAAGACGGTGGATGCGGAATTCAGGTAATTCCCGACCTTCTTACTCCAGCAAAGCACGAAAGAGTGACTCAGACAGTAATGCTCCACTTTCAACAATCTCTGGGAGGGTGCGCGCCTGACCCTGAAGAGAGTTTCCGAGCAAATATAAGCCGGGATTGCAACTCAGTGCATTCAACGTATGTTTCTCAATGGGTCTTTTTGCCTCCCGCTGGAAGATTGTGACCCACACATAAACCCACAGAGGGTTCATCAGCGTATTATCTTCTTAGTATGTTCGACAAAGCGGGGAAACTACTTGAGAAGCTCATAAACTCAAGATTAACGTGCTGTGGAAGACTACACTAAAAATCATATGGATTTAATACTGGTAGGGCCACATGGGTGTTAGCCTATAAACTCTTTTTTAAGCCCAACTGGTAAATAAATTTTTGAATGTAATCACATTGCCGATTTTCATTTCCGTTTGGCCGAGTATGATTGACTGAATCTATAGTGGAAGTTGCACTTATGTGGTGTTTACTCAATTCGCTCAGATATGTACGTAATAAGGTAGAAACTTTTTCGGGCGTGCTTTTAACTTAATGTTATACGATTGTCATTGTGTCCTTGTAAAATCAGCTTGATGACATACCAAGGGAAACTTCCCTTCTTTATATCATATTCATGTGGAACTACGACATGGCACGTTCTGCTGTGCATGATGTCGAATCGTACTGAACCATGTGGAAACCTCATAGGTTTCATGTGTGGCAGCACAGTATAACGTGGGAGATTCATTCAAGCTCCGATTTTCTCATGTCTCTCATACTTTGAATTTGCCATTCAAAACATGCAGGAATGCGGAAGTTAATATATTATATTTCGAAATGCAATTTGGTATTTTAATTTTGTGTTCGCTCTTCCCAAACCACTCTACGTTCTATGCTGTTCTTGGAAGGGGGAGGCGGTGGAGGGTTCAACAAATTGAATATGGAGGTTGCTTTGATTCTGCTCGTCAAGTTGGACTCGGTCCTTTTTGCTTCCTTTGTTGAGGATGTAAAAATAACGCAATAGCAATCATATTCTCTCATGCTGTATTTTTCTTGATTGTTATATATACACTTACCTGAAAGAGCTACTTCAGCAACAGGACGTTGTTGTTCATGTGCCATGAAACCAACAACCGAAAATATTACAAACCCAGCAAACATACTTGTACTTGAGTTTACTGTACACACAATTAATGCGTCCCTGGAATGGGAAATTTAATTAAAAGGCTTATTTGTTTTACTCATAGCCATACGTATCCGAGTGGTTGTCAGCTCTTAGATACGAAACTACAATTATTTATTTAGACTTAGCATCGACACTTACTTGTAAACGTTATTTGTAAATTTGTTGTAACTTCCTAAAGCCACTAGTGTTCCTAAACCAAGTCCATATGAGAAAAAGATCTGCGTAACTGCATCTATCCAGACCTTTTTCAGAAAAGCAAATGGAAATGAAGATCATCTTCAAGGACGATTGAATAAACGCCTACCTGCGATTCACTTAATTTTGAAAAATTCGGTATTATATAAAATTTGATCCCTTCGGCAGCTCCAGGTAATGTAATGCCACGAATCAGTAGAATCGTTAATAAAATATAAGGGAATAAAGCTGTGAAGTAGACAACTTTTCCGGTCCATTTAACCCCTTTCCAAATGCAAAAATAGCACAGAATCCATACAAGTAACAGAGTTCCAGCTAGTTCCCACCGGATACTTCCCACATGTTCAATTCCATCTGAGATCATTAGCGCACGACGTCTAGAAAGATTTAGAATTGGCAATCAAAGGAAATATTAAAGGAATAGGGTTACTTACTCCCAAAACTCCTTAACAGGATCAGTGATATCGGAAGCTGATATATTGTTGCCAGCAGCAAGACTACAAATTTTCGTTAAACTGCCATTGATTTTGTTTACTTGCTCCCAGCAGAGTAGATCGTTGCGTTCATATGGATTGACACAATTTAATGTATTCCAATAGTTGTTACATGTTCGCCACGGCACGTCTAGTCAAATATTGCCCAGAGTTATGTATTGAAAAATTCTGATTTTGGAGTTTTTCTTACCCGATTGCATTGACATAAAAAAGTAGAAGATAGCCCATGCCAATATCACAATATAATAGACATTCATCCAGCAGGACATAACAGCAGCTGCGTAACCTATCCCTGTACAATTGATAAACAATATCAGATATGCCATTTCGTTTGAGGGACGCTATAAATGGAGGAGGCGGAGAGGAGGTGGATGATACCATAAGATGGCAATTGAAACATGAATAGAAGCCGAGATTTCTATATTGTTTCCGGTACCTTAAATCCTCTCATCTGACAGCACTGAACAAGCAAATGATTATTACAAACATAGATGCATATTTACCTTTAAATATCGGTGCAATTTTAAAAACACCCAAACCACCAATTGTTAACATTTGTCCAAGAGCTAATTCCATGAAAAACATTGGTATACCAGCTAAAATTAGTGTTAAGAAGTATGGAACTAAAAATGCACCACCACCATTCTTATAGCATAAATATGGGAAACGCCAAACGTTGCCTAATCCGATAGCTAAACCGACCACCGATAAAATGAAATCTAATTTGCTACTCCATGTACCACGTTCAGGTAATGTTGAAACTTTTACGACCTGTACGATTGGAAAATTGGAAAAACAAATAAATATGAATGCAATCCACATAATTATTATAAAAATAAAAAAAAAAAAATTATAATTCACAATTAAAAAATCTATTCACCTGACAATGCTGCGTTCCTGCTGAGGACGTTTCTGTTGGATTTCTTAACAAAGGCATTTCGATTGCTTCATCTGTTCGCTTCGGTCGTATGTTAAAGGATTCGTCTAGAGCACCATCTGTACTAGGCACGTCTGTCATCTTTAACAAACTGATGGAATTTGATTCCGTTGTACTGTAAGTAGAGTAACACATAGATGTTTTTTTTCAAACTAAAACGTAAAAAATCTTATTGATTGATGATTGACTGCTGCCTCGGGGGTTGTGGATGCATTCCCCTTCCATGACGCTTCATTTTATTTCAACATTACATGTCATTGTACGGGAGCAATAGAAAGCTTTCATATTGCTTCCTGGTAGATTCCAAAATATCAATCCTGGATACATCTAATTATTTGTTCCTGGATTGAAGGAAATCATGCCTACAGGGACTACTCTGTCACCAGTCAGATATGATCCGCAATATTCCGCCACTGCAGCCCAGCGCTCGTTTAACCCAAAATTACTGAGATTAAACAAAAAATTTGTCAAAAAGCTCATGCTCAAAAACCAGAAGAAAAAGGTATGGAAACCTTTCGCCTTAGTTCTTAGGAGAGCAAATATGGATCGATTGCCGAGACTATTGTGCGTGTTTGCTTCCACCCAGCTTCCTACAAAAGAATTTAGAAGCATAATTCACTAATTCCACTAAGATCCATTGTCATTAATCATAGATGCATCTTTGAGGAAGCACTGCCTTTGGTTCCCGCACAAGTCAGGAAGTTACAACTCCAAAGATTGGCTTGTATGCGCATCCCTGAAGGTCCTCTATGAGATTAACCCGTCTCCATCTGCACATATAAATGCAAGCAAGGGGGGCAATCGTCAGGATGGCCGGAAGTATCAGTGAGGCGGGGAGCTACCTAAATCGAAGGAAGATTGATATTCTTTCTAGGCGGTACCCCTAATTATTGATACCAAGGGATAACATGACAACGAGGTTTCACTTCGATAAGAAGTTTGAAACACGTTGGAGTAACAAGGCAAATTGGGAGAGCGTGGCTGCGGCAACTGATTGCTTGGCACACTGGCGGATCCGTCACAGCAGAGGCAACAGGTGCCGGGGTCATTGATCCAAGGAAAGGGAATGTACTTGGAGCCACTATCATATTCCAGGTGGAAATATACGCCATAGACAGATATGCTTCCTTTGATTTCCAAAGGAACCACAGACGGCAGAACATCGCTATTCTGACTGACAACCAAGCAGCGATCAAGGCACTTAGGTCCAATCAGGTGAGCTCTAAACTGGTATGGGAATGCCTCGAGAGACTGAATATCCTCCACCGCCCCGACACGCGACATCGGAGGTCAACTCCCCCAGGGATCTTGAAACGTGTAGGCAGGTCCTCATTAAGGTGGATGCTCCTCGGAGGCCGCTGCAACCACGATACGAGGGCCCCTTTAGAGTTCTGGAACGAGGCGAGCACTCATTCAAGCTCAACGTCCGGGGCGGGCCCAAGTCGGTTTTTTGTCAGGCCCTCACTTGTCTCGACCGCCGTTCAATCCGGCTCAGAGGCGAATTCAGTTTCGCGCCTCCGATGCGCCGCCGCATTTGCTGCGAACAGCTTAAATTGTAATATTTTTCGCTGAAATTTACAGCAAGTGTTCTTAATATGTTTTTTTTTATAATATTGTAGTATTTTCATTTGCCCGTATCTTACAAAAAAAAATGTTTTGAAAAGTATCTTTTTTCCACCGTACAGATCGTGCTTAAATTTTCCAAAAATATGGAATATGACTAATTACAATGTCTAAATTTGGTGGAATTTCAACTAGTACTTCCCACTGAAAAAAATCTCAAAAAGTACGTAATGTGGTTTCTCCCCTTAACATATCAGTTGAGAAGGGGTTACTCTCCCCGTTTGACCTTCTTCCTTTTCTTCAGTCTTTGGCCCACCCCTCTCCTATAATGCAGGCCATCCCTTCATCCCTTGGCGTTAAATTTGGAAAAGATCTATTGAAACTACATTTAAACAACTTGAATTCTTGACTCATATCGACTCCAATGCATTTATCATGGTTCAGCGGCACCAAGCGTTGCAGGTGGGGAGGGAGATATTTTCTCATGTTCAAAACTAAGTGTAACATCGACTGAAGCGTTTGGTGCAGCAATCAAATTGAATCTGGGCGTGTTAGAGCCCTTCATTCAAGTCAGTAATGCACTCAACCATGGTTGTTATCCTGATTTGACATAGGCACTCATTCACAACTGAGCCGACTGATGTGTTTCCGACTCAGGCACCAGTGAGGTTTGAATTCCGTTCCTACAGCCTAGTGCTCTCCTACAGGATATAATAGCATTTAGGGACGATTATGTCTAGATATTCTGAGATTAGCAATAGACATTCCATTTCTAATCATTGAAAAGACGTATTTTTCCCACACCCCTTCTTGTGTGCCTCTTGTAATCACATTCTTAACTTCGAAACTAAATTTATATAGTAGAGTCCCGATAATTCGTATGGTCAAGGGACTGTCGTTTTGGTACGAAATATTGGAATTACCGATTATTGGTTGTGCAAAATAAAGAAAATTAACTCTGATGATTTTCAAATCTGTACGAATTAGCCAGAAATACGAGTAATCGATGTGGCTATAAATATTATTTTCATGATTTGACGAGAATGACACACCAGTTTCGAATTCGTGGACCTCGGCGCTAAACCGGGGTGTCTAGAGTTCCTTACTAAGGCAGCCCTAGACCGGACACGGGTTGTTGCGCACACCAGTTGGATACTTTGTACAGTCGGGTCGACAGGATAATGGTTTGGAGAGCCATGTCCTACTATGACGCTTGTGAACTTCAATTGTTGAAGACAATCTGGTAAATAGCTGTCAATAAAAATTGAACTAATTAAGGAGGAGACCAGTCCCAGCCTAGACCCGAAAGTTGAATTTCTGCCTTTAAACGTGTATGGGTGTATGGGCCAGTGCCCAGAGGAGACCATAACGCCAGGCTCGGCATACCCTACAATTCGCATTGCCGAAGCTGCGAGAAAAGGGGAAACCCTCATGCACTTTCTTTGCGATTGCCCAGCTCTAGCTAGAGTCAGACTACGGACACGGAGTAAACCATTCTTTGGGGACCTCAGAGAGATTTCTAGCTGGAGGGTGGGATAGCTACTTTCCTTCATGAATGCTACGATCTGGTTCTGCAGATTCGTCTATTGAAGTTTTTTGGCTCGAGTTATATTCAACTTTGGGTGCACTTTTCTGAAAAACGGTGAGAGGGGCATTATTCACACATTTATTCACAGAAATCTTTCGGAACAAGTGGGTTATAAATGCAATTTAATAGGTACATTGCATCCCCGATATTTCTTTAGGCTCATGTTGCTTCCGGTCCGCCATTAAGTGGATTCTCAAACAAAATTCATGTTGATTCATATAATGTACGATATATATTCCATTGACATTCATCCAGCCGTTTCTGAGAAAAGTATATCTTAAGACTCAAAAACACGGATTTTCCAGGTGAGCCAATGATATTTTGCGTTATCGAGTGGCTTTTTTATGGAGTTTTCTATTCACTTTCGGTATAGCCCTCACATTACCTTCACTCTACGATTGTTCTATGTAGTGTGATCAGGAAAAATATTTTTTTCGGAACAAGTTTTTTTTATTGCTGTTTGGCCTGTCACCCTCTTAAAGCTTTTGAGCGATGGTATCACTTCCCTTGATTAGTATGACTATTAGGATTATTAGGATTTATGAAGTTATTTCAAGCATTGTTAGCATTGATGAAGGAAATAAGTTGTTCCCGAAATATGGGTATTTGCAAGACCAATAAATAACACTAGCCACTAGAAAAAAACAAGTCTTAATTATTATAGATACTTAATGTAGAAGGTATGCTATTCAAGTGAAACGCAATGTATATAGTATATCTTTCTATACAATCGACTTAGAACTTTCTAAATATGTATATGTATATATATAATATTCATTTGAAAGTGGAAATGAGCTGGCAGTCGAATTATTTATTATATATCTGCTCAGCTAGTGTTTAAACTTTGTGAGTAAATTATTACTAAGTTAACAATACAAGACAATCTTACGCTGATTTTTAAATACTTTCAAAACCAAAAGTGATTAACATTGGATCAGTAGTAATATTTACGAGTATATAAATCACTTATTTGATTGTCATTGTGACCATTATTTCCACTTAGGTAGTATCACAAGCACCTTTATATCCGAAAATGAATTATTTTATCCTAAATTTATTAACAATTTACCGATCTATAATTTCGAGCTGCTAGCAATGATTCCGATATTGTAGTGAAAAGCTGAGAGATGTTTACCTATGCCCTAGGGGAGGCTATGTACTTCAAATACTATACTATTGTTATTAGTGGGAGCTTAACGAGTAACGTCCGGTAATATGGGTCTCTTCATACTGGGATCCAACTCAATCCACAGTCTGCTAAATGTATCAAATAATTTAGTGGCTTAGTCATTATGGCTGCAACAGAGAGACATGCAGGTATCGGGCCTGGTGTATGTCCAACTCAAGATACGTCCCTTTAAAACAATCTAATGGTTTTCCGCAATAAATTGCAAACCATTGAAGAACCCTTACTAGTTAAAGTAATTTAATAAATAATATCTAATTGCTCTTCATCCACAATTGATCTGGTATAATGAAAAATCGCATCTTTCCGCTTTTCCCCATTCTATTTTCCCGATCACTTTCTTCGTGTTAAATCAATTTAAGTCATTACAGTCATTATTCACTGTAATGCGAGCTTCCACCCAAGGGGCTAGCATGCGCATCTACCTACTATTATATGTATTCTAGGTGAACATGTTACCCATGGTTGACCACAAGTCCCACTGTCACCCCTCCGGATTGGAAACGTTTGGCCATTAAAGTCGGACCGCAAAGAGCAGCCTACCACAAAACAGAACAAAGTGATCTCTTATTCTTTGTCATCTTTTTGTATGCTGTGATACGTGTTCACTGTACATGACAATAGTTTATCCACTATTGTAGCTTCTTCCTCTCTATTTGATTTTTTTATGATTTAGTTCCGGTGTAGATAGTCTTAATTTGATGGGATTAAATGAATGTGTTGTAATTGAAAGTGATTAGGTGTGTGCAATTAAGGTCTGACCGGATTGGAGATATTTTCTGGTAGTGATTTTTCATAAATCAGATTAAGAGAATTCAAAGATGATTGACTACTAATTATAATCAATCGATATTCCGCACATTTCATCCGCTTCGGAAGTTTAACATGCAATATTTTTGGTTGATATTTTCTGTTAATACTAAAACTGAAGATAGTACCATTAACGGAAAAGACTCCTTTTTTTAGATGCATAGAATAAAATTGAATGATTTCGTAAGTACATACCTTGTACGGATTGTGGAAGGATTTGATTTTTAATTTACTCTCGGTTCACTGCACTTAAAATTTATAAATAGAGCTCTCCAATTGTCAAACACCTTTTTATATTTTTTATATATTCGTCACAATATATAACACCAGCCGCGAATGTTTCAAACACACTCCGGCAGATTAAAGGATAGTTTAGATATCATATAAATTTGGAAATTCATAATCTATGCAAACTTTTTACTTAGTCCGTCGTTTATTGTCTTTAACAATTATAAGAATGTTTACTTTTTTATAAATTGAAACTTTCTATTTGAATTCCATTGTGGTTTATATATCAAACAACACTTTCTCCGTTATAATTTCAAAAAAACACTTCATACAAAATTTCGACTTTTAATATTATAAAGGTCAGAATCTTAAAAATTTTAACACTATCCGCAATTCAAATACAGCATCCGTTTAAAAAAAATAACAACATCCAAAAATTCACCAAGTCAAACTAAGCGGGATTAATAATGCCTATTTCGCTTGAAATTCGTGCTTCCTTTTTTTTGTATGCTAGCTAGTTGAAAAAAAAATTAATATACGGTTGGTGAAAGAAAAAATCTATTGCCAAGCCTTGTGTGTCCCCACTTGGTTTGAGGTCTTCCAAACTACTGATTTCAAGAGCTGTTTAAAAAGTCCGGTGGTAAATATTTTTTATACGTATGTAGCATTTTTTTTTAAAACCATACTAGAGGGATGGGGTACTTTGCATAGCTGTGGCAATAGAAAAAAATAAAACAACAACAGCGAATACAAACGAATTCCAAGTATTACCACTATGTTCCCCTGTAATCATAATATAATCACCAAAAGTAGCATCAGCCTCAGTGGCGGGTAGTATCACTGTCACCATCATCAATCTCCACACAAGAGGGAGACAATATGGAACGCATGTGTGTTTCACAATTGTTTTAGATACTATATATGCAATTGCTATGACCGATTGAGAGATGGTTTGGATTATGCTGGTAATGGTTTTACATATGCTGGTACTATTATGTAAAATCTGGCTATTCAGGTGTTCCATATTCTCAAATGTTTCTAACATGTGTTACACATTATCTCGGCTCTGATTGTTACCACCCCCGGGGAAAGAAGAGTTAATAGTTCCCCCAATACCATTCAGTGCAATATCCAAGTCATCCATCCATTCATATATGTAGCATTATATATAAAATTTCACTTTTCCATATACTGAAATGCTCCTTTCGTGGATTGCTCAGTAAAGCAGTTGTTCAGAGGTTAATGTTAGTTTTTTTTTCACATACAGACATAGTTGCAATTCTCATCCTTGATCTTCTCTATATGACCTCATATGCGGCTAGCGATTCTAGTCTTTCCCTTTTTGATGAGAAACAGAAAATTGCATGGAAATCTATGCCTCTGTACTCTTTTGCACATCCGCAGTAAATAATGGGCATGCATAAGGTAGTGCGGATGTGTGCCTTTCCTTTCCCAAAACGAGATCCTGCAATATTTTTTATTTCTCATATCATAAAGATGAAATCGGGACGTTGGTATTTCCTACAGTAGTTCATTAGAAGGATTCTTAGTTTTCTGTACGGTGAGTCTTTGATATAGCGCATGTGACTTAACACCAAATTTTCATCAAGTAATGAAGAATAGACTATGATTATGGAAGGCCACACTCCGAACTATTGTGTCCTAAAAGATATGCGAATCCGGTGCGCGACACTTACTTGAAACAAAAACACAAGCAGTAAACGTTTTCTTACGAACGCAACAACTGTGGCCCCACATTGGGCGCCAATTCTGTTATGGGCAATTAATATTACTATTTCGAAGGGGCCCTCATAAGGTGGCTGCAGCGACTTCCGAGGAGCGTCCGTCCTAATTAAGACATGCGTACAGGAAATCCCTAGGCACGACAGCCTAGTAATGATTTTCGTGTGGTTGTCGAGTAATGGCAGCTTTAGCATTGCGTCCTCGAACAGATACAAAAGACCAGTAGAGTTGATTCCTGACCTGATGTCGAGAACAAGGTCGCTAGGGAGTCTCAGGTTACCCTGGCCGCTGAGTACAAGGCCTTAATGACTTCTGCTCATTTGCCAGGTGTTTGCTGTTGAGGAATCGCCTGGTATTTGGCGAAGTCTTTTTTACTTCGCTGTCGGCCTCCTTATTCTCAGCAATATTGCATGGCCTTCTGCAATGCAATGACGGCTCTGTTGAGGTCTTCCACCACTGTTTCTAACTTTATTTCGCTCCTTATATCTTAGCTCACCTGTAAATGGGTCATTTCGTCACTCAGGTATCTTGTGTAAGAGTCCCATTCTGTTCTCCTGGAATTCTTTATTATTCTATTTACTTCCGAGTTGCTCTCAATGTTGAATCTGATTATTTTGTGAACCGACATATAAAGCTCATTCAACACCCTCCTAATCTTGACCAAGCTGCCCATCAGAGAGTTGCTGAGGGTTATGTCTATTCTTGTCTGGCGCTGGTCACGAATGTTGGTGTGTTAACTAATTATGTATTTCTAATTCATTATTCAGGATGAATTCCAGAAGGTATTCACTCTTCGATTAATGTCGGTGCTTTCTCGGATCAGAACTTCGCCAGTCTAACGAATAATTCCAGTGAGATCCTGGTGTCGTCTGTTCGGAAGTATCCTGATGTCACGACTGCCTCTCGAGTTCTTCCCCCAGCTTCCAAATGCGACTTGGACAGGCCCATGGTCTCCAGTTAGAAACTTTCAAAGACATATGCATCTTAAGTTTCTTTTGAGAGTAATGCAAGGTCATGGTTTTTCAGAAGACAAATCCCAAATTACTTGCATACTTCCTATGGGGCTATTTTAGTGCTGGTCATGGGTTACATTAGCGCTTGAAGCGCTTGGGAATGTATACCGTCACCATGTGTCCCCCCGGTATGTCATCCTTAGCACATATCGATAGTTCCGTTCTCATCCATCCTGGCAGTTTAGGAACTATAGTCCTAAGTCGCGCCGTCGTGTCTTCCGTCGCGCAGTCTATCAATATTAAGATTTGGTCGAGAGCGTATGTCGGTATACAGCTCCTTATTTCGTCCCTCACACATCTCCATTCTGATGAGATCCTCAATTATTTCTGGTTCTTCACGAGTGAGTTTTTGGTCCGGAAATACCGGCGGGTCTTCATCCCTGTTCGTCCCGGGATTCCCCCTTCCTTGAGCTCGAATTTAAGTCTTTTGAGAGCATTTCCCTCTTACAGGCTGATTTCCGCTGCTCCCGATTTGTTGGCTACTGAAGGCTTAGGTCTGTCCTGAGCCTCCTTAAGATAGATAGATAAAAATAGAGGATGCTTCCCAATTTAAGATTCTACGCAGAATTGCTTCAACTCAGTACTAAGGAAATATGTGCAAAAGTTGATCATCTTCTGATGCAGTCTATCTTCTCATTTTAACCAACAATTTCATTGTCTTGATTCGCTCCATCCACATCTATCTACAAAAATATATACTCAAATTATTTAGGCTGAGTAAATATTGTATGGGAAGTGCATATACGTACATATGCATGCATGCGGTACTTCTTTTCTTTTAATAAGATACTTTGTGTTAACCGAGTATATAACTACCAATGTGGCTATGTCAATATCGTTTGCATTTTTTGCCTATGTTTAGTAGTAAATTTCTTCGGATTCTTCCTTCTTTTCTGTTGCAATTGTATATAACTATCTACCGACCCTCTTATGGAATTTATGTCGTATAAATTCCCTATTGTTCTTTTCAAGATTTTTTGTTGTAAGCCCTCTTTATGCTTTTCTTTTTTTTTTCTATTTACTGTTTCAGTGATTTCACCTGTAGATCTGATTTTATGAGGCTTTTAAAATTGCCTGGTATATAAAAGGAGCTCACAGAGCAAGGCTTCAATTAATGGGGATAGGATAAGTGTGTAGAATCCTAGTAGAAAAAGAATTACCAAAATATGCACTATACAAGTAAGCAATTTGAATTTCAAGCTTTGGACTCACATTTCTCACTTGCATCCCTGTCTCCTGCGACTTTATTTTCCAATTAAATTCCAAATTAAATCCTTCATTGATATCCTGTAAATGTAAAGATATTCTCTTTACGTCCAAATTGATTTATTCCCTCGAAACTTTACTTCACTGCCAGGAAATGTCCGAACGAAAATATCTTTTTTCTATGCTATTTCAATTATATCTAATTCCAACAGATAAATAGCCAATTTAGTCTACGTTCTCTCTGCATACAGTATATCTATATATGTATTTACGTATATCTGAAACTTTGTATCACACGATATGAAGCACGGCTATGGGTTTGCATATAAATACCGTGTTCAAACTAGACGACAATTTCCATATGAGTTTGTACTGAAAAGACCTTTTTGCTTGTTCCGTCCACAATGTGTGCAATGAAGTTATCACATACTATTTACAACTGACCGTATATGTATCTACTGTCCACGGTATGATTATGTCTTCTCTCTACAGCATTTTGGCCCCGATTTATTAACTTTTGTTAATAAATCATCTCATTAAACGCTTGATGACAGTTACTCCAAACATTTTAATTTTACGAAATGCAAACATATGGGATACGGATATGTATCACTTTAACTATTCAATCACGGATCCAGATACCTATGACCAAGCGTAGATGTACATAGACCTAAATATCCAAATGGTGATGCGTCCCTATTGAGCGGTCAAGGGATGGACCGAGAAAAATGAAGAAGGGGGAAACGGAAATATGAATACAATCACCAGGTCTTGTTTCTATTTATTGCAACCTTATATTGACAAATAGATATATATTTCGATAATTTCGAGCTAAATAAAATTAAATACTTAACATTATACATAGTTTAGCTTCTAGCATTAATTTGTAGGGCGCGCTATGATGTCTTCTAGTCGTTGGGACAACATCGCTTCTAGTCCTGCTTTATCCTGATTCGGTGCCTCGTTTACTCTCATATTACCTTACCGATGATGATCAATAATACCACTATCACCGCACTAATGGTCGCAGTATGATTGCGATAGTTTCCAGTGGCCAGAAGGACCTCTTTCACTTCGTTCTGTGAATTACTGAAGATTGGGTGGCCATCGCCGGGAAGCGAGGAGTAGGGCTGCTATCTTGGTTACTTTGCCACTTGACTCCTTCGTAATAGCCTCAACATTCCTTCTGGTTATTGAAACTGTTGCTCGAGATATCATTCCGTCAAATTGTATAAGGCAATTGTCGTTAGGATGGATTACATTGACATCCTCCAACGATATCTCGACCCTCTCGCCGTCACAGATCACCGAAGTCGGTGCCATCAACTCCTTCCTTGGTTGTTACCTGGTCTGGACGACATGTTGGTTTGTTTGGCCGTTCGTACACCGTATCTACCACACAATTAGGAATAAGATTTATACCTTTGCAAACGGCTGAGTTTGTGACACGCCTACCGGAGCTCTGCAATTTCCCAATCCTGCGCATAAAATCTCGACAGGCGATCGTTATCAGGTTCATAACTGAATTTACGACAGTTTCAGCTGCAGCGCCACTATCCCCAGGACTGTGTCAACCACTTCAAAAGCTATGTATTGATAATCGCTTACCGAGAAGTCTTGCAAAACTCGTATACTGCATATTACTCAATCGATTCTGATTTTCCCGCTGTTTAGAAGTTTGGTGCTCTAAGGTAGCGAGGAGACTGAGAGGAGCTGAAATTCTATCTGTTCAGTCAACATCAAAATGGCCAAAGGGAAACCTTAAAGGGGTGGGAAACGCTGTATTTACTATGGTTTGCTTGTCGTGATGTAATAGGCGGATGTCCTGAGGCCGTGCTAGATTAATATTTTATTGCGCTTCACATATTGGGTTCATCGAGGGTATCGCAGTGTGTACCAACATATACGGTATCCAAGCTCGCCACGACGATATCCAGTTGTTGAAGGACGGTTCATCGGTTTACGGAGGATGACGTAAGCTGGTGGAGCTTGGAGTGCGTTCTCAATCCAACAGATCCCTATAGAAATTCAACTGGCAATTGCACCGGTCTAGGAGGAATCTTTAACGAAAGCGAGGTGGCTGCGGTGTTAAATAAGTCAACCTGCTGTTGGGGTTGTTTCCGCTTTTCGGGCATCTTCTGTTAGTCTCCATGCCCGCCTGTAGTACGAAAATTTATCTAGGAGCTCCTCCAGCTCCATCAGCCCTTTTTTCACGCCTTTGCTAGCGTTTCTGGAGGAAAAAGAATTGTTCCATACATTTATTATGTGTTACGTATCCAGCACGGCCTGAATTCGTGTAATGGAAAAAAATTATTGCATATCTACGCCATTCTGGGCATCCAAGGGGGACTTTGTTGAAGTATTTCGTTACTGTATTAGTGAAAAATGAATGCACGTAAATTAGTACAGCAGACTCTCTATAATCCGACGTTTTCTAATCCGAGACGCTTGGTAGTCCGATGCACCCTCCCTTCAAGGTGGTGCGGCCTCACATGAAATTATATGGAGTCTTGAAAGTTCCCTACTTTTACGGAAAATTATAAACATAAACGTAATTGTTACTGCTTCGGAGATATCGGAGACAACCTTCTTAAATTTGGTAAGTTTAGTCCTTTGATTCAAATATTGAATATCCTTCCGTTTGTAAGCTTCCAAAGTTTAAGCCAAGGCCTTGACCAAAATATGTAGTTTCAGGTAGTTCATATTTTGCACTGTAAAAATGGGGATATGCTAGAGAGTGCTGAAGCTCAAGGACTCAATTCCTTAGCTTTTGATATATCGACGTATCACGTTTAATTCCTTTAACAAAAGCTTTTACAGTAGAATCCCGATATTTCGTCGGGTCGAGGAACTGACGATTTGGTTGATACGAAATATAGGGGCTACCAATTATCGGTAGTGCAAAATACGGACGACGGAGACGGTGTTGAATTTTAATTCCTAAAAACATTTTGCTAGAGATACCGCGAACATGTATTGATTATAAAAAAAATCAACTCTAGGGACTGACAAATTTGTCCGAATTAGCCGAAAGTACGAATAATCGATTGTGCGAATTATCGAGATTCCACTATGCTTGAATGCATGTGTTTGTCATCAGGATAACGTTCCGCCATTACACACTTCTAGAATACATTTTTGTATGTAGATTCATTTGCTTTAAGTAGTTTGGCTCGTACATATGGCGAGGACTGCAAAAATACTACTACAGTACGATATCCCCGCCGAAGAATCCTTAAAGCTAAAAGGATGTACACGACGGTACCACCCAATGATTAGAACGACATATGAGTTTTTTGTGCTACCAGGTTGCGTTGATAAAGCTCTAGTCGGTGGTGTTAGTGAATCTGTTGGGGAATACTTTTGATATTAATTCAGGAACAGAGCGAAAAAATGGTTACAAGCATACTTTCCGTAAGGTCATCCTTTGAAATGTTTAAACGACTGCTGATGGGATTTTAACAGCAGTTAGAGGAAGACAGAGTGTTCATCTTTTATAATTTTTGGAGAATTTTTTCAGAAGTTTCCGCAACCTGTATGTGACATTTCTATAATCACAGAACAAGTCATCCTTTTGGACTGGGATTTTCATTTGTTACAAAGAGCTTTGAAGCCCCGCAGGAGTGGCAAAGGCCGGGGCACACCGGTCAGGAAGCTCGAGCTTCAATGGGAAGCTTTTCTGGAGTATGTTTCTGATGAAACGATTTTGAAAAAAGGACCCAATATAAACAGATGACTCTGCAAGCTCAAGATGCAATAAAAGTGGGCGAGTGGAGAAGCATCTAGTCCATCTACTCGTATTCGCCCGCGACTTCAATGTACAATGGACATTGCATGTCGGCGAGGTTGGTTGTGACAACAGCCGACGTCATTTCGAATTCGGCAGCTCTTTTAGGCCAATTAATTAAGACCAAAATCAACCCATTGTAATTCAACAAATTGAAAATCTAAATCTAATGGCTTGAACAGTCAACGAACTGTAACTGGGCCTTGGCAATGTTTGCCATACTGCTTGCCTCTTCAGAAAACACTAATGTGCTTGCAAACATGTGGGTGGCGGTGTTTAGTCCGCCAAACGCTTTTGGAGGTTTAGAGTTTACGGTAAGCGCCAAACATTTTGCGGGTGTCGGCGAGCGAGCGCTACATAATTGTGTGGAATAAACTTCATTTGACAATTTGAACGAGTCGTCCGTCCGCTCGTTCGCGTTCATTGTACCTTGTGCTTAAATGCTGGAGGGAACTCATCAGCTTTCCTTTCCAAAGGATCAGACACAGATGGTGTAGCATTTACAAATAAAGGTTGAGCTCCTACCGAATGTTCACTATGTAGCCCATGGAATTGGAAGTATCTGCCGTTGTTAGCTCCACGTGCCTCAGAAGGTCCTTTCTGCTAAATGAGGAAAGTTATGAGCATGCATATGTCAGTTGTGTCGTCGTCCAGTTTACGTCCTATAGAGATTGATTCTATTAGGGCTAGAGTGGCCTTTTCAGGATATTACAATAAAATAAACACAAATCTTCGTACATATATATCTAATGTTAATATATTTGCTCAAATACTTTGAAAAAAAATTGTCTAACAACAACGTCAAGATATAATCCTTTTCACTCTGATATCGGACTGTTGGTTATCTCGGCGCTCGTATTGATTTTTCTTAATTCGTACATTTCCTCGTCAACATTAGATTCCATTGTTTGCGATATTGTCGGTATACTTACGGTTTGGGATATAGTGGGCGCACTGACTGTTTGTGATATACTTAGCCCAATACCACTTGTACTCGGCATCAGGGTTGTTGTATAAGGGCTTTCCGGCGACGTAATTGACTGCTGTGTATGTGATAGCTGATTATTCGATACATTTGAACGAAAACGTAAACCCACTGAAGAGGACCGACCCGGAATTTCCTTTCCCGCCATCTGAAATTATATGATTGTATATTTGGATTACAATTATTTATTTTAGTTTAGAAATAGGTAATTATCTATAAAAGGAGCTGCCCATTTCCTCAATGTACGATGGAAAATCTAAAGCAGACATGGAGACTACGGAAGGAAGGAAAAGCGGTAGAAAATATGACTTTTTGTTGAATCGATACAGAAGAATTAGCACATCCCCTATAGCAGTGTTAGTGACTGTGAGGAAGATTCAATCTAGGGAAATTAAAAAGCGACTCATACCAAAAAACTGTTCCATCTTGTCATCGAAGAATTTTCAGTTTACAAAAAAAAATTACAAGGGGAGCTAATTAATAAAATATGTATATATAATGCAAAAGTACATTATTGATCGTTGGGATAAAGATAGTACTGCAAAAATTCATACATACAATACTTCAATTCGCTCCATTTGCAATGCAGAAAAACACTCGTAACCCTGTGCACACATTACACAGATCACCCAAGTCACCTTACCGGCTGATCATCATTATCATGATATCACCTCACTCGCCGATGTTTGAATTAAATCGCACGTCTCGCTGAACTGAATATGTAGCGTACTAATCGTGTCGCTCAACTTCTTCTGTGTGATATTCTGTGGTGATATTTACCAGGATTAAACGATTCTATTTTGCTGGCTCTCCTCACTTGGCTAGCCTCTTATACGATGAGTCGAACCCCTAACATGAATGGATTGATTGACTTACATACAGATCTCTACCATTTAGTCCCAGCTATGATGTGACGGCATTACTATTGCAAGGTTAACATGAAGCGATGAAAACGCACGATCTAAAGGTCCAATCCGGTGACTGTAAACAAGTATAAATATACACACGACAAGGAGGTGCATAGCGTATATATGAAAACAAGAGGAATCAGGGAGGAGCCCGCTTTTATAAATAATTAACGCTAATTGCTCATGCCGTGGGGTAGAGGTATGCAAAATTCAAAATTACTTACAGCTAGCTGATTTCCAGGACCAGGGCGCACATTTTTGTCCGGTTGAAATAGCACCAAGTAAACTTTCGGGGTAAATAAACAGCCGACTACCACATAAGCGCTAATGCTTATGCACATGCAAAGACTGGCAAGCTGCATCTACAGGAATATTAATTTACAAAAGTTTTGGACAATATATCAATTAAATGTAATGTTTAGAGCCTTAAATCTTTAATTACCTTATAATCACTGTTCGATCCAAAATATATAGGAAGGAATGCCAACCATACAATACACGTAGAATACATAGTGAATCCAATATATTTAGCTTCATTGAAATTTTCGGGAATTTTCCTTGTTTTAAATGCATACACCGTACAAAGAACAATTAGTAACATATTAAAACCCAAAGATAAAACCATCGATTCCTGTGACGCTTTGCACATTAGTACGGCAACCAAACTCTGCGGATAAATCTCCTTCTCTGAAGCCCGATCGTACCAAAGCCACAATGTTGCTCCAGTTAATTGAAACGCAACAATAGCTAAAGATCCGAGTATCGTCGCAAAAAGAGGTTCTATTCAGTTTAATGTATCCTGAGTATCTCTAGTCCTATATTTGCACCAAGAGAAAAATCTTTACTTACCTATCCAGATAAGTACTTGGGAAAGTGGTGATATATATAAAGGACGTTTCACTGTTTTTACCCCCATATTAAAAATTCGTGAAATGCGATTCGTTTTAACAAGTATAGCGCCGTAACACATACTGAGGCCCAAACCGAGCCCCAAGCGTACGCAACTGCACATTACTTCGCCGGGTCTGCCTAAAATCACAAAAGTCATTCCGTAACAGAATAGCGTTCCTGTTAGTAGTAAGTAGCACAGTTCACGACCTGAAGCTTTTATCACTGGAGTATGGTTATATCTGTAAGGATATTTACGTAGATATATGCATAAAATATAATAACTTTCTAACGTCAGGTATGAGTCACTCGCAGCAAACACTCACTTGATAAAAATTGATGCTGTGAAAATAGTTGATAAAATTCCAAAGACTGATACAGCCAATGGGACAACTGCCCATGGGTCATCCCATTGTATTACCTCGGGTTTAATTTTCTTACATCCAGTACGATGTTCATTTGGTGCAAAACCAGGTTTACAAGATACGCACGTGTCGTTGCTTACGTAAGCATCTTCACGACATTCTACACATGACCAACAACATTGATCCTGTAAGTTTAATAGTCAACAAAAAAACAGAACCATAACAACAATTGACTGATTTTTGTAACCTGATGATTTCGCACTGAACCCAATGGACAGTCTTCACTGCAAATTAACCGTGGCACACCTAGCTCAAAAAACAACTGATCACGTTTTAATTCTAATCTGTAATATAGGAAAAAAAATATTGTAATATATTTTTGGGAGTTTCTTGTCTATGAAAATGACTAATTACATTTTAAAAACAACTACGGCTTTGTTCGTAAAGAACATACCAGGTGGGTTGAAAATCCGTAAGCTAACATGGAGTTAGCGCGTCTAGTATTAAATCCATATGGTTTTTAGTTAAGCCTAACTTTCAAAAGATACGTATACAAATTTGATAGCTGTCGGACTATTAGTTTACTGGACAGAGCGTTAGGCTCAGGAGCGCCCGCCTGAGAAGACTCAGGCTAAGGTTCTAAGAAAGCCTACGAAAGAAAAAAAAGGTGGTCAAAGCCAAACCGGTGGCAAAAGGGCCCAAAAACTAGAAAGCTGCTCGAAGCAATACCTAAATGGTGGTTCCGCGGGACTGGGGCTGGAAAAACCGGTGGTGGTTTTTAGTGGGTACGAATCCCACATGCGACCGCTTTAGCTCTGTCGTTTGTGAGGTGGAGCTGAAGGGGACGTGTCCTAAAATTTTCCAACTCCTTGTACGAGCAAAGAAAAAAAAATTAAAAATCAGATGTGAATACGCCATTCAAAAGAAAGTGCTGATATGAAACAATTTTTTTTGCAATTTATCATGTTGCTTCATACAACTCATTAAAACGAGTATAATGACTGTCGCTTGAGTGAGGACAACACACTACTAAACTGCTATATTTAAAAATAACGAGTTTCTTTTCTTTTGTCGTTATGCTTTGTGTGATTCTTTGTTTCCATTTTGCAACTAATTCAAAACAAACTCGACAAGCTCATATTTTCAGCAAAATCTCAAGCCTTAATCCCGACCACATATCCTCGCATATATCCAAGATGTATGTTTGCCTTGCCAGTCTACTTTCTCAAGAATTAGGCCGCTACTTTCGCTACGTCAAATTTTCGGAGGATTTCCCAAAGATAAGATGTTATGGTCTTCCCTCGTTTATTATAATTGCAAACAATAACCGTGAAGTGCGGAGGCCAGAGGAAATAACGTTGAGCCACGTCTCGACTCCGTGCAGAAAGATAGGAAGCAACACACACTATCCACTATCAGGCAGAAAAGGGAAACAATTCTGTCTAAGAAGAACAATTACTATTTCTTACTTGGAAGTGGGTATACAGTACTTCATGTCAGCCCCCGCGAACGGAGATAGTGGGGTACAAAAAGGAATAACAACTGAAATTTTCGTCACGTTCGTGGAGATGAAGAGGATAGGGAGGGTTCATAGGAATTCAGGCCTTTTCGCTGACTGTCAGTATAACAATATAAGATATTGAAATCTGATATGAATTCTACTTTACGCTATCTCCGATTTTGAGGCTGGATTTCTTATGGATGAAATTTAAAAGCTGTTGAGGAATCGGTCCCTTAATTTCTTGACGAACCATTGTGGGATGACTGCCTATACAGCTGTGATTACTGCCTACATAGGAGTTATAACAACCGATTTTTAGTATTGGATATAAGATGTATGTATCTACATATTAAAGCTGTGGAAAGTAGGAGAAAATTTAAGAATAGTGCAAACATCAAACTTGAGCTAAGCCTTGAGATGCCATACAGCACTTCATTTTTGAGGTAGTAACCATAGCGGTTACGTGACCATTTATGACTTTTATTTCTCCTTGCTCGCTTACTATCAAAAGTTTTTTCAATATCATATCAGCAATTATGGGCAAATTATTCCACAAAGTGAAACTTTTCTTCGACTTGAAATTATACTACATATAATCCACCCCACCTCGCATGACTTTCATAAAACTTTTAGGGCATGTAACCTACATACATATATATGCAGCAAGGAAAAATAAAACTTTTACAGAATATGATAGATGTTTGCCTGTGTATATACTCACTCTTCCTTCCACGTTCCGATTTGTACATAGTCATATCTCCCGCTAGATCTTTTCTGATACTGGTAAATGTTGTAGAATCCAAAAGCATCCCCATCTTGATTGAAACGAACCTTTAAGGATGGGAGAAACGCTTATAACTAAACATGCTATAAGATTTACTTATACATATATACATATACGTTAAAACGCTCATTTGAAAAAATACACTTTTTTGTGCTACCTTTATATATTATAAAAAAAAGATTTAGTTATTTCTTCCTTCAAATTTATTGACTGTGTATTCTTAGATTTTCAACAATCTCAGCGACAAAACTCGATGTCTGGTCCGCCAATTTTGGAGGCGCAAATCGAATCTCACGCGCCGTGCACCTTTCTTCCTCAAGACCTCAGCCCCGGGGACAAAAGGCTTTAGCTTGGACACGGAGACGTTCTTGGGTCTGCCGTCGACGTCAAGCCTATAGAAGTACTCCCCTCTGTTCAATACTTCATAGTAGCGGGTAGCATCCACGCAAATCAAGACCTGTGTGCAGACGTCCAGGTCCTTGGGAGTGTTAGCCTTCGTCGAAGAATGGCGGTATGGCGGGGGTGATTTTAATTTTGCCACGGCGTCCCGGAGCAAGCGCAAAAGCCCAGTGGTGGAAAGGGCTGATCTGATTTCGAACACAGGATCGCTGGGGAGTCTCAAATACTCCCCGTATACTAGCTCGGTGGAGCTAGGGGCAAACTCCTCACGATTGGCTGTACGTAAGCCAAGTAGAACGACCACGAAGAATAATCGTGTGCCATTATTTGGCCTTCAGTGTCCTATGTCAGCGTTCTTGCATCCCATTGGATTGTGGTATGCAGTCGTCCAATGGCATTTGAAGCCTAGCAGTTTGCCTAATTCCGAGAACAGGGTAGATTCGAACTGCATTCCCCGGTCAGTAATGACTTCAGCTGGAACTCCAAATCGTGGGATCTATTCCCGACAAAGGGCCTCGCCGAACGACTGCACGGAAATATCGGCCAAAGGTATTGCTTCAGGCCACCGCGTGAACTCGTATGAAAACGTTTTGTAGAGCGAGGGAATAAGCCTACTTCTTTCTGTACGTGCTTGATAACTTTACACTTCTGGCACGCAATGCACTGTCTGGCCCTGAGGCTCTGAAATCCTGCGTAATCTTTCTGTGCCTCGGTGATTGCCGAAAAATGGTTCTAACAGATGACCCAAACCGAAAGATAGCTACATACTACTACTGCAATCTGTCTTTTGCTTATAAATCTAATAATTAACTATACTTAATTTACCTTTGTACCTTGTTGTCCGATAAAGGAAACATTATGGATATATTTAAGGAGTTCAGCACCGCCCGGAATATGTTCTTTTATATCACACAAAACGTAGGGCATATGCCCACAATAATGTTCAACGATGTTGTGCAATGCGTGAGCCATTGCATAGACTGCGTCAACTGTTAAAATAAAAATAAGTGGAAGAGATTGTATAGAATTAAGAAAAACACTTTTCAACAATTACTGGTTTTTATTCCGTAAGTTAAAAAATTTTATTTTTGTTTATCGTCGGCGTTAATTACATCGAATATTTTCCAAGTAAAATGGCTCAATATCCTCACTGATGTCACCTAATGGCATTTCTTTATCAACTCATCGAAGCGATATTTAAAAGCAGTTTTGCTCCATGATGTTGATCTGTATACTTCCATTCTTGTCAGAAGTGTGAATAATAAAGAAGGTCTGACAATACTTTTAATGTATGTGATACGATAGAAAATTAGTTGGTATTTTTATTAGTCCCGAATATTATTTTACTCATCACTAAATTCAGATTCAGATTCATAAATAAAAAAAAACTAAGGGAAGATATTTAATTCATATTATTCACTTACCAACAAATGGCACCAATCCTTCTTGATCGTAACCGTCGACAGTTTCTTGTCCATTGCAAACTTTGGGACCTTTCATGTCAAACGTGCATTTATTGTGTTGCTCCCAAAATTCATTAAACCAAACATTACGACAGTTTATAATATGTTCAGTCCTGTTCAAACTCTGTCTTATATTTTTACTACTCGTACAAGAGTGTGAGTTCGTTTTGGGCCGTAATGACTTATAATATCTATCAAAGCCTGCAATAATTATTAACGAAAATTTCCAAATCAAACCACAAACTTTTATCCAAAAACGAAAGATGTATATCTATACTGAGCAAAATTGAAATGCGGACACCGTCGTATGAAATAGATGTTTTCAGAAAGGGGGAGAACGAATTGCATGTGCTTTAGTTTTTTTTACTATTGAATACAATGAAAAGAAAATTCACGAAAAAGGATAAAATAAAACCTTAGCTGAGGGCGAAAAACAAAAGGAACTCTATTTTCGTAGGCAACATTGAAATCCGGACCTCAAACTCAAAAAAATGTCCCCAACCCAACAAGGCTTGTTAACACTGGTGAAAAGAACAAGTGGTTCCCGAAATATCGGTATTTGCAAGACCTTTATTGGTCACTATCCAGGAAATCAAGGTACCCCCGATCACTTTCATGGAACTACAACGCGATCGAGGAGACCCTCAATAAGAGTGTCTACCTCCTCTATTTAGTGAGGGGAACGAAATTGAACTCTCTCACTGCCCTTAAAGCTATTACGCATACAATAGTGCAATGGAACGTTTCATCACCATCATCAACGGCGCAACAAGCGTAGAAGATGCCAAATATTTTGGGCATGGTTCTAATAACTAAATTTAAAAAAAAAAATCTAGATGCCAGCGCGGAGAAGTTAGGTATTTGCCAAGACAGTGACCCTAAACACAAAACGTGAACAACAAGCATGGGGTAGTGTTCAATTGTCCAAAACTATTCAAACCTCTCCTCCTCGGACTGCAATATTATTGAGAACCTGTGGGATTATGTCGACGGTAGCCTTCGTGAAGGATCCATTTCGAGCAAAAAAACTTGATGGATGTCGTCTTGAATCATCATCAACGGCGCAACAACCGGTATCCGGTCTAGGCCTGCCTTAATAAGGAACTCCAGACATCCCGGTTTTGCGCCGAGGTCCACCAATTCGATATCCCTAAAAGCTGTCTGGTGTCTTGGCCTACGCTATCGCTCCATCTTAGGCAGGATCTGCGTCGACTTCTTTTTATACCTGAGCTATTTCCCATATAGACCATCATACGGATTAAGTGGTCCGCCCACCGTAACCTATTGAGCCGTATTTTATCCACAACCGGACAGTCATGGTATCGCTCATAGATTTCGTCATTGTGTAGGCTACGGATGTCGTCATGAATAATAGAGAAAAATCCTAGCCAAATATTTACCACGTTCCTCAACACTTATATATTTTATACCACAGTGCCCGGATTTAAATTTTGATCACTATATGTAAAATAAATTCCATCTGTAATGATTCCTTGCTACACTAAATCCGACAAAAAGTTTTATCGAGGGGACATGAACCATGAGTGAAACTTAAAGTAAGTTTAAATCCAAAAGCAATTTAAATTAGAAGCCCAATCTGAAATTAACCCCATCCTGGCCATTATTTGATTACTCCCAAATTAAATTCAATTATCTAAACTCAACATTATCCATGTCAAATTATATTCGGGCTTTATAATACTAACAACGTTTTGTGGAACTTAACCCTTGTCAGTTATATCAGTTGAAAATTAGATACCTCCTCCCATTTCAAATCGTCCTTTTCCCACGTAGAGAGACACCGGATGGTGAAAAGGAAATACTAATATCTCCAGTGAGGATATTATGTTTTTTATTTTCCATTCTTGATTGGGTAGCAACATTATTTCTCTGTTTGTGGCATAGATGAGGGGTTGAAAGTGTGAAGCGATAATGATGAAGAAATAGGAAAAGCTGCGAATGCGAAGGTGTATAAAGTACATGACTAAGCTGAATTATCTGAAATTCTAAATTGATTTTCCTTCCTTTTACTGAGAAAAGCGTAGCCCAGCTTAAAAATAAAAGGAATATTCAAATGAAAAGTGGTCCTCTCAATTCAATGGAATATTTAAGGCTCACGGATGGTATTAATTTCCTTTAAAGCATAATATGTTGGTAGCGTTAAAAGTATGAAGTCGATTTTTTTGAAAAATGTCCCCAAATACTCAAATCAAAAGAAATATATTGTTTGAAGATTCTTGTTTTAATGCAGCGAAACATTATTTTATCCAATATCCAAGAAATACAACCAACCATCTAAATTTGTTCGATGTGGTAATACTGTTATTGTATTAACGGCTGCCTCTTCTTGGTCACGTACCGGATGAACCTTAGCTCCCCATGAATCACTCGCTATCCAATAAAAATACCCTGTACGATTGGCTCGAACGCTAGCCTGTAACAATTTCCTGGATATTTCGTAAAATAGGAAAATAAAATATAAATTAATTCAGAATGAACGATTATTCTTGACTTTAGTATGCTACCAATTTTCTAAATTATAGATTATCCGTCAATTAGAAAAATTTTCTATATTCTATAATACTTTTTTCGAGATACTTTGCCATTAGTATTGCTTGTTGTTTGCTTTGACTAAATTCATGGTCGAAAAAATAAGCAAAGAAATTCCGATTTCCTTTTATGTCAGTGATCCTTTAATTCTCCGTATACGTATTTCGGCAACCACTTGCTGCCTTCTTCACCGGAATAAGCTTAGACATGTCCTTAATCTAAATATATACTATTTTCATAACTACGCTCTAATTTTATCTTAATTTACATATCCCCTTTCTGATATCAGTGAAAACAGATATGAGTGTTCGTTACCCCTCGGACACCACCATGTCATCATGGAGAAGCCTACTACACTAAGGGTGTCCAAAAACACATGAAGATGTAAACAAAGGATTGTAAGCCTTGGAAGAGTTATTGGTAGAACCGGATCTAGTTTTCGATTGAACTCTGTTTCTAGATTCAATACGGTGGAACTACTCTGGGAGTTGAGTGAAAGCTCGGATGCTTTAACAAAAGAGGGTTTAATTTTCCCCTTGTCCAGATCGGAACCAACAATTGGGGTGTCAGCAGCATGGCTAATCCTTTAATGAGGAAGTGGAATCCACGGAACATTTTATGCCCCACCTGTGGACGCATCAGACATCAGGTTGCTACAGCTGCAGCGGATATCATTACATCCACTAGCGGAAATCCTGCGATACATAAACGAATCCGGGATATTCTGTTAGACGGGGGGAATCGAGTACAATGGATCACTAGGATCTGAGTGTTCAGAGGCTTTGCCTCGCAATTGGATTAAAATAGTATATACCTAGATCAAGGACATTTCTGGGCTTATTCCGATGAAGAGGGTATCAAGGGGCTTTCGAAATACGTATACGAAGAATTAAAGGAAAATCATTGACATGAAAGGAAATTGGAGTTTGTTTATTTTTTCGGACATATTTCGCCAAACCAATTGAGAGCAACGGATATATTGACTATAAGTAGCATTTCAAAGGACATCAAGTTTTTTCTGAACATGCTAATCTAAAATTTGGAGTTACATGCATATTTCATATAAACCATGTGATAGCAAACCGGCCACAAGGAATTTTTCGCATAACCGCATTGGCAATTATTCTGGGTTAAAAATTGTTCTTAAAAAACATATTTGTCCAATATCTAACTTACCTTACGTTGTCCTCATCAACAAACATGACAATGGCACGAGCATTGGCCTTACTCAAATTATCGATAATCCGATCGAAATCATCTATTTTCGAATTTCTAGAAACTTTCTCCGATATCGCAATGCATATTCCTAATTTGCCTGCTATTTTCACAAATGATGCTATACCCTATAAGTTTAGAGAAAACTAGATGTAGGAAAAATGCCTCTTTCGAATCGAAATCAAGCTGTGTGACGCCATTTATTTACTTTAATTTGAAGCAAATCACACTTCATTATAGAAAACTTATGAATATTCAATTTTTGAAAGGTATTACGAGGGTCGGTTTTAAGGTATTATAAGGGTTGTTGTAAAAATAAAGTTCCCAACGCTGTAATTTTGCCGCGCGTGAGGCTAGGTGCTGGTTTCCTCACACCGATCCCAACAACAATTGTCCGTCTGCGACAGTCAGTACCTGCCTGGCAGCCATTCGCGATGGAGCCCGTCATCGCCCTCACCGCCAGGTGTGAAATTTGCTTACAGCCCTGATACGACTAAAATCGATTTACTGCATGTCTATTTGGCTGTAATAAACATTTATTCGAAGTCTGTTCCACGCAATTCATATTAGGAAACCGTACGATGTGAATTCGGAATCGCTGTCAGTGTCGTATTTGGAAGCCAAATTGATGTCCAGGCTGAGCTTGTTCGTTAAAGAGATGTTGGACGAGAAACAGCGCTCATTGGCTTATCGACCCCCAGCTCCTGCGGCGTTTTCGTCGCTGTTACCTTTTTTAACCCTACCGGTCAGTTCATGCTCATGGCGTGTTGTCCCCTGACAAAATATCACATATATTAAATTCCTGAGGTTTAACGTATGGTATTGGTCAGACGAGTCCTTGCCTATAGGGTCGTATTCTTGACCCATTCGACTCTGCAAGGGAACTTCTCTATTTTGCTAGAGTAGCGGGATCAATCGGATCCACAGCCGGACCCAAAACGAACGGGGGTGCTTCGCGAATTTCTATCGAGACATTCGACTCAGGTGTGAAGAGTCCAGCAACCGCCCAAGAAAGTTGAACTGGTTAAAAACCACTCTATCGTTTTGCAACCATGCAATGCAACCATGCGACTGATGGACAAAGGCATCCCTGCCCTCTCTCACGGTAGACCTTCAAAAATTCTTCTTCTCATCATAAAACACAGAAAACGCTCTTGACATCTGGTGCCGGATTCTATGAATTCTCTCTCTCTCTCTCTCTATGAATTCTCTTTCTCTCTCTATGAATTCTCTCTCTCTCTCTATGAATTCACCAGTGGAAGTGGATGGAGAGGAATGGGAACGGATTTTGATTCGCACATTTTCGGTCTGCGGACTATTTGCGACTGGTGGAGCGTATTAGGTAAAATTCGAACACCCTGATCTGTAAGTATGCTATAGGTTGGTATACAAGCAAACCAATCATGCATCAGAAAATAGGCTGCATGAACAACAGGCTTGAAAGCTTTGGATTCCAGAGGAGCTGAGGTGATCACCCGCGCCCACGATCATCCCTGCACACGGGTAGACTGCGGTTCTATTGGCCTCAAATTGTTTCACAGGTCAAGGATTACATTCGTAATTGTGAAACGGGTCAAAGGGGGGGGGGGGTCATTTTCGATCCGATTGGACACCTCAGGTCTCGCGCCGGAAACGTTACAGTCGTTCTCGATTTTCTCTCGAAGTTTTCATTCGTGGAGCCGATTAAACGGTTTACCACGAACCTTCTGGAGAAGAGAATATTTCATGTGTTAGAAATCCCTGAACCAATAACATTTGATAGTGGGGTACAAATCAAATCTGCGGTTTGGGGGGGGGGGGGTAAACTGCGGTTCTATTGGCCTCAAATTGTTTCACAGGTCTAGGATTACATTCGTAATTGTGAAACGGGTCAAAAGGGGGGGGGTCATTTTCGATCCGATTGGACACCTCAGGTCTCGTGCCGGAAACGTTACGGTCGTTCTCGATTTTCTCTCGAAGTTTTCATTCGTGGAGCCGATTAAACGGTTTACCACGAACCTTCTGGAGAAGAGAATATTTCATGTGTTTGAAATCCCTGAACCAATAACATTTGATAGTGGGGTACAATTCAAATCTGTGGTTTGGGGAGAGGGTTTACGAGCTACGATCCCGAATTCGTGGATTTCAGGCCAGAGATATAGTATATAAGCGGCTCCTCAACGACAAAGCAGTACATTGCGAAACCGGATGGGAAGTTGCGTGAAAGTGAAGGTCATCAGTAGGGTCGTCGTAATCTGGGCGTCGCTCACGCGCTGTGTTGTTGAGTACATGCTTCTTTTGTCATCTATTTTCGAATTTCTAGCAACTTTCTCCGATATCGCAATGCATATTCCCAATTTGCCTGCTATTTTCACAAATGATGCTATACCCTATAAGTTTAGAGAAAACTAGATGTAGGAAAAATGCCTCTTTCGAATCGAAATCAAGCTGTGTGACGCCATTTATTTAATTTAATTTGAAGCAAATCACACTTCATTATAGAAAACTTATGAATATTCAATTTTTGAAAGGTATTACGAGGGTCGGTTTTAAGGTATTATAAGGGTTGTTGCAAAAATAAAGTTCCCAACGCTGTAATTTTGCCGCGCGTGAGGCTAGGTGCTGGTTTCCTCACACCGATCCCAACAACAATTGCCCGTCTGCGATAGTCAGTACCTGCCTGACAGCCATTCGCGATGGAGCCCGTCATCGCCCTCACCGCCAGGTGTGAAATTTGCTTACAGCCCTGATACGACTAAAATCGATTTACTGCATTTCTATTTGGCTGTAATAAACATTTATTCGAAGTCTGTTCCACGCAATTCATATTAGGAAACCGTACGATGTGAATTCGGAATCGCTGTCAGTGTCGTATTTGGAAGCCAAATTGATGTCCAGGCTGAGCTTGTTCGTTAAAGAGATGTTGGACGAGAAACAGCGCTCATTCGCTTTAAAACCCTCTCTGAGGATGGATCGACCCCCAGCTCCTGCGGCGCTTTCGTCGCTGTTACCTTTTTTAACCCTACCGGTCAGTTCATGCTCCTGGCGAGTTGTCCCCTGAGGGGGGGGGGGGTCATTTTCGATCCGATTGGACACCTCAGGTCTGGCGCCGGAAACGTTACGGTCGTTCTCGATTTTCTCTCGAAGTTTTCATTCGTGGAGCCGATTAAACGGTTTACCACGAACCTTCTGGAGAAGAGAATATTTCATGTGTTTGAAATCCCTGAACCAATAATATTTGATAGTGGGGTACAATTCAAATCTGTGGTTTGGGGAGAGGGTTTACGAGCTATAATCCCGAATTCGTGGATTTCAGGCCAGAGATATAGTATATAAGCGGCTCCTCAACTTAAGCAGTGTGGCAAAGCAGTACATTGCGAAACTTTGGATTCCAGAGGAGCTGAGATGATCACCCGCGCCCACGATCATCCCTTGAGTGCACACGGGTAGACTGCGGTTCTATTGGCCTGAAAATGTTTCACAGGTCAAGGATTACATTCGTAATTGTGAAACGGGTCAAAGGGGGGGGGGGGTCATTTTCGATCCGATTGGACACCTCAGGTCTCGCGCCGGAAACGTTACAGTCGTTCTCGATTTTCTCTCGAAGTTTTCATTCGTGGAGCCGATTAAAGGGTTTACCACGAACCTTCTGGAGAAGAGAATATTTCATGTGTTTGAAATCCCTGAACCAATAACATTTGATAGTGGGGTACAATTCAAATCTGTGGCTTTGGGAGAGGGTTTACGAGCTACGATCCCGAACTCCTGGATTTCAGGCCAGAGATATAGTATATAAGCGGCTCCTCACTTAAGCAGTGCAGCAAAGCAGTATATTGCGAAACTGGATCGGAAGTTGCCTGAAAGTGAAGGTCATCAGTAGAGTCGTCGTAATTTGGGCGTCGCTCACGCGCTGTGTTGGTGAGTACATGCTTCTTTTGTCTCTAAGCGGGGGCAGGGGGTGGTGTTATTGTCGCTGAGGCGGCATGAAATTCTAAGTTGAAGTCTCCGCATAACGGAATCTGGACCGACTGATCGGAGAGATAGCTGATGAGTGGGAGATGGGATGAGAGATCGTTTTTGCTTGATGAGGAGATTGGTCGCGGAGAGTTCTGCTGTGGTTATCCATAACGGAATCTGGACCGACTGATCGGAGAGATTGCTGATGAGTGGGAGATGGGATGAGAGATCGTTTTTGCTTGAGGAGGAGATTGGTCGCGGAGAGTTCTGCTGTGGTGGCGTGAGGGGGTTGACTACTTACAAATTAATTGGCGATTGTTGGCATCAAGGTGTTAAAATTTAAATTTGTAACAATTATCGGGAAATTTTTAGTACTTGAAATTATTCACCAAAAAACAAGTGTTGCGCGCATTGTTTCTGGTAACCCAGCATTGGTGGCGGGTTCAATTTAACTTGAGTGACAAATGGAAGACAAGAGGAACTCTGAAGGATTCATTGATGTGTTACAAGAATTGCAGTCTGAAAATGAAATTTGGAATGACACGGTTATTTCCATAATGAAACCCCCTATCTCTACATAATAAAGTAATTTCGCTTTATGCACTAGTAATGTATCTCAATAAACAATTTAATTAAATATTTAAAAAATTTAGAAGAAATAGAAAGGACGTATGGATGTATGTGCTTTACTTTTCAGGACTCTTCCAACTATTAGGTTCCCTGGAGGCCTTTTTTGATCCCCAAAAACTTTGTCCCATCATACATATTATTTGATTTTTTTCCTTTTTAATTTAATACAGCCGAAATTACCTTTTCACCATAGTCACCCTCCACAGCAACTGTACTAACGTAAAGCCAATTAAGTGCTCGAACAATTTCGGCCATAGCTTGCGCTTGAAAATTATCCGGGGGCACAACACGACTAAAGTATTCGAAACGCGATTTATCAGATAATTCGGTACTTGTTGAAGCGTAACTAATTTGCGGTATCTGTAAACAAATGAGGAATGAAGATAATAAATTGAATGTAAAAAAAATTAAAGATAGGGACAAATTCATTGAAGGACAGAATCATGTTTTTCGCTGATTTTGAGAAGTACATTTTACATTTTTCAAGTAATTCAAATTAATTCACACATTCTAAATTTATTCCATGAATTAAATCTTTCTCGTGTCACTTTATTTATTTATTGTTGATGAACGTACACTAAGTTCCTTAAGGAAATCACTATTTATCTTTTCATTAATGTTTGTACTTTATCTGTTTCAGGATGCCGAACAAGCAGATATTGTTGGGGGTGAGTGGTAAGTACTCTATTATTATTCTACTTTATCTGGAATATTAATATGAACGCAAAACTACAATTCAAAGGTTTTGGAAATGTTTAAATAGCCTTGTAAACTTACCTTAAACAATCTAAGAATATTGGCAACCATTATTGACACTGTACTAAAAGAAGCGCCTATGACCCCAACGACTGGTTTATGTGGAACATACGTTGGGGTTTTCCCGTTATCACATTTATACTCGGACATATCCTGTAATACACAAGAGATAAAGAATAGATTAATCCTATTGAAGGTCGTAATTAAAAAATTAAATTAATTAGTAATATCTAACGAAAGAGTTCAATTAGTTGTCTCCGAAACTCCCTTAACTTTCAATATGCATTGGAAGAGGGTGGAGGTAGGGCTTAAAATATGGTCCCCGTAAAGTGGAACAAGTCCCGTTCTCCTTATAGAATCAAATCTGAATGAAAAAAATGACGACACAGAGAGTTGCAGACCCGTATTGCTTTATTGCTCGACACGATCCAGGGAGTGTATTCGACTAGAGGTCGTCGAGGAAACTAGCAACCAAAGCCGCCTTGAGCAAGAAACGACGATAGAAGTTTAACATGCCCAAGAACTTTCGCTGATCCTTCACCGTAGTTGGCAGGGGAACGTTTTTGACAGCTTCAACCTTGTCTGGGTCTGGTTGAATTCCATCAGAGGTAATCATGTGTGTCAAAGTACCGGTCGAGAATTGTCTGATCATTCAGACGCCTATAATCTCCCGCTATTTGGCTTAGGGACCAAATAGAGTGGAGCTATTGAAAAGTCTGCAAATACCCGGTTTCATACGATCATCAAATTCTTTCCTTGCAATAGCTAGCATCTGGAGTGATAGAAGATGCACCTTTGAGAAGATCGTGCTGCACAACGTGCTTAATTCGCTGGGGAAACTACGTTCAGTAGTGATGGTACGATATTTTCAGAGGAATGCGCGAATGCAATGGTTGGCAATGTCCTTGAAAATAATGGAAACAGTGTCGTTTGCGCAGGTGGAGATTTTTCCTGACGACTTTAAAGAGGTTGCGGGGTTTGTTAGGGCTTTGTTTTACAGGTCCACCAGTCTGCGCTTAAAATGGAGCTGCTAATGTCCGCTAACACGGCACTTCAAACAACTGTAAATATTTTCAAAGGAATTTACGTCAGGACTTCATAGAGGTCAGTCCAACATATATGGATCCCATAGTTTTGTAAGAAAACTGATATCTAAAATTTGTGCGCTTAATCTAACTAGAAGATTGTAATCTTTTTATAGGTCTCGAATAATGAAGTCCTTTCTCATGTAATTGATACCGTGCAGAACGCATAGAAATATGTTCATTTACGGTCCAAATCGACTATTCCTTTAAATCAGCCGCTGTTGCAAAGCAATCCCGAAACGACAGCCGATGAAGTAATCGATTTTCCCTTGACGAAGTTATCTTAGATCTTTCCAATTCCTTTTTGCATCCAGTATTTCCCGTCGGCTGATACTTTTGCAACAATCTTAGAGTTGTCGACTGAGAACAAAGCATGCTACGTACAATATCTGAGTAACTCACATTTCCTTTGGGTTGTGGGATTACGGGGCGCTTTTACTTTTACTGAATATTACCCAGCACTTTTACCTGGAAATGTACCATTTCAGAACGTTTTTCATTGCGCTTTTCTTACCACTAGTGTATACACTCGTATGTATGTGCTTACACAAAGAGCCAACATGTTGAACATCGTTCATCAGGTGGATATATATATATATATGAACATATTAAGCGGTAATATCCAAAGTTTATTTGTTTAGGATGAACGTGATAATACAGGTAACGTCTTCAATATGTACGTATATATATATATATATATATTGACAATATACCAACGAATATGTTGACTTCTTAGACTGGAGAAATCGTGACCCAAGTTTCCTTGAAGAGGAAAAACAAAAACCTTTCTTACCTAAGGTGTCCAGCTCCTGATTTTCCAGCTTGTTTATAACTGGGGGCAAGATTTAGATAGAATTTTAAAAATTGAAAACAGAATCAGATATAAGTTTAAGCTTATGATTTTCCTCGCTCTAGCACTTTTTTCCTGGCAAAAGGGAGAGGAGGGAGGATTCTCCGCTCATACCTTTTTCTATCTTTAAATTGGTTTGTTCCTTGGATTTTCTTCATATTAGTTTCCTTTTCATCATATCGATATTTGGAGTTAGGGCTACTGATGAAAGGATTCAATTTTAATTTACTTCGTATAATTTTATTAGAGCTTAAATTATAAAAGATAGCTGTCGTATTTTCTAATCTGATTATAGGAGATAAACTTCATCGTTTTGAAAGGGAATTAGACATAATTAGTATTCATTTTGAGAAAATCAGGTAAACATTTGTTGGTTTTGTCTAGGCAAATAAAAACGATAAAACCATGCATACTTGCCTTGCTACCACCAACTCAATATCGTTGACGTTATTACTCAATAGTACGGTCGCCTTTGCTATATGGTGTGGAAACGCTATGAATAAGGAAACTTAAAAGCTTTAGGGCGCCGCAATATGGAAATTAATTGGCTGTAAAAGCTACTTGACTCTTTAGTACCGTTCAGTTTCATAAGTATCATCAACTCGTCGCCTAGCAGCATCTAAGCATTAGCCCCCACTCGGCTAATCGCCTTTTCTTTCAATACACCTTTGCATACTCTTCCCAGCCGAAAGGACTCTATTGTTTACTGCGGCATTTAAACAACTCTGAAAATTACTGACTAAATCTATATATGTATGTAGGTGGTAGGATTATAGGGTTGTGTACAGACTTGATAGAAAAAAACATATTTATTAAATAGCAGTGGAAGTAAGAGGGCCTCTTTTGATTTGTCCAACCATTGAATATGCTTCATATCAACTCCGGTGGATATCTATACTTACACCAATCGTAAGGTGTAAAAGAACACTCACTTCCCATTCATCTTCCATTCTATGCTTGCGTTGTTTCTTCCAGCAACAATTAAAGGGAGAAATATTGAACATCCTTGTGGGTGCATAAAGTGAGGCCCTTCAAAAATTAAATGAAGTGAAGCATCGTACCGAAAGAAAAAGGCTCGAAAACCATTCATTTCCTGTTCGTAATAATACTGTCTATCTTCTCTTTTACATTATTATATCTACCCTTATGGCTGACCTGGATAAATTAATCACATTGAAGTGATTTCCATTTTCATTTCTTGTCCATTTTGGTTTTTATTTGAGAGTGATTTGAGTTGGATGGCTAGTAAAAGCTGGTTCGTTTCGTGTTGCGAGAAAGTGGGAGATGCGGTAGAATATTAATAGGAAATTGCATGATTAGTCGGCATGGAATAGCAGATAATAGTGAAAAAGAGTAATAAATCTATTTATTTCCCCCATCAAAGTAGTGAAGTATTGCCTGAAGTTAAAGATTGAGACTGGGGTGGCGCGGGTATGTATGAAGCGTCAGAATAAGTATCAACTACTTTTAAAGTTTTGTTTGAAACAGACAGGCGAGCACTCCAGCTGGACATTCTAGGCCTAAGCTAAGTAAGATGGTGGCACTGGAGAGTACTCCTCCCCCTCTTGCGGCTAATATGCTTTTGCACTCTGGAAAGCTGAGTGGTAGCAGACGGGAATCCAGTGAAAGACTTTGTAAAGCTTCTTAAAGGTAGCATTGTGAAGGTGATGGATGTTTTGACAACACCTTGCTGAGATTTGCCATGGGAGAGCACGGTCTTGGAGATCGTAACAGTAAGGGTGGGAGATTTATGGATTTCTGAGCCGTGACATTGGTGAGGGAAGCGTAGGATGCTACAGAGCGGAACATAAAAAGAAGCGCATGTGGTCGCAAATCTTTCGATGGTACTGTGAAGGACGCTGACGGTTGACTCCTCACCCACGATGATGATCTGCTACTTCTACTCGTATGGGAATGGTGGGAACCCGAGTCTTTTCCGAAAGAGTGGAAGAAGGATGACAATTAGAGGGGTATCTGCGTGCTCCGTGCCGCCGTAGCTAAAGTAATCCTATAACACATGAAAAAACTGCTTAAAAGCTTGGTCGACAGAGATGGGGTTGTTTTCCGCTCCGGATCCTCCTGTGTTGACCATGTCAACACCCTGCGGACCATTTTGGTACAATGTGTGGATTTTAGAACTTCACTTCACCTGCTCTTCATCCATTTTGAGAAAGCTTTCGACAGCGTGCAGGGGGAGAGGGCAGAAGGGTGACCACGCTGATGACGTCTCACCTAAAAAGAAAAGGGAGGCCAGTACAGTTAGACTGAAGATATACACCAACAAAACCAAGGTTCTCAGTCAAGACAAGATGGCCAATGAATGTGTAGCCCCAAGTGATGGCGGCCAAGGGGTAAATGGCAACCACGTAACATAATATAGGCATGCAGTTTTTTCGCTTTAATGAAATTAGTCTGTAATAACAAACTCCCACTTGTTAACGAATATCGACTGCTGATTGATATGTGACTTTCTGGTAGGTCCTTTTAGTAGCAGAATTCACTTTAAAGTATGATGTAAATTTCATTATAAAATGATTAATTTCATAATGAGGTTAAACTTAACGTACTTCATATTTATACACTATCTGTGTACATGCATGTTTATATAAAATATTAATATACTTGATTGATGTGCAGTATGCCAGCTACATAATACCAGAAGAGAAGGAAGGGATATTTGTGAAAATTGATTACCTCGTCATCATCGAAATTTGTGTCTCCGTGAAAATATCGTCATCATTGCTTTCTTTTCCAAATGTATGTAAACAAGACGGAAGCGAAGTGTGCACATATCAAAAGCAAACAATCTATTACAGTCGCTAGTGTTGTCGAAAGCGAAAAAATTATACCAAAAAAATGGCAAAAAGGTTCGAAATGGTGCCTTTATATCAGAGTATAAAAGGTACAAGCAAAAAAAAGAGGGAGGGAAAGTTGGAGAACGCACATCGAGACGCTTATCAGACGATACAATGAAAAGAACAAAATATTTGCCCCCTTTTAATAAAGATATCAAAAGGAAAGAAAATAAACAGAACCAGGCGCAACAAAAGTATTGGTACAGCAAGGATAATGGACGGATTCTAATAAGTATCTCCCAAATATTAGATAACGTGGTACGAATTGGGAAGGTGTTAAATCACATCGGAGCAATGTTCGTTCCCAGCTTCCTCAATGCCTTCCGGAAAATAAGATGTGCCATACATGGTCCTGAAGGTACAAGCATTTGCTTTTACAGGTATTCAACTAGGCGGTTTACAGATGACGTCAATCGTTGTCCTACTGCAAGATAAGCGATATTTCTATGCCCAAGATGGCGCTTTGCCACAAATTAAGATACATTAAGGGAGGCTTCTTTTATGATGTCCTAGTCAAAAAATGCCAATCTACCCACTTTAATCACTTTCAAGCTGCGAACTTTCCCACCACTATCCTTGACACCTGTATGTACGTCGCAAGCTCTAACTTCCATTTTGGGTTATCTCCAGACATGCTGATCTCTATCAGATCCAAACAAGTTGTATATACCAGAATATCAGAACTCTTATTTTTTATACAACGCACTTTTGAAAGGGCCACCTATTTTCTCGGTTATTTTCGGAGATGAACGGCTGTACAATCATGAAACTTTGCTACCCCCAATATTCTGTGATGGCATATCTAAATAATTTTTTCTTCGAATTGCGAATAACGTCACATCGTTTTTTGACTGTCAGCTTTCGCAGCTGCTTGTTTCACCACTACTTTGTTTTTGGGATTTTACGGCAATTTTGACCTATCTCACGAAGTGCCCGCTGATAGCGTATGAGTTCAAGTCTTCAGTTATTCATGTCACTCAGCAAAATGCGTATTTGAAGTACTGATGAATCTGGAATGGTACTAAAATTTGTTACCTTTGATAACAAAAAGGCAACACTGATGGTCTCCTTTCCCGGCCTTTTTTTTATTGAAGTGTTATACAACGACGCATACAGAGCTGCTATTGTCGGCGATATTCCATTTCCCATTCGTTTTCGCTAGTCGAAAAGTCCTAAGTATCGATTTCATCTTTAATTTGAATCTCTTCTCTTTAATGTGATTTGAAAGACGGATTTTATTTTTACATTCCCAAGGGTATCGTAAGCGCAAATGAGGATAATGAATTCAATTATTAAAATTAAATTCATTTCGTTCCTCTATTATCTTTACTATTGAGAAATCTGTCCAGTATTCTTAGCAATGTTCTTCTGTACTTGTAAAAAGTTCGATTTAACTTTATCCCTGAAGCTATGTCTTTTCCCAAATAAGGATTCATTACGACAATTTCAAGGGATACTTAAAGTATATTTTGTACATATTCATAATTTATAGTACAACGATGATTCCTTTTTTAAACCGGCAAGGATGGACTTAGAAGGTCAACCGCCAAAGGATTGCTGTTATGCACCACCAGTATTAGCCCCATAGGAAAAAGATTTCAGCTTCCACAGCAGGCTCCCCTGCCGATAAATGATGAACATTGTTGATCAGCCGACTAAGAAACTTAATGTTTCAGACAGTCACACTTATCATTTAATATCATGCGCATGTCTCCTTTATTTCCACTTGTCGCCCTACCAACAATTTTTGATTTCATGGAGGAGAGAGGGGTTGAAGGTCGGATGTATCGCAGTGATGGCATATTTTAACGCAACGTTTGTGTTTAAGCAATGATAGGGAGGTTCAAATCTTCAGGGATAAATGGCTGTCATTCATTCTCAATAGTTAAATTACAGATTAAAAACAAAGCTGAGACCTGTTCCGGATAGGACTCTTCGCACTCTAACTCAGGGAAATCGAAATAAGAGAAAAAGAGAGAAATAAAAGTGAGAAAAGTACCCAAAAAGAACGAAATTAAAAAGACCGAGATTCGCGATTGAAAGAGGGAGATTAAACCACGCTCTCAACACATTTATCAGAGCCCACAATTTCGTGGAGGTGTTTCCGCGGGGATATGGCCGGAGAATTGGGGATGGTTTTTAATGGGTGAGAATCCGACACACTGCTACAACCTGACGCAGCAGCGTCTTTTTAAGGTTTCCACCTCCACCCATAAAAAAAAAGTCCAATTAACTATTATTTAAGTTAGCTTTAAGTAAACATTGTTAAGTAGTAAGTCATAAAATCTGTCGCCAATTTCGATCACGCTGCCCCCAGGATAGAGGTGAGGTAGCCTCTCCTGGATGAAAGCGTTTCTTTCGCAACCTTCCCTATCCATAAACTAGATACATATAGGGAAAATTCAGTTTTAAATATTATGAACTATTAATAAACCGAACACTTTTAACAGTTTCACTAAGTATGCTGATTTTTCCTTGAAGAAAATGGAGGAACAATAAACTAAACTTGCATTATTTAACGATTTCAGATAAACAGCACCCATACAAAGCCCATTAGTAAGAAGGAAAAAAAAACACGAACCAAAACAATGATAGAATACACAAGATGCAGAGTATATCTGATAACCTCAGTCCTTAATGGCTGGATATTTGTATCGTAAAAGTATCTAGTAAACGAAATAGCCTCGACATACATAGTCATAAAATATGAATGAGTCTTGAATGGTAATAAAAACAAGGAGGAACAAATTTTCGTATAGCACATTTTTTTTAGGAAAAGCTACTACAGGGGTCCTTATCATGTGGACGCATATGATGGTATAAGAGCAAATCAGTGTGTGAGATACAATACAATGTGGATGACAGAGGGTGTCCAAATTATTAGGGCCACTCACATTGTTCATCTAATTTTAAGATGTTATTGTTTTTGGAGGATATGTGTTTCTTTTTTTTCAATATTCTGATAGCAATACTTTTTTTGAACGTAGTTTCTAATGAACAATGCTATTTTGTCGTTGGCGACTGTCAAAGGCGGAATCTACTCGCACTACTTAGCAGCCGCGGGTCTTTGATGGCGAAGGCTTACTACCAATGCCAAGTCAGGGAGGATTTGGCTTGCTTATAACATAACTCGATCACAAGAGTTCCTGTGCCAGACGCGTGCAAATGCATTCAAGATTACGACGGTCTGCACGGCCACTGGCCTATATCCTAAAATTTGCATTGCCAAAGCTACGAAGAAGGGGAGGAAAACCTCAGGCACTTCCTCTGTGATTGCCCAGGTCTAGCTAGAGTCAGGCTACGGACATTGGGTAAACCATTCTTTGGGGATCTCAGAGGGATTTCTAGCTACAGGGTGGGAGAGCTGCTTTCCTTTGTGAATGCTACGGGCTAGCTCTGAAGATCTGAGCCTGGGTGTCTATATTTCAATATCACAGTAAGATCAGTTGGATATAACGTAAAAGAACTGCGTAATCATATCGACGTCCATTAAGAATTCACTTCCTACCCCTGCAATTATGAGAAAGTACCTCAATAGATGCAAATAATATTTGAATTTCATTGTTGGTGTTTGGAAAATGTAAGTAGATTTCTTTTTAAAAAAAATGGTCAGCCATATAGCTTCTACATTATATCTCTATTTCACAAAGTTCAAACTCAACAACCTTTTTCGAGTTTGCCTTTCTCACGAATCATCGATATATGTGTTTCGGCACATGGGAGGCATGAACCACGACTGTATTGCCGGTGGAGAATAGAATAGATTCATCGCTGAAGCATCGTCAGCTCAGCGCTGGGTTGTCTGTGACCACTACTTGAGGAGTGGCTGTGATGGCCCCGATGGTTTGCTGGTACCATCGGAAATTTGGAGCTGAAGTGACTAAATGTACCACGGGATGTCATTGCAGAAAACATTAAAATTTTAGACAGATTGCTCGTGTTTTTGTGATAAACGAGTCCAAGGTGAGATCGATTAAAATGAAAGGCAGATGGCATGCCGCCTCTACGGTGGCCCACCCCAACCTAAATGCTCATTTTTTCAAAGGTGGCTCTAGTAATTTGGTCTCCCACTGTACCTTCTAATGATATCGTTTATGCTATTCTCTATTCGTAATCTTGTCTGTATAATCGTCAGAAATTATGTTATTCAGATTGACTAGTCTATGGGCACGCCGGTTGAAGAACACTTATATATATTTCTCAGAGCAGGTCCTTGTGGTTTTCGATAATATTCGATTATCCATAAAAGATATATAAGCAGCTTAGAAAACCATCTACTTTAAATTATAAGTTACTTTATTCGAGCTTTATTTAATATAACGGACACAGAGGTGGAAGCTATTTTTGAGAAGTGCTGCACTGAGTTAAAAATGCATTATTGCATATTGAATTATCGATGCAGCCTACCAAAAAGGAAGTGACTCCTACAATTGATAGAATCGGCGTCACATTCAGGCGGCGCTGGAAGGTGTCATTACCCCCCTCTTGCTGGGAAAATAACCCCTGGATTTTTTTAAACAAGAACGATTTTATAGGCGCTATCCAACAGATTTATGTTCGCTTCCGAACAGAGCTCCTTAAAACATTCCCTCTTACTCCACTAGATGGCGAGCTTGAAATTTTTGCGGGTTTCCCTATAGGCATGCTCCTTTTGCCCTTGATCGATCCTGCCTTTGCGCTCTGAGAAGTTAATCTGCCTCGGTGGAAAATCGATTGAAGGCTGACAAGTTTAATATTCCACCAATAATTGGGTCTTCTTGTGGGGAATGAGTAGCTCCTAGGCATCGACACGTTACATGCTTTAGAGATGTTTTCTGCGACATGAAGAGCTCTATCCGTGTAGATTTTTTTTTTACCAAATATAGTCATGTGGGGTATCAAATTAAAGGTCTCGGTTAGTACTTTCGGAAGCCGGACTTAACTTTGGCATTTGTAGGAGAGGTGAGGAGTACGGGAGGTCGACAGTGATAATCGAGCCTGGCTAGCACAAAGACGTACAAGCACATGTCGACGGAGCACTTCGATGGAACTTGAATATTTGCGGACGGACCTTCATGGTCAATTTTGCCAACTTTTTAGATTTCTGGGAAAGCTCTCACCTCTTGGTCGCCTACGGTTACTTATCATGGTCCTTGATCAGCATAATCTCTAGTAGTCATTACAAGATATTCAGTATTTATGAAACATTTAATTACGAGAAAATGTAGAAACCAAACTCCACAAAGTGATGGTAGTGTTAGGATAATATTTTTCTGAATACATCTGAAATTGTCAATATGCAAATCAGTTTCAATACTCAGATATATTAATTTTGTGTCATTCGATTCGCTAAGCAAATTTACAAAGGCTGGGATAGTATTTTTAGATTTCCAAATAATTAGTGAGGTATTATTGAAAATTTAGAAGACCAGAAACCAATCTCTACACTTACCTGATTCATATAGTAACGAACGAATTCCATTGATTGTTCTAAAGCATATGTATCACTACTACACGAGTCGATAATTAAAACACCAATCGTAGTGTTTGGCAATAAATGTGGATCGGCATTAATTAAGTCAACTGCATATAGCATAGCTTCAAGCCTTTGAACTCCTTTCTCCTCCTTAACGGCTCCACAAGGATAATCCGGCCGTGCACCATCTAAGCTATGCTCATGCATAGGAAATATACCGCCCAAAATTATATCGCCTGTGATTCGTATAATTTTGCCATTATGCTCTAAGTTTTCTGCTCTCACATTGACTATAATCACTGAATTAACAGCATATAGCAACAAATAAATGGACATGAAATGATAAAATGACGAATAGCGACCGAGGACATGTTTTGCCCGAACAGAACTCATCATTTTCCATTTGTTAATTCCTTTTACTGCTTAAGCCGAGGGTTAATGAATGCTCAGGCGGCGTTTTTTTAAATAACCCATAATGTGTGGAAAGGAATAACGTCTTCTCATAATATCTTTTGTAGTACATCTAATTTATGTTTAGTTGCGCTGCGTAAAATGTAGTGGACCTAACTTATTATTATCTGTCCTCCCTGCAAGCCCAGATTTAATCATTTCAATCTCCTTCCTTTTACGATGGTAGTTACCACTTAAGGATCAATTTAGTTTTATTGTCACCTCGAATATAACTTCTCTGAGAATAATTGTCACAAGGTTCGCTATTAATAATGAGTCACGACCTTTCTAATGAGAAAATTCGATCACATCGCTGTACACTTAAACATAGAATATTCTTCCAATTTGTTTTTATTTCTATCAGAATAGATTCGTAAAACACATTCACCAGTTCGACACATATTCTAAATTTGGCGCCAAATCGGAAACTTTAAACTTCTGTAGAGGCACACGTCACTACTGTCCAGGATAACCATCCTTTCACCTTTACTTGATCCACTCAGAATACATATTCTCCATTCCTTATGGAACCGACTTTAGGATGTTTGAAGCACGAACATCCTGCGAAGCTGAAGCTGGATCAGCATGATGGTGTCGAAGACCATTCAGCTCCCAGGATATCAACTAACTGAAATTTCTTGATACTGCTGTCTGGTTGCTACTGCTGGCATCCATATAGTTTCAAATTTGGGAATACTGCGCAAGGATGCTATTTCTTATGGTCAGAGATATTCAGCATCCAGCCAGCAACACAGCTCTGGGAGCTTTGTGCACCTCATCCCCTGAACAACAGCTGAAGTAGGTTGAAAATATGTCTTCAGTGTTTAGTGTGGTGCAGCAGTTTCAAACATGCTGTTGCTAAAAGCAATTTCACATGCAGAAATTATTCTGAAAAAAAGGACAACAGCAGAGACGTAGTGTTTGCGGAGTTGATTTGAAAATAATTAAAATCCTTAACCGCTGGGTTTTTATAGTTTTCACCACCGATATGTAGCTTGCAGCAGAAACATAAGTTGATTTTTTCTGGTTACCTCGTGCCAGGACAATTCCATTTGGTTTTGAATCGACCTTAAGAAAAAAAGGAATACAACAGATGTCATGCGACACGAAAAATTTATAAGAATAAGAAGTTAAAGAAACACAGAAACAAGCCGAATTTTATGGTTTGATGGACATGTTCCTCGATTCTTCGGCTCGCATATTTTAAGTTAATGGTTGAATAAGTTCTTTGTATTTGAATTATAGCCAACAATAATTGATTTGCGACGAAAACGAATATATGTCCTATTGATGTTTGGGGGCATATCTAAAATAGACCCGAAAATTCCCTGAACCAGAGACGACTGAATACTATTTAAGAAAATCTTTAATATAGAAAGTGTTAGGACGATATTTCTATACGTGCATAGACGGCTTTCTAAGCTTAATCGGACCTTATTCCTTAATAAATCACTTATTATAGCCCAAGATCCGATAAAAGCAACTTTCCATTCAGTACTCCTAAATTAGTTTTTATGTCCTTCTTTAGTAAAATGCCAAGGTCCTTTGGACGAGCCGTGATGCTTGTTATCAATAATACAGTGGAACCTGGACAATTCGAACTCGGGTAATTCGAAATATTGGATAATTCAAACTTTTCTCTTGGTCCCTTGAATTTCCTACTCCCAATTTACTTAATTTGAATTTTGGATAATTCGAAGTTTTTCATTGGTCCCTTCGATTTCAAGGAATTAACCAGGTTCGACTATAATTAGAGCTGAACTGAGTTTGTACAGAAGTAGCATTTTCCATCTGATTTGGAACAGCATAACCTGTTGGTTTCTCATAGCGGTTTGATTATTATCCTGAATACCTTTCGTACTTTTTTATGGTATAATTGATTCTAGTCCACTTCCCACATCCTTAGAGAAGTAACATATTAAAACTGATGAATACTCTTGACCTGAATGCATCCCCTATTGATACAAGTTGCTCGTAGTCGTCACGGTGATTTTAACACCAATTTTAATGACAGGACCAAAGTCACACGCCGAGAAATACCATGAACTTCTTCATTGACTCACCTTTATCTGCTCTTCTTGTAATCTTGCATTTTGCTGCTAAAGAAAAACTTCAACCGAGCTTTCATCAAACTTCCGGAAGGTTTTGTTCGATTTCAGTGAGCCCTAGCTGAACTTAAACATTTCCAAAATAAGATAGTGGATACATATCTAAAAAATTCAAAAGCTTAGTAAATATCTAAACGACAAATGAAGCTTTCAAAAAAATAAGACCATTTCACTCTCTTCATCGATTCTCAGTATATTTTTCATATTCCCTTTTCCCGAATTCAGAGAAGCAAATATGGCTGACGTTTAGTCATTTTTTTTACTCAATTTTAAATATACTGTTCAATTGAATGGTATGTTAACAAATTTGTAAAAATAGCAACAGCATAAGTGTTTAAAATAAAATAAAGCATATTTCTCCCTGTAATAATTTGGGAAAATATTTATAATAGTAACAATTTATCACCTTCGTCATTTTGTTACTTTAAATTTGTACTTACTATTCGACTTCTATATATTTTATAATATAGTTTCCATCTTCAAATCCAAATTTCCTAATCCAACAGATTATTCTCTACTATCCTTAATGGGTGGCAATATCAGGAAAATGGAAATTACAAAATTCGCCAAAGGTGATAAATTTAAAACTTAAAAATATTTTTATGTAATCTCATATTACTATGAGATTGCATAAAACTGTACGAATATTAAACAAAATATTCGGAATATTCTGATAATATATTCTGCTACATTTTCAATTTTCGTTCTTCTCATTTTCTATTTGTAAAATATTTGTGGCACATTATGAGTTTTATTTTTTCCTTTTCTGTTAATTATTAACGCTTTCATTTTCTATTCACTTATATGTCTTGCTAGACTTGACTTTCTCAATATTCGCTCATCGCAAACATACATTTTTAACTTGTTCCTTAAAATTAATTTCAATAAATACATTTAAATACAATAAAATTATGAATAACAATAAATAACAATAACCAAAACATAAAGAAAGTAAAATGTTTCTTGCATCATTTCGTATGACAAGTTTTGTTAAAACCACGGAGAAATGCAATAAAAAACCTGTATAAATATGACTTTCTTATGTTGTACTTCTCCCATTTTTTTTGTTTCGAAACCTCCTCACCTAAAACCAAATGAAATTTGTTACGTGGAAACCCTGAATACTTGTAGCTACTTCGATTTCTAGTGAAGAACTCGGTTAGAAGGAATCAAATCCGGATATATCGTCACTCCCCTATTAAAAAATCAATCGTATATAATATTTTATATAATATATTATATAATAATAATAAAAAAAAAAATTAATAAAATAAAAAACCAAAAAAAATCATTAAAATTATCAAAATTATACCCACTCTGTCTGGTTTATAAAGGTGCGTGTGTGGCAGAAGAAACGTCGAACCAACATCACGTTCCGCCATGGTGTTCGCCTCCTGGAATAGATTTGAAAATTAATCTTAATCACGCACTAATTGAATTTCAGGCGATATTCCTAAAAAATACTAAATGTATTTGTTTACACGCACAGGCTGACCCCTGCCATCAAGGAGTGGTTGGAGAGGCGGCATGGAAGATATCATCAGCACCTGCATAAGTTTAATGGATACCTCATCCGATTGTTCAAACTGCAGTAGAGTCCCAAAGAACCCAGAGCACGTACTCTTCCATTGACCAAAGTTTGTGGAAGAAAGGAAGAACCTAGAGGAGACTCTAGGAGAGGTGTTCGTACCAGAGGATCTGGTGCGAAGAATGTTAGCATGTCAGGAAGACTGGGATGCAATCAACTCCATGGTCGCATCTATCTAGAGCAAACTGTGAAAGGCAGAGGAGACGAGAAAAGCGCGGTTTCGCATGAACGGTGACCGAGCTAAAATGAGCTGACTCCGCCCCGTGATGTAAAGCCTTATAGTGGTTCCACGGTCATGGGGGAAACGGGGATGGTTTTCGTGGGTAAGAATCCCTCACATTGCCGTGTCCAGGCCAGTGTCTTTAGAAGATTTCCACATCCTCAAAAAAAAGAGACATTGAACCAATTTTAATAATAATTCGAACCCTGGACGACGGGATTGAGAGGAGTAAGATGAAGAAAACTTTCAACTCCTTTGGTTTTTTCACCGTAAGGAGTTACGTCAAAAGCTTATAATAATTAAATCAAAGATACTACTTACATCATTATTCATGTTCGATAGCTGTTTATCGTACATACTGAGGAATGATTTCGTTTGCGGCTGGATAGTCGTTTCGTCGTATGATCGCACTTCCGATGCTGTTCTGCATTTGAAAAGATAAAAAGATAAAAAAATGTTGAAAAAAATGACTTCCTTTTAAATGGAATTGATGGTATTCCTTACAGTTCAGTATGATGTAGCGTCCCCGACCATGCATCAATTGAATCCATGAAGATATTGCTGCCAAAGAAAGAGGGTGAATTATAAATTTGGCTATAGATACAAAAATATCAAAGAATCATACTTGTCTACCAAGGATTGTTTTTTGTACATTCCGCCACCAAGTTGTGAATGACTATCACTATTTGGAATTGAATTTCGAGCGCTGTGTTGCGCCATTGCGGCTTTTTGTTTTGAATGAGATTTACTATCCAACGTCGATACTAGATCCTGTTGCCCAACTGTGGCGGAAACTTCGAAACCTGCTGAAACCAATGCGCCTGTGGAAGTTGCGTGTAGAGTATTATTTTGTTTAGAGCTGGCTGATGATAGCTTTTTCGATGGCGATGTGGTAGGGACACCTGCGTCCCAATAACCTAGCAATTTAGCCTCAGGTACTGCTGAAGAACCTGCGATGATCGACGATTGTCCTAAATTGCTTTCGTTGCTCAACCCTGATAGCATGGGATGATATTTCGCACGGGGGATCATGACTGTAAGCGATCGATCATTCTGGTCGAGTAAATTGCAGTGTCGATCAGAATCTTGTGCTGCAGAACTCATTGCGTTATGCCGTTGTGAACTATCTATGATCGGTTGTTTCTTAATAGCAATTGAATCTTTAGTGAAACTCTTCTATGAACAGATAAAATAGAAGTAATCTGACTTTCATACTCAACACAATTTAGTAACTAACCTTAGCAGTATACGGAAGTGTGTCCAAACTATTACTGGCCTCGCTGCTGGAATCCTTTATCATGGCACGTTTATCAACTTTCATGAGCTTATCGCTGCTCCCCATAAATCCTTTACCTTTTGGTGGGAGGATGTTTATACCAGATATGATAGCTTGCATGCTTCGATTTTTTTGGCGTTTGGTACATGTTATCAGCAGGCAGAAGAGAAGAAGGATCAGTAGCAGTGCTCCGAAAGCTACGAGAGCTATAAGAAGAATTTTCAAATTCAGCTGACAGGATGCTCCTGCATACCACGGAAAACATTCACAATATGCATTCTCATTTGACTCCAGGAAATCTCTGGAGTAGCATGAGCCATGGTAGTGACACTTCTCACAGCCAATTTGCTCTGTTGAGCAAATACGACCAGGGTAGACAGGATTCTCGGAAAGATCTGCAAAACCCTCTTTGCAACTGCATGTGTAGGTTCCATGCAAGTTGAAACAATGTGCACTTTCTGAACAATCGTGAAATTGTCGATCCAAGCATTCATCGAAATCTTCAATGAAAGAACGGATAGGAATAAGCTAATCAAAAAATGATTTTTGTATATATTTGACTAACCAGTTGCTTCCAAGTCGTCAGTCCCACTAGTTTGAGCTGAATACAATTCTGTGCCGCCTACACTATAATTGGTACCACGCAAATATTTTCGAAAAACGTCCACTAGTCGTTGCTCATCGCTGCTGTCTGAAAGCTAGACACCGAAATAAAATCTAAAAGATACAAATCGGCAAACATTTACTTGTAAGTAGAATTTCCCAAGGATGCCATTGCCATTGTGGGCTCGATCCAACCCTGTAACATGTACTCCATGGTAGATATCTCTAAAGTCAGATTGCATCACCATGCGATCCAGTGCTTCGTGAGTAAGGCTGGCCAAATTGAAATATGTTTCTGATTCCTTGTTCACCAAGCTTTCATCGTATATCAGGATGTCCTTGCCGATCCTGTGTAATGGCAGGCTCAGTTGGTACGTATATGTAGCTAAAGAAGATACATTCGTTATTCAATGGCATTTTTTTTTCAAGTAAAAGGGTCATACGTTTACATGGCCTATCAGGGAACATCCTTGCGAATCCTGCCCGACAAACGCAACGCATATGGCCATCTATATTCTGACATAATTCACTGCGTGATCCTTTGCAGTCGGGGCGGCATTCCAGGCTATCAGCAGCCTTTGGAGGGGAGGCTATTAGAACTCCTCCCAAGAGAACGTGGTTCGATTCACCGTTTATTGTGTCTTCATCACGATGAGGCAAATCAATTGATTCCAGATTATTGTCGACATGCTTATTGTCATCTGGGTCGTCCACACTATTGTGGGAGGGTGCCAAATGCTCCCGATCGGTACCTAAATTTATGAGACCAACATTCTTCTGATCTGTCATAACTACAAAAATGCTATCATGTTGCCCGGTTGATTGATTGCTAGGTAAATTTGGCGTGCGTGATGAAAGCGAGGGAGCAATTTTCGGTACCTTAAGAACTACGGATGGGGCAGCTGTTGTCTCATGGGGTAGTTGATTAGATGTAACTCCACCTAGAGCCGGCGTGGTTTCCACAAAACTGCTATCAACGATATCATCAATTATGTCGTCAATTACATCATCTGGTGGCGTTGGCTCCTTTTCAGGATTATGAGGGGGTGGAATTGTGTAAACGGTTGTCACTGTGGTATATAGTTGGGTCGTGGTAGTGGGATCAATTGTAATTTTGGTAGGTTGGAGCAGGGTTTCAGTTTGTGTTTGCGTTACTGTATCTACCAGTGTTGAGGTTTGTGTGGTGGTTAAGATGAGGGTTTGCGTAGAGGGTACCCCTTGACTTTTGATAACTGTCGTCTTAGTTGTCGTCACGGTAAGGGTTTTTGTGTTAGTTATATACTTTGTGGGTAATACTATTTTGCTCACAAGGCGTGTACGCGTGCTTATTTTCGCTTTTTCGATCGTAACGGTTTCTTTATGTGCAAAAGAGGATGTGGTTACATTATGATTCTGAACTATAATTGGTTGTTCAGATCCAGCAACCAGAATTTCATCCGGAAATTTCTTATAATCATTTAACATGTCTTCTTGGCTTGTCTGAGCGGCTTCTGAGGAATGTATTGATATATCATCTGCTCCGGTATTAGGATTGGAGACCTGAATACTTGGTGTAACCCCCCCAATCTGTAGTTTGGTATCACTAATCGGTGCTGAAATTTTCTCATTGCTACCACCCTTTTTCTTACTATAATTCAACTTAGTTGTCAAAACCAAACTAGGGAGCCGTATTTTAGTAACTGGAGCCCGGGTTGTTGATGTCACCGATGTTGAAACTGAAACCTGTACTGAAGGTTTAACTGTAATTGGCAACCGATGGCTAGAATACCGGGTAGGCTTTTTGAAAGATTGCTCTAGTGGAAAGCTCGTTGTTGGGTGCGTTTCATTAGTTGAAAAAATAGGATCGTTTACTACGTTGTGATAATTTTCTGATGAAAGGATTGTTGCTGTGGTACTAGCTGTGGTTGGTTGTCTTGTTGTCTTTGGATGCGTGGATTTTCTGGTTAGAGAATAGAAGGGAGCTTTAGTTGAAGTTTTTGAGTTAGCTGAAGGATCTCTTGAGGAACCCATTTGGTTTAGTCGTGATGGCTTTCGTAGTGGTAGACCAGACAGGGGTGAATTGAGTGTCGTATGATTTGGCAGCGGAGGTGGACTCATACCTAGTACTTCCTCCATTGCTGCATTTGGTATATGCTGAACAGACGTGGTTTGAATTAGCGATGGTGACGGAGGTGGGATATTGACAGTAGTCTCTAATTGTATAGGCGATTGGGGTTGATCTAAATTATTGACCACTTCTAAATTATGAGGGTTGATACTTTCTTTATAGTCGAATATTTCGCCAGATTCTTTTTCTATGTCAATCATAAATGAATTGTTATTTAGTCCTTCAATATTATTTTCCCGATGGAATGATCCTTCTGCTTGCCATACCGGAATAGGGGTAATGTTATTGCTATATTTATTAGAGTTTCCATAGCTGGTGGCATTCTTATCATTTCCGGAGTTTTCAGTCGATAGGGGCGGTTGACCAAAGCCATGTACATCATTAGGTTTTCCACTATGGACATTACCGCCGGAAAGGAAGTTCACTTGATGTGCATTTGACTCTAATTTCATGTTGGGTCGGATAGGATTTCGAAGTATCGTTTCGTTTCTGATTAAAGTGGTGGAATCGAACTCTGAATACTCTCCTAGTGAAACTGAGTGAGGTTCAGTATGGAATGACTGCTTCGTAGTATTCACTTTGGGAGAGCTTGCTGTAATATTCGTTTCAGGAATCGTTTCCTTTGCGGCAGAATGAGAAATGTTGGCTCCACTCATTTCATGTGAAGAATTGATCTCCATATGTGGTAACTCATTGATTGCAGACGCAGAGGGCATATTCAAAAATGGAGAAATATAGAACGTCGATGTTTGTATGGTTGACGTTGGATAATCTATATATTGTCCTGGAATTACAGGCAGCGAATTGGACTCTTGTATTACTTCCCCTTCTTCATTCTCATAGTCATCGTCTCTGTGCTCGTCAGTGATTCCATCTGCTATAGATGGAGCCTGTGAATGGTCTATTGGTGTATTATCGAAAACAGGAGTTTCTTGGGCACTTTCATGAGTCGGAGCTAGCATTGTTTGCAGATGATGATGATGTTGGGGTAGTATATTCGATTCAAAAGGATATCTGTTCTCTTTATACGGAGTGAAGTGGCTCATGTCATTTTTGTTGCTAGGGGGCTGTCGATAGAAATGATGCTGGTGATGTTGATTATGCGGTCTTTGATTATAATAATGGTAGTATTTCTTCGAAGGGTCAACCCCAGGTCCCAAAGGCTGCCGCTTCGGTGGTGGTCCCATTCCTTCGACAGGATAACGGTGCGGTCGATGATAAGGAGGAATACTGGAGCTATCATGCTGGGCCTTCAAATTGACCGTAACGTGTCTATGATAGTGAGGTATATTGACATTATATTGGCCGTTTTTTCGGAAGTTGAGGTGATTTTGTCCTTTAACTGGAATAGACTGAGGGAAGTCGTTTTCTTTTAGGAATGTTAACGGTGGCACGTGAACGTCAATATTGTGGCTCAAAACGCTTGAATCTAGACTAACTTGAACTGGTGCATTAGGTATCTCACTCACGCTCCCGAAGGGCCCAGTATTGACTCCATTTTGTGTCTTCGGGGGTTCTGCGCCAGACGGCGGGACCTTGTGCGCGTAATCTGTTGCAGAATCTTCTCCGATAATCGTATTTGGATACGGTGATGGTTCATCGAAATACTGACCATTTTTATGCAATTCAGCAGTACTCTCAATGATTAGAACAGGAGCTGTATTACCATGAGGGATCATGACGCTGGCAACCTGAGATGGTTGAATATTTACCAACATAGTCTTATCTGTATCGCGTATATTGTTTTTCATTTCAAAAATAGGAAGGTCTGCACTGAAAACTTCGGGAATTCGTTTAATTTCCAAAATTTCATTATTAAGTGGTAGCTTCCCTTCTGGATAGTTGATGTGATGTTGTTGATGGAACTGTTGGGAACTAGGTGGACCAACATGACTCAAATGCCTTATCGGTGGCAATGATTGCGGTGATTGTGATGGTGGCGATAAAGGATAGGTTTGCTTGTAGTCTCCGTATGTTTGTAACTTTGGTGGATACTGATGACCATAATGCGGGCGATATGGGAATAGTGGTATAACTTTTGAGGTAGGGTGACTCTGCGATTGCAATAGTGGTGGCTTCAGTTCTCCCTCTTTAATAGCATTTTGAAATGGTATGCGAGGTCTGACACCGGCTGGTTTACCAATTATTACATCCGAATTTGCGGTAATTACTTCACCAGGACTGATGGGAATGCCACCATTAAGAAGTGGTGTTTCATACGTAGGCTTACCAATTGCAACTTCCAATTTGTTATTACGATTTGCTTTCTCATCGGATTGTAGTAGATATTTCTGTAGGTGCGAGGATGCAGGCTTTGGGGGTGCAATGTGCAAGGAAGATGGACTTGATAGACGATTTTCGTTGAGCAAATTGTTAGCACTTCTAATCGGAATGTAGATAGGAGAGTGCTGTTGATGTTGATTGTCAGCAAGATCGGCAAGGTTAACGTTATTTGGAATACTTCCAGCTTCTGCTGATGTGATATTCTTTAGTAGATTTTTACTACTGATCTCACTTGTTGAGAGTTTCAAATCGCTTATGTTTCTTTTCGACGAGGACTCGCCGAAGTTAGTGTTAATCAAACCGGCCATTGCATTAATCACTGGACCTAGGGCATTCAGGCCGTTCAAATTTAAAGATCCAATGAGGTTAGATACTTGAAAGCCATTCTTGTCGTTGATTTTAGAATTATTGCGGGCTGGGGGATCAACAATCGCGTTGTATACTTGGTGGTTTGAACTCTCAGCCAGGATATTATCTGTAGCATTGTCCTCGTTCTCTTCGTCCTTCGAGCTGTCATCGTCCAAACCTGCTTCGTCTTCTTCATGACCCATGTCAATAGGATCAGGTCGTTCCGAATTAGTTGAGTGGGAAGAAATTGCCTGTGAATTGGCACCATTAATCGTTGCTGATACTTCCGAATGTTGATGAAATTGAGGAGTTTTCATTGCAGTCACTTCCAATGTTTCCCCGTCAACCAACTTGGCTAAGGTAGTTATTATCTTGGTGCTTGCTGCTTGCAGCTGTTCACGAAAGCTGCTTAGAGCATCCTGCTGAATCAAATGAGTTGGTATCGACTCTGTGATTACATTCTCAACCACTCGAATGTGAGAGTTAACTTCAGTAGATGGACTGGACAACTCAGATTGGGATTTTAAAACAGTAGTGAAATATGTGAACGTGGTCAGATACGTTTTCGTTGCATAGATGTGTAGATCATTTTTGACATTGTTATTCTTATCATCAGATGCATCTAATGCGATATAAGATGTCATAACCGATGTGCTCTTAGACGGAAGTGATTCTGTTATCACCACTTGTCGTAGAATATTAGATGTGGAGATAACTTTTTCGACGTTATTATCATGTAAAGTCTTTGTTAATGTTATTTTACTGTAGTATGTATTCGTTTCATATGCTGGGGTAGCTTCCACTGATGGCTGAAGGAACGATATATAATCTTCTGGTCCGGTTATAGTATTAGTAACAGTAAGTTTAGAAGACAGAACAATTGGGAGCTCGTTATCTAGGATAGTGTTAAGATATGTGTATGTTGTGTGGAAGACGCCAATAACGAATTCAGGGGTCTGCAAAAAATATGTCAAGCATTAGAGTAAATTGCTTATCCATATGAAACAGCACGAGGGTAAGTATTCTCTTGCAGCCTGCGTAACCAAATTTGAACTTACACGTGACAAAGTAACGCCCGAAGTCGATGTTGGTGAAATTTTCAGATAATTCCTCTCTTCAGTTGCAATATTTGATATGACTTTCTCTCGACTCTCAATTGTCGTGGTACCATCTTGCAAATAGGTAGTCCGGTATGTATACGTTGTTAGACACGTTTTGGTTACAAATTGATTTGGATTAAGTGGTAGCGTTAAACTTTCCTATAATTGGGGGGAAAAGAAGAGGGTGTTACTCTATCTTTGAGCCAGTCAGAAAGGAAATCTATCTCTGTTTGGCCCATATTCATTTTACCTACCTTGGAGTCTTCCGGTGCAATTAGGATCATTTGATTTTTAAGTGTACTAGGTGCTAAGGTCATTGGCTTATTCAAACTACTCGGTACAACTCGTAAAACACTATTGCGATCTACTGCAGTTTTGCTCTTATCTCCAGCTACAATAACTTCCACTCCATTAGACATGATCCTTGTGGCTAAATTATACCGTGCTTCATCCCCTAGAGCGGCAGGAGTCGAAGAGTGAAGGCTGTTGAAAACTTGAAAATTGAAGAATCTTCCACTTTCGTCATATTGTAAATGATTAATATCTTCATCCTCGTTGTGAGTAGGATCATCACCTTCACTTGAAACTTCTGCTGCTAGCCCTTTGTCATAAATTGATGTTAATGGCGTTGTGGAAATACTTATTTCCGCTATTGAAAATTGTGTCAGATTGAGATAAAAAACGCATCAAATGAAAAACAGTGCTTATTTTTATAAAATATCGAAAGTGTATTGAAACATCAGTAAAGACATTCTATAACTTTTTATATACATCGGTAAAACAAAATAATATATAAACAAACGTATATAACACAGGTTGCTGGTATTTTGTCGGAGATTTTTGCATTTCAATTACATATATGTATACAGAAGAAAGTCTCCGTATTTCAGTAGAATTTGATGAAAAAGATAATGTACAAATAATATCCGATAGTCCAGAAGAGGTTGAAATTATATAGAAGGATTGATGGAAGAAACATTTATATTTTGGGTAGAAGTAGAAGAGAGCTAGAATTTAATGACTAGTTTTAGTGATTTATTATATTATTATTTGCAAATTCGTAATGCCATCTGAAGGAAAAAGCTAAAACTAACTTTTATACGTGTAATGTAGTGCCTGATTCGCAATTAACCACATCACCCAATAAGTCTCTGGTCTGAGACAGCATGAGATCAGAGTAATATTTGTCGTTGTTTAAACGCGATCCGAAGGATTTTCTGCGCCGTTTCATGGCTGTCGATAAAACATGGGTCAACTGGTGCACCAGAGACTAAGAGACAGTGGAAACAGCAAACTTCACCCAGCGAATGTGCTGTGACGACTACCCTATCAGCCGGAAAGGTGATTGCCACAGTTTTCTGGGATTCACAGGGTGTAATCTAAATCACACAAAAGAGCTCTAAAATGCTGAGATCAGGGAAAGAGATAAATAGAGTAAATTTGGAGTTCTGATCTCTCTTGATGACAGGTCCCGCGAAGGGCCAACCAAGAAAATGCATCCAGTGTCCTTAACAACAAAATAATCGGAAAAAAAACGAAGTTAGACCGAAGACTAATTGAGTGATAAGTTAGATGATTCTAATGAACATAAATTTCTGTAATATCTGCGACTACCATCTCTCCTTCGAACGGCATTGTTGAATAATCATAACATACCTGTATTGTCCTTTTGAATAGCAATTGATGTGTAAACTGTAACTGCTTAGAAGGTAACAAGTAACAAAACATTTTATGAATGACGGAAGTAGCTCAGCTTCCGTTGAGTATTGCTGATGTTGTAAGGCTCATCGGTATGCTCGTTGTTGGGGTGGCTCGTGTCAAAGTTAGTACAATTTCATGAGTTTGCACTTGAGTCCGAGTTACAGTCACTATTTGGTCTCTAACCAATGTCGATGATTGAATTAAATGCTCTGAATTGTGTACGCGATCGACAACGTATGTGTAGGTTTTTTGTCGTACTACCGTTTCAAAAATAGTATTGAACCCAGTTTGTGTTACTGTCTTGAGCTCAGTAATAAATTCTGCTGACTTTGTATCTGTAATCGTAGGCATTTGTGTTATCTTTCGTCGCACCAGCTTTGTCCGTCGCATCGGTTCCGTTCTTTGATTTGAACCTATACCACCGCTGGAGGCAAACGTTGTTGGATGTCCTGCAGATGACATTCGTCGCCTGACAATCACAGTTTGCCTTCGGGGCTTATTCCTTTTGACTTCACTAGTTTTTCGCTCGATGGGATGATCATGGATATCATCATCTGCTTGTAAAGGTCTACGTTTACGTAAGATCTTTCGGAATTTTCTTCCGGTCACCTGTTCAGTCATTTTCTCCGAATCTTTACCACCATTATTTCCTTGTATCGTTGAATTATAAATATTACTTAGTTCTATAGTATTACGTTTATATATTAATTTAATATGCCTATTTAAATTTATATTTACAGGAATTTCTGCCAATTGTTGCTCTCGAAACATATTCATATTATAGATTTCCTCTTTTTCCCCTGTGATTTGCAAATTATTTGTTTCGACCTTTGGCATGAGTGGGGACTTCCCAGAAAGGTCAGTTACGCTAAAAAATGTTGATCATTGGATTGCTCTTTCAGTCGTTGCGACTGCTCTTCTGGAACGGTTACTTGGGTTGTAGTTTTCGGAATAAATTCTGTGGTTGCAGTTGAGGGCGATCGGTTATTTATTGATGTGTCAGACTGAGATTCGAACCAGCGGCTCACGTCTCCAACGATACTTTCCAAGCTTTGAGTCTCTGTTGGTGTCTGACTCGAGACGATCAAGCCGGCATCATCAGTAGCAGGTAACAGATATTCCTTGATTTCACTTTCATCTGGCCTGTAAAGGTCACCATAATCGACAATAGCAGACTTCTCTACGGGGGCAAATTCAGCACTCCTTTTACGAAGTGAACCTTCCTGTCCCACAACAGTTGACAAAATTGTACTGAATTCACCAGGTCGCCTACCTGAAACATATAAAGTTACAACACTGGTTTCAAGTGTTTGCATTGGAGGTTGTGGCTCAGGGGTGGCAGCTGCCCCGTTGGCATGCTTATTGCCCTTGCGATGATGACGTTTACGTGAGGAGCGAGTTGTTTCGGTTGCTGCTTCTCTGAACGTTTCTTGCTCAGGGAACTGTTCTGCTTCACGAGTTTCATGGAAGTCGTCTAGATTTACCTTTTGGATGCGGTTCGAATCCAATCCGAAACTATTGTCCTGGAACAGATTCTGATGCTGGGATGGTACATTATTCAGCAACGGATCATTAATAATTTGCTGTGGCAAAGCTGAATTTTGTATAGGCAAAACCGGCTGTGCTCCTTGTGCTTGTTGTTGCAATAAAAGTGGTAACAGCAGACTGTTGACCTGTTGGACAGCTGCAGCTGTTGGTGTCACCACAACCGTGTCAGTTATAAATTCAGTAGCAGTGATCACATTAACAGTACTGTCAAATATCGTCGTCAATATTTCCTTTCCTCTAAAGGTTAGGGGTATGACCGTAGACATTCCTTCAGTAACAGTTGTGACGTATGTTGTTGTTCGTGTTTTAAACTCTGTCACTGGTGTCCCAGGAACGCCAGTCTGACCTCCTAAGCCAATAAGAGGATTCAACTGCTGCTGGGGTAAACCAATGTTTCCTAACAAGAGCTGCGATAGTAGAATATTAGCCAATGGAGCCTGTGCAGCAATTTGGGGTTGAATCGTGGAAACAACATTTTCAACGTCGTAAACAGTGGAGGGTATTACATGAGAGAAGGAAGTCCGCCGTCCACGAATTGTAGTAGGAGTAAATATCACGCTTGTGGTTGGTGTTTCATGCAGGATAAACTGTGTGACTTCAGTAGCACCGTTGGAATTGATAGTGGAATCCTCACGCGCAAGTACCAGTAGTGAACTTCCCGCGCGATCAACAAGCGTATTATACTGATTTGGAGCTAAAACTTCAGTCCTTATCTGGGCGGTAACAATATTTTTATATTCAGTAACTTTCCCGTTCACAACTGGTATGGTAACTTCAGTAGGAATATGATGGGTGACAGTGATGGTCCCGTCGAAAATTGGTAAAACAGGATCAATATTTTTGTATTCAGTAGTTCCTCGCGATCGTGTCGTTGAACGACCACGACTGGTAGTTTGCCGGGATCGACCGGCTGTACTTCGTGATGAATGTGTTGATTCAGTGACAGAGTTCGAAAATGACTTAAGCCGTGGAGCTTTTGGTCTTCCAATTGTCGTGGATGTGCGCCGTGATGTGGGAGAACCATTGTTTGATGGACGTCTAAAGCTACTTGATCGCGAAGGCTTGGTAGCAGTATCTTTTTCACGTAGAGTAAATTGAGCTCGAGTAGATGAAGATGCTTTGGTCGGACGAATCCGGCTATTGCCATTATTGTTTTTACTCTGTGTTGATGATTTCTTGTTGTTGTTTCTTGACCCACTGAATCTGGCCGTAGTTCGGCTACGTTGAGTCACTGGTTCTTCTTCGACCACATCTGCTTTTTCCTCATGTTTAGAAGCGGCCGGAGGACGACGGAATCTATTACGGAAGCCTGGTGCCTGGCGTTTTGTTCGGACATGTCTTTTTATATTATTTCGACGATTCCGGTCCAATTCCTCATCGTCAATTTCCTCGTCGTCATCATCATACTCGTCTCCTTCGAGATCATCGCCGAAATCGTTACCGTCATCATCTTGTTTTCTAGTTTCATGCAAATCATCGTTTATATTTTGAGGTTTGAACAAGGTACGTGGTGGGAATAGACCAAGTTGTGCACGCGGTCTACTTCCAAAAGGAGCTATAGAAGGACGTTGAAAAGATCGTGGTTGTGGCTTGGGCGTAGTACTTGTGGTAGTCGTTACTGGCTTTGATCTTTGAGTTAATGGATTCCTTCGTTGCGATACAGGTAGATTTTTAGCAACGATCGGTGGTCGCCGAAATTTCAAAAGTGAATTCGGTCGCCTTTGAGACTCAGTAGTGATCTCAATTTCTTCCTGGTCTTGGCCACCTTCCTGGTCTGTTACGAACAAAGTTGCGCTTTCTTCGTTAGTGTCCGGTTCTTGCGTAGTGTAAAGGTTGGTAATGGATTGAACATCAGCTGTTGGTATGATTGAAGATGGTTTAATCCTCAATCTGGAATTTCCTGGGTATATACTTGAACTTCCTAGGCGTCCGAAATTGGAACTTCCCGCGATGCCACGTTGTGAAGAAGCACCTCCTCGCCTAGAACTTCCTCCGAAGTAAGAAGAAGCAGTTGGTTGTATTTTAGATGAAGCGAAACCCCTTCTTGATCCTGAAGGGTAAGCAGAAGACGAATAAAATCCTCGTGAGGAGCTACCACCTGGTCGCGAGAACTTCCTTGATGATCCAGAAATTACGCCAGAGCTCAAAATAACTGAACTACCCTTTCGATTACTGCTGAAACGGCCCTTTCCGCCTTCAGATTTCAGTGCAGGGGTTGCAGTGATGGTTGGTGTAAAGTCGCTCCGGGTGATGATCGTGGCACTGCCAGGAGCTGCATTCTTACGTTTCGGAGCAAATTGCGGGCGGTTGCGAGAAGCGAATGGTCGAATGACGGGCGTAAATGTTTTCTTTTTAGTTTGGAAAGTAAGTCTAGATTTGGGGCGACCACTTTCGTCCACTGCTGTTTCGCTTTCGTCATCACTTTCATCATTCTCCTCCTCGTCTTGTGTTTTATCCTCAGGACCGTCATTTATTGAACTTTCAATGGCATCAGGTGATGTCGTAGGCACGAAAGTAGTTTGAAGGACCACATCCACGGAAGATGGTTGCACGGCCGTCGGGGATATATCCAAAACAGGTGTTGAAGGAGCTAGTGTTTTTTCAACCAAAAAGCTAGATGTGCTTTCAATAATTTGAGCATATCGGCCATCAATTATAGTTCCAATCACCTTTGACTGATACAATGTGGTTGTAGAATTGGCTATTATTGTACCATCTATTAAGCGAACTAAACCAGTTTTGTATGTCCTGGTCGATGAGTCTATTTGCGACGAGGATATCGACGCCTTTTTCACTTCATCGACGTTCAACAAAGAAGTACTCTGGACGACTGTGGTCCGAAGATCGTTGATTGATGTTGCAATGGTTTTGGTTGTATATAGTAAAGTGCTAATTCCTTCAGCATCAACAATTTTACCGTGGTTGATTTCAATTATTTCCTCATCAGTAGTTAGTACAGATGGAGTTGTAGTTTCAGTATCAAGCGCTGAGGGAGTAATTGAAGAAGACGTACTGACCGGCTGAGCTACCGTAGCTTCTAGAATAGCTGCTTGGCCCAACGGGGTGTTGACGTTAGTAACTGTTTCAAAGCGACTATTTATTACAGTCTCTTCGCCAATATACTGGGTAGTGAAGTATGTATAGGTGGTATAAAACGTTGTTGGCTCCAAGATTTTTGCCGAAGTCAGTGTAGATACTTCATTTGTAATATTTTCAACCACCTTAATGGCACTCTGAGGGGCTACCGTTTCTGTTAGGTATATAGAGCCGATTTCTACAGCAGAACTAGGAGTGATAGTTTCCTCTAATGCTACCAATGATTGGGTAGCTTCACTGTTTTCGATTTGGCTGCCAGCGGCTGTTGGGGTGACAATATTCGACACAGTCTGCTCTCTGCTGATTGTAGTGATTTCGCCATCTTTGTAAAGAGTGGTCCAATAGGTGAAAGTTGTAAAGTAAGTTATTGGCAATGTCGAATCTTCAACTTTTAGCATTTGGGTGGGTTGTAAGGTTTCGGTTACAACGTTAGTTATCGTCTCTAGCCGACTTAAGATACTGCTGGCTGTGTTGCCGACATACATTGTTGTGAAATAAGTGAAGGTCGTGTAACTAGTTTGGAGCAAAAGCGTGGACGATGGTATTATTTCTTCAGTGTTGCTCTCGGAGCTAATCTGGTCTTCCAACAACCCATTCCAATGCTTGTTTATATTTTCAATGATATGCCTATCGCCATCCGAACTGCTGGATTTTATATCAGTAACCATTGTTATTTCATTTTCATCTGGACTTGAACTGACTGGTGCAGATACGAATGACGACTCAATGACGTTGTGGTTTTCTCTTGTCGAAAGTTCCGAAAGCGCTTGCTGAACTAAGCGAACACTGTTCGTCTGAACAGGTTGATGGTGCATTCTTGTTGGAGTTATATCGTTGACGATCTTATTATCATCATCACTAACAATGTACTCCTTTCTGTCTTCTATTTGCGATGATTTATCAAGATTACTATCGCTTTCGGTAACATAGTTGGTGTAAATTTCTGTCCGGCTTGTTATCTCCGTCTCACCATCAACGAAAATGGTAGTAAAGTAAGTATAGGTTGTATAATAAGTCTTCACTCCACTTGGCTGAATATCCTGATCAGATAGGGAAGGTGTTGTCGAAAGGTGCTCCTCATCTTCCCGCAGGATATTATCGATTCGAACCAAGTCACTTTGGGCCACGGGTGTCTTATCAGTGATGATTTCAGTGGAAGTATTCTCTGAGGTTTCTACAATTGTAGATGGCGCTATACTTTCAAGCAATTTAGTGACATCGTTGCTCTGGAGTAGACTTGGATTGACTGTTGATGTAATAACATTCGTTATAATTTCCTTCCGGCTTGAAATACTGGTGGTGGATTCATGGAAGAAGGTTGTCAAGTACGTGTATGTAGTGTACAGAGTCTTGTAGATCAGTTCTATTTCCTCCCCAGATTGTTCAGAAGTATTGTCATAAGTGGACTCCTCCTCACTATCCTCTTCAGGATTCTCCTCGTCGCCATTTTCATTGTCTTCGGTGTGTTCAGGTCCTTCAGTTGCTGGGGTTTGTTCTGTCGTAACATGGGCTTTTTCTGTGACAATCATACGCGGTGTGGTTATTATCATGGAAGAATCTTCTTTTATTTGAGGAACAGATGAAGCTAGATCAGTTTCATCAATGCTTGGTTCGTCAGAGGAAGAGCTATCAACTGTCAATGCTCCTTCAGACTCCGTTTTCGTACTAAATACTTGTTCCACGACCCGTGATGATATAATTTCCTCGCAGAAAAGTTTAGTAGAATAACTAACATCGAAAGTAACAACAACGTTTGATTCAATTGAAGTCGATGTTTGCTCGGTATCAGATATGAAAAAGGTAGTTAAATATGTCAGTGTTTTCGGTACAAGAGTTGGTATAATCTCGGACGTTTTTTGCTGACATTCATGAGAATCTCCTTCGACGCGGTAAACTGCATCATTATTTGCTGAATGTTCTGTTTGGGCTTCTGGTTCATCGACTTCTGGTTCCATCGTGGTAGTCTCCAACTGTTCTGCGTTGCCTGTTGTTGTTTCTAAATTAGATTCATCATTGGTTGGCAACAAACTGGTTGTTAGTGGGGGTATTTTTTCTATTTGTGTTGCATCTATTCCAAGGAAAGGATCATCTTCGAAAAATATTGTTGTCACACCTCCCGATACTTTTGTTTCCGGTGAAATTGATTCAACATCCTTCTCTGTTTCAGTCGCTATTTCTGCCGATGGTTTATTTGGCATAACGTCCGATTCGACCTCTACAACCGCCTCGGTGGGCATCTCGTTATTGGATATATTTTCGCTAGTAGTTTCAATTTGTTCATTCTTTTCTGTAGAACTTTGAGGCTTCTGACCATCAGTATTTTCGAGTATTTCACCGGACAATGTTGTAGGTATTGCAGAGGTGACAGTTGGGATTTCAATCACTACATTTTCCGTTGTTGTTTGAGTCTGCTCCTCCTCATTCATTTCCATTTCTGCTTGGGATTTCTCAGCAGCCAATTTTTTTGCTGCCTCAACACTAGCTAATGAAGCGAATATCTTAGAAATATCCTCATTTGATGGGGTGGACAACATAGCCTTAGTTTGAGTTTCTGTAGGAGTCAGAGTGGACGATGTCTGAGTTTCTTCTAAGGTTACAATGGAAGGCTCCAATTCAATAACTTTGGGTTCAGTAGGAGGTTCTTCAGGTATTTTTGGTGTAGTGGTTGTGATAGTTTCTTCTGAGGCCTCATCTTGTGTAGCCGTCATGTATTCTTCTGTACTGCTATCATCGTCACTATTGTAGTCCTCTGATTCCTCAGGCATTGTAAGTTCAGTTTGGTCCCGTTCATCAGAGAGTACTTCCGAAGTGTTTTCTTGAGGTTGGAAAGAGTCTGTCGAACCAGTTGGTGGAACACTACCAACGACGTGTTGCATTGTAAATGTGGGCTCGATTATATCCTGCGTGACCGTAATAGGTACATGTGTGACAAAGGCTGTTTCCTGTGGAATTCCGTTGAGTGTAGCCTCTCCTTTTATAGATGTAACCTGGCCCTGGTTACCAATTCCAGTGGATGTACTTGGTGAGAATATGATAACAGTGTCTCCCACGACAGTTGTGAAATCGGCAAAGCCGTAATAAGTAACCGTGGCCATACTACGAAGTTCGTTATTCAAGATTTTGGTGTTATGTTGAAGCACTTTAGGTGTCCGCTGCTGTGGTTGCTGGTCCACATGGAATTTAGATGCACGATCGAATTTTTCGTTCACAATATATGTATCGTCAAGAGGCGAATCCCAAGAGAATCCACTTGGAGCGAAAACATTTTTAATAGTATAAGTTGGAAGGTTGTCAGCGCGAAGTACTTTTTGTGGTGAAATATTGGTTCCTTCATCCGATGAAAACGAGGTACTGCTGCTACTTTGGGAAAAGCTGAAGCTTTGGTTTGAAAACCGTGGTGCATTCGAAGTTTCTTCATCGAAATTTGGATACTTTTTCACTGGGAAAACCAGCAATGAATTACCCGTTTGCGACACTTCAGAATTCTGAGCTGGATTCTTCTCATTGATTGAGTCTTTATTCACCAAAAGTAAGTGATCGTCTATTAATTGCCAGTCTTTATCTCCAATTATATCATTGTGACTTTGTAATAATGATTTGGGACTCTTTGCACTAAACGTTGGCACAATACCTGGAAATTTAGCTGTTGGTGCAATGGATACTTTGTCTTTGTCATATAAAACTCGAGAACTCTTCTTCAGGAGCTGAGCATATAACCGACCATTATCCAATGTGGTACCAAGAACCTGGGTGGCATATTCGGTTGTCACGCCTTCCTGTATGAAAGTTCTTGCGGTTGATGTTAAGAGACCAACGGTGGGTTTTACATTATTATGATAATGTCGGCCAAGGTTTCCTTGATTGTTGTTGTTATTATTATTGTTGAGTAAAAGAATTGTGGTCAAGTCTAGTTTTGTTTAGTTTTTACCGTCAAAATAGTAGTTTCATTTGGTTTATACAAAACAGTCAATTGAAAGAATTTTCGATTTTGTTTGTACAATATTTGTTTCATATTTACATCAGTAGATAGTGTAGACAGGAGAGAAGATTGTTTAAGGTAGATTACAGCAACACAGAAAGAAAAGGAAAAAAAAATAAAACTTGCATTAAAAGAATGTAATTAAACAAACACTTAACTTAATATATATATATATATATAAATACAGGATTGGAGCCAGCTCTGATTTATCTTTCTAAGATAAACCAATTTAGATATATATTTACACGGTCAACTATTTGAATGAATTAAATTAACTTACCTTGACTGTTAAGTCTCAAAGCGGGTGTGGGCTCGACTATATAGACATCTGAAAATGAGAGGAAAAGAAGCTTTTAAATTGATAATTTTTAAGGAAAAGAATTTCGTGTGTTAATAAAGCTTTGGTTTTTGGTCCACAAAATAATTTTGGATGACCGCAAAGTGAAGTAGACAAAATAATTGAGGCTCTACAGATTTCAAAGGAACGTGTTGGACATATCGTGCATGAATTTTCGGGTATGCAAAAGCTCTGTTCAAAGTGGATAACGAATTGACGATTCTGAGCACTGTTTGGAGAAGAATGGTCGATAAATGGCCATGAATATTTGGGGTTTAAGGATTACTAATCTTCACCGGCGGATCAATCATGGAAAACGGATTGGGCGTAGGGGTGTTCTCGGAGAAACCGATTATGGAACTAGTTCGACCTCTCGGAAAAATGACGAATGCCATTTTATTCGCAGCAGAAGAATGTTTGCGGCAAAAGTGGAGGTGTCGCACCATTCAAATCTGATCCGACAGTCGGGCAGCATTATCAACACTAAACAGCAACGGCATGTCAAACCAGTTGGTGTGGAGTTCCCATCAGGTGCTGCTTAAACTTAGCCAACTAAAGGAAGCATTCCCGATGTGGGCACTCAAACATTGCTGGTAATGAGAAGGCTGATAAATTGGCTCGCCAAGGTGGAGCTAGAACCAACTTTTAGCATCCGGCCATCTGCTACCAAGTCTACTCTGAGGGGTGAAATTGCAAGGATTCACGCAGCCGAATGGAGAAATTTGAACTTCTGCTGACAGGTGAAAATCTTTTTGAAGAAACTCGGGGTCGCTAGAGCGGCATTTCCTTACGAAATGGAGCATGAAAACCCTAGTAGGGCTTCTAACGGGACACTGCTCCTTAGAATAGCACCCGGAAAAAAATCGTAGTGGTGGTCTCCGCCATATACAGCCAATGTGAGGAGGAGGAAGATACGGCCTTGCAATTCGTATGCAGGTGCCTCCTCAGACCTCAGAAGAATTATACGTTGGTAAGGTTTTCTTCATGAAGAATTTGCGCATTCTCTGTCTCTGGAGAATGCTCTAAGGTTTGCGAATGAATAGGCGATCGCCAGGGATAGTGCAATGGGCCTAACAAAGGAGCTGCTATCATAGTATCATACAATTCCTTTCCACAATAATTTTTTTGCTCCTATAATTCTTTTCTGGGTAGTGTAATGTTGCATCTAGTCTCTTTGTCATATTGAAAAGTGAATGATTTGTTAGAAACTAATTTAAAAAAAAATTCTAAGTTGTTTTTATATTAAATCGCTATTGATTTTGGAACGTATTTTAAGCCAAAATGAAGAAAAAAAAAACTCCAAACAAACATAACCTCTTTAACTGAACTGATCATCCTGCATGTCATATGTGACTCCACGTTCCCTAATAATTTTTGATGACGTAATACAAATGACCAGTTTGGAAAACAAGCATTTCCAGACTGTTGCTTTGATCACCCTGATTAGAATAAAATATTTTAAGATGAAAGGTCGAAGCTTTCATTTCTGGGTTACGAACATTGATGGAGACGCAGTTTCTCTTTCGGAATAAGTTTCAATGTATAAAACGAACGGCTCGGATATATTTGAGCAAGATTAGTCACTGCCTTCAAAAGTTCAAAAGTGAAATGATGTATTTTCCGTGACATAATTCGAATATATCTTTTATACGCACATATATCGAAATATAATATCGAAGAGTAGAGGTTAGAAAAAATTGGAAATGAATGCTGAATTGATTTTTCATTTAACAAGAAAGCAAGTAGATATGAATTCAGAGGGATATCCATATGAAGATATTGATATTGAATAAAATCTGACGAAAATAAATGAACAAATTTACGCATAAGAATGGGTGTATCTATTATATACAAAATATATTAGAAAATATCACAAAAAAAGATTATTCTGTGATGGACAGGCAAGTAGATCGAGAAAAATCTAAAGCGAGATCTTTTGAATCGTTCATTCAGAAAGTGTCCCCGATTCAGATACGTGACGAAAGTGTTTAATTCAGATTGGCAAATTCTTGACTATAAGCAGTAAGATATATATGTTTACAAATATACATACATGGAAACATTTCGGACTAGATTTTAAGTTTAATACTTAATGTATTGGTGGAAATGTCCTACAAAAACACCAGATAAATGTGAAAGTTATCGCCTTTGAGATGCAGCCAAACATGTAATGTAAACAGATTTCTAATTTTATTACAGATCATTTTCAATTCTGATTTCTTTACGAACTTATAAGAAAACATCCCTTATATATTCATTATATATGCATATGTTTGGTATGCACGCCAATTGATTCTTTAGTTTGTTTTACAATCATTGAAGAAACATGCGGAATTTTGGCGGAACTTTCAGGTTTTTGGCTTAATTAAACTCATACAATTCATCAGATGGCAAAATTATGCCTCCCCGATCAACTACTCTAGTTCAGTTTATATTATAATATATATCTATAGATAAATAAAATAGTAATAAATATTATATTATTATATATAGAGTAATTTCCTCAAAACGCCCGTCATCGAAATTATAGTAGATTGTAAACAAAATCTTAAATCTTGTAGGATGAGTCTGAATTATTATTACTTTTTTTTTATTTATTCCGCTCCGTTACACTTCGAACTTAATTCAAGTAGCTAGAGCTAGACATAAAAATTATATTTAATGAGCTGCTCATGCTGTTAAATCGTTCATCTCTAATCCGCACATGAACGGTGTTGGGTATTGATAGAGATTATCTGATTTAGTGTGAAAGATTAGGGACCTTCCTCATGTCCATATTTTTGTTTCCATTAGCTCAAAGTATATTGTGCAGTTTTTAGTATGTAATTCCGCAATTCATCAGTGGTGCAAATCAAAGATTTGTAGCACTGTGAAGAAGGCAAGGTTAATATTACTAGTGAAAAGAAAAAGACAAGTCTTAATTATTTCCAATAGGATAACTTGACTTGTTCTCCTATAAATCGTAGAAAACGACCCTTAATATCATGTACTAAAGGGGTAGTACGCCTTAAACTGAACGTGAATTTCAACACTGTCTCCAAATAAAGAATGATAGACAGAACCCAGTAAACTGACTTTAATAAAACCTTAAGAAACTGTAAATATAAAATACTATACATTTACTTTGTGGATAATTGTTTAATACGCGAAATTATCATTCCCTCCGCAAATACATATGAAAGTCAAAAAAAGATACTAATTTATCAAATTGAAATTAACCAACTAATATCTATAATACAATTGTTAACTAACCAATTGAAATCGCTGACATCTTCTAACTACAATTATCACGTTGCTCGCAAAAGATATTATAGGTATCCTTTCATGGATATCCAGTATATGTTACTATATCTTTTTATTTTCTTCGCATTTCACTTTCTACGGTTGTTTATTAATGGTAAATATTACGATAAAGGCGTTTTGCCACTTTCTCGATTAAATTTGAAATTCCCGACAACGGTATCATATTATTGATTCAACGCATATATGTATTGTACATATGTACCTATATAATTACGGAATTTTTTTTTCCTCCACACATATAAGATATTTTTCGTTTTTATCTATTGGAAAATAGATATTTGACTTTTCTACATCATTTCTTAGGCGCATACCTTCATCGGTTCACATTTTTCGTACATTTGGTCTTGTGTCGTCACTTTAGAAAGTTTCAACTGATACTGCGGTTTTTATTAATAGGCTGTCAATTTCAATCTTCTTTTGAGGTGTTAATAGAAAATCTATTGTATTTTATATAGGTTGAAATTGAGGATGTAGTTAACATACAAAAAAATTGAGCATGTCAACTAATTGGATGATTGAAATTTAAGAATGTTGAATATAAAGCTCATAAGTATATTCGCGGGTGTATGATATGATATGTACGTGCATAGGCTCTTCATCCTCAATCACAGAAAGTGATTCAGACGCTCCCTCTCCTCCATTTGGTCTGGTCCTACATTAAGCGGATGCGGACTTGGGACTCCTCAATCCCTAAACAAAACTTGTCTAGCTCTGGCCAACCTTTCATTCGAACTGTGGGCGGATTTACGTTGGATATAATTCACACCCTTGTGTTTTGTGAATTATAAAAGGGAGTGTATAACACCTACGATCCGGTTCGATCACGCTGCTCCCTTTCCCGCGCTCGGTGAGGCAGCGTCTGATGAATTACCTCTGCCCTGGTACGAAACCGTAACTGTCTTCGTTCCTCTTTTAATTTTTGAACTTTGGGTGTTAAACCCAAAAAAGAAGGAAAAAGGAAAGGAAAAAGCTTCCTGTATTCTGTCTCTATAATTTCATAGCTACCATCTTCGGAAATTTGGCAACACCATCCTCAATTTACATATCTAAAAATGATGCAATTGTTTTAAATTTATCTGAACTTTCGTTATCGTTTGTGGGTGACATTTGAAACTTAGATGAATTGTTACCTCATGGCCATATGTGACTTTTCATATTCATTCCACAAAACCTGGTGGTTTAAAATATTTCCTGACTATTGAAACACACTGTAAAGCTTGTGGAATTTTAATTTATGACATACATATCTACATATGTGTCTACATGTTTCATAAATTCCGATCATTCATAATTACACTCGTCCAACTATGTCGTACATGCTGACTGGATTAACTTGTTTTAAGTAAAATCAATTGTCCAATGCAGCATAATATCCATTTCAAACAACAAATTCAACTGTAATTAGTTATTTGAGATGTAAATCTAATATATTTATCTCAAAGTCTTAGAACTTTTTCCTCTGTTTTTGTTGCATCTAGATATGTATGCAATCATCACTGTGGCTCTTGGTGTTGAGCAGTTATATTGTTCTTTTTTCTTGTGTTTTGTTTAAATCATTGCGGTATATTCAACGGGTCAGCGTTACGCTTGTCCAACTAACGTTATTTCGCTTTCTTGGCTGAACTCAACTCACGGATGCCATGAACAAGTAAAGATACTCACAAGCATTTAATATCTGTATGAAAGAATGATACAAACCATAAAAAAAGATACTTGTTAAAGAAATTGACATGTACATATGAAATTGGAAATTTCGGCAAAAGATTTAAGTCCTTAGGGCATTTTAGTAGCATTCCCGTCGTACATACATCAACATTCCATTCATTTATATCTTGTGGCTACAGATTTTTTGCAATCACTCGTATACATATGCACATTATGTATACCGTGCGTAGCTGAGTAATTTCATAATTAAACCTGAAACCAGAATCCTATTTGGCTGTGGAAACTTTTACGTTCCCACAACGGTTTGCATCTCACTTCAACTTTTACATATCTTTTATTTGAAAACAAGATTTAAATATAAGTAGTATTAGTAACAATGTCAAGCATATATGCTGCGACTTTACTATCTGCTGTTGCCAATAACTAGTTTTCCTTGAAATTTTATTTGATATGTGAACAAGTACTGATTCCGAAAATGCCTTTTTATGTAATATACATATTATACGGGAAAAATATCTTTTTTTATTTCGCTTGGAAAATATTTGAACCGGTTTCCGCCACCATGTCATATACATTTCATTTCTTTGCTTGCCAATGGGATAGTACTACACGCTTTCATTTTGTTTTCGAACGAGAAATTCACTGCTATTTACATTGCAGAAAAAAAGATACCAACCTATAAATTTTTTCTTGAGTGGGGAATGGACGGTTCAATCAATAAATCTTATATTGGGGGGGAAGCTGCGAATCGTTTCGGTGTAGATTCCGAATAATCAAAGGGCTTAGAAAGTCGTTTGTTATACCTAATAAATGTATTAATTTATTATCAGCAATCTACACTGCGCCAATTAAATCATCACAGAGACGAATTAAATCGGTCACCAATCTTTTATTTATGAATTTAATGTAATGAAGAGAAGGAAATATGATTATGCTAATATAGCCGTTCCGAAATGTTACGAGAAATTCCTCATAAATTTTGCTGCTTAGCATCATTCCTATTCATCGGCCTCTCGCCGACAGCGGTCGCAGGCTTTCGCGAATCTGAGCACATTCTCCAGAGACAGAGAATGTTCATACTCTCCGCTGAAGAAAATCTTATCAAGATATCTTCGTCTGAGATCTGAGGAGGCCGGGTAGCCGCATACGAATTGCAGGTCCGTCTCTTCTTCCTCATCGCATTGGCTGTATATGGCCGAAATCACCACTCCGGGGACTGTCCTGTTAAAAGCCCTACTAGGATTTTTGCATATCCCACTTCTTAAGGGACAACTAAAATGCCAGGTTCCTTCACAAAGATTTTCATCTTCCAGCAAAAGTTCAAATTTCTCCATTCGGCTGCGTTAATCCTTGCAATTTCCGAAGAAAAGGACTAAATCAGAAACCAAGACGGTCTACGGGTTCGTCCATGGCAAAGGCATCTCATCAGAAACTGTCTCACGTCTTCCCAGGGTGCAGCGCGACCGAAGTGGTTCGCTGACGTTAACGCTCCTTTTGTGCAGAGCCGCCATAGTTCGACCAAAACTTGGCCGGAACTATCCTCCAAAAAAAGGTAGAGGAGATGTAAAGGAGGAACTTGTTCATTCACCAGTTTCTCATCCAGTGTCAACATTTGGAGTAATTGTTCCTATCAGCGACGCAAATGTTTCAGAGGCAATAAAGCGAACTTTACACTCCGGCTTAAGGAGGTCTATATTCCTGCAAAAGTTTATAATTCTAGAATAAACTTCAAGGGGGTTCCAGTCAATTTCTACAAAATATACCTATAATAGCAATATACTATTATCAATTTTATTTAAACAGGTATCGGCCTGAAGAGTATTTTGAAGCCTAGACACAAGGCGCATGGACCACCATATCTCTTTTCAGATATTTGGGTTGGGTAGTTTCTGAGAACGGGGTCCTTGGAGTAACTGACCTTTGTTAGACCGTTGCACTCAGAACTACCTCTTTATAAAGTACTTACTGAGACATAACAGACGTAACATAGGAAAACCAACTTAATCAATTTTTCAATAAATTTATTGAGAAGGATATACATGCAAAAGGGGGGTGTAAATTTCTTTCGAGTGTAGTCATCCCACATAACTATTCTTAATAAAAGAATTCTTAATAAAAGGTGGACGCAGATATCCTTATGTAAGAGATACACAACACCTTTCATACCTAAAGCGTTCAGTTAGTTTCCGGACTTGGTTTTATTTTTAACGAATTTCTTAATGCTTCCTTGTTCAATAAATTTTTAAAAAAGACTTTTATAGCTTTTTCGTTGTCTTTAACAGAGCAAAAAAAACATTTCAATGACAATATCTTTAGCCTTATGCTTAAACTTTTGTTAAGCGTGCCTTCCTTGGTCACTTCATTTAGCATATAACTGCTTAGCTCTAATATTAGCCACATTCTTCGCTCTTCCTCATATTAGCCATCTATCCAATACACACATAGTATTGTACTAGACTACTAGAAGTGAACTGAATACAAAATGCGAATTTCAGATTTAAATTTAGTACAGATAGATATAGTCTTCACTCATTGATTTGTTGTTTGAAAATGGCCTTATGTAGGTACGCATATGCTATGTGAATACATTCAAATCTTCAGATGAATTTAAAATTCAGTAGAAATTAGCACAAGCATACTTATTGAATGAGCTTTGGGTATAAAGATGATACGTGCATTGGCGGGAAATTGAAGAGAAAGAAAGAAATTCAACAGTTATTGCAACCCACAGGTGGTGGTGCGACATTTTACCCAATGTTAGCACTTATTTGAGAAATTCCTTCACTTTCTCCTACGATGAGTAAAATATATTCAAGGAAAGAGAACGTTATTTGTATTGTATTACAGAATACAAAATGGAATGGTTTACACGATGTGACAAAAGGGGCACGATCTAATTATGGGACCGAAGAAAGTTGGCTTAGATGACCGCCGCAGTTAAGGGGTTAGATACAGTTGCAGTGGTTGATATGACGACATTTTCTTGATTTTTTTTCGACAACTTAGTAAAGGTTTACTCTAAAGGGGTTAGCAGCATCGATTAATGAACACTGTGAGGCACTTGCAAAACTTTTGTTTGAGAAAAAAAATTAAAGATAGCGGGTCTACAGCTGTTTGCCAAGAGTGTTTTTTAGGAATGAATTGCGATGGATAAGATAATTCAATAACTCGGTTCAGTCGAAATCAGAATCTTAAAAAATGTCCGTTAGTAAACGGGGATCTAAATTAATTATTTGCCTGTATTGGGACTGCAAGATTACGTCCTCCCAGGACTACAGTAGCTGTTGATTTCCTGTACTTCCAGCAAGACGGTGCGCCACCGCATTATGCAGTCATGGTCCGTGGTACCTAGGTACCTAGATGACGTCTTCCAGGGACGTGTTATCAGTCAGCGTGGGGCATTGAATGGCCAACCCGTTTTCCTGATCTGACTCCCATGGATTTTTATTTCTCGGGTGTCGTGAAGGACACAATATTCGCTCGTAGACCACGCAATCTGCAAGAGTTGAAGGCGAACAATATATCGATCTTTTGGACCATATTAAAAGACTTTAGGCCTACCTATATATTGCATTATCTAGTCGCTGAACAAAGAAAGAGATCATTTCTTTCACGGATCTATTCTCAGAAACTACCTAACCGATAAATTTGAAAAAAAGGAAGCTGCCACTTTATGGTGCCCATGCTCCGAAATGCAATCCATGCCAATATCTGTTCAAATAACGTTAATAATAGTATAATAATAATAATCGTTAGTGCAACAATCCTGCCCTGATCCAAGGCCTTGAAGTGTGTTAGAGCACTTCATTCATTGACTCAGGTACTCATTCATAGTTGAGTCGACTGGTATCCGACGTCAAATCACGATACAAATTGCACTGCCACCAGTGAAATTTGAACCGCGACCTTCTGTACGACAGCTTTATGCTCTAACCATTCAGCTATACGGATAATAATAGTATATTACTATCATTTTTAGCAGTTGGTTGCAGAATCACCCTTAAATTAATCCTAGAATCATAAGATTTTGCAGTAATAGGCATAACATAGAGCATGATCCTACCAGGTTTCCTATTCCCATTAAGTGAAGTGAAAATAGCGGTCCCAACAACTTCACAATCAGGGATCTGGCGTCGAGTTAGGAAGGATGTAAAAAGTAAAGTAAAAGTAAAAGTACAGTAGGAAGATGGGTTGTCGAATTTACAACGAAACACGTTTGCGTCCAGAAAACGGCCAAGAAGGTGTTAGCATCAGGATTTTGGGAGGCGAAAGGAATTTTATTTGTGAGACTATACTGAATAGTAGAGTGTATTTGAAACCATAAAATTTGACACCCCAGGTATTTGAATCTAAAAAAACTCATAAGCCTAGTTTGCATGTATATAACAAATAGGAGAGAGCTCGATCCCTCAGGTATGAAGAGTATTCTGTTCTCTCACATAATGTGAGAGACTTTCAGGGTACAATTATCCACTTCAAGCATATGTTAATCTAAATCTTTGATGCTGTAGGATGTGGTTATTTCGCAAGAAAAATTTGACTTCAACCTATTACCAAGATTGCATGAAAGTTTCCAGTTTTGTGGAATATATTATGATTTGTTTCTGTAATATGTTGTATGACCAGATTGAAACTGCAGAGTTGCAGGGTTTCCAGTTGACTTGCAGGAAGACGTTAAACTATTTTATAAACGAAGGCATATAATTATATGTTAAATCATTGTTTGGCAATTGGGTCTTAAATTAACATAGGTCCTCTTAAAATGAACAATCTTATGCTCTAAATGCTTGTGAACACTGTACAGAGGAAGATTGAAAATTTGAGCTATTATTCTTTGTCTTTTCGTATTTATCAGACTTTTCCCACACTTCTTTTCTTTGTTCCATAAGGATTTCATCAGTTCGAATACAAGATTGTTTTTCATGTAAAATATGCGAAATGGAGACACAATGCAAGTTGTATTACTTGCGAAAGAAGCGTGGTAAAGTACAATTATATAAATGAAAGTCAACCAAATAATATTATTATTTTTTTTTAATCACCATTTTATATGAAAATTATGAATGCATTTGCATGGAAGCGCACAAGAATTTTAATGAGAAAATTTGATTTAAATCAGATTTTATTGATTGTCTGTCTTTCAACAATTCATTTTGAAAATTAAAGTATAGTGTGATGTAAGTAACTTAACTGAAATCTGACTTTAATATTATAAAAGCTCCTTTTGAGATTCAGACTATAGGAGCGTACTGTGTTATTCAGCTGAATTGACTAACATATGGGCGAGAAGTGTAGGTCAATGTCTCCGGACAAGAAACAATGAGTAGGAAAATAGTATGGAACATAGTTCAGCGTATTTTTTGTCATCTTCAGGTAGAGCCCACGTTCACCTACTGGTGATACTTCAGACAATGCTATTAGCAGATAAATTTCCATATTCATAAGTGACTATGCAACAATTCAACATAGCATTATCATTCACAGGTAGCATTTTTTTTAACAACTTCACAAGAAACATGTTGGTGTGTTGAATTTTCTAAAACACAAAAAAAAAAACAATATCGGCGTTTTCCATTGGCAAATGTTTGCTATGGAATGATTTTTTCAACATGAGATTGTTACTTTTATTAGTACTATTTCATGGGAATTGCTGGAGACTACCAGCCAACTCCATTGGTGTTATCTACTGATAAATTGCATTAATATACTATGCATCTATGATTTCACCTCTCCAACTGCGTTACTCAATAGAAAAGAAATTTGAAGACAGATGAATTGAAAATAATGCTATTTTTCCCTGCAAGTGTTACTTGTAACATAGTATGATTTAGAGATATGTTTATGTAGAGTGTCAATGAACTCACGACAAATATAGCTTTTAATCAATGTGGGAAATAATTTTTTTTTTGTATCTAAATATCTGACCGCATAGTTACTTGGGAAAATAATCAGCTTGCGCAGTGGTTGGTGAATTTTTACTTTTCAGTTTTGGCCGTTTTGTAATTATCATTGGACTTCATGAATGATTTTAAGATATAGAAAGTAAAAGGTTGCTTCAATCTTAACGGAATGCAAAAAAAGAGCTGATATCATTAGAAAGTTTTGCTACTCAATACCTGCTTTTCTCTATTGAAGCTTTTGCTTGAAGGGTTTTTAGTTTTCAATTGATCCCTTCAGAGGGGATATAACTCCTGATATTAATCAACAAGATAGTCTTGTGGTAGTCATCTAAAAAAATTAGATATTTACATATTTAATAAAAAGACTTCACGCATGTTTTTGTTTTTTTTTGTGTCTTTTCTTTTCGTCCATGTACAGCAATGTAAAAAGTTTACCCCAAATTCTAGATTATATGAAAATGATCAAACAAAAAAATTCTCAAAACAAGCCGATCTAAAACCAAACATTTATTCAGCTATGATTTACGTTATACTCTACAGAATTCTTATTAGTAATATCATGAATGTTAGTTATAGAATTTATGATAAATTGTTTTAAATAATTTTTTAATGTATTTCTTCAATTTATATCTTTACAGATTTTTCATATTCATGGGAGTACCATCACAGTTTCAATCAAAGTGAGTGCATCTTGAAATAACATAAACATATGAATTGAAATTCAATTCAAATCATTTGAATGAAGTTCATTGTATCTTTAACACAATATCTCAATGAAGTTTAGATTTGCCCTATCAGATCTCATATTCTTAAAAGGTTCAAAAGGCCACCTTGCCGAACTTGGAAAAGATATCCTTCCATTCGGTTCCGCTGTGCGAACAAATGTAATTATCTAAGTGTAATTTCGCGATTAAATTATTTGAAACAATGAAGACTTGCTTTTTCTATTCATTACTGATATTTATTGGCCTTGCAAATTTTGATATTTCGGGAACCAGTTGTTCCCTTCATCAGTCCTAACAAGTTCTAGAGAGTGATATTTATTTGGGAATAATTTTTTCCCCATTTATCAGTGCTAACAAGTCTTGGAGAGTGATATTTACTAAGCTTGCAAATAGCGATATTTCAGGAACCATATTTTCCCTTCATCAGTGCTAACCAGTCTCTAAGACAAGTATCGGTATTTGCAAGACCAATAAATATCACCAGCGAATAGAAAAAAAGCAAGTCTTAATTATTTCAAATAAATGTAATTATCTCAGAATCGATGATTAGAGAAGTCTCGATACATAAACGCAAGTTAGTAATGAATTGGAAAAAATGTACTAAATTCTAGACTAATGTTTGTTTGGATCGAATTTGAAAAAATTCACTGAAGATAGAATGTTTGGGTGCCTCATTCAGTGAGAAGGAAGGGAGCATACCATAAGTCAAGTTTCCAATCAACTTCGATTTATTGAAACATATATATACATATATTTATATATAATTCTCTTTTCATGGCTTTTATTAGCGCTTAATATATCATTATTGAACTTGTATTCTTGAAAAACTCTTATGATTGGACATTTTTCAACTTCACTGTGTTTTTTTTTGCTGAGTGAAGTGCACAAATGGTAACAAGGTAGCAGTATCTTATGCGGATAACTTTTATATGTGTGCATCTTGTAACACATTTCATCTTGGGGGTATGGGTTAGCAGATTCCAATTTAAAATCAAACTGTTAATTGAGAAATATGCAGAAATTAAAATTAGTTCTACATAGAATGCTATTTGATGATTTCTTATTTGCAAGTGTAGCTTTTGTTTCATATTGGTCTGAAGACATACTTTTAGCTACAAGGTTAAATACGTTATAGTCTTACCTGAGTTTTGTCCAAGTCCACTTTCTATGCAAATAAATATAATGCATATAGATATGCAAAATGATCCCAGAGACTGTATCTGCTGTCGCTGCGCGCGTGGCTGCAACATGTTGATGAATCTGTTTACAACAATCTATAACCGTGGTTTTGGCTTTCAATTTGGAAAACTCTAAGCAAAATTCGTCCGTCTGTTCGAAATAATATTTTATTTTTTATTTCGGCTCGATTTTGCCCGGGAACAATCAGTATTTTTCTTTCACTCGATTTCGGTACTTTTTTATTTATTATGTACTTAATATACTTTTCACACAGATTTAAACAAAAAAAAAAAACAAAAAGAAAAACGAATTGATAGAAATCTTTTTTAAGGATTATGATAATCAAATTATCCTTTTTTTCACATTTTTCATTTGGTTTTGGATTACATAATTATAGAATATTAACTTTTGGAAAATTTTTCACGGGAATCATAAATTTATATTTCGTCTCAACAAGCACCAGGATTTTCACAACACGACACGCTTTTCAAGAGCATTTAATTAACTTTTCCTTTATTCCTAAATAACTCTGAAATTGTTGGCTGATAAATCCATTATCATCATCCCGGGATTATCACAAAACAGAAAGCCAACCACACCATCAACATTTCAGTATCAAGACTGAATAGGTGGTGATGGTTGAAAATATCTTAAACTCTACGGGAAACAAAAAGTAAGAAAAGTAAGACTCGGAAATCCAAGACAAGTCAGGTTGGTTGGTTGGTAACGTAGTTGTTGGTTTTGTTATTTCTATTATTGCTGTGGTACCACATTCCCAGTCTTAAGATAACCTTCTCTTCATTTACTATCAACGGTGTGTGGATGGTGGTAGTGTTACTTTGGCGTCCTAAAGATCTCGCCAAGCACATTCAACTTCTTTTCTTCTTCTGCCATCGGTGATCCCCCCTTTCGATGTTTTACCATAGACTCAGAAACACGTTTCCAAGTTTGAGGCGTTTTTGCCATATAGATGTCCACTTGCTGCTTGCTTAATATTCCAAAGTTATCAAGTTAGCTTCTCTGCCCACTTAGCCGTTGTGCGCAACAATGTGACCCAACAATCAGGCCTCCCCACTTTCTTGCACCTAGATATATCGACGGATTCAAAGATCATATTTTCTTTCCTCTAGCGAATACTAATTTTGTATCGGCCATTACACGGCTCATTTGTATTGCAGCGAAAGAGTGTGGAATGTAATATTATGTCGTGAAAAGTAGCTAGGTCGTATTGCACCTTTCCATAACATGGCCCGTTGCAGCCAATGTATGCTCTGATCTTAGATGGCAATTTAAGACATATTCAAGGTAGCGACCAGCCGGATCTTATATTTTCCAGCAGCAAGTATAAATCTAAAGAGTAATGCAGAAGCTTTACAGCACCTATGCACGTTGAATATTAGAAAATAATAAACTCACACATGTCCATCATTGATTTCGGAATGCAAGAAAAGATTTGTATCTTCCTTTAAGGTTTAATTTGATATTAAAGTGGAATCCACTTGTCAGCATTCGCAGACTGTATTTAAGCAAGTCCTACTATGAGTAACTATGTATATTCACCTGTCCTCACATTAAAATTGCTATATACATGGATACCTTGAGGTCTGATCTAAATGAAACTTATATCTCCGGGTTAGCTATTTTGCTTTAAGAGACCTCTACCATTCATGGATCCAATAAGATCATTCACCAGAGACATGTTTCTTTACCGCATACTTATAGCTTGTTTTAGTATTAACTTCATTGCATAGTTTTGTTACTGCTGGAAACCGTAATTGGATGCACCTAATATAGATAGATACCTTTCAACCATGGTCTCATGAGCGGTGAAAGAATCAATGAACCGAAATCTTTGCAAACTGAACAATAAATTGTGCTATTTTTTGCATAATAGTGGAGCGAGCACAATGAATGCGTAAACATACGTATACGCGTAGAAATCGTTCCATTTTAACTGATGAATCAACACAAATTTTCTTAAGTAAATTATCTGCCGAATTAAGTAAATAATTAAAAATCCTGCCCGAAAACATTTACAAATGCGGACCAAAACTATCAGAGAGCACAAAAGGATAATTTGTGACTATCCAAATTAGTAAAAGATAAATTCGTTGTATCTTTTCTCCACCTGTCGGCTGAACCTACCTGATAAAATGCTTGTGACCTACTAACATAATTTGGCGTTCACTTTGAATGAGAATCGGAGATTTTCTATAGTCATCAATTGCAGTTTGCATAAATGAGCACCAGCGCATATTCAAAATGCGGTTACAATAATCTGAAAACCATTTCCTAGTTTACATCCTGAATGGTGATAACATTTACATTTCAATTATATAATCAACGTCCACTAATTTGGAATGTAGCTTTAAACCTGTTGCATAGACATTGTATGTCATATGTACATATGCATATACCTCGAGTGTTACATAAATATCATATTTATTAACGTAGCCAAACTAAACAAAACTTTCTTCTTGTGTGTTATATGGACACTTGGAACCTCCCCAATTGACTTACGTGTCATATGATCTTGATCTTCATCGGAGAAATTGCCTGCAAAAGCTTAACAATAAAACGAACGAACTCTTACTCACATAGTATATTGGGTCTGACAAATATATATATATTCGAATTTAATTATTTAACTTTAAGAGGCAACCTTGTCTATCTCCCGTTCGAAAAATTCAAATAGTATGACCCCGGATGAAATAACTTTAATAAAAAAAATTAATATGTAATCGAATCATGCGGCAAAAAAATTGATAAGATACAAAATTACATTTATGAATCAGTAGCAAACGTCGATAGAGAAATTTTCGGCAATTATGAAATTGCATCTAAATCGAACTAAGCAAAACTATCGATTTATTCATTCAATGCTACTAACGGGTTCCCCAGTAAATAGAACAATACACACATATTTACGTAATTAATTTCAGTTAATACCAAAACAACTATAATGCAGTTTGATAAAAAGTGATTGAAATGCTATTTAGTGAATTAAATAGAACAACCCGTATTATTTTTGAAATATAGGGTAACTTACTGAAATTATTTCATAAATGGATTTGTGCAGATATATATAGGCTTATGTATTTTTATCCACTTACCTCATATGCATTAGCAACACGTTTTCTTTGAGTTAACAGAGATCAATGTAATTCACTGTAAAACTCGCACTGTGGCGTGTTGGAATGTCTAGTATGCACTTGTAAAAATTTATAAGTACCTCTACAACCAGTCCTATCGAGAGGAAGGTAGAAGGCAAGGGGAGGGAGGTGAGGGTGGAATTTCCCCAGTACCTCGGTGGCACAAAAGCAAAAATTTCAATGAACAAAAATGGATCATAGGTGAGTTCGCATAATTTTCTCCCCAAGCCCGTATAATTTTCAACCCGGGGCTCGTTTTTCTCACAATTTTCATCCCGGGCCGGGATTTTCTCTCAACGGCCCTGTCTTCAAGAGAAGCATCTAGACATATCGAAATGCGATCGTTTTGATCATTAGAAGACAATAGGTAAAAGAGGAGGAGAGTTTGAGGCAATGTACTTTGTACCATCTTCAGTAAAACGAAAATAAAATCCTAATTCCGATAAAGGATGGATTTCACCACTCCTGTGACAAGCAACCGGCGATTAGATTTTAGCCCTCCAATATTAGGCATCATCCTTGCTAGAGGCGAGCTGTCTTTTCGCGCGCATAGTCCAGGTGCCGCTTGAATCTCAACTTAGCATCGATCATTACCCCCAGGTATCTAATGATCGATTTTGACACGACCTCGTGATTACCAACTCGAATTTTAATAGTGTTGCTTTTCCTGCGGTTGGTAATAAGGACCCCTTCCGTCTTATCATCCGCCAGGTCCAATTTCACCATTTCGAGCCATGCTTTGATGGCATGAATGGTTTCGCATACAGTTCCACGTCCTGGTGGTGTTTCGCAGCTATTACCATTGCAAGATCGTCTGCAGAACCAATCAATGCTGCCTCGCTCCAGCCAGTAGTCTGTCTGAGCACGGTCCGGCACTTTCTGCGTAAATGCATTTAACCGTGGTCAAACTGGAGCAGGCGAGGGCGGAGAATGTGTATATTTCCTCGACCTACACGGTACATTGAAGTATAACTTTTTGCTTCAATTTTAATTCGTACTGTCTTCCATTTAAGATCCATGTCTGTGTAGTGTAGAACAACCGCGTAATTGCTTGAAGTGTTTGCGACAATCAGGATGTAGGAATACATTTTCGCATGATCGCACACACTTTGCGTTAAAACGCATCATCGCTGTGATGCGGGCCTTTGGATGTTGCCTTCAGCCCATCCTTAGGTTGGTCGCCCCTCGGTCCGGTTGGGCGGGAAGAGGGTCCGTGGGCTTTTTTAAACTATATATATATCAATAAAAACAAAACCTGGTTTTCTCATATAAATTGAAAGTAAGCCGAATCCGTTGGAAATTGCTGTATTTAAGCACTCGCAATAAATTCTGAAGTGTCCGAATAGTTGAGTGTTTAGAGCGCAAGGCTGTCGTACGGAAGGTCACGGTTCAAATCTCACTGGTGGCAGTGGAATTTGTATCGTGAATGAGTCAAATCAGGGTAATAATCTCGGGCGAGCGTAATACATTGCCTCCTACAGTCTGCTGTAGTGTACCGTTGCGGTCTTGAATGAAGTGCTCTAACACACTTCAAGGCCCTGATCCAATATGAATTGGTGCGCCAACGATTATTGTTATAAATTCTGAAAATTTGGTGATTTGATTTACCTCTCTTCGGCTATAAATCTCCGGGTCCAGATGGCATCATGCCAGTCATATTACAGAAACAGCAGGAAAGGGTTATGCTGTGCCTTGTCGAAACTGGAGACACTCTAATGTAAAGTACCTGCGTGTAATCTTGGATCCGAACCTAAACTGTGGGTGAAGAAAGCCTATATAGCATTCTTGTAAAGAAATTATGTCTCCGGCCGAGGATGGTTCTCTGGATGTAAACAGCTGTCGTGCGTCCCATCACAATACAGTAGAACGAAGCTTAGTAGAATTCAAGGAACCGCGTGTGCAGGTGCTACCGGGGCTCTGCAACCATTCTTTGGGGACCCCAGAGAAATCTCTAGCTGCAGGATGGGAAAGCTTCTTTTCTCCATGAATGCTACGTGCTGGCTATGAAGATCTGAGCCGACTGGACTCTATATCTTTGCTCTCATAACAACGGTCACGGTCTTAGGAGTTTGTGGCATCAAAATGGCGCACCATAGCGCTAATTGGGAGCGGTCACTGATACGTAACGTAAATAATATATTTATACATATATATTGTTTATGATCGCGACATATAAATGTATCTCTATGTGACCTCACGCACCTCTTGCCTTTGTCACAATTTCTCCAATTTACTAGTAGTTTGGATTGCTATTCGGAGAGTATATGCTGCCTCTACATAGCATCGTGGTTATCCTTGGCTTTGGTAAAGCTTCCGAGTCCTATTGATTGCAGTTTCCTTCGGTGGTCGCTATAGGTGCATTAACATCGAAATGTCTATCAAATAGTTGATTAGTGGTAAACCATTTCTGGGGAATGGTTGATAGTAGGATAGTAGGAAAACGGAGTTCTGATCAATATAATCATGTCGGGTGGTGATGATTTACAATTTTATAGGAAAAGTTTTAATTCTGGGCAAAGTTTGCAATGTGGGATTATACAACTAGCTGTCTGTGTCTGTAAATATCGCTTATTGAAAAGAAAATAAACGCGATCCCAAGTACGGAAACATGTCCAATGACCTTATTTTTTAGGAATTTTTGAAGATATTATAATCCGCAATTCGGAAGTTACCTATGTGAAAATTTCAGTGAAAAATATTCAAAGCAAAGCGCAACTACAAATTCAAATATGTTAAAATTGGTCTCCAGTGAAAGTGTAAATAAAAAATGTGAAAAAGTCGCTACCTGACACCTATAAAACTCAATATTACACTGTGCTGGAAAAAAAAGTTGAAGTGCCGTTACAGACGGCGACCCTCCGGTGTTAGCAAAACACTGTTGAGATCATTCAAACACAGCATCCATCGAATACAGGTATCGTCTGCTACCTGGATCACCTTTCGCTACAGATGGTGCTACTAGCTTATGTATAGGTACATGTAGCTTAGGAAATATCTCAAAGATACACACCGTAAACTATCTTTTGTAGCCAACGTAAAGGCCAGCGTAATACGTAATAAAGTGAAAATGTCAACAAGTGTTATTAGCGTTATTGGTAAATATATGTATAAATTTTCAGAAAACAGCGTTGAATTGATTTTGGATGTATGTTTGTACTGATTTGCAGTCAACAGTATTCTTGTGCTGTTCAAGTAAAACATGTGTATGTAAGTCTGCTACTTCATAAATTTATGTTAATACTTTTATATCAGGGATGCTATTGTTCATGGCCCTATCTTTATCTATTTTGCAATGTTCCCAATGCAATACTCTCTTTTTATGTTGGCACCGGAAAGAGTTTGTTTTGAAGTTGTATAGGGTGGAGGAAAAGTATCTAGATGCTTTGTGTATAAAATTGAAATGAAAAGAGGAAAGCTAAGTTTTATAGTTTCACATGGGCATATGTTCCTCTGTTTTTGGCTGTTTGAAATTTTCGCACATCAAGTCAATTTTTTCACGGTGTTCTTGTAGAGCCTCAGTACTTTAGAGATGTGGTCGCCCACTACTGTCCTCGATCTATAAGTCTTTGTAAAGCTTTTTCGATAGTGTAATTTCCAATGTTATTCCCTGGACTGGTCAATAAAATCCTGGTAAGGTCGTTTAGGCAGCAGAGTATTCGCCAGCGAAGGAAGCTCTGATCCTAATACTAACAAGTCCGATGGGTGTAAACCCCAAAAGATAACGGGATCACCACCTTTTGGATTCTCATTCCAACAGAGCTGGCGCCCAACGTGGGGTTATAGTTGTTACGTCCTTAGCAGAGTTGGCGCCCAACGTGGGATCACAGTTGTTGTGTCCGTAAAATTTTGAGGGGAATATTGTCACGTAACTCGTTCATTTTTAACTATAACTTTTCAAAAAAATTCTGGAATTTTGAAGTTGTTCGGAATACGACTAATATAATCTCCCAATTTGATTGTACTCCGAATAATTCCTAATAGTTTGTAATGTCTTAATGTTTACCAGAAAACAACGGCAAAAATCGCCATTTTTATCTAAATGTGCAATGTTAATTTCCACTAACGATATCTTCTAGGAGAAATGTTCTTTTTTAGTATTCGTTTTGTTATCTTGGAGCCAATATGGTATCTGCTCTTGCGAATTCTTGGAAATTCTCTCTATTTAACAGCAAGCATACAAGCTTTATAGAGAATCACTTGATTTTGTACCCTGGTTTTACCAGGGTAGTAGCTAGAAGTCTAGAAACTTTTGTGGCACCCTGCCTATGGTTTGGTTGCATTCCGCTTGGTAAAAGGCTGTGATTATCAATCAGTGTGCAGAGATATTTTAACGATAATCCGATGAAAAGATTTAATAAAAATATGAACAAGTCATTAATAGATTCAAATGCTTTTAGTAGAGGAAGATAGAGTTGCAGATAAAATAGAAATTTTAAAAGATCCGTTTCGTAATTGTATCTGGAAATGTATGTGTTATCTATTTGTATGGCAAAAAGATATAATAATCCGAGTGTATCCAGTTGCTTTTTCAAAACTCCTAGAAACTCTGGAATGGAACTGTACCCACATCTTACATTGCTATTTCTGAACGGAACTAGTGACCTAACATCTGGGTATCTACATTGTGCCAGCCCTGCTCAGTCAGGTAGACAATCTTGTGTTTTTCATTTTGACGTTCTGACATTTGACATAGGAAAACTCTGTGATTTGTAAATGAGTGGGTCTGGAGATTACCTTTCTAGCGTTGATTATAATTCGTTGCTAAAGAATTTTGCGAAATCTATTGGCATATATTGAACGCCTTCGTATCTGGAATTTTTGACGGCCGGGAAGTTGGAAGGGAGTTCCCCCGAATCATGAAATAAATACAAAGTCCCTAACAGTGCAGCCCCTTCGCGTCGAGGACATTTAACTTTGTCAGTTTCCTTTCCCAAAACGAAAATGCTCTGCTATAATGTAGTACGAATAAAGGCGGAAATTATGAATAAATGCATCCGTGGAAATGCTCTCGTGATTTCTATTTTCTAGTTCTTACAAGAGAAATTAATGCCCACGACTTTTGGTATACGAGAAAGTTATTCAGAGTCTCATTCATATTTAAGTGACTGCCTTGCTAATGAGTGTTATCCATGCAGATTGTTCCGATTGTGCACTTTTTCCGTTTATGCATTGTCCTTTATTTATGTTAGTTCGCATGCGTGACGTCTCGAGGATATTAGCCATCTACAGCCTGGTCTTAATCGATAAGATTTTTTTTTGTTTATAAGTAGAATATCACATCTTTTTCAAGAAAAATGAGTGAATTAATACAGGTGAGTGTTTAATTAAGTAAATTATATTGAGTTGTAGTGAATTAACCATATTGTTTGGTGAAGACTGACTGTTGCAACCGAGTCATTTTCGGGCCTTTGGAGACGGATATAAACAATCACTATCTTGCTAGTTGTCTTGTCTAGTGTGTTTTGCTTTAACAAGCCTTGTTGATGACATATCCCTCAATTTATATCGCTATTTTCGTGCCTATTAACATTTGTTTATGAATATAATAATTACCTTTAGGCCGTCATACTTCCTGCAGGACTTTTTGTTCTTCTGGGAACTTTGCAGGTTTTTCATATCATCACTTTATCTGAATGGTTTCTTCATAAAAAAGAAGTTTATGAATCTTTCTGAACTCACTTGAGCATCATATGACGGAAGCAACCACGTAGTATATCGTGAAGCGAGATTTTCTGTCATTTTCCTGTTGCTTTATTGATATCCATATATAATGATTGTAACAACTTTACACTGTTTTATCAAAATGTAAGGGGTCTAAGGACCAAGCTGTCGGATTTCAAACTGTCTACCTTAGCATTCCAACATCACGTCATCTGCGTTTCTGAAACCCGGTTGGAGGACAGGATTTTAGATTCCGAGCTCCTCGGGGGACACTTTGTCTTTCATTTTGACAGAGATTACGCTGCGCTTGGTAAGACAACCGGCAGAGGTGCCTTAATAGCTTGTAAGTTCCCTCTCTTCGCCGAAGTCATCTTTTCCTCCTCCTCATCCACCTACGATTTTTTCACCACCCGAGTCATTCCGCAAAACGTATGCCTCTTTGTCTAACGTGTGTATATTTTCCCTGCCCCAGCCCGCCTTCTCTGTACAAGGATTTCCTCGACAAATGATCAGTGGTCCTAATCGTTTTGTTCCCCTCACTTCCTTTCATCCTCTATGGCGACTTTAATCTTCCCATGCCTTCCTGGGCAAACCACTTAGATCGCACTCTTGCCTTTGTCCTCTCTAACCTTTCTGTGCATTGCCTTTCCCAATCTGCTCATGCACCGTCTTATGGTGCCTCTGACGCCCATCATCCTGCTCTCGATTTGGATGCTCAGATATCCCGACTCTACTCTCCTGTTGCGCACAAGCCTACCAAGTTCAATTTTCGTAAGACGAACTTCCAAGGTCTGAACTCAGCCCTTGCGGCAATCAACTGGGTTCCCCTCCTCTCTCCATTAAAGTGTGACCAAGCACTCAACACCTTCTATACCATTTTATCTGATCTTCTTCCCTAAGTTGAAATTTTTGTCCATTCTTTTTTTACAGTTAATATATAAATTAAAAAATGAATTAGGTATTGTTCCTTATATTGTAATTTTTTTTATTTTCTTTCCGGATACAATTGTTTCGGAGACCACGTGCCTCCTTCATCAGTACCAGTACTTAATTAATTAATCTGTCTTAAACTACCCCTATTTATACGATAACTTTCAACTCTATTAATTATTCTGTAATTGTTTCCCATTTTTCCCATCCTTCCCTTTTTCCCCTATTTCTTATTACCTGCTGCATACCTTTTTTTATCAAGGTCGTTGCGTGGTTTCCTTCATTGTGATTTATGATACATATTTATGATGCTGCTGCTAACGATGAGAATGTAATGTTCGCTCTGATAGGGGGATCATCTCATTTTTGGTGTTTATAGAGTGTTGTGAGTTGTTCCCTATCCATTCTATTTTTGATTTTTATTGCTTCCAATGTTTCTTCGATATCTACATTTGGGATTACAACTAATATGAAAAATACCGACTTCTTCTCTGTTACGTCTGTTCCTTTCCCTAGTGCTTACGCTCTTACCCTATTTGGTTCAACACTGAAGACCACAAAACATAGCGAGGAAGAAGTTTCTGTCTTTTTGAACTTACGCTGGCTTAGTTTTTTGTTCAAAACTCTGCGTTCCTCGGCAAATCCTTAATACGTAAGTCCATGTTGAAGACTCACTAAAGCGCGGAAACCTCAAACCTTCCGCTGTCTTGCCATGCTATCCGCTCCATCCATTAAAATCTCCTGCTCCTCAGCTAACTCCTCACAACTATTTTGTGATTTACTCTGCCGCTACTTTTCCTCAGTATATGTTCCCCCTTCTTCCTCCGCCTCCCTCCTGCTAGTGAATGTAGTCTGTCCCGCATCGATAACGATTTGCCTTCTTATCCCTCTCCTGGCCGAGTACCTCATTGACAAACTTGATGCCAATATCAGCCGTGGCTACGGTGGTCTTCCAAACTTCTTTTTGCTCAAAACTGGTCAGTCCATCTCCCTGTCTCTTTTAACGGCTGCACTTCCCGTTCCTTCTCCCCCTCCTCTGCCGATCCACAGGGATCTATTCTGGTCCCTTTGTTATTTTTTTTATCAACGACCTCCCGTCGGAGCTTACTTTGTTTGTTGTCCGTTTAATAAATAACTAAGTAGAGAGCCCTTCAATGTTGGTGCAAGTTTGTCACTTAATGATAATAGTAATCGTTTACAAAAGCGGCCTACCCTTCGATTTTAATGGTTTTCACATATGTTGCCCGAACACCAAATGAAGGACGACTAGCAAATGGCCTTTAGGAATCAAAGAATTGTTTATTGAATGGTTAGCGAGTAACCGCAGCTCCCAAACTAGGAAACCATCAACGTTTAGACCGTAAGCTGCACAAAATTATGTTCAAATCACTAAAATCAGAGGGTATGTTACTTTTCCAAGTAGTTACTATGATAATTTACGCCATGATATTGTCACCGCCTTTGTTAGAATGATTTTACCGAATTTTCAGTATTGTAACATCAACTCATATGTCCGAAAGCATACATGTTCTGTATAAAAAATAAAACAAAGAACCAACTTCTGTTTTGCCATTTGGCGAGCACAAGACCAGAGTATGGGTGCAGCAATGGGTAAAAATGGAGGAAATTTATTGGATTCACTTCCGTCTACACAGGTATCCATCATTATCTTGCCCTAAGATAGGTAACACGTTATTATCTAGTGGTTATTAATTTTCAGGGAACATTACATGTCGTCATGCTCGGATTAGATTCGGCCGGAAAGACTACAGCGTTATATCGTTTGAAATTTGACCAGTATTTAAATACCGTACCGACAATAGGCTTTAATTGTGAAAAGGCAAGATCAGATTTCATCGTTCTCAATTGATATAATCGTTCCTTTTAATACTTTTACGGTTTTAGAGCGTAATAACGCACGACAAACCACTTCTAAATCTGAAATTTCAATTTCTTTTTCTCAAATTTTCCTTTCAATCCTTCAATATCTATGAAATAATGCGCAAATCGAAGATTAGATTGGGATTTAAACATTTTTTAGGTCCGAGGTGCTGTTGGGAAAGCCAAAGGTGTTCAATTTCTAGTTTGGGATGTTGGTGGTCAGGAAAAATTACGTCCGCTCTGGCGAAGCTACACAAGGTAATCGAAGGAATATGAAGTGTTCAACGTTTTCAAAGATAGTTTTGAGTTTTAGCAGTTAATCCGCATGGGAGTTGCTAGATTTAATTTGTCTAAACTAATATTCGATAGGGGAATTAGTTCAGATGAAGTTCTCTTTTCCAGGTGTACCGATGGTATAGTGTTTGTTGTGGATTCAGTGGACGTGGAAAGGATGGAAGAAGCTAAAATGGAACTTATGCGGACCGCTAAATGTCCAGATAATCAGGTGTGAAATATATATCTTTTCATCTAGTTGTTTCATTCGATTCATTCATTCAATGGTCTATCGCATTCAGAGGTTAGGAGAGGAATTGTTCATTTTTAGTACAGGTTTCTCCTCCATATCACTTTGAAAATGCTTGAAATGCAATGGAAATTGAATTGCTTGCATATACGCAGGCAATCAGCTTCATGCTGTCGCACTTTCAATTTTCTGAATAAGTGGACTTTCATTTCTTCATCTGCATTATGTTTGTCGCCCATTTATCATCAGTTGTTTAAAAACTGCTTCTCGTATATTTACCGATGATTCACTTCTAGGGGGTTCCTGTATTGATCCTAGCAAATAAACAAGACTTGCCCGGCGCTCGTGAACCAAAAGAATTAGAAAAATTACTAAGTTTGCATGAGCTATCCCCTATACATCCGTTAACATCATCTGGGCCTGCTATTGATTCACTATCAACAACCGGCTCACCGCATCAGAGTTCCACAGCGAAAACACCTGGAGATAATATTATTCGAAAGGAAGATTGTCACACGCAATCATCAAATACAATTACATCTATTCTAAACACAGCAAGCACAACGGCAGCTAATAGTAGTACTACTGTGACTTCATCGTCATATCAGAATTACAAAGGTTGGCATATTCAGCCAGCGTGCGCCATAACGGGCGAAGGACTGCAAGAAGGTTTGGAGGCTCTACATGAAATGATTGTAAAAAAGCGTAAAATGAATAAAGTAACCAAGAAAAAACGATAAGCCGTCCCATCGGTTTTCAAGTCGCCGATGGGTTTTAGGTAATATTTTTGTAAAGTAGAAGACAACCGTGAGTTTTGTGTGTTAACCACTGCCTTGCCGTTTGATTTATAAACACGCGATTCAGACTTTCGGACTAGAAATGAAGGATTCGAAATTATTCCGCCAGCCTGAACCTCGAAGTATTCTTCCTAATAACTTAAAAAGTCTGCCTTTCATCATTTCAACGGACAAGGCATATATATTCAGCTATGTGATAAGGAAGCGCGACCCTCGTCAGATCTGGATTTGTGAATATGTTGTACATACTATTTTCAAAATTAAATGCGATTTGAACACTTTGAATCATGAGATATTAAAACCACTCACAAATTCATGTGTACATCATGAAATATTAAGCCATCGAGTGCTCATAAGATTTCTTTATGATAACGCAGTTAAAGCCATCGCTTTCAAAAAAAGGCTTTTATTCTAAGCAAGGGTTTACTGAAATCGAAAACAGCATAAAACACTTTCAAAATTCTAACCTATTCCTTGAGTGTCGATATAGGAAACATTAGGTATTCAGCGCAAACTTTCACAGTTCCGTGCTAAAAAAGGAAGTACGCAAAATTTTAAGAAATCTTATTTTTGGAATCATACAGCGCCGCTTACTTCGCTCGTTATTAGATGAGACTGATATTTTGTATAGTTACTACTACGGAGCGACTTTTAAAAGAAAATGAAGAAGTGTAGTTATATTTAACAGAAACATAAGATAAAAGATAAAAAAAAAAAACGGCAAGGGAAGACATTTGTTAATTTTTACCATTACTCGGAAAGCAAAAATCGTTGCATTTAGGGAGAGTAAGATGAAAGTATGCGTGAGTTAGAATGTATATTAATGTTCGGCTAAGCACTGTTTTGCATACTTAGTCCATAAGTTCAGGTAATAAGAAACGTTTGTTGTAACTATGTTCGTTATTTGTTGTGAATGTTTTGTTTAATTTGTTATAGTTTTAGTTCTAAATTTGCTTTATCAGGATCATCTTGTACACACGTATTTACCTGCATTCATTTTTATTTTGAATTAATGTGTACGGTCACCCCGTTTTCATTTCTAATTAAGATCATCTATTTATTGCAATCGTAGAATTTCTTATTCTGTTATTATCTCGTAAAAAGTATCTGAAAAAAAAATAATATGAGGAGTTTTATTCTCAAGATTTCCTGGGAGGTTTCCAGCCCCATAGGATAGTTCATTATTGAAGTCCAAAGCAACTTATATATCTATCTCCACAAAAAAAGGGGTTTTTCTACTGCCATGCTAGAGGGCTGGGAGCAGCGTGATCGAAAGTACCTCTTTTTCTTTAGTGTTTGTCCCGTTCACAATCGGCGTCGACCCCAGTCAACTTTTTCGATAAACTTGGATGTTTAACTCAAAAAAAGAGTAGCCCGTGGACCACAAGAGAGCAAGTAAATTGCTTCCCAAGTGTTCCGGTCCGCCATCGAGTGGACGCGGACTCAGGACTCCCAGCATCCTCAAATAAGAAAAATAGTACGGACCATTTTTTTTTTACGTTTTTGCTATATGAGTACTGTCATTATCCTGCTGAAATGTGAGTTCTATGCCATTATTTATCTTTTAAATAGCCGATTGGATCATCTCAATAAATCTTTCTCCATCATTTTTTTTGTTATAAAACACAATTAGAGTTTTCCGAGATAAGAATATGCTCCCCCATATCATGATCGACGCACCTCTGAAGTTGCGGTTCAGTCTTAATGGGTTATTTGCACGAAGAGCTACGTCCGTCAGGTTCGTCTAGATTCATTTTTTTCTCTCATCATATATAATGAGATAGCGTTTCTTCGTTCAAGCCGTCAACTTTTTATCCCGGATTTTTTTTTTTCAAGCTTATAAGTTTGTCAGAAAATGTAGGCTGAGGTTTTTTGACGATTTTTTTTCTATTTGATGTTTTTATTTTCGCTTGAAATATATTGCACTCGATGCTCTCTACTTAAGAGTTGCAATTACGACACAATTTGTGACGCCCCCAATCTGTTTTAGTGATTTTTTCCTAAAAATGTTGATTTGTCGGTAATGTATCTGAATGTTTTCTGAAAATTTGAAGTGAAAATGCTGTATTTTCCCCAAATTTAAAAGAATTTTGCACCACCTCCTCTAATCTATTAATTCGGCGACAAACTTCAAACTTGAAAGTTTAGTTTTTTTTTTAAATCACCGTTTGGCTTGTTTCCACTTCTTCTAGGAGGTTTCCCCTTGCCATTTTAATATTCTGCTTTTTTCTGTTAAAAATATTAGCCTGAAATTATCCTGAGAATTATGAATGGCGGCGTTTTACCGTTCTTTTGAAGATTACTGTGTGCAGCTAGGCAAATTTCATTCATTGTATCACCTATTCATTGGCAAGCGCAGCACGTCTCCTCAGTAATTTGAAATGGTGAGTACTTCCATTGGTTTAAAGGACCAGGGGGGTATAATACCTCTTGCAATCTATCCGCTATCGCGCCCACCACTGCGAAATACAAGAAACGTAATATCAGGACGCTAGACAGCTTTTAGCGATACCGAATTGGTGGATCTCGGCGCAAAACCGGAGTGTCTGGATTTCCTTACTAAGGTAGGCCTAGATCGGATACCGGTTGTTGCGCCGTTGATGATCATGAAAGATTTTAGAGATAGTTGAAAATGATCTGGAGTAGCTTCAAATTTGTTGTTTTTATTATACATAACAGTACATAGTAAAACATTCTGAAAATAATATTTGTAGATCTCAGCTTTTAGCCGAAAAATAAGATAGTGAATATTTTGGCGCAGTGATGGTCACTCTATCGTTGCATTCATCATACAACCTCGGTTAAAAATCCTTCCATATCCTCTGTAACGATTGCATCAATATTATAAGACGATGCATGCAGCATTATAAGAAAAAGTGAGGCACCTGTTGGAAGAAATAAAGGTAATAAGACGAGAGGAATTCGTTGCAAAAGCATGACATTTACATACCCAATGTCCAAAAGAGAGCCGCTCCAGCTCCTACTAAATATAGGATAGGCGCTGCCATACAGTTAATGATCAGACACTGTTGTGATGTGTTTAACGTTTTCCCAAAAATTGTGAACTGTGTATTAGCCAGTCGAACTTGGTAGCAAGCAAAAAGTACTCCGGCCAAAACAAATAATATCAATGGCGACGTTATTCTAAAAATAGTGACCAGGGGATGGGATTTTTGAATCTTTCCAAAATGCAAGGAAGTCAAAAAAGCAGTTTACTTACAGACAGTATGCCATTAAAATTAGGAACACGCATATGTAATTACTTTGAAAATAACTGAGATTCCGTGTTAATCGATTCATAAGTCGTTGAATACTTGTCGGCTTCTTGAAGTTGTTGACATTAAAAAATTCGGAAACAGGTCGCAGGTCCTTCCGCACTTGTTTAAGTATCTGTCCAATGGATGTTGGCAGTTTCGTTGTTATATTCGAGAAACTAGAATACAAAATAAAGGAGTGATACTATGCTATGAACTATATTATTTTGAGTTTCCGATGTTTTGATATTTAGCAGGACATGCTCCAGAAATCAGTCGTTATCCTGTCTTCACTACTAGTGATTTTCGCCACCAGTTTTTCATATTTCAAACAAATAGAAGCCGGAATGGTTGAGATGAGTTCCGCAGGTAATTCAAATGATTTCCGGATACGTGTGATAACAAACTTGATATCAAGACACAATGATTATATATTCACCTTATTTTTGAATTCGGCTCTGTGGCGCTGCCAATGGCATCCTTAACTGTTGGTCCAGGGACATTCATATTTCCACTAATATCTACGCTAACATCATCCATTTTATGAAAACTTTGAAAATATAAATAATTTGAAAACGCCGGCAGAATCGGCCCCCTAGTCGGTTCTAGATCTACTAGCCTTCAAATAGCTCAGAGTCGACATGTCAGTGCTACGTCAAACAAAACAAAGCTACGCATTCTCTTGTTTAGTAATGACGGAAGGTTTGTTCATGTTTGTGTTGGAATCTATGGGTTACCGGTGTATTCAGATCTATTGCTACTGTATTTAAGTAGATACATTGGAGAGTTTGGTCGTTTTCAATCGATGAAGCTGTTGCTGGAAATAATAATAATAATAATCGTTGGCGCAACAATCCAATTGGATCAGAGCCTTGAAGTGTGTTAGAGCACGTCATTCAAGATCGTAACGGTACAGTATAGGGTAGCAGTACCCTGTAGGAGGCAATGGGGTCAGCATTGCCACTCGCCCGAGATTTATACCCTGATTTAAAGAGAAGATTAGATATAAATTGATATGAATATGCATTGATCTAATGGATCTATTTTCGGTTATATACGGGCTAACAATATATATTATTAACCAAAATAGCAGTGTTGGTAACACTTTCTTGTTTCTCCTCCATACAAGCAATTGCACTTGCAACGAACTGCGAACCCATGATTTGGCTGTCATCCTAGGAAGGGATTTACGATGAAAACAAAATTCAAGTTGCAATAGGAATAACCTTTACATGACGAACCTATTTGAAGGTTCCACTTCTCGATTTTGAAAATAAGTGAAACTTGTCGCTAATCGGTCTAGCTTGGTGTGTTGTGAAAGTTCTGTTGACATAGTTGAAGATTTTTAACATACGTGAAAGTGGACTGCACAAATGTCACAGTGAAAATATAACTATTCTCCCAGTCCGTGAGGAAAGGATATTTTTGAGACGTTGTTTAGCCTTCACCACTGTTGTAATATTTCTCCCTAAGCATTACGTAGCATAATTGTCGTCATTCTATTCGTTTTATCTATTCTGCTGAATCTGAATCATTCTTGCTGTTCTAAGGGTGAAAGCTGGGTCTTTTCTTAAGGCTTAGGTAATGCAATGCTGGAGTGAGGAAAATAAATTTGAATGAAAGCATATAATCTCGATAGCTCGTGAGGTATCACGAGAATTTCAAAATGGATTTGGTTGATATCGATAAAGTCCTAGATGATTTGGAACTGAATGAGGACGAGACGAAGTTCAAAACTCCGGCTAGACATTCCGTCAAAACTAAAGTTTGCCCTGAAGAAACTGAACAACCACAGCCGCAAGTTCAACAGGCATTCGAACCTTTTCCAGTGGTTTCCACAATAGAGGCCAATAACAACAACGAGAAACCCACCAAGTCAAAAAGTTTTGTAAATATAACCAATGTTTTCAGTTGCCTTCATGAATATGTAAACGTTGATATTGAACATATCATCCGCGCCGGAACACCACGTAAACAGGAGCAAGAACTAGGTGATTCTCATCAAGAAACTACACAGATTCCACCCCAAATCCAAGAAAAACAACCTCACGGTGATAATGACGATGATGAAGAATGTACTGATTGCTTCCCAGAAGACGAAAATTGCGGTGGAATAACATCCGCTAGTTCAATTACAACCTCATCACCCTCATCTTTTTCCTCTGGTCCATCGCCAGGTTCGTCAAGTGATTCATCTAAATCATTCACTCCCGAAGATGAATTTTGCAATTCAAAAAACGACCAGGAACAGGACGATGATTCCCCTGCCAAACCCGAAAAGATTGCAGAACGTAGCGATGTGGATTCTCACTCCTCAGGCGCAGTAACTGACCCAGAGGGCGAAATCGAACCAGATATTAACACATATCAAGGATCTAGAAACACCAAAGGTCTTGATGAAAATAGCTGTGAACTTGGATTGTCATCGATATCATCATGTTTTTACAACGAGAACACTTCTTCATCTTTCCCTGGCCTAAGCAATGATTTATATAAACTGGATGCATTGAACTCTGCACCTTCATCCACTCCGAAAGATAGTGAAGAAATCGTTTCCGAGGAAGCAGAAAAAAGCCACACTGAAAACATCATTGACCATCATCCAACTGCAATTAATACCCCCGAACAAGAAGTAAACTTTGTGCAACCAGATGAAAGGTTAAATCCTACAAACTCACCACGAGAATCTCAGGCAATAGATCAACCGGCTGTAATTGGATTTGGTTCAACAATGGATGAAATATCAGATACTGAATTGGATAGCATTTTACAAGAAATTGATAGCGATCTGCAGATTTTTAATTCCGCCAAAACGTCTGAGTTCGAACGTGAAACAACACAAAACGAAGTACTCGATACGTTGGATAAAAGCGACGTCGCTTCAGCCTCCATGTGCGTTCCTCCTGTAGACCGAACATCAAAAGCCACTACTGATGAAGATAGTCATGGCAACGATAACATTGCTAACATGGATAACTTCTCCCAGGCATCTACCATCGAATTTGCAGAATCCCGTATTCAAACTGATTTTGAAAATGAACCACCAGCTGTTCAGACCGGCAACTACGAGGGACTAGCAACAAGCGACACTCTTACAACAACAGAATGTCACCAAGAAATTTGCAATTTTACATGTGAAAATCAAGAAAGCAATTTGGATACAGATCAAACAACAAAGGTCAATCAACATCGTCCAAATTCCCTCGACATTCCTGCACAATCGATCAATGTAATTTCGACGGCAGGCCAGACACCTCCTGCATCTGTTTTAGACAACGATCGCAATACTGTGTCAAATTCAAGTTCAGACGACCTGTCCCCCCAAACTTCCGGCCAAGTCTCCGAAAGCGAGATCATGGCGTCAACTCCTATTCAAGCTACAGGATTCAGTGGTGACTCTAAATTGGGTAAAGTGCCACCGTTTTGGATACCCGATAGTGAAGCTCCAGCATGTATGCAATGTCAAATAAAGTTTTCCTTAATAAAACGGCGTCACCACTGTCGTGCTTGTGGTCTTGTCCTTTGTTCCACGTGCTGTTCTCAAAAGGCTAAACTTGAGTTCCTTGGGGACATTGAAGTTCGCGTCTGTGTTCAATGCCATCTTATCCTACGAGAACGGACCACAGGTTCCAACGAATTGGGGCAAGTTAATATGAATATAAACGAAAATGCTGCACTGAATCGATCACCGAATCCGAACAACCCGATGGAATATTGTTCGGTAATCCCACCCCACCAGCAGGTTACAGACGCAATCGCTTCCTCCAATCCTATATCGGTGATGGTTCCTGTCGGTGTTCTAAAGCGAGAAGGTGTTCCGCCAAAAAATAATCGAAAAGACAAAAACGTGATATTTAGTGATGGAATTCGACCTGGATGTGATCTAGCTGAATTAGATGATACCTGGGACGACAAGGGTGAAAGCAGTAGCAGCAGTAGAAAGTCAGGAAATAACAACAGCAGAAAATCACACACCCCATCAGGTGAAAAATTAGCTCCTGTGTGTCCCTTAAAAAAATAGAAACTATTGAATGATTTCCAGGTCTAAGTTCACCTCCCTATCACGGTCATGCGAGTTCCTCCCGTTCTAAACGGCCTGCTACCAAGTTTCAAGAATCTGAATCATATATCCCAGAAACTCCAAACGGATTACCGCCAATTTATACGAAAAATATCACTGAAACGGAGCTGATTGACGTGGCAAACGATGCTGAGCTTATATCACGCCTCAAATCAGAAACCCTACAATTCGCAATCCAGAGAAATTTATATGTTTTTGTTAAAATCACAAAGCGTAAGTCAAGAAACTTCCACTCAAATTGAAAATAAGTGAATTCACTCTTTTTTTTTACTATATAGTAAAATGCTGCGTCAACAAAACAGTTATGAACTTCACCAGTCGAGGAATGCATCACGTCGGTCAAGATGAAATTGTAATTCTTCTGGAATATGATGAAACTTCGACGAATCCTCAAAATAGACTTGTGCCTAAGGATATCTTTGTTCACTTGAATTTAATCTATTGTCAAGCCCATAGGGGTCGAACAGTTAGCGAACTAGGGTTTTCAATGCCCAATTCACAGTATTTTCTAGGATCCCGTGATCATGGTGGCTTTCTCTACATAAGGCCAACATTTCAATGTCTTTTGGAACTTTGTTTGCCAGACGCTCCATTCCTTATAGGTATTTTGATACATAAATGGGAAATTCCATGGGCGCGAGTGTTTCCCTTAAGATTGATGCTCAGGCTTGGAGCGCAATTTAGATACTATCCGAGTCCGCATGTGTCAGTACCGTTCCGTGATCCTGTTTATGGTGAAATAGCCCAGACAATCATCAATTTTCTAGCGGTATATTCCATAAGAGATTGTAATAGTTTGAGATAGTTTTCCAAATTCCTTTTTTGGTTTGCAGGACTTTCGAAACTACTCCTACACTCTAGGTACCATTCGTGGAATGTATATTCATATGGAGGATCGAAAAACTAATGTGTTGATACCAAAAAACCGACATGATCAAATCCTTAAGGCACTAAACAATTCAAGTGATCATATCCTGGCTCTTGGTGGCAACCTGTCGAAAAAAAGCAGATGGCCACTTGGTATGTATTCAGAATATGGAATCTAATTGCGCAGAGTCACACACGTACTCCACCCAAGCTATTAATATCCAGGGGCAGCCAAGAAAAGGTATAGGGTACGGTTCAATTTTCATTCGGAATTCATTATATTTTTCATAATTATTACCAATCGACTGGAACAGTAACCGGTGCTAGTTTCCTAGTACTCAATGGTGCCTTAAAATCATCTAGCGGGCTGCAGGGAAAGTGCAGCATAGTTGAGGATGGTCTTATGGTTCAAATATTGCCCGCAAAAATGGCTCTAGTCAGAACTGCTTTACAGAATAGGACAGATGTTGAGATTGTTTGCGGTCCTGTCGATGCCGACGAATCACAAACAGAGACTGTCAACATACTATGGACAGATGATGATAAAGAGTTTAACATAGGGTATACAATCTCGTAGCTATGTTAGGTGTAGGACAAAATCTAATTGTTTTTTGACAGTGTGAAATCACCGATCGATGGTAGGAAAATGGATGGTATTCCTAGCATACGTGTTCATTCTGGGTTGAATCACTCCAATGCCAGCCACATCCTACGATGGACAGAAGTGTTTATAATTCAAGTAAGATTGCAGACTTACTTTCGTAATCATTTGACTTCTAAGTCCTCTATTTAGATGGACGACGAATCACCGCATGATAAGGATACAATCGATGTTCAGAAAATTTCTGAACAAATAGCCAAAAGTGCGTCGAGTGCGCTAGTCTCTTTCTTGGATCTTTTGGCGGCTAGTGGCTGTGTTAGGATAGGATTACGTGTAACGCTACACCAGGATAATGTACATTTATTCTTAACGTCTATCTTGCCAAAAGTTTGAAGTGCTTACAATATTCTTTTACTCGTTTTTCATCCCTCAGGTTTGTTATGAAACTGGCTCACTGAATTCCAAGTTACCACCATTATATATGAATGCTCTAGACAACGAGCTGATTCCAACTCTTCATCGGCTTGGGACAAGTTTACACGGAATCGGCAAGCCAATTATTTTTGAATTGATTTTTCATATTCTTGATAAATAAAATCAATGTTTTCCTTTTCTTCCCTTCCCTCCTTATTGTGTTTAAAATCATATCTTATTAGAAACATTCGTATTTATTAGCAAATGTTCACAAGTGAGTAGTGTAACACTCTTGCAAGCTTAACGAATGGAGCAAGCATATATATATATATATGTATGTATATATATTGTATATTGTCTGTATAAGTAAATGGAACTATGTTACAATATCGCCGAGTTTTATTATTCCTCTTAGCATGCGCATACGATGGAAATATTGATTAGTGCTCGAAACTGATCTTACTGATACTGGGTGAACGCATTTACGCACAGAGCGTCGGACTCCTGCAACCGTACACCATCGGACTACCAAGTAAACACCTCCCTATCATCAGAGAAGTAATCTGAAACCGTTTGACATCTTACTCCTGGTTTTGGGAGTCTTCAAGCCAGGGGAGGAGAGAAGGGAGTTGTTAGTTCAGGAAATCCCTTGCCATCTGGTCCCCCCGTCGGTCGAGTTCAATTCTTTTCGCAAAAGCGGAGCCTGGACATAACGCACAACACGACTCCATCTGCAACCGCTCTTCATCATCTCTCTGACAGTGTTGTCTGTAGAGAGCTCCTCTGTATCTGCGTAAAGCTGCTGACGAAAGCCGTCCCACCTTTCACAAGAGGAAAAGGTGTGTTCGGCATCGTCCCTCACTCCATTGCAGAACGCACAATCAGGATATTGTGCCTTTCTAATCTTGTGCAGGTAAGACTGAAAACGTTCATGTCCACTTAGAAATTGAATAAAATAAGTAATCAATCTCGCTATGCGCCAGGGATCTAAAATATCGATGAATCGCACAGTCCAGTTGCCTGTTGGCTCATATTGCCAAGAGATTTGCCACTCGGTAAGTGTGCATTGATGTTCTTCACGGGCAAGTATCCCTCTGAAATCTTCACTCTTGCGCTGTAGGCAGCTTAACGTTCCTTAGCAAAGATGACAACGCGGACCACCATTACGGCCCGTTTAGAGACGGTTCTCGCTGCCATTTTCAGCCTACGTTTTGCTCTCAATTCTGGTTGAATAAAGTCACCACCCAGCAGCATTCGCCTCTCCGTGCCCGAAACGGCGTCCTCCAGAATATCAAGCTGATGCCGAAAGTCGGGCATCATCTCACTCGGCATCAAGTAAATACTAACAAATGTTATCCCTCGGCCGTGGGCAAGAACAGGAAGTCGAACGCCGTCCCCAACTCAGATGGCGACGGTACTCGATAAGTCGAGATGCCACGAAGCCGGGTCCCTGTTCCGGTATTGCTCGCTGATTAGCACTAGATTCGCTTTTCCCTCCGCAGCGAACTACGCTACCAACTGATGAGTGATTGCACTCCGGTGCATGTTAATTTGTAGGATGCTAGTAGCCTCCTATCTCGCTCTAGTTCCGCCCCAAAGATTGGAGGCGACCCCGAACCCACAGTGTGTGTAACGCTTTCACCAAAAGCAACACGATCCTTGCAGAGAACTCAATTTTCGCTTTCATTGCAGATCTTCTCTCCGCTAGAATTGCATTGGGGGAGTGGCACCGCAACAAATATGTTGAGCTTTCATACCACAATCTATTAAAAATTCAAGGCCACTTGATTCTGCACACCCTGGCGAATCCCCTTGTTCTTGTGTCGGCGGAGGACACAAAGAATCATAGGGTAAGCAAGCAAGTATTGAAGGAAAATTCAGCAGCTTTGCCTTCTTTCGCAGCACCTTCCGCTTTTGTCAGCTGAAAGTCTTCTTAAGTTCACCGCATCCGATCTGCATGTATGGTATCTGTTTCCACATAGAGATATTAGACCAGTTGCGTTTATAAATACAGTTTCCCTTTCATCCGCCTTTGAGCTGAAGATACGAATTATAAAACTTTTAAGCGACCTTGAGCATAAAAATAATACAATTTACCGAGGAGTCTAAATGCATTGGTTTTATAGGACTTATCGGGATTTTTTCCAAGGACAGTCAGCTTTGTACGGATTAACTGCAAATACGAATAATGGGGATACGAAATATGAGGATTCCACTGTATAAAGGAAAATATAATTTTGTCGTCATTATTTAAATGAAGTTTTATACACTGGAATTCATAGATGCAAATCATTCACGCTATTCAAAGTTTTGCTGCTGGTCGGTTACATTACCATATGTAGTACATGAGTAAACAACTCGGGAAACCGGAAGTTGAACCCTTCAGATATGAAAGGTTTTGTGTTTCCCTTTGTGTGTAACTGATTACATAATGGTTCCACTTATATTGTATATACATAGTTAAAAAATCAATTGGGTACCATTTTTCAAAACCAAGAATGTACTGTATTGATAATAGTCAACTTCATACGCTGTACACCAGGAGTTCAACATTACTAGCGAGATTTATCTAAAACAGTTACAAGAAAAGGAGAAAACTAGTATCTTCCTATATGAACCTATGATACCTCACACGGATACATTAGGACAAAGAATTGTTTACTATCCCCCCTCTCTGCATGTATGATGAGGGCCCTTTACCCTTCATAAAAATGTATATCACTTACTGTACGGGTGGTAGTTCCCATATGTTCACCAAAATTCCGTTCCAATCGGTGTAGCAGTTTTGAAGAGAAGTAGGTATGGTAGACAGACAGTAAACTGAATTTAACAAGGTTTTGTTTTACACAAAACCCTAACAGTGTAGTGCAAAACCTAGTCAGTTCATTTTCTCAAACTTTTTAGAACTAGGTGAGCTTGAGTTAGTTTGTGTAGAGTTGTGGGATTTTTTTATTTAAATCGGAGTGATTTCTTCACCAGATATTGACTGAAAAGATACATTTATCATTAATTCCTAGTTAAATTAAAGAGTTGCATTTGAGTGCTTAAGACGTCCATAATTTATTTAAAAATAATGAGATTATACATAACTACTTTTACTCATCCTAAGAGAATGATAGATTTCAGAGTAGAAGGGCTTCCCCTATATGTTTACACTATCTTTACCATAGTCAGTCATCGTCACCGGTCGTTTACCGGTCAGTCGTTCATTTGCCACGAAAGAAGATGGAGAGGATAACTTTGTTGTTAGATTTCGGCTTGTGATTCGTGCAAGTACTAGACGTTTCAACGGCCGGGAAGCTAAAAGTGGCTTATTAATTACTATATATATGTTACGAGTGACCAATTGACTTTCGCTGTGGAATATGTGTATAAACTCAATTCTCATAATGGATATATAATAGTTAAAAATGGATAAAACCAGTCAAATTTGACATAAAATACACACAACAAAAAAAAAATGAGATGCACCTGTCGCAGGTACACATATGCTACCTATGCGGATTCAAACCTTCTGAAACCCAGTGCATGGTTAGTGCGCTTGCAGTGAAACTCTAATTTTTCGATGCGACCGCGGGCAATCTTTTTTCAGTATAGAGTGTACGTAGCGAGAGCAGTAGTTTTTCGGTTCGGTGAGAATTTTTTTCTCTTGCCAGTGAATATAAAAAAAAGTCTATAAAAACAAAGGTTCCCTCTCCGGTAGTCAGGCTATATTGTTGTTAGCCGGGCTGCAACTATATTGTCAACACACCGGAAGTTTAAAATTCATTCAACCATGCGATTACAGCACGCTTGGATATGGATGTTTATCTATTCATTCATTTATAGAGTAATTAACTTTCGGTGCTAGAACTTGTCATTACTAAAGGGTAAATAAATGCTTATAAAAAGACTGGTTTCAATTTTTGTTAATTTGATGCTATAGCAACCGTTTGCGGCTAGAAGATTTTATTGATTGAAGATATTTTGAGTTTTTTGTCGAATAAGAGTGGTTTGTTTACGTATAATGAAGATGAAATCGATGAATACCATTTCATTTTGTGGTATAAGCAAAATTGTTACCGGGATACTTCTAGCTAATATATTTATTGATATAAGATCATTCGTGGAGGCGTCCGCGTATGAAGAAATTACTATTGAAATTGACGAAAATGTACCACCAAATAATTGTTCGGAAGTTCTCAAAATGCTGGAGGTTAGTACTACACAGAAATGTATCTTGACTAAGTAGATGTATCCGTTTTGAAAAATATAAGTCATCCCACTCACTTGCAATAAATTCTATTTCTATTGGAATTTGCATACCTTTGACTTTTTTACTTCCTTAACATATTAGGATCAAAACAAAGTTATTTTCATTCTTTCGTACAACTCTTCTTCACTTCTTCTTTTATAATGTCAATAAACACACTGTAAGTTATTAGTTTTGGCAAAGATACAGTCTAATTGGCGCTAGTAAAAAGGGTATACATTAAAATTCTACTAAATAATATTCTTACAAAAACCGCTCTTTAAATCTTTGACCACCCTCGGTCAAATCCATTATCAAATATATGCTCTCGACTTTTCACTATGTATCGTATCTCCTTTTTATTTATTTTTATTGCTTCCAAATTCAAGAGGAAAATAAAATAAAAATCAACTTATGAACCATGGTTAGTAAAAGATGGTCACAGTAATATATATGGCTAGGAACAGCACCTCCTAACAATAATTAGATTGTTTTGGCTATCGGTGATTTCGAGCGATTTACAATCAGTGGACCTACGCATACCCTCGGAAAGCTAATTTCTCCGAGCAGCGCGAATTTGCAAATCTTATATATCCATTTAGGGGGCGATTTTCCTACGGGGCTTGAAAGGGTGGATCTCCCGCGTTTTCTTTCATTCTCTCCTTTACTCTTGTGGGATTGGGGTTCAAAGTTAAATCCAACTGTTTTGACATAAAAATAGTTTAGACATGAAGCTAAGCAAAGACGCACCTAAAAGTGCCATGCCTTTTTGAAGGGGGAAGACCGCTATAATTCTTCAAATGGATTAAAAAGGGGAATCCTTCTACTTTCTTCTTCATATCCACCACCACCTCATCCTCTCTTATTCCTTTGGTAGGGTTGTTTACCGGCTCTTGAAGGTATATTCTCTGCTGGAGTCATCTATCTCGATGTCATTTTTAGACAAGCTAGTCCGTATTTCGTTGAAAAATTTCGTGGGGATTTGAGAGGGTTTTTTTGAGTCTATATTTTACTAAATCAGTAAATTAAAAAAAAAATCAAAAAAAAAAAAATGCTAATTGTGAAAAGTCCCCTTAATATTTTTCAATTCAATTGTCTTTTTATGTTACTATAAAAAATGTATGTAGTATTATTGCGAACAACATATTGTTATCTGACAATACATAATTGGAACTTGTCCCAAAACTGTTTTATCGATGAAAAATCGAGATACGAGTGGTTTATGCTTCATTGATCCTGTATCTTATTTAACTTTGTATTGCTAGTCCAGTGGCAACCTGGTTTAAAAAAAAATGGCTTACAAAGTCAGTTAATAAAAGTTTTACGACTTAGATAGTTCACCCCTTCTTTAATTTGATTTTCGTTTCGAGCTAATGTGCGACCAATCTAAATATACATATTTGAAAGAGTTTCAATTGTACGGAATAAAAATTCTAATTTTAATTTCAAATTTTGGTCATCTATATTAACCAAAAAGGTATCTTCAAATTCTCCACAAGTGCAATGTACAGAGGAATTGAAAAAAAAAAAACAATTCCCATCGATTTTCTCACACAACTCATTCATTTTCTTTCATGTTTTTTGCCATGAAATCAAGTAGAAGATGTAAGTACAGCATTTGAAAAAGGTGCTGGGAATCATGCAAGCGCAGAAGATTCAAACGGTTATTGTATTTAATTTCTTGGTTTTTTTAGCACCTAAAACCCACCATCGAATGGTAATGAAGAGCACGTCTCCATCATCGTGATCATCAGATCAAGTATCTTCTTTTTATTCATATGCTAAAGCTTCAATTGAATGCCTATGAGTACGATAATGCTACATGGATCGTATTTGGATGCTTGGTGAAGCCTTCAAGTCATTAGATTGTTCATTTATTTAGTCGTTATTGTTGTTGCTTGGTGGAGATGGTTTACCTTCCATCTAAATTTCTCACACTTTTATAGTAGTAGTAGGAATACTTCCATAGAATAAGAGATACATTGTTTGAACATAGGTTAAGGCTATTTGGGCAATAATAAAAAAAAATACAACAATCATCTTAGAGCTTACGAAGAGCGTCTTTGTATCTAAACCCATGCCGAATTTGAATACAGTTTGCAATTGCCATTGTTTTGTGGAGAGTCACTGACTGCGTTCATACTTTGAGGTCTCATTTGGGATTATAAGTCATATTAGAGCTGCTACGAACGTCGAATTTTTCATTCCTTGTTAGTTTTGATGTGAAATCATCCAATACTGGGTTTTAATGATAATTTGTCTCGAAAAAACTAATGATACAAATTTGAGATAGAACAATCTCTGAACCCTTTGGCTAAAATATGTAAACAGAATGAGGTGTCTTCCCATTAAATAATTTCTTTTGTTTAGCTAGTAGGTAGTGATTTTTTAGAGCATCAATGTGCAAATAGGAAAACCAAAAACAATTCTACTTGATCTAAAATTCATTAAAGTACTATGTTAATCATCCCTCACAAAACGTGGGCACCTTTCATTCCCTGTACTCTGTGCTAGTACACTTGCTTCATCCTAAGTAGAAATCTCATCTCAGAGGCACTGCTATTATGCAAGAGGATTGCACTATAAAAGATTCTATTCGTAAGGGGTGAGTGGTGGACTGCAGAGGGCTCCTACTTTAAAAAGGATGCTTTTAGGAAAAGTAGGTATTTTAATTCTACCCCACATATCCGACTTCTAGTGATAACATGTAGAATAGAAAGATTTTACCGGGAAACTGTTACATTCATCGAAAAAAAGCCTTCAGACGTTAAGCTGACTTTAAAAAAAAAACCCGGACCTGAATAGAAATGCAGCGCTTGATGAGACTTCCTAAGTCATTCAGAAAATATGTTGTTTTCCCTAAATTATTTCCAATGCATGGGTAATAATATCGAAATTTGTATTATCTTTCTTTTACCCTACTTAATAGCCAAAATTAGAGAAAAATCCATCATTTTTTACATCAGGGCGTAACGTACAGGTAAATGCGGATTAGTATAGATTAAACTGTAAGCTATTTAAACATGGATTCATTCATGGAGCTTCCTCTACCTTCAAAGTATCGTAAGTAATCGCTCTGTGCTCTATTTAGTTTATTTAACTGAATTTGAATTTAGTGCTGAAAAGATTTCTGAGTGTAAGAGCTTATCTGATTCTACCGTTTTTAATCTGGCAATGAAAAGCGTTGCTTGTGATTCGTGCTAAGGGATTTATCTCCACTTTTTCGTCTTTAATCTATTTCTTTCTTTTATCTAATACAATTCCTCCATAGCTTAAGTCAATCATTTGCGGTAAAGTCCAACCATTTATGTGGAGTTCTCAAATTGTCTTAATAAGTTGGAGTGCTAGTAGCTAACCAGTGATTACCATAGACCCTTAATAAAATTATCTAGATATTGGAAACATGGTAGTTATCTCTTACAGCAGGTCACATTCTGATTCTTTAAAAGAAAGTCTAGGCAGCCAGCTCTTGGTTTTGAAATTCATTTCCATTATCCAGTAAAATCATGTTGTTATCGCCATTATTATTATTCTTCTTTTAAAGAATATTTCCTCGGAAATTTTCTCGTATTATTCATGTTTTCGCTATTCTATCTTTCTGAGTGTGGTGACTTAGAATCAACGTATTTATCTAAATAAATATAAACGGATTTTTCCTACTTTTTTAATTCCAGATAACATTGAGCGCCACATCACGCCATCTACTTACCGCTCTTGACCGCACGGTTTATTTTAGTAATTTTTCAATTATTCTCCCACATACGTGGCCCGATTATTGCTTACCTGCAAATACCAGTATTGATCGATCACGAGGTAATCCTAGTGACATTTCAATAACACAGGATCATCTATTATTTGGTGATCAAATTTGGACACAACAGAGCGGCAAATGTGGAGAACGTGGGGATCAAATTTTCGCTAGTTTTAACAGTTTCTATAGGCCTAGTGCTTCGAAAGAGTTACTGAAGGAATGGATTAAATATCGTTATGGCGTTTTTGATGAGATTGGATATGAATCAGATTCTATATATCCACGTTGTTATACAGCCGATAAACAGTATGTTACGGCCTGTTCAAATGAAAAGATAACAGATAATGGGTGAGAATTGTTTTAAAAGAAAATCTGTTCTAGGTTCTAATGTGTAACATTTTTTTAGTTTTTGTGATCAAACCAATCAATCCATAAACTTGGAAAGATTAGTTAATCCTAATGCTGATTCCAGCATATTGTTCCTACCGCAACCAGATAATATAAAGAAGGTTTGTGATGAGAGCAACCACGATCGATTAGCTCCTACTAAACATAATCTGCTATGTGGTCGTCGAAGTGTTCGTGAAATAATAATGAAAAGTTCTGATTTTATCACTAAACCTAATAACGAGAGTTTATTGAACGTAAAGTCATTTCTGATAAGTCCACTTATAAATTATAGAAGGCGATTGTTGACCCGGTATATCATTGTAATTGATGAGACCCAGAATATTTTAATGAGAGAATCATGGAGTTTTTTACGAAGTGCCATTCGAAAGTGGCTTGTCTACGATCTTCAATCAAATACTGAAGTTGGTATCGTTCTCGCCAATGAAAATTCAGTAGATAAAGTCTTAGGCCTAATGGGACTAGATGTATCCAAAAACCGTGATCTTATCGCCTCGTTTATTCCATACATTCCAAGTGATTCATCTCAGTCTGCGTGCATCCTCTGCGCTATCAAAGAGGCTTTGAAATTGTTTTCACATCGGCGCCGGACAAATGGTTTTGCAAGTGAGGTTCTTCTTATTATCGCTCCAGGAATAGATGATCGGCTAAGCTATAAATCTGTGGTGAATTGGGCCATCGGAAATCGAACCCGCTTTGTTACAATTAATTTTCCAACAATAACAAGACATCGACCAATGGATGAACTAGCAATATTGACTGGAGGTGAAGCCTTCACTGTGCTCGAACAAAAGTACAATAGTGAAAAAAGCTTCCTAAACACATATTTTGATCTGACTACAATTTTGTTCCATGTAAGCTGCAAATACTTCGAAGGACCTCGATCAAAGCTGCCAGTCGAAGTTCATCGGAAGGAACTTATAGATAAGATGAATGATTTCAATTCTTCGAAACGAAGTAGTCGGGTTATCAGTGGAAACTTTTACCTTGATGAAGGAATGAGTACCCCGTCAGGATTTTTTATTTACACGCATAATGTTGAGGTTCCTCTGATACAAAATGTCAAACTTACTAGTCCTGGAGGAATCACATATGGAACACGGAGCGATCAACGCATTCCAGTAAAGCAAATTACTATTATCGCTTCGGTAAATCAAACTGGACCGTGGTCCTACAGAATTGAACGATTTAATGGGAATCCCCAACCACACTATGTTCAAGTACTTGCAACGCCTAGGAGCACAACTAATTCCATTGTACAAACGCGTGCATGGATTCGAAAGTCTGAATTTGGAGGACCTTTCGTATTGTACTGTGAAGTTAAACGGGGTGGCTATCCTGTACATTCAGCTTATGTTGAAGTAAGAATAACGAGACCCACTTTGCAGTGTAACTATACAAATAATTGTGAAGAGAAATTGAAACTACTTGATACTGGTTCAGGCGATCCTGACATAACAAAAGGCGACGGCGTATACTCAAGATATTTTAGTACAGCAATAAGTGGCCCGGGTATGTATCGATTCGACATTTTAGTAGATGACAATGGAAATACCGCATATGCGCTACCCCTTAACTCAGAGATAATTCCAACAGGAAGCCATAAAATGGTTTGCTGTGGGAGCGTCATAACAGATATCAAAACGAAGCAGATACCACCATTCCAGCGACATCTGCCTTCTATTACAATAACAGTAAACCGCAATGAGTCCGAGACTGAATTGAAATCAATTGTTGGTCGAATTGGGGATCTAACCGGGTCGTATATTGGAGATGGAAAAGTTCGCTTAACATGGACTGCCCCAGACATGGGTGGTCATAGTGTCGTTAAATATGAGGTCCGCTATGCCTTGAACTTTTTTGATATAGTTAATAACTTCGACACAGTGGCTTCTATTTGGCCGCATGCTTCTCCTTATCCGTATGCTATCGGAGATATAACGAATTTCATACTGGACATAAATCTTGAACCTGCCCTTTACGGGTCCACCATATTCATAGCGATACGTCCGTTCACAACGTTATTCACAGATGTCGTACCAGGACTTGAATCCAATCCAATACATGTTGTTATCCCAAATCGAATTTCACCTACAACGCCCGATACGGAAATAACTGAAACATCAATTAATCAAGAGAAAAACGCAGCCGAAAGTGAAAGTGACCCAACCACAGGGAAGAGTCCGGTGACCAGAACTAACATTAAAGAATACTCTATTGCTATTGCTGTTGGCATATTCCTCATTAGTATCATTATTGTGCTTTATCTTGTATATTGCATTACCAAACGTCGCCGTAAGCAAGCCAAACGAGATGGATTGTGTAGTGCAGATATTGCGCATACCACTAAAATTGAGTCCTTGCCTCGAAATGAAGCGGTCAAAATATGCCCGAATAAAGGAAATTTAACCGATTCGCTATGTCAGGATGATAATATTTTCCAGCAACAAGAACACTGCCAGCAACACTTCAATCAGAACTCGAATGTTCACCCAGTCATTGAGCCACCCGATCATCATGTTATTGGATTGCCATTGTGCCCAGATGGATCAGAGTATCAGAAGAAGGACTATGTTGATCGGTTTACTCCAACTTTATACTCTGCTTGTGGCACGGTTAGTGTGATTTCAGCTAATGATAACAATACCTTTACACGGCAAGGACGGGTGCTCAGTCCTTACGATTCATGGACTGCATCTCAACTTTTACATGAACATGAATATCGTGTTTCACCAATCGGAGACTTACTGGAAAGTCCAGATCATCTGACACCGAACTATGATGCCCCTCCAATTCCGCCTTTACCATTAAACACAGATTCATATCAGATATATGGTGAATCAGTGACCCAACCCAACAGACAACATCGACATCAGCCTCCAACCTACAGTACCATTCGGCGCAATGAAGGTCCGCCATTGCAGTCATCTACGCATCCAACAAAGCTATTTCATAATAAAAATTCATGTCCTTCTATATCCTCAACACAACAGGACGTTGCTCATTCATTCAATGAGAAAAAACGAAGAAATGTAACGATGGTGTGAACTTCTTATCGGAGCGCTGTTCCGAGTTGTAATCTCAGTGTGTACATATGTTCAAATTTAAGAAATAAAGTTTAAGAGAAAAAAGTAATAAGTAAACCATCAATAAGTAAGTTTTCACTATTTCGATCTCAAATTGAATTAAGCTTATATATATCAAGTTTTAAGTAGAGAAAAAAATATTTATGATCTTATAAAGTAGAAAAAAAAAATAGAATTTGTTGTCTTTTTATTTTACGACAATGGAACATTAAAGGATGCTATTTGGATCTACTTTGCAACTGGGGCGCTGGTCAAGAACCTTGGTCCCAAGAAGGTTTTCGGTTTCTCGCCCTAAGGTCAATTTTTCAAGTATAAAAAACTGGCTTCACCGAAATGAATGCACTGCTGGAAGAGGAAGCAAAAAAGTCCAAGAAGAATGTGAGGAAGGAGCCTTTCGCAAATCAGCCAGTTCGCAAACAACGTGGACGCTCAAAAAAAGTTGTCTGCGACATATCTGATGATGACTAAAGCATTGCTCCCGCCTCTGTTACGATTTGCCCCGGTATAGGGGTAATTCTTGAGCTGCCGAGGTTTTAAACTCCACCTTGTATATCAAATTGGCGACGAGGTAAAACTCGTTACTGTCCTCATTTGATGATTGGCATTTCTTCCTTCGCTTTTGTGACTCTAATTCCCTAAAATAGGAAGACATTCCAGGCACACTAGACAATACTTTTCACGTGCCGAGCTATCTCTTACGGATATTGAGAGACTATCCGAGGAATGGCTCCCTGCTCTATGAAACGCTAGAGGGTCAGTCAGTCATGTCGGGGATAGCGCAGGGATTCATTCTAGGGCCGGACCTGTGGAACGCTATCAATGATGATATTCTACTTAAACTCGACGCGCCAGATGAGTCGGCCTTGGTCGGTTATGCAGATAATGTTGAGACGCTTGTTGCTGGACGCATTGTCGAACAAGCGCAGAGCAGACTTGGCATATTGATGCGACGGGTAAGCGGGTGGATGACTGCTCATGATTTCAACCTTGCACTGGAAAAACCGAAGTAGTCATTCTGACTAAAACGATAATTCCGACATTGCGTCCTATATCGTTCGGCGAGTCGAGAAATCGAGTCAAAAGCGAAGATGAAGGTTTGTTGAGCAAATCAAAGCAACAGCGAACAATGCTGCAGCTGGAGTTTCGGCGTTAAGTAGGTTAATGGCAAATATCGGGGGTCCTACGTCTAGCAGGCGATGTCTCCTTGTGGAAGGTGGGATGGGATACGTCAGCGACTCTATTTAAGCACATGGGATTTCTCTAAAGACAACATTGTCGAAGAGATGCTGAAGAGTGCTGATATTACAAGCTACCCATATTGGAATGACAAATCTGTATATTTATAAATTTATCACTTTATTTTTTCTATACAACTGATATCAAAACTTTTGTAGTTAAAGGTAGCACACATTTTTTGCCTGCAAAAAATTCATCGACTAGTCATTAACAAAATTATTATTCATTATTAGCACTGATTATGGACAACATAATCAATTTTGATACCGTAGAAATTTTCTAAGTAACTTTCAGCTGGTTGTTGTCATCATTATTTGATCCTTACGTTTAAGACTACTGTTGGAATTGTTACTTTTATTACCTATGTATCTATTTTCCATACTGTTTTCAGGATTTTTTATACAATTTTCCATTTGGATAGAAGTACTAGTTGCTGATTTTTGGTCTGTTGAATTGTCATCAATGAATGTGAATTCTTTCAATTTTAATGTACTGGGCTTTTTCATTGGGGTAGATTGCCTCGTAGTGCCGTTAACGCATGCATGGTCTACTGAAGATGCATTGCTTATGAAAGGATGTGATGTTGGCAATCCAGAATGTACTGGGGACGCAAATTCCACTTGAAGCTCGGGCTCGGGCTCTCTCCGATTATGCATTGACGCCTCAATTGAAGATGGTATAGTCGAAGTCTTTAGTGGCAATTCAACAGTTAATTCCTTGGGAGGATGTGTCTCTTCATATTGCTCCATGTCTGAGTCTGATTCAATTGCAGAAAGACTGTGCTCATCTGCATTGCTAGTTTGGAGTTTGGGGTCGAAGAAACGGTTCAAAATACTGTTCTCTCTTTCAGATTCTAAATTCTCGGCATTGTGCTCTTCGGCTCCAATCTCGGCATAGGATACTGGCGAACAATCTTCAGTCATATTCATAGTATTGGCCTCATCTTGATAGTTAGACAGCGGAGGCCAGCTATATTGATTGTTCAATTCACGCTCGATTGCCAGGTACTTCTTCTGTGATTTAGCTACGTTATGGAATCGATACCTCATTTTTTTGAAGAGCAAATATTCAACTATGACCTCCTCAATAATTAATGATATCACGAAATTGAGCACACCATAAAGTATTAAGTAGAATCTGAACCAATAGTCGCCCGGTGGTAAAATCAGCTCCATAAAATTAGCCAAAAAGGCAGGAGGTATCATTGCCATGTAGATAACTATAGCCAGGTTTATAAGAATTGCTGATATAAACCAATAATTAGATAGTATCGACTTTCGATAAGGTTTCCCTTTGGAGAAAATGAACGCCAGGATAATGTATTGAAAGCCGGACACAATGAAAATGGTATAATTTTCATGGCAACCGAGTTTTTCGTCTGCGGCTGCACTAAAGTTGAATGGGACGAACCAGGGTTGTTGCTGTACATGGTACCACGAGGCCACTTGGAATGCCATTGACACGAGAATATGTAGGAGGAGCGATGCAATCGGACTTACAGAAACCAATGAATTCAACGGGGTTTCCGCAACCAGCGGTCCATCGTAGGCTCCCGTTCGTCCAAAGAAGAATGCAAACACCGATATGAGACATAAATCTATATAAAGGAACTGAATGTCAGTGAGGTTCGAATCGATGGAGTATAGCATTAGCACTGATATGAACTGTACGAGAGAATAAGCAGCCATGTATTTGAAAATTCCAAAACAGGTCACCAATGCCGCACGTCCTTCTTTGATCACGGTCGGCACACAAGCGATTGTATGATTTCGCGATGTAAAGGGAGATGCTACTGAACTTTCAGCTTCCGAAAGTGATATTCCCGTGTGAGCTGCTTTCAGAGCACCACAGTCGTTCGCGCCATCTCCACACATTGCTACGTAGTATCCTAGAGTTTGATATTCTTGAATCAATTCTTGCTTTTGATCTGGCGACATGCGAGCGAAAATTGTTCCTCTTGTAACTATTTTCGACACCAGCTCAGGGAAATGATCACATAAGACTGACCAAGTTTTCCCAGCAATGGCAAATCGATAGTTATTCAAATAAGGAATTTCATCCTGGGTCAAAGTCACCACACAATCTCGGTGTGTCCAGGTGTCTGTTGTTTCTAAACTAGCAATACTGTTACTGTTCGTCATCAGGGAATAAACATCCCCATTTGTGCCGTAATTCGGAGAGGAAATACTAGGATTGGCAGCTGATAGTGTGTAGTAGATTTCATAATCATTGGCTTTGCTGGGATGCGATCGTGCATTTACGGTTATGATACTTTGTTTTTTCGTTACTATTCCACAATCTTTTGCCACACTTATGGCTGTTAAGATATTATCACCTGTTATCATCACTGTTCTTATATTGGCTGCTGTTAATGTTGCGATGACATTCGTCGTATCAGGCTTTAAACGATTTTCCAGGATCACGAACCCTTGGAATTCTAAATCGCTCTCGACTTTGTCACGAGCAATGCGATGTACTTTTGTATAGGTGATCTTACGATCAAGTGGCTTATATGCAATAGCGATGATTCTGTAGCCTTGCTGGGCATAATGATTTAGATGATTCAAATAATCCAGTGGAATAGATTCGGGGCGACAAAGTGTTTGAATCATTTCAGGTGATCCTTTACAGTAGACATTGAAATGATCATCACCGATACGTCTAGTAATGACGGACATCCTTTGTAAATTGCTTGCGAACGAAAATTCGCGCACAACTCCAATATCATTTGAAATGAGGATCTGATCCACAGAATCATTTAAATTTAAAGACCGGTCACTATCGCTCTTACCTGTGTAATGGGAAAAATATTTGTATATAGTGCAAGCTTTGAGTCAGTACGAGTTTACCTAGTTTTGGCGGTTTAAGTACAGTTGGTGTCAGCAAGTCATATTTATTATTTTCGGCTATATTTGCTTCCTCCAATATCCACCCCGTGGACTCGAACATTTTCAAATCCAAGGGGTCACCTTTCAATTCGCCATTCATTATTGTGATTGAATGACATGAAACCATTCCGTAAAGAAAATGATCCTCAGGTAAACGCTGAACATCCTTCAGTGGTATTTGAAATTGGTTAGTTGGTGATTTGGGAAGTACTCCCCACATATCCAGGCCATCTTCTGTTAGAGTTCCAGTCTGAGGACAAAATTGAAATTGCAATTAACATCTAAACTATAAGGATCTATGAGTACTCAAATACCTTATCAAAGCACACGCAGTTAATACTGCCAGCTATGTTTATAGATCGAGGTGCAATGCAGTAAATATTTTGTTTCTTTAACCGTTTGAGTGCGTAGAAACGGCCCACACTCATTGCCGCAGGTAGAGCAGGGGGTACAGCAATTGTGATTAAATCCAAAGCTTCAATGGCAATTTTTGTTGCTGGAATCCCTCGCATTATCTGTTAGGATGAGGGAAATGTATCTTCTGCGTCTATTTAAACGAAAATTTAATAGAGATATTTTACCTTTGTTACTAAAGTGTACAAGAAACTAATAGCTGCTATGCATGCTAGAAGCGTTATAAATTTATATGAATCTCTTTCGAACTTGTAGTCCACGGGTGGTGGATAAAGTATCGATCTGATGAGACCCCCCTTGGCAGTTATGTTGCCGGTATTAATCACAACTGCTAAAACTTTTTCTGTTCCAATATATCTCGTTTGAATAACTTTCGTCCCGCAGAAAAGGGTGTGTCTACTGTGTTCTTTCGCGTCAAACATCAGACCTTGTTTCAGAGGTAATGGCGTTTTTGTGACTGGCACACTTTCACCTGTTGTAAGACGAATACAATAGAAGAAAAATCGTTTTTTTTTTAAATGATCTTCCTAGAAATACCTGTCAATATTGCTTCATCTAAAATGCAGTTTCCAGAAAGCAATACTGCATCACACTGCATAGTACACCCATTTGCTGGGATTTCTATGATGTCTCCTGGTACCAGGAAGTGCGTTTCCATCTGTTCAACACTCCCATCATCATGAATCACAAACGCAAAGTCACTGTTTACGACTGTATCACGAAGGGCATTTTGATTCTGGAAATTGCCAGGATGTTCTACTGAAATTTTTGTTAATACAAAGGAATCCTCTTACCTTTCTTGTTTGGATAATCGACATAGTTATGCCAAATATCGACATTATGACGATGACAACAGCGTAATAGTAGTAACTATAGCACATCCATAGTATAACGGAAAATACTTGAAAAACATAGTATGGATTCAATACTTCGAGGAATAGTAGTGTTGGAATATTTTTGAATGGAATTGTTATTTCATTGGGTCCATAAACTAGACGTCTCGCATATTCCTCACTGCATGACAGACCCTTTCGTTGATGAAGATATCGTGCAGGTACGTTCATATCAAGTCCTTTAAGTTTATGGAACGTTTGAGTTTGTTCATCCCAAATATAACGCAATTGCTTGCAACGGAATAGACGAACTGATTCAAAATCTGGAAAAAAAAGACAAGTTCTCAAGACAGCCTCAAAATTTAAAGTTAGAGAACAAGAACAGCATTGTGCGGAGATGGCAGAACATCCTTGCCATCTGTATCTGAATCTGCTTTTACTTACGCTTGAAATGCCCTGACGAAAAGTGTACCGAAAGATGAAAGCGTTGAGCCATCTTATCCTCTGGTTTTGCCCGTGGAAAATAGCTTTCCCATTTTTTCTTATCCTCACGGAGATTGCTGTAATTTTCATTGAGAAGTTATTCACATGCGCAATTTCACTACCATATTTTTAGGATTAGGATATCTCACATTCATCGCATCGTACCTTAGAACGGCATCATTAATTGTAATTACATCTTTAATATAATAGCTTGTATGCGCTCTGTTGTAATTTTCCTCGATGAGAATTTTCTCTGCTACGTCCAGAGGACACAATTGATAGGTAGCGAATAGAAGCCAGCGTTGTTTCCAGTGTAGTATCAAACGTAGTAAACCACAAGTCAGTATAATGCACAACCAGCAGCATGTGGAACGTATTAAAGATCTTCGGTAACCGCTAATTGTTAGTTCATCATGTTCACCTTGGTTAATGATGCTGACACATGTACGTGTATCTGTGGATTAAAAGTAGGGAAATAGGAATGAGAACTGGCGTATAATCAACATTATTTCGAGCGTCTTGACAAGCACTAGCAGACGGTTCAATTAATGTTATTCAGATATTAAGTCAACCAATTAAAAAGTTCGGCAGTTACTGTAATACAAAAAGAGAACACACAATTTCGATGGGTGCCGGATTTTACCTAATACTACCACTAAGTGCCAAGCATTTAGGATCGGACGGTCCTACCTACTTAAAAGATAAAGGGGCGCTGGGGATGGTGGTAGGTTAATGGGAGAATCCGTCGAGAACGCCCCGCAACGTCGAGCACATACGCCAATGCTGCATGATGTGAACCAGACTCTGTGAGCGTCCCAGGACATAAAGAGAAGCCGTATGTGATTTTTTTCCGGTAACTTCCGCATGATCTCAAGATATCCTTTATGTGATTCTTCAAGTCATTTTTACCTTTTAGCTCTCTTTTCGACGTGTGCCCATAAGTGTTCTATCAGATTGTAATCCGGGCTCAGATGTGGCTAAGCAAGAATTCTTTTGACTTTATAGAGAATCCATTCCTTAACGACCCTGGATGAGTGTTTCGGATCATTGTGGGGATCTAACAACACATATCAAATATCAAGCCCAATATAGCAACCGTAGCTGGTATGTACTGGGTTGATATGTAAAATTAATATATTTTAGTGACGTTTTCTTGGTTTATATGCGGTAATCCTGATCCTTTAGATGCCATAACACCCCACATCATAATGTCACCGCTGCGTTTAGCTGCTGGCTCAATATTGCAAACTTCTAAGGCAGTGACCATTCAAATTTTGTAATTTTTTTTATGATTGATTTTGGTTGAAAATACATTTGAAAATATGTGGTAAGAATATGAAACTCATATTCGATTTTGAAAATGAGTAGCCAGTGTATATAGCGCGGCGGGCCAACCCGTATTTCGAGCCTCTTATTTCTTGTATCGTGCCTTTCTCTTCAAAACGTCTGCTTTAGATGGGTATATTGCACATTCTTGTTCTGTAAGCATGTTGTATAAATAGAAGGGAGCATTGGATTCACCGGTTATGATTCAGCTTTTGTACTGAGAATTTTATGCTGATTAAAACCTCAGTTTTTGTTTTTCTTAAAATCCCAGAAATCAACTACGCCGTCAAATTTTAACTTTTTATTAAAAGAATAGTAGCAAACGAATAGAACCCTGGAAAATTTCATAAGCCCCTTTTTTAAGTCTAAACATTATGATAATATATATGCAAAATTTCATCAAAATATCGGTATTTTTTCTCAAAAAATAAACCGTTTGAAAAAAGTAAAATAATCAAAATTTGAATCCGTCACGTCCCCTTAATGGATATTCTGTTATCAATGGTGATATTAACTAGAAAAGACGAATTTTTGAGTTACGACACTTTTTCCCAAGGTTGCGATATGGTTTTCGAGATATTTGACTTCAAAGTGTACTGCAATAACTGCCCAACTTTTTAATTGGTTGATTGTATGTATGTATTGCATATGGGGAAGCTTATTCAAGAAAACCCTTATATTAAAAAGCTTTATGAAAACTGTAAAAACAGAAATTGGCTCTGTGTGCGTGCCCATCTTGTAAAATGGCCTTGATCTTTTTTTTATTCAGCATTAGTTGGTTTTTTTAAATTGAGTTATTGCTTGGAGGACAAAAAAATAATTCGATGAACTCATACACGCGTTATGAATAAATCTATTGGCAAAAAAACAATCTGATCCAATTATCTAACTGAATTCAATTTAATCGAATGTATAGAACTTATTTGACAATGAACGACCGACAGTAGACGTTCTAATTATTAATTGATTGGAGTAAATGAACGAAAATTAGAAAAAATGCTGTTTGTTTCCCTTACGACATGGTTACTAGAATGCTCAACATTTGTTTTCTTCAAAAATTGGCTCGATTATTTTTAATTAGTTTTGAAAATGAAGCAAGTGCTTTTAAGGAAGGAAACTAATTAGAAGATTGACATTTTTTTTAAAAATAACTTGCATCACTTCGAAAATCATTCTCTTATTTAATATATTTGAAATGAATATAGTCACACAACTATTTACCTTTCGGTAGCAATTCAGAATCAACACTATTTCCGACACCAATGCCATAACCGCGTCGATCATCCTTATCGTCAATATCTCCAGCATCATCAACCCTACTACTAAAACTCCCTCTTAATCTACCGAAGAATGAATTAAAGGACTGGCCAAAATCTACACATTGTGCCGTGATATTACGAAAAAATCTTGTTCTGTTAACCTGAACATTTGAAAGACCATTAATAATTGTATTATCATTAATTGCGGTACCATCATAAATATTGCTTTCATGCTGTTGTGGCGGAAAGTCAACTGAAGTCGGAGCTCTTTGCATTGTTTACGCGTTTGCGTCTTTAGTCTATTTTACTAGAATAATATACAGCTAAAAGGGGAGGACTCTCAGTAAATCTATATATATATATAACATATACTTTTTATGTAGGAGATAATTGTCTATAGTATAAATATTACGCAAGTCTAGCAAATTCACGATATTATTTTTTCTATGTTTAATTAACTTAAGCTATAATTATTATCACGACAATTAGTTATTTTTATAGAATTGGGTTTAGGCTTCCGTTGGGTTAATAAACGACTTAAACGCTTGCTAAAATAACTAAGTTCTATTTCTTAATTCTTCAACAAGGGGCACAAAAATGAGACGATGCTACTTATTTGTACAATACTTGAATTTTTTTAATTTTTACTTTTCTCTTATTGAATAGTTTATGTACATATATTTTACTATTTTTATTTTGGTTTAAAATTTTATAAACGAGAATTGAATATCATTTTTGAAAAAAAAACATCAGCTAATTTATTTTGCTTCTATATTTCCTATTGTACATAAAAATATGCTAGTTTTCCGAGAATATTGGTTTATAAACAAAAAAACACTTTTTTACGATGAATTCTATCAAATGGTTCTTATGAAGAGTTGAAAAAAAAAGAAATAATTTCAGCAAATTTTGACAATCGTCTTGTGCCTGTGTTCAGTGATATTTTTTGAGAACTGTGACAAATTAGGTTAAACTAAAGTTAATTCAGTGTTTTTTGCTTTTTAAGCCACTTCTCGGAAACTGCACATTTCTCACAATCAGGAGTGAGGGAGGGGAAAGAAGTGTATCGGAGATAAAGACTTGGCCTTCTAACCTGAAGGTCTCTGAAGGAAAGACTTTACCTGGAGGACTAGAATAATAGCAGAATTGCAGTTAGGGTGTCACCTATGCTTTATTGCAAAGACTAGTATTGTTAAATAGATAAATCATTCACAAACATATGCCGCTATATTATTTATTAGAATTAATGAATATCGCTGGTTTTCACTGGTTTCGTATTTAAATTGTACTGTCCTGAAGCTTCGAGTACTTTGCCCAAATTTAAGTAGTTGCGCATTGACAAGTAATAAATATTAATTTCAAAAATCTAAACGGAATCGAGGAAGCTCAACAAAAAGATAAAAATTAAGTGGAATTCAAATTTTCGATGATATTACTGGAAATAAAAGATTCTGTTGATTCAGCCCTTTGGCAAGCAGCTCTATACTATATGAAATTGAAATTCTCCTGAACTGGAAACTTTCCTCTTTCCTTCGAATTTTGATACGACAGAAATATCTTTCACTGCTATTCTTGATATCAAACTTCCTTTGGAAGAACGCGAAAAACAAAACAACATAACAAATATGCTAACTAACAATCGCCCTGGAATTTGACTGTAGCTGTTGTCAGTCCATTGGCTTAAATCGTATTTGAAAAAGTGCAAAGTTTACTTTAGTCCTGCCAAATTCTGAAATTTGGTCGGAGACTTCGTTGTTATTATCAAATAACAAGTGTCAGTCTCCAGGATCTGGTTTAACTCTCCATTCCACTAATGGCATATACGAGCTGATTTTGTTCACCTGCATAGTAGAAAGATGAGCAAAAGAAGTAGAAAAGGAAAGCAGCAATAATGATGATATCCGGGAATAAATTTTGAGTTCGATGTTGTCTTTAGCCGAATCAACGTTAAATCTAGATTTTCTAGTTGGATGCTGAATTAACAGTGGTTGCTGTAGGCTTGATAAAATTATAATTGATTGGATAATAATCAGTAAATCGACCAGATGATCGTTAGATTTGGCAGGCACGTTACTAGGATTAAGAGGGTGTTTTAGCAGGCTGTTTCTGATGCTGTAAATGATATGTGGATTCGGATTGACGCTCCAACGATTGGAGTCTTCTCCACCTCTGACTGTAAATTCAGATTTAGTGTGGTTCGATGCTGAGTAGTAAATTTTTTTCCCTTGAAGTCGGTAATTGTCGAATTGTTGAAAATTATATGATCTTTTAACTGCTAGTTGTGTATCTGAGAACATTACGTGCGTGATAGGACCCCTAAATTTTTGTATCTTTTTTTTGTCCGTTCAGCTTCCCGCCTTTAATTTTTGCTTTTTTTCGCAAATTTATTTAGTTTTATTCTCAAACGGTAGGCACACAATAGAGATACAAATTTTTCAAACTTTGAGAATATTTTTTTAATGTCCTGTTCCGGTAACTTTATCTTTTTTCACACTTTGGTTGATACTGAGCTGATTTAAATGTACTATTTGTTTCCAAGCTTATTATACGGCACTGGGTCAATTATATTGCAGACAACACTTTACATATTATGACAGCGTACAAATCAGATCATTAATGATGATTTAACAATTACTTCACATTTGGGACTTCTAAGGTCACGATATAACGCGTACTTCCGTAAAATACTCATGATTAGAAAGTTCCAATAACAATTTGTCCAAAATATAGGCGGGAACATTCAAACTTCTCGCATAACGTTCTTGAGTATTGACTTGTGTACCGTGTGCATTTATATTTAATAACAACTATTTTGATGATGATTTACACTTAATAAACAATTATAGACGATTTTTTGTTGTTTGGATATTGCACTGGAATGATAGTCACAAATGCGACGTTAAATGAAGTAAGAAGCAATAAAAGAAAATAATAAGTCTCAATGAAATCCATCCCTATGTTGTTTTTATAAATATGTTTAAAAACATATGTGACCGCCTGGGAAGAAAGGGACCTTTCATACTTTTAGAGAAAAACGCGATTAAAGTCGGGTAATACTTGTTACACGACATACATTGTAAAAATTTTCGAGTCAGGAAATCGCCGTCAGCCTACGCTAGACTAAAAATTACTTTGGAAGACGCATATCGGAAACACAATTACTTACTAGAAACTCAAAATTCTACCTTTATCTAAATATCTACATTACATTTACTTCATTCTGATAAAAAGCTTTGTGCCGCTAATCAAATTTCCCGCACTGTATTACACGATGGCTGATAATAGGGTGCTGATCAACTAAAACTGTCTATAGGAATAATAAATATGCTTGTCTACCTCATTCATGGAAAATGCTGATTGGTAGTGGATCAGATGAGGAAGTTTCTTCTATAAAGTGAGGGTTATGCTTGAATGAAGTATGTGGATACATTCAAGTGTTATCGCTTCTATCTCATTCTGATAAGTCGCATCTACAGATTAAAAGATTATCAGAGAATAAACACCTGTTTGTTCCCTGAGCATCTAGTTGCTATTTGCTACTCGTGATTACGAGAGGTGATCCACCCAGCTGGTTGGTTTGAGCATTTTTTAATATATACATGATAATTATAAAATGATTCTGAAGAATTCATTAGTAGTTTGCTTGTCAAATTCCAGAAATCAAGGAAATTTGAGCAGTAGATACTGTATATGATATGTTTAGATATTATCACATAAAGCTTCCGTTCTGATAAGCAATGAGAAAAAAAACGGGAGGATAGAGCGAAATATAAGTTTGTCTTATTCTGGTTGAATTCTTCCATTGCAATAATATCTATTGGGCCGATAAGCGAAGGAGACTCTGAGGACCTTCAGGCAATAAGATAAATTGAAAGTAATCCATGTTATTTTGATATATTTTCGTCAACTCCGATCCCTTTTTCCTTAGAAGTGGATTTATGCGCCACGGAGGATATTTTTGAAATATTTAATTTTTAGAAGGGATGAAGGACTAAATGTCAAATAACTAGAGACGGTATCATTTACGAATTCAGTAAGGATGCTCAAATTTGCCAAATATACACACGCTAGCATAGCATATTTCGTCTCCATTTGGGCCCTCGGGATAAAATTTATGTGTGAGATAGTTTCCTAAATTCTATCTTTGTTCGATTGAAGTCACTAGACACTTTCAAGGACTAGTTCAGTAGGTTGCATAAAGTAAAAAAAAATGGTCCACAATGGGATTCCCACTTTGAAATCATTGGATGTTTTCGGCTGCATGAGGTTCATATGGTTCGATTAAGTGTTTGATTATTTGAATGAATTTGATGAATCTTTATATGTAGTACGTCGATTGAATTGTGAAAACAAACCTAGAAGATATTTGTAGTTGAAATGAGTCATAGAATCAAAGAAAGTAGTTTTGTTAAGGCAGATTTGTCATAAATTCCATGAATGAATTTTTGCAAAATTTCATGAAATAGCCAATGAGTTGCCCAGAATAGTGGATAACCGGCTCGATATGACATAAACCCTCTGCAATTTCTCTGGAATTTACTGAATGATAGGTTTTCATTGAGTCCTTATTATTTTCTGTCGCTTTTCATTAAAGACCACAGGATATAATTCAATCAAAAAACTTTTAACAGTCAAATTATTCAACGATAATTGATTCATCTCGTCAACTTTAACTCTCATAAATATAATTGGCGTTTTATTACTAAGTTTTACCATGAGAAATGACATTATAAACTATTGTTACACTTCACTTTTATACCATGTGTTTAGGCTCAATTGAAAAAGAAAACGATGATTGGCGGGCAATCGGACTATGAATTCTGCAATTATTCTTAGGGAATTGTTGGCTTAACTTTGCTAGTATTAACTGGAGGTTACTATACGGGTAAAACTGAGTGTTTATTACTTATAAAAGCACTGAAAATCACAAAGCACAGCACAAATATATTATGGGCACAATTCACTCCTTTATCATTATTTTGGATGTGGACAGATATTGCACTCCTTTCACGACTGCGAAGACGGGAAATACGCGATACTGCGGAAAAATGATAGATATGCATGTATGTATATATTAGTAACCAATATTATGGCCGCATGTTTGCCTTGCCGAGACAATTTTTTACTAATTCCTCTATGAAAAAGAAATTATAAACGCTCTTACATTTTTTTATTATTAACAATTTGTACGTAAGAATGTATATTTATTCAGAGAAATGTGGCTAGAATTTACATATGAACGAAGAAAACGTAATATAAATATATGAGATCTGGATTTTTTCTTTAGGTGCCAATTCCACGTATAACTTCGTAACTTCCATTCGGGACACTTTCAATCCGCCTCTCATTGAATGGAAAGAGATAGCATTAACAAGTTTAGCGCAAGATCGATTTTTACCATAGTATAAGTTGAATATCTGAAGATATGGCTAGAACAGCCGCAACGCCAGATACCCCATACAGTGTGCTTGGAAAGGACTCGGCAAATTGTATGCCAGGCGGTTCTTCATGCTATTTCAAGCAAAAAATATCAAGTAAATTTTGTTCCCCTGGTTAAACTTTTAGTTGCCACTGATATTCGAATTCCTAAGAAAGGCCGCCTTTACACCATTATAATCATAATAACTCAAAAACTACGGTAGCTAGAGCGTTGGATCGCAAGTAAATGCGAATACTCGTCTGTAAGCTGGGTAGAATTAACAGGTTTCCAAACGAACAAATTATGTTTTTCTCTTCCAAAATATTGCTGTTTAGCCCAATTTTCCTCGAATGTTAACATGCTGTTAACAGAATTTTCATCTTAATTACAAAAGTACTCGCAGTGACAGACCTAGAAATATAAATCATTAAAGTGAAAAAGACTCTATTCCGCATAGCAGATTTGCATCACCCTGTATACCGATTACTGAACGAACGTGCATACACACTTACATCCTAAGAAAAGAGACTATGAACTAATGATAGTAACCGTGTTCTGTTTAACACTCGCGATGCCCCCCAGGTTCCCAGTGTCATCTCATGTAGTGAACCCGACTAGCCTCGGGTGTTAATCGTGACGCTACTCTTTTCCAACGAACTTGGCTCGCGTCGACTCATGTCTGCTGATGAGTCACCGTGTTGTTGTTGTCAACTGACATTTCTCTTGTCAGTGGAAAATATGTTGAACGATAATTCGTCGCTATATGGTTCTGGAAAAGACGAAACTATAAAAGTGATTGTAATTTCAAGGAATCTTATCTCGAAATTTCCTGCTGCAATTAACTGAGTTCGCCAAAAACAATCCGAAGACGCCATGACAGTTAACCGCCGCAACGCCGTTAGACCTATTCCACTTTGGATATAACTCTAAAAGCACTCAACGAGGTCGCGAGGATAGCCACTGCGAGCGCCATATAGCGGCCGAATAATGAGGTAATGTCGTTGGCGGCAAGTTTGAAAAGTCGTAAAGCTTAATCCATATTTGAATATTTGGCCGGTTGAATATTGAGCGCCACGTGCTTAAAGCGATACAAAATAGTGCTGGGATTTCTGGCAAGTAACATTTCATTTTCACATCGTTGTGATTACATTTGACGTCATTCGGATTTAAACGGGACTTTTGCTTTTCTGCAATTAAATAAGACCTGCCACTGAAAGCAAAAATACTCCAACCTTCAAAGCCAACCACGTCTAATTTGCTAAAATTAAAACTTAGCTGCCAGAAACGAAAACGGTCAACAAACTGTCCTCGTCTCTCCCAGAAGGACATAGCGCCGAATTTTCATTCAACACCTTTTTTCACTGGCAACAGAACTGCCAAACTGACACTTCGACCACGTTGTCCCACCAACAGAGATGGGTCGAGGCTGGTATACACAGCCTAGACAAGGTAATATCAATACGAAACGTCAACGTCTCTGGAAGACCGATAGAGCAATAGATTTCCTCTCCTCTACTTATTTAATAAAATTTGGAAAAACCTCTAACCACCTCTGAAAGAACATAAAAACTCTACCGGTTCCCAAGAAAGACAAAGATCCCTCGGACATAGTAAACTATAGACTTATTTCTGTAATCACCGTGTTTGAAAAAATTGTAAATACTGTGGTAAACTGGCGAAACTTACATTGTTTATGGAAACTGAGGGTACTCTCTCAGAATACTGCTATGTCTACAGAAAAGGTAGATCGACCACATCGTGCATAGAGTCAGTCAGTGAGGCCGCATCTGAAGAATTGTCTCTGCTCTGAACGAAATCGTCAGTCAACTTTTTTAAGAAAAAACTATTTAATGATTTGTATATTTTCCAGATCACTCTAACGAGTTAAGTAAGCATTATTTTAAGGTTTTTTTTTTTATCCAGTCAGTATTATTATAAGGTGTCATTTAGTAATAGTACTCATCTTTTCGAATGAACAGATGGCAAACAAAAAGCTAGTAGATTTGGCACTGACCATTCTTTTGCCAAGAAACCGATCTGTGTTGCCAGGAAATTGAATTTCAGATGAGATTGATGAGTAGGTCACCCTAGAGCTGTATGACGCAGAAAAGTTAAGAAAAGCTGCAAACTTTTTGAATAGTCAAGGGGGTGGGGAACAGTATCCTATTGTTTGGAAACAGAATTTATAGGTGATTTTTAAATGTATAATTTCCTAACGTTGGAATCACTGCGGTCAAAAAGGCTACACAATTTCTAAAAAGGTAGATACATTTTTCTATTAAACCAGTTAAATTTAAATTAAAACATTAATAATATTATAAATTCGATATTGAACTTAATTGCATTGATTCTCGCAACAGCATCATTATTATGCATGTGAGTTACACATGATTGCATGGGGTTAGCAGAACGGATGAATTGAGCAGCTTGAAACAGTGTAAGCATTCTGCATGTTACATTACCTCAGTGATTTTATATAGTCGCTATAAACGTGATCTATGTTCATATGTACCCATATGTTTGCATATCACACTTTTGTAAACTGAAAGATAATGATAGCTTATTCGAAAATGAGTTCAAGTTCATTCAATTGTCTCCCACATATTATGTTATAATTTGGTACAAAGGAATTTTTAGATTATTGTGATAAGGGGATTTTATTTATTTTTATTTAATCTCAAATGGGAAAATACAGCGTGTAATTCTTCGTTGTTTTATCAGCCACTCGACAAAAATCGCTAAGTGACGGTAGGTGCTTATCATTGGAGCATGGTATATGCATAATATCTCATCTACACTGAGACTATCAACTTATCGTTGGAAAATCGACATCTTTATAATTATTATATTGTAAGCATTGTATCTTTTGTAAATAGAGTTAAAATGGCTTTTGTGTCGTCGATTAAGTTGAATGTCTCTGAATTGGCATTTTTCACATACTTATTGACAATAACTTAATGAGTATTACTTCATTGGCATAGTTATTTAATGCAATATATTATATTGAAGGATAATAGACGTTACTGCAGTAATTAGTGTATTATCCATACCCTGAACAAAATATTTTATGAGAATTCCATTCTCCACGTGTTTTTCGTATGAAATCATAGTTCGCCTTGCCCTTAGCTTTAGCTCTTGAATTTTTCTATTTATTAAAAATCATAATAGAAAATAATTTTTCATATGAAGATTAAACTTAAAAGTGAATACAAAGCGACCACATGGGGCTAATAAAAAACGTTTGGTGTATTCTAGGAGATGTGCATTTTTCGTAATATTCAGGGTGTTAGCTTGGTCTAAGTGTTTTTTGATACGTGACAGAGTTTTGAGACGTGACAGATCACCTTTTTTTCTGGTGAAATATAATAACAGGTGATAAAAGCATTTTTCAGTTATACTTTCATCACCTATTATTATATTTCACCAGAAAGAAAGGTGATCTGTCAGGTTTCAAGATAAAAGGAACGCCTAAACCGAGTTAACACCCTGAATATTACGAAAGTTGCCAAGATATTCGTTTAAAAAGTTCCAAATTGGCGCGACTGCAAATTGGTGCAGCGTTATTAGTTTGGGGGCGAAATACATCTGTGCGGATATACTTAATTAAAGTAAAGAATCTCTTACGACAGATAATTGTTCAAAATATAGGTAGGATATTTGTACCCCATGCAACTTCCCCCTATAATGATGCGAAACAACAACGGTCGAAACTATACCATCAAAGGCTTTCAATTGGGATGATTGGCGCTCATCAAACTTTTTGTTTTTTATCAGGGAATTACCAAGAGTTCCTAACTTCTGTGAAACCCCTGAATGAATATTTCAGTCGCGTTTTTAACTTGAAACTAACAACATGCCTAAAATTCCGTCATCTAAAAAAAACTCGTGCTCAATTACCTCTGGGAGTTTCCGAATGGAACTTTTAAAAGTGACTCAAATATTTTATGTATACTGTTCATGTTGCGATAAGGCATTATCTGCGGCTCAATGCTCTCGAGTCATTCAGCATATCTCTATTGCAAAACACAGAGAAAATTAACCCACAATCAAACGTTCATCACAGCTTCTTCCCCTGCTGTAACATCAAGTAGTAGGTCCCAATTTTACTTAGATTTGTGCCAAGCATTGGTTAGGGTTGATATATACATACATAAAATTAGTGACAAAAATTTTGGAAAAATGTATGGATAAAAAATTTCCCAATGAAAGTACCCCAAGAAAATCGTACTTACAAGAAGTATACAAGGAAACGCTACCCGATATTCGACATGCCATTCAAGCTGACACCATTTGGGTTTCAGTAGACGAGACTACTGACGTGGAAGGAAGATACATTGCTACTGTGATAGTTTGTAGACTAAGCTCGCAAAATCTCTCTGCGTCATATCTCCTGAATGTTGATGTATTCAAAAAATGCAACCATGACACGATTGAAAGGTTTCCCAACGATTCCAAGAATTTACCATGGCCGAATGGTATCCAGTATGGCAAGGTAATAATATTTTTGAACGATGCAGCCCTTTATATGGTAAAAACAGGTAAAGCCCTGAGAATGTTGTATCCAAAAATAATACACTTAACTTGTTTATGGGATACAACGCATTGCCGCAACTGTTAGAATGCATTATTCTGATGTTGTTTTTCCTACTGTAAGGGTTTGAGGACTTCCTCCTTTTCTCCTCTTCCTTGGCCTCGCAAAACCCTACTAGGGACATCTTGCAAATAATGGTCTGAGGATGTCAAAGATGGGAGGGAATCCCAGGGGCCGCGCCTCAATAACCATCTGAGGCAGAAGATGCAATGATCGGGACTGTGATCCGTTGTGGATCTTCCCTCTCGCGTTCTGGTTTATTTCGTTAGGACGTCGGGAATTCCTTTGTTCGTTGTCGCATTTTTAGATCTGGTGCGAACCCACGCATCGGTATCGACACGTTAATTTTGTGCTAACGACACGTAAGGTATCAAAGTGCTCAAAGGAGATCACAGTGTCGAGGGAAAAGAATGCTCTCTAGAATCCTACTACCTTGCCAAGGATGTCCAACCGGAATTATCGTTCAAGTAGGATAAACAGACAATTCATTGCAGAAAGCATTCGAAATCCGTTTTCGATAGCAAAAAGTTGTAGCTGTATCAGATGGGTGCTCACAACTTTCTATCCCTTTTAGTCGCCTACTTCAACATGCAAGGAATACTTTGAGTTCACTCTTAATGGACAAATTGAAACACCCAAAATAGTAGATAAATTTGTGTTATCTCTTATTTTGCTAAGATCAAAGGTCCCAATAAAATAAAGAGGTTATTGTTCGTTATTCAACCGGCTGTTTGTTAGTTAGATCGGCTGCTAACTTACCACGTATAGCTATTATATATCAACTACAAGTGCTGACATTGGTACTGCATATACAAACGATTTGTGAAAGTTCCTCAAATTATTGTTCATGACTTTCAACCATGACCAAGTTACAATACTGATATCACTAAATAGGACCCAGAAATACTAGACGAACCACTTAAAAAACTTATAATTTTTTGTATGAAAAGAAGAACATTGAACAAGAGGTATAATTATATATACAGGGTGGGCCAGTGTAAAGTTCCTTTTCAAAATGCTACGGCTTCATCAAAGGAAGTACACTTCCTGTATCTTCAAGATAAGTCAAATAATAGATTGGCTTGTTTATCTAGTTACTGAGACAAAAAAGTGGCTTTATTGTTGATAAAATTGATTGCAATTTGCAGATGAGGAAGGAAGCCAAGTCTACAGACGTGTAGCACTGATGAAGGAAATAAGTGGTTACCGAAATATTGGTATTTGGTATTGGCAAGGTTAATAAATATTAATAGCGGGAAGAAAAGGCAAGTGTTAATTATTTTAAATGGTATCAGGTGATAAACGAGCAGTTGGTGCTATGCATTCTTTCAATTGAGTGAAAATAGTTTGTTTTGAATATTGGAAAATGTGTAAAATGTGGTTCTGCTATTTCTCAGAGTTATCAGCATTGAAATACGTTTAAGTTAAAAACAAACCTACATCTGGTCCACTCTGTACGTGAACATATACATATCAATTCTCATTTCGACATATTTTCACATACGACTTTCAAACAAAAAAGCAAAAAAAATTAATAGACACGGTGATTCCAATGGCCAACGAGTTTGATTAAAATGTTGTAGTTTTACTTTTTTGCTATTAAGCAATGTAGTACAGTACTGAGATTAAGCAACTTTGTTGAAATTATATCAATGGAAATACAGAATGTTGTAACTGGAATTGAACAGCGTCCTATGATGAAATTTTTGCAGGGTTTTGTGTTGATTACATCAGGTCGACTACATAAGGAAATAGTAAACTATATTATGTGGGTGTCGCCCTTATAGGAAGGAATTTCACAGCGACACGAGGGAATCTTTTAAGTGCGATTACACAAATTTGAAAATTTGACTATTACTACTTTTGTAGATTATGTTATCAAATTCACAAAAATTATTAACACCGATAAGAGCACGAGGTGATATGCAGTACATGAGCCATAAATCTGCTCATTGGTACTTAATGGACGACAAATTTTTGAGATTTTCTGCTGTATGAGTTAATTTTGATCAAGGTTCATCTGAATTAGGAGGTTTGCACTCTCAAATAAAGTGAAAGCATACTACTCACCGGGATTAGTTGTGACTTCCTTCTTCTTCGATTCTTTGGCGTAATTCGAAAAGATATGTGGCATTTTCATCTCGCCGGAACTAATAGTTGAACAAATTTATTCTTCATAAAGGCACTGCTAAATACAAACACTCTAAAAGGAATCCGTTTCTTACGCCAATAAAATTTATTAGCACCGAACTAAAAAATTTTGTTATTCCAATAGACGGGAATATCCAAGTAACATCATCATATGTAACGTAAATGATGGGATACAACGTAACAGGGCAATGGTAATAAGCACGTTAAGTTAATTGACTGATAAGTTTCTGTTGAAAGAAACTTTATTAATTTGTATTACTTGTTTTTCTCCAGTGAGCTCAAGAAAGCCGGTAAAAGACTATATACTCAGTTGTTGCACCTGCTAGACCCGATAACAAACAAAACGTATGAATATAACAAGATACTTCACTTCACTACCTTCAAACTTTTCAGATTTTATCTGTTGTCCTACGTTATTTTTGTTTTTGGTGACTTTAAACCGGTCATTATTAGTAATTTACAAGTTTAAACTCTTACTGATTCACTAACAATCCAAACACATATTGTTTTCGTACGAATACTTTTGATTTGTATTCAAAGCTTACACGCAGAAAAGTATCTTTTTTTGTCTAAAAGCACATAGGAATGGCAAACGTAATTCAACCTGTCTTTATTGAAAAGTTGATTCTCGCTGATCGCGTTCAGCGTCTGCTTTTTTTTTCTTTTTAAATAAAAGTATGAAATATCAGCGAGCTTACAAAAAACGCTAAACACCATCTATTGATGTTCTTTTTGGATTCGTATCAAAATACAGTTGAGAGTGAAATAGTCAGAGTTCGTCTTTTATACCGTTTTTTCAAGCTTAAAGGACCCGGTTCAACTGGAAATTTGCACTTAAACATTGATGGTGTATAGTTCAAAATATTCAAAAACTTGTCCAAATGATATGACGAGCAACTTTCCTTGTCAACTTTTTTGATGAGATTTGCTACATTCTCATTTGATTCGGTGCAATCACAGATAGTTCAACAACTTTATCAAATTCAACTTAGCATAAGCTTAAGTCCGTCTTCGCTATTTACATCAAATACACCACTTATTCGATTTAATCGCGGACTGATTCCTAGACAAGCCGTTAGATAGCACCTGGTATATTTGATATAACAAACTTAGGCATTTCCACACTAATCAAATAATATGACAGAATAAAACTACGAAACAGTGGAACCAGTGCGATACGGATGAACACGTACAGATAACGCGAAATTGGTCTGGTTAATAGTGCTTTGTTACTATCGTCATTTACCTCTGAAGTGTTCGGTGGAGCGCTTTCTAGACATACTTTCACTTCAGTCCATGTTCGTTGAGTTATTCGATAATAACGATAAGCACAAAAATATCGACATCACTCTGAAGTCAGTTTTACTGCTTAAACTATAAAGCGTAAATGGCTAGTATATTATAACCTTATCTATACGATGGGACTCTAGATGCACAAAATTAAATTGACAGAAAACAGTACATGTCTCAAGGATAAATAAGGATAACGGCTGCAAATTGTACCTAGCCAGTACGAAATGCATCAATAGCTGATTCCAATTAATATTAAACCAACCCTATGCAAGTATAACTGCCATAATTTTGAACGAAATAAGTTTAAAAGCCAAACTTTTTTCGTCGCTTCTCAATTTTCCTATTTTATTTACATTTAACGATGGTTCCAATTATGATTTAGTTATATAATACAAATATTGAAGGATGTGGATAATATAGCTGACTCCGAAAAGCTTCACTCTATATTCTGTTACATAAATTCAAAAAATTAGGTAATAATCATACTTACAGTATTTAAATGTAATTCATAGAGCTTTACTGTTCAAATGATAATTTAAAAAGCTGTTGTAGCTTTCGAATTAACTAATCCATTAGAAAGTTCAATTCGAAATAACGTCGTCGTTGTGGACAAAGCCTTCGGAAATTGGAGAAAAGAAACTTCTTCAAATGCGAAATTACCCGCAACCCCAATCTCTCAAAAGCTCGATGTAACGCTGAAGGAAGCTAGTGTTGTATTCCCGTCCATTGGGCGACTCTGAATGCCAAATCCTGCGCTTCCGAGAATCAGATGTCAACCGAAAATCCACAAAGAGAGGGACGAGATACGATAAATCATTGCCGATTTGATCTCACTGACGTATAACATCGCCAACTGGTTAATCAATGAGTGCCAGGCCCTTGACGACGAGCAAGTATTCAGTGGGCTAACTCTCATGAATTAATCCAGAAGCTGCAACGCATTATTCAACGTGGAGGCATTATTTCCCAATAAGCCAGTGAAAAAGTCAATTTTGGACTCAAAAGATGGAACGAAATACCGAACGGAATGCTTGAAGGCCAGAAGGCGAAGAAACACGCCGGAATATGAACAACAGTACCTCGAGTACCGCGTAAAAAGTTACAATAGGCCATTACTAAGAGTAAAAATGATTGTTTCAAGGGACTCTGTAATGAGACAGATTCTGACCCTTGGTGAGGTGCGTACAAGTCGGTTATGTAAAAGCTCTCCTTCTATTATGTGTCGCAGATTGCTACGGGATCGCGTTTCAACACTGTTTCCCCAACATACGGAAACTACATTTCCTACGATCTCATTAAGTGTCGAAGGTATCCCTCCAGTAACCGCAGACGAAATTCTTCGCAACGGACGATACAGAACCGTTTTCCTTCTCCTCCGCTCTTTCTGTCTGTTTAGCTATTCATTCTACTTGCGTATTTTTTTCTCTTCGTCCCTGCTCTGGTTCGGGAAGTAAGAGCTCTAGATCCGCCTCCCGAAATGGGCGATCGGATAGCTCCTGCAATTTCTCACCAAAAAATCAGATTTACCGGGAGTTTTAGCGACTGCTACCCAAAATGCAATAACACGTCGCCTCACAATCTACGACCCCTTGCGTCGGCGCAACTACTTGGTCGATATAAATGCTGAAGTCTCGGTTCTTCCCATATCCTCACCTAGCACTCTTTCCGTCGCTTTTGAAGACGTTGTCGACGCACGTATTCGCGCATTTCTTAAAAAATACGACAACATTACTACCGAGTGTAGTCTCACTGAGTCTGTAAAGCATGATGTTCAGTACTATATAAATACTACTGGCTTCCTATTTTTCTCCAAGGTGTGTCCATTACCACCGCAGAAGTTCGCAGTTGCGCAGAACGAGTTCGAAGAACTTCTTAAGCAGGGTATTTGCACACTTTCAAACAGTTGTTGGTCTTCGCTACTTCACATCATCTCCAAATCCAATGGCGAATGGAAACCCTGTGGTAACTACAGACGTCTAAATGCTTAGACGATTCCAGACCGATATCCCGTCCTACGAATTTACGCATTCTATCGCAAACTGCCGTATTTTCTCGACCTTAGACATAGTCAATGCATACCATCAGCTCCCTGTAGCTCCCGAAGACATCCCGAAAACGGCAATATGTACAACTTTCGGACTCTTCGAATTCATTAGGATGACTTCTGGACTGTGCAACGCGGCGCAAACATTTCAGAGGTTCATCCACTCTGTGCTGCGAAACTTCGCTTCGGTTTCGTATATTTGGATAATGCTCTGGCCGTGTCTTCCTCTGAGTCCGAGCGTTTAGAACACCTGGAGTGCATTTTTTATCGCTCTTTGAGGCCTGTTAAGGATCTGAGAAGCTTCTTGGGAATATTGAACTTCTATTGTCCTTTCTTGCCCAAGACCGCGCAGGAACAATCCTTTCTTAATGCCTTCTTGTCTGAACCGAAAACCAAAGACTCCCGTCTGATTGTGTGGTTCCCAGAGGCTGCCCAGGCATTTGAGACCAGCAAGCAAAAGCTGGTGGATGCTACACTTCTGGCTTTCCCCATAGCCGTATTCGTCGATGCCTCTAGCATTGCCGTAGGTACTGCTCTTCAACAAAAAGTGAAACAAATCTCTAACGTAGTTGTTGACGCTTTGTCACGTATTGAAGGGGTCAAGATCCCCGCCATCGTCGATTCGTAGTTCTTCTTCTTCACTTCATCCATATTCTGTTACATAAATGCATAACTTTTAGATACTTACCGTATTTAAATTTAGATCGTGGAGCTTTACTTTTCAAATGATAATTTAAAAAGCTGTTATGGCTTTCAAATTAACTAATCCATTAAAAAGCTGAATTTAGGGACTTCCAAGATAACAGATTTATATCTGTCCGGTTTTTAATTAATCCCTTTTTTAATTCACTTTCGTCACATCACAATTATTTGCTAGTCGCTGAACTCTAATTTCTGGTAATTACTATTGTAGTCATTGTGTTAAGCGAGGCTTAGGATGTTTAGTATAGCGTGAATGAAGCTCAACCGTATCAGATTAGAATATACGCAGAAAATGAAAGTGAGGCATCGTAAAAATTCGATATGTCTATATTTTATAAGAAAAAAATATACAAAATAAAATTGATTAAAAGATTAGAAAAAAGAATAGAATATGAAAGTTTCCAGGAAATGATGCAACGTATCATCCAGTCACTTTATATCAGTAACGTGTTTTCTATTGCTTAGGACGACGCATATTTACAGTGTTGTTTGTACTGCGTATACTGTTCAAATTTAAAAAAAAAAATATAAATGTTAAGATAGTATAAGAGCAATACTGCCAACTTACGACTAATATTTCGTTTTTATAATCCATTCTAAAACTAATGAGGTACTCCGTATTCCGAACTGGGCGCTGCAGATGCAGATGGCGCTCCATAATCACCGGATGGAGCTGGAGCAATACTATTTGGATATGGTCCTTCAGCTTCTTGCTTCTGCAAGTAAACGTTTGGAAAGGTTTACGTAAAATTTGTCATATATATATGTAAAACGTAGTATTACCTGAGTCTTGTAGCGAATGAAGTAAACTTCAGGTTTGCTTGGTTGAGTTGGAGCTGGAGTTGGAATAGTAATTTCTGGTTGCTCCTCTGGTTTTTTCACCAAAACGTAAACAAGGGTCTTCTCTTCGTTTTGTGGAATTGGAGGAATGATTGGAGCAGTTGGTGCTGGTGGTGATGGAGCCTTAATGAAAACAATTTTGTAGTGCTTTTGTGCTGGAGGAACTGCAATTGGTTTCCTGAAATCCAAAATGGAAGATATGGTTTAATAGTCATAGATAACATGAATGAACTTTACTTTGCACATATAATTTGAAACTTTTAATAGCATAATAGATTTCCTGTAAATATATTTAATTCAAATCGTAAATACCTGGGAGCAACATATTCTGGCTCTGGTGGTGGAACATGAACGTAGACATGCTTGTGAACAACGGGAGCTTGGGTTGGTGGGCCGTATTGTGGTGCTGGTGCTCCATAGCTGCCGCTTGGTGCTATTGCTGATGATGAACCTCCGATTAAACCGAAATTAGAGCCTGCATCAGCCGGGGCTTTATATTGGTATGGGGAAGGTGGTTCAGGCCGTGCCATGCTCACAGCCAATAGCATTGATGCAATCTGCAAAATAATATTGAAGTGTTGATTAACAATTTTTTAAATAAGGATTTTTACATTTTAAATTAAATCACTATTAACATCATTTTATCCTGTGTTAGTTGCCAGTAATTTGAATTATTCCGATTGGGATGTTCATTTAACAGCATTCATCACCATAAAGCATAATCTGTATTAGTGTCAATAATCCACAAAAACGCTCACTTATCACCTTATTATCTATTTCAAATAAGAGATAACGTCAAAAAAAAACTTCTTCGTATCTCATTTTTTGAGTCAAATTGAATATCCTAGCCGTTACCATTTTAAACTTGGATAAATTTGATATACTATTATGCACGTACCACAAAGGTCTTCATTTTTTTATATATATGTTCCACACACGTGTCAAAGGTGTTCTTCACTGGACACTTGCCTCTAGGCGCTTTCTATCCTTTTTAATAAGGATTCAAAAATAAATTCCAGACAAAGAAAAGATTTGATCTTTTACCGAACGTTGGATGACTTCTGTATACTAAGATAGACGAACATCGAGACTTTATATATACATATCTGCACGGGAATATACTCTCACCTTTCTCAAAACTAAAATATCCCCCGTGTTTAGTCATTACTTGGTTAAGTTTTACTACTATAGTACTATGCAAGCTTTTTTTCTAGCAATATGGATGGCCTCCTACCCTTCAATCTGTGTAAATCTTACAAGAAAGCAATGCGAAAATATTCATGCGCTTCAAAACAGCGTATATTTCATAAGACTTATCCACCATATAATTGAATGTTTTTTTTTTCTTTATTTTCTTCTGAAAAAAATATTAAGAAAGGTGCTGTACTGCGAAAGCCAGCAACTCCTCACCATGTGATACATATGTAATACCAGTGGATGAGTAGTGGTGGCAATTTGTTCAGGGAAAGAAATTAATTCAATGAAGAAGAGCCTCAAACTTTCAAGTTCTCTTTCATTGTGGGCATTGTAGTGCACAATGGGATTCCAAAAACAAAAAAAAGATACAAAACTACTCTTAGTAGCAAAAATCCCACATGGAAGATAACTGTAGCAGACTTCGTACAAAAACCTTCGCTTACAGATGAAACCACATAACTATCTTCCATTGCCTATGAGCATTGCAGCAATGAAGATAATGATAATCATGTTGATTGCCGACAACAATGAAATATGTGCTCCACATCAATGACGATCGAGCATCCTTTTCACTCCCATTACTCTGGTTACCATCACCATCCAATGAGGTTGTGGTCAGAGCGGTGATTTCCGCTTTTGATTTTACTCTCATTCACCAAATGCTGCAGTTCGCCTTGTCATCGTAATCATTGTTCCAGCTCGGATTTTGCAACAAAAACCCTAACCCACAGAAGTTTCATTGCATGTTCGTAAATGTACCGAATTTTTTAGATACAGTCTTCAAGCACTCACCACTTATGAGTAGTATGATCTTCCGGAAGCTTCATGAAGAAAACCAAATGATTGTATGGTGCAAATCCATTAAGATGAGCAGTAACGGTTCCGTCCGACCTTTAGATATAATGCTTTTACCAGTGAATTGAAAAGTAGTGCTGGCCCTTTGCAAATTGCCAGCGGCAGTCCAATCTCGGCGGAGATGTATCTTATCAAGTAAAATCGATAAGCAAAGAAGGGAGCAAGCGCTTTTCTAGAAATAGAAAACACAACAACTGCCCTCATTAAAAATGATGGAATTATGTAATTCTAGGCCATTTTTTTGTAATTTTGCATTGTATTTTTGTATGTTTTTGCATTGTATATTTAGTTGAAATCCAAGGATATAATCCTGTTTTGAACTTTATCTGAAAATGGTTTAATCTGCTATCTAGAAATTGAGAATATATGGTTGATTCGGTGTGCTTAAAGGGAACGTCTCAAACGTACGCGAGGTGGGTGTACAATCTTTTTAGATGGTGTAAAGATAATGGCTCAATTGGTTCTTTTCAAAGCTAGCATAAATTCCAATACTAGTGGGAACATAGGGGAGCTAGGGTTCAATATTTTTAAGACCCATTCAAACAAAGAATCTGAAAAAAATCACGATGATGCATATATGAGACTTAGGCCTCAAAAAAGCATCTCATCTCGTCATGAGATGAATTTCAAGAGGTGATACTAAGGATGCTTTGCGATGCTTGGTGTTGGTGATGTCTTCTGTTAGTAATGTGGAGCAAACGGTTTTTCTCGTCAGTCATAATTGATCACTAGAGGGAATAAAATATGTTATGTTATAAGAGGCGTTAAATGTCTGGATAAGTACTGATCACGTGTTTGTCTTTCTACAGTGCGGGGACAGTATTTCACACTATATGTCTTGGCATTTCCGCCACTTTTCTCAACTTTCGGGGAAAATTTGCTTCTAATATGTCCTATCGCTGTATTGTTCTGGTACTACGCTCTCTGATGCGACCCAGCTTCTGGACTAGCACATTGTGATGTTAGCGGCGATCCAGTAAGCAGTTGCCGCGTTCCAGTAACAGTTGGAATGGCTAATTCTAATCTGCAGTCACCAGGTGCATCCCCGGAAGTAATCCACTTCCGCTATCCGGGGCTTTATCTGGCGTCAATATAGCACCGGCCATTGGATTATCCCTCTTACGAGCTTTGGCTGGCACGCCCACAAAGTTGCGCAAAATACGGGTCCCTATTCCAACGACTTCGCACTATTTTGATGCGGCTTCGATAACTTCGACCTTCCCGGCGAATCCTCCAGCCCAAACTTCGCCCGTCGAACGTGCTGCATCAGAAGAAGCTGCTGTTCACCCGCCGATAGCAGTACTTGGAAGCTCCATAGCTCCTCCAGTAGCAGCTAACATTGTCCTTGCATCAGACCACGTTTAACGAACTGTCTCAGACATGCTTAGATAGGATTTTCCCTGCAACTAGAGCACAATTAAACTCAGTTTTTCTAAGGCATCCATTCGTTTCCTTCTACAACGTAGTGACAAGGCACCTTTAGTAGTTCGACCGCATTGAATCTAGAAATAGACCGTCGTCAGTGCAGCTTGATAATCGCTGCAGACCGCGATGTGCCTGCTCTTAACTGCTCGTCATTCACCCAGATTGCCACCCTTCAGATCCCATAAAGTTTAGTTTGAAAACCCATTGCATATTATCCCAAGGGAAAAGCCTACTTCTTGTTTTTATTCGAGAAGTGGACTTCTGGTCCAGAATCCTGTTCAGTTTTCGAACCGCCGATGTAGAGGACAGTACAGTGCGCCGCGCCTAAAAATTTTTACGTTAAAAAATAAAAAAATAAATTTAAATTAAGTTTGGTTTGATAATCAGCTCCGAATATTAAAAATGTATAATACATAATCATGATTCCCTAGAAATGTGTACGGTTTCAACGATTTCGAAATTTATTATTTTTTTTTTCAAATTTTGGAAAGCGATACCTTCGCCGATAATAATTTAATTTGCCAGAATTATATAGCTAATCGTCAATTATGCATTGCGAAGAAAGATTATGCAAAATAACAATTGTAGGATTGGTTTGGTAGAAACATTGCAGGCAATGTCGGAAAATTGCGTGCACTCTTGCACGATGTTTTGCTTGGCGCTAAGATTTTACCATTTTTTCATAATAGATTATTTAGTTTGATGAAGTAAGGTACACATCCGAAAACTAATTAGCTTATATCCAATGTGTTTGTTCATTGTACATATCTTGTATCAAATCAAAATTAATTTATTGACCAAGATTTCAGTTCATTCAATGTTGAAAACTTCAGATCGAATTGAACAATAACTATGTATCTTCCCTCTCCTCATGGAGGGAAGATCCCTCTCCTCATGTCAGACGCATTCGATTCAAAATGGATATTTGCAGTTAATTAAAAAATGATTCAGCTACAATTTAAGAAAACACGTGTACTAATATATATGTATTGTTATTACATGGTTTCGTGCGTTGCAATTTGTAATAGAATAAGTCGCATGTGCTCTGCGTACCTTCACCTTAACTAACAAGATAATAACCAACCGATCCATTGGCCCAGGAAAATTTCATAATGTTACAATAATTTATCGTTACTTCAACATTCACCCAGAATTGTATGCTTCATTTGACCCACAAAACATGTGAATTGCTTTAGATGTTGCGTTGTACATATAAAGTATGTAAGTATGTAAGAAAAAATGTTCATAAAGATGGTAATTGACCTTTGCTCTATTTTTTGTTTATCTTTTTATACATAGTACGTATTTGGCTATTTATGTCCAATTTTACTTAAATTTAATTGATTCAGCTTTTTGGGTAGATGATTTGAAAGTTTTCCATGAATAGAGCAAAATGAAAAATAGCAGCTAAAATGAAGGAAAGAGTTATGCAGTTCTTAAGCTGGCAATGGTGGTCCTCTGGTTTAATTGCATGACTCACGCCTTCCCTAAACCTGACTTGGCAATCGGCAAATTTGGGACGGTATATTAATGGAAACACGGTTTTTATCATATTTCAAATTTCATCATTAATGACCCATTTGTACAAAATTGTTGTTGTTTCTGTATTGCTAATTGAATTCTTATCGGGAGACAATGGTAAATATCTTTAACTGAAACAGTAGTCTTATCCTCTCATTAGCGTCCCATTTTTTCATTAGAAGCTTCAACATTGCTGTTACTTTTGCAAGTTTAAGAGATATTTTCACAATATTTTCAGAAATATACTAATAGTCTATTGTCATTCCTAAGGGGTGTACCTATTACCTTCATGCACTTTGAAGCCTCACAGGCGAATGTGGCGAAATTGGAAATTCAGTTGCCAAGGGAATGCATTACCTGGTAATGGCTTTTTGATTTAAGTTCTAGTGATAATTATTAAACGAGAATGGGTGTTTCGAGGTTAATATTAGGAAATACTCTAAACCTTATAGATATAAATTGAATTAGTAGAATCGAATTGGATTTAGTATTCAAAGTTAAACTAAAGAAAGAAGTAAATTTTAGCGTCAATTTAGGATCAAGTGAAACAAAAGTTATGGAAACTTTCAAGGTAATTTTAGATTTTCCGCCTAAAATCAATGACATTCCAGATAAAATTAATAACTTTCCAAATCAAATTAACGGCTTTCAACATCAAATTTACACACCACGGTCGAAAACTGCTCCGAAAATTCGACGAAGGATCAGGATCAGTCGACATATTCTGGATCCTGAAATGGAGTTGATCATAGTCATCTTCGTCATTCGTACTAGTTCACCACGATCTATACTGTCGACAAAGATTATTCGTTATATTCCCAGTACTTTTGCAGGATTAGTTTAACGATAAAAAACTGGTCGGTTGTAGAGCGACCTGGCCGCCTTGGCACTCGGAAATGAGTCGCTCGGCATATAGTCTTCTTCCAGAATTTTTGTTAATATTTTATAGGGCGAATAGACTAGTGAAATCCCTCTCTGTAGTTTTCACAACGTCTTCTATCTCACTTTTTGTGGATGGGACAGATGATGCTCCCAGATTCGCAGCAGTAGTTGGTGTATCGTATTTAGTAAACCTGTTTCACCAGATTTTAACAGCTCGGTTGGAATCTCATCCGCGCCCGGCGCCGCTTTGTTTGATTTCACTGACCGCACGACTGTTGTCGGAGGATGTGTACTTGGGCCAGTATCACCAATATCGCCATCGTCTCCAGACGTATATAAAACTCGTGTTTCATTGAATCTTTCTCTTCTCTTCTTATTTTGCCACCAATCCAATTTGTTTCCTGGACTGTAATCATGCTCAATTTGTAACTTTCGACCTCTTGAAGTAGGGCCTTGATAGCCTCTGGTTAATTCAGGGAGCGTACATTCCAGGATGGAAAAAATTTCCGTTATATGTTTGCTTGTCATTGTCCAATCGAGGCAAATGTTCCAGGTTTTTTGACATGGAGTAATTTTTACATGGATGCTTTGACGGCCCATCGCAAAATCCTACCAGGAATGGGCTCGGTGAAATCGAATTCACAACTTTCTAAATGAAGAGTCGTGAATTTAGTTTGAAAAGACGTAAATTTGGTCTGGAGAGGCGTTAATTTGTTCTTCTGGAATCTGGTTAATTTGAAGCGAAAATGCTATAAGCGAATAGGTTTCCAATCGGAAGGATAGAAGTTGTTAGTAAGATAGACCTTTCCGATTAAAGTTTGCTTTATTTTACCATATTTCTCCATAATATTGTTGGCGGAGATTGCGATAATAAAAGTATACATTTGCATGTAGAACTACGCTGTGTGCTTCGTGCTGTTTTTTGTGAACTGTTCTGCACAGTTGCATTTTCACCACCGCAACTCAGATGCTTCGTTACTTCGTATATTACAAATTGATAAGACCAAAGGTTTCGTAGCTCCATTTGATAATAACATAAAAACACTGTCAGTTGGTAGAAATGGTCATATATATCCTGTATCTTCTGAATTCGGACCGGATCAGAAAGATCGCCTAGCAGAAAGGCAACAAGATACCATTTCAACTCGTCACAATATATCTATGTTAGATGATTCTAAGGTGCTGACATCAACTAGTTTACCGGACAGTGCAGCTGCTTTGGGGCGAAATGGGCGAAGTTTCCATGATATAATCAGGTTAAAGAGAATTTCTCGGCAAGAGTTGTTACGAAATTTAGATCGAAACTATAATAATATTAATGAAGAGAAGAAAGACAATCGATATGAACACGCTAACACTCAAGTGGAAGAAACGGTTCTGTTCTCTCCCCGGACGTTTTCATCTTCACAGCTAAATTTCAACCGCTTTGACTCTACTTTAGACAGTGCAAGAACCGATTTTGACCTGCTGCGCACAGCTCTTCCTCGACCTATACCGAATGGTGGCATGTTGAGTCAACTAATCTCGTGGTTGTCATATTTGCGGCCTGTAAACAATCGGGCTATACCATATGCACCAATAAACCAGGAACTTCAGCAAATTAGACCCAAAGTTCGTCGTATATCTACCCATAATTTATCACTACTACGTGGTAGAGAGAATTTTGCCTCGGGTATGCCTCAACTACTTCTACAAAGGAGACAGCGTCAATATTTACCAGGTGATAACATCATTTAACCGTTTGAAAGTAAATTAACAGCAAACTATTCAACAGTTTATGACAATATCCATCAACTGACAAAAAGGCAGTTAGCCCCATTACGACAATTTCAGCGTCTTACAATGCCAGTTATTGATGTCCCTAAACCAAAGAACTCAAACGTTTCAGCTGAAAAGCCGATTGAAAAGAAAACTCCAGCCTGAAGAATGGCCACTGAAGTTTCTAGTTTCACTTCAATAGGGTCTAACCCTTTCGGACACTGTTAAAAATGTACACCACGATTTGAGCTAAACAACATAAAATTATCAACTAGAAATATCAACAAAAGCCAGTAAATATTACAAAGGTGTACGTTAAACTTTCGATCCTAACTAAGATGTGAATTTGGATGTAGAACGGTAAGAACTTCTCTGCGAGTCCTGCTGCTTCCGGAATTTTCTAGCTTGAATACAAAATCGATTGAATAAATTAAACACCAAAGGATACAAACCCGACAACAGCGAGACAGGATAGTAATACCTAAAGGGAACTTATTATATTTTTTCTTAATTATTTTGAGCAAACCAGGAAGATTTCTAGGAAATTATCATGGCTAATGTCCAAGGTCAAGAGCATCAAAATCCATCAGATTGAATCGAACACTCTATAATTAATTATCTAACTAATGTAACATTAACATAATAAATTCACTTAAACTGAAATGTTGATCGATTTTCTGTCTTATTTTTTCAAATTTACTTGGGCAATATTATCTTGTGTGATGCAATAAAGCTATTTTCATCGCTGATCTGTACTTATTGCATACAAAGAGACGTGCCGACCATGGTTAGCATTTGCGCACATGGTCACAGAGCCCACATTTATGAATGAAAGCTAAATCTACTATTCATATTCTAGCAACATTTTATGTAATCCCCACCACACATACATATAGGTATAAATTGGTCCCTATAGAATAATTGTCGCTGAGATAGCGTGGCGCCAAAATCTCTGGCGCCTTTTCATCCCCAATGGTAATGGGTACGCTTGTTATTCTTTTCTCGTCATCGTCTCTTTCCTTTCATTCACAATTTGATTCTGTTGTCTTGTATCGTAAAAGCTATATTGATTGAAATCGAAAAAGACTCAAAGTTTTTTTTTTGGATGAGATAATATTAGCCTATTATCTGTCTACTTGGACGGAGGATATGTGATGAAATATATGAACCGTTTGGAAGAGTGGCAGTAGGGATAACTTAATGTTTAAATTGGATAAAGTTGACATAAGTGAGTTATTAGATAAAACTGATAAATAGACAATTGCGACTATCTAAACTTGACCATGAGAGACGAAGCTTAACTGAGGAAGGGAGCAACTGGTTCCTGAAATATCGATATCTTTGAATAAATACACTAGCAGCCCCCGGGGGGTGGACAATTTTTCCACCGTGGTATTTGGTGTTCGGTGAAAGTGCGGTCGTACTTAGCTAATAAAAATGAATTTTGTTTTGGGATGAGCTAATGAGATAAGGACAAGCTCATCCCAAAACAAAATTCATTTTTATTAGCTCTAACCAGTTGTAGGTTCAAACAAATGCGATTTCGGTCGTTGTAATTCATACCCTTGGCTCGTTTTGAAATGCATATAAACGAGCCAATTGCCACCTGTTGCCGCTTTCGGTCACGCTGCTCCGGGTAGGGTAGAGGCGCTGAGGCAGCGTCTGATGAGATCGCCTCTGCCCTGCGATCGAAACCTCATAGCCAATATTTAAAATTTTTGAACGGTAGAAGTTTACCATGCTCAATAAATTTTCCGCTATCTTGCTAGGCCGAATAGACCCATACGCCCAGAATATCATTGGATCATACTAAAGAAGCTTCGCTGCAGGCAAATCAGCAGCAGATCAGATTTTCTCTATGCGGCAAGCGATGGAATACTAATGGAATAAAAGATAAAAGCAGCAGGATCACTCTCCAGACCATTCAACACCAACAACGAACTAAGACAAAGGGAAACCTTTAAGTCCACCTAACTACTACCTGAGATGTACAGTCTACCTTCATCCACATGGAGCAGGCGGCGCGAGATCTCGTTGTTTCGCTCGAAATGTCTGACCATAGGGTCAAAGCTTTTGCTGTACAAGACTATGATCTTGCCAGTCCTTATGTATTCCTCGGAGAACTGAATTCTTAGTAAGATAAATTACGAACTCTTTGCCGCGTTCAAAAGAAAATTCCTCCGCAGAATTTTTGGCCCCCTACATAATGATGGAGGATTCCGTAGCCTACATAACGACGAAATTTGTGAGCGATACCATGGCCGCCAGGTTGTGGAACAATCCGGCTCAATAGGTCGCCATGGGCGGGTCACTCAATCCGTATGGATGACGATGATTCAGCCCGAAAAGTTTCTAAGGGCAATATCTATAGTAGAAAAAGAAGACAAGGTAGACCCTGCCTGAGATGGAACAATGGCGCCTACGCCTGACCTATCAGGACGCCAGGCAGCTTTTAGGGATATCAAATTGGTGGACCTTGGCGCAAAACCGGGATGCCTGGATTTGCTTATTAAGGGAGGCCTAGGCCGGATACCGGTTGTTGCGCCTTTTGATGAAATTAGGTTGATTTTACAATTTTGTGGTGGTGGTGGCAGAGGTGGATGAATTCCCCCCGGAGGCATTTTTTTTATTCGACCCCCAAAATTGAAGTAGGGAAACAAACTATACATGTATATACGAATAAATGAAAAATTGGAGGGCATATTTATATTTCTAATTCATCATCATCACACGTCTAGATTCCTTCAAGGTTCGCTTTAATGAATTGATTCATGTAAGTATATGCATAAGAAAAATTAATATTAGATATAAGCATATAGTCACAACGTATAGTTTCCATTTTGATTTGAGTTCAATTGATTCGAAAGAACTGTTGAAAACAAATTGATGCAACACTGACGTCATCTTACTCCTTGAAAATCATTCCTTATAGATATCAGAGGAATAAATTGAATAAAACAAGTTATGAGATTGCGCATGTCCTTGTGTCCTCCAGATTTTGTGGTTTTGCGGGCTTATATATATGGTAGGACGCGAAAAGGATTTCAACAGTTCTTTCAAGTGTCGATCAGAGTTAATTTCTCCTTAATCTACGTGGATTTCGAGTACTTTGGAAAGCAGAATTTTTCATTTAAATTGTGATTTCTTTGTTAATTTGGCCCCTGTACAACCCTATAATAAAAACATTTCAATTTAGAAATGTTTTCCTCTAAGAAGTTCCTACAAATGGTATTCGTCATAGTTCTCGGCTTGTTAATTATACCTCCGGAGAATGGATGCCAAAGCCGGTATTTACCGACACGTAATTATGGTGATAATGTGGAAAAATTACGGGAACTTATGTACCAGGTATATCTAGATGCAAAGTTGCAATTTAACGGCCAAGTTATTTTTCTTTTCCTTTGTTAGTAATATATATGTTATACGCGAATGTCAATATCCGACAGATGAAAGGCTTTCATTAACTGTGACTGTGCACACGTGTGTCTAACGTTTAAATGCCGTACGTATAGTTCGAGGTGGCAAAAGATTATATTATATTTCAATTAAATACAGCCACGGGTGCATGAAAATTTGAGAGGAAAATAGAGATTGTATTCCCGGAAAACAAAATCCGTCGAGCGGTTCATTTTCTTTTTGGTATCATCATTACTCATATGCACATATATGTATGGGAAACATAACCTTCATGAGTGAACAAGTGGATATTGTCACTTACACATTTTACTTGTACTTTCACCTATCACTCTCGATTTTGTTCAACTTATCGCGCTGCAGGCACATCATCTCTTCATTTGAAATGGGACTACCGGCAGCGTATTTTGATTATACTATTTTCATTATTAACATTCTTTGAAGCATAAATCCAGGTCAAACCATCGAAATAAATTGCCATGGAGAAAAGCAGAATAGTCTTATGGGTTGGATAACGTGGGCGCGGATAACGCAGTAACGATGAAGCCAAAATGTTTTTTTTTCAATCGGATTTAGATATTTTCCAATCTGCTAATGTAGACCTAGGGAAATTCTTGCAAGAGCAAAATTTTCCCATGCAATATGCAACATTGCTGTAGAAATTTCTATTGTGCTTATTCTCCAGAAGCCGTTGATTCACCTTCTTATGTAACCATTCATCATCACCACATTGTTTCCATATTGCAAATTCTAATTTGGGTGTTTTTCTCTATCTTTTGAATACAATAGATTTTAGAGTCGAGCAGTGAAAATCAGCCACAGCAGTCGTTGCCATCTTCTTTGTCAGCTTCATCACCTCTGTTCGCCTCCTTATCTCAACAACACAACCGCAATCTGCAGTGGCCTAAAATGAATTTTGGAGCCTCAGATGTATCAGACTCCTCGGCGTCTCATGCTGATCGATCAATGCATACTGCGGCCAATGATCCAAATGCACGCTTGAAGTTCTTTTTGAAACATCCTCAGCGGTTTATGAATAATCTCGACCAATTAATGTAAATGAATTTCAGTAAAATTTCATTACACAAACAAAGCAATCGTCCCAGGCAAATGGAGTCAATTTAATCAACAAACTAAATCGTTCAATAAATGTTTTTATCAAGATGGGCAAGTGTACAGAAACATCTAAATAGAATAGAGAAGAGTATGCAGTCTCTGTTTTTTTTTGGAATTTTTAATGGTATATCAAAACTATTGTGAGAAGTCGTGACACTTCAGTCTGTGCACCCAAAAGAGATGTTAAGACAATAAATATATAGTAATATGACAATAAATACGAAATTATATAATTAATATTTGGAAAATACAAACATGAAATGTATGTATCTACATTCATAACTTTAGATAATGTGTTTTCTCCAATATACATATACATAAATCAGGCTTATTGATTTTCAAGCAAATACTCGTAACTTATCCCATGTTTGAAAATAAGACTCACTATATGCTTTGGAAGAGGAGAAATCTGTGGTAGGCAAGCTCTCCACTTCAGTGGAAAACCTGCACCCGGTGTCTAATGCGCGGTCAGCCTTAATGAGAAGAGCTGAAAACCTAACTACGACCGACCTATCTATACAACTGTTACCTAACTCTTCCAAAAAACAAACGGGAGAGGAGGGCTCGGCAGATGGAAACGGCAAAAGGAAACTTCAGAAGCACAGGAGAAGGGACTACAGGCTTGCCTGTCAGAGCCTTCTCCTCTGTCTCTACCAGGAAAAGCGAAAGAAGGCGATAGTGGTAATGTGGACGTAACTGGTCTAATTACGGTATGTGGAAACCGGGGGGGTTCACTTTAACAAAATCTACGATATTGGATCAGTAAAGGGGACGAACATCTTCTTCGATAAGAGATCCTCGAGACCGAGGGCCTCCGTCCCGATGTTAAAATTGTTAGAGGCAACCATGCTGAGACAATTCTGTTCCCAAGACCTACCAGGTTAATGGCAAAAGGAGAAACGTCATAGTTGCCTCTGCTTACTTACCCTATGATTCTTTATGTCCTTCACCGACGCAGAAACTAAGGGATCTGGTAGTGTATGCAGAATCAAATGGGCTCGAACTCTTAATAGGTTGCGATGCGAACGCTCAGCATATGTGTTGGGGCAGTAACGCATCGATAATCGATGCAGTGCTTTCCAGATCGAAATATTTGCATAAATGTCGCTTTAAAAATTGAGGGCGATCGAACTTTTAACTATTTAGATGCGAAACTGTCGGTCACTCATCACAGGAAGCGTCTAGTTTCCGGTTTACCGACTTGTTCCTTCTAAGCTTTGGGCTTTTTGAGCTTGAAAGGTTCGAGCTCTTGCTAGTTTTCAGCTCTCAAACCATCTTTCTTGTTAATTTTACCGCTTTGGCCTCGAGAAATAGAAAAGTCTCTTCATAGCACTTTAAAAGTGTGCGACTCAGAGTTTCCAATTTATTTTCTAGCGCCAAAGGAGCCTAGGAGCTGCACGTTATTGCCAAGAAGTTCATTGAACTGTGTCCAATCCGCTTTCCTGCAATACCGTCTTTGTATTACAGACTGTTTCTGATTTCTCTTTCTTCCGCCAGTTGTATAAATGGTTTAGGAGAAGTTACTAACAGATAAGATTTACTCTGTAGTCCCTTTACCAGTGCGAGCCCCCATACGAAGGTTTCGCCACCGTATGCACTATCCTCCGCGTGCAACAACATCGTGGGAAAGCGCACCATCAATCGCAATTTGCTCTGTCTTGTGTGAGTAAGGGTGAAGGGAAGGTTTCCGACTGGCAGGATTCAGCCTATAGTCTCCGTCCTTAGTTGCCTTCTGCGAGCCTTCCTCTCCCGCTTACGGGTAGATTTGGGCTGTAGTACCGCGGACATAGGCTGCAAGCACTGGTTTTCGCTTTGAATCCTCCTACATTTACCACATCAACATCTATACAGTGGAACCTAGTCTCCCAAGATGGCCGAAGGGTGGGTCGGCCTAAAAGCATTAGGGCGCAGAAGAGTGGGGGAAAAGTGCGAGCGTCTCGGGAAATCCTGGAGGGAGTTTAAGTGCATTTTAGCCGTGCACGTGTACTATGGCGCATAAGGGTGAATATGGTTATCATTCAGCTGAACGAAATGCAGTATATAAAAAGTCACCACAGAATAAACCTGTTTCATCCATTTTTATTTATTTCCATAATTGACCTACATGAAATTGATGCATTTTTCAATACGTGCTATTGGAAGTTGTGATTGGGGGTATTTTCTTTAGGATATGTCATGTTTATAATAAATGGATACCTAGAATATGTGTCTTGTTTTTTTTTGGTAAAATTATGCCGGTATATACAATTTAACTTGTGGTTCTTGATACTATATGAACTCTGGTTTTCCATATTTACTTCCAATGATTGATTTCAGTAACTTGTTTATCTTATCTGTGATCTTCATTTGCATATATGAATGTATTTCGCTGTTTTTGTGTTATTTCCGATGCAAATTGTTCACATATAAATCTTATAAACATACAGTATACTAAATTTATAAAAAAATAATGAATAAATCAGTCAGTATTTCTGTTAAATTTTCATATCTCAAAAATTCTAACTTTTATGCTGTTATCTGCTAATTATGTTTATGAACACTAGAAACTTATTAGAAGATATGAATGGCAAATATGTATCTATGTATATACATGCAGTGACATTTAAACTTGGTTTGCCCTGCCCGTAAAGATACGGATTGAAATTCGGCCGTTCTCTATTCCCACTATTGTCTTAACAGTTCAATACATCTTATTTTTGCTTTCAGTTTTTTTCCCAGAATAAAATTTCGTGAAAATAAAAATTACGTTTATTTTTAGTTCATAATTTTTGAATTTTTCTTATTTCACTAGATTGGAATCAACGGTCCTCGATATTTGTGTTTTTTTTAACTTCAAAGTCAGAAATAACATACAAATAGTGATAACATGTAAAACAAAAAGGCTGATCCGAAAGATCTTTTTTCTAATTTTTTATAAATGCATTTTTAGTAAATTTGAAGTATTAAATATTAATACGATTCCACAGGTACTCTATAAATACTTTAAAAAATTAAATTTTCAGTTATTTACAAAAAAAGACCTTGTCACTTAAAAAACGATAAAGCGCTCATTCCAGTAGTATAGAAAGTAAAAAGAAAGTGGGAAAGTGACTGATATCTTTTATTGGCCAGAGAAGCCGTCAGCGATAGTCATAGATTAGTTATCTTTCGACTTGAATAAATTCCTGGTTGAGTTGTGCATAGGCTAACCTTAGACGATTAGTATTTCATCAGTCTGGCGTCTGTCAGAATGACGAAATTATGGCAAACTGAATGACAGAATTATGCCAAACTATGGTCGACGGTATTTTTATGGCAATCACCGATGGACTGATGATAAGTTGAGAGTATTGCAGCTGTCATAGTGTTGTTAATCGAAACATGACTTCCGAAGGGTTCAGGTTTTTAAAAACATGCAGCAGGAGTGTTTTTTTGTCGTCTTGTTTATACTAAACACGTCGTCCATCAGTCATTTCATCAATGCATTTTTGATGGATTGACGCATGGCAGAATGGTGAAATACTGTTCGTCTAAGTTCAGCCATACAAATGGATTGACTGTCTTCGGAGCAGGTTTCATAGCTTTAACATAAAATGTGTCTAAAAAAACATTTTCAAATGTTTCAATTGTATAACTTTGTTTTCTTTTACAGCAACATGTTTCGTTAGGGCATCCTTACTGTAAAAACAAGCTAATTAATTTTCTATTTTTCTTGTTCTTCTTCAATTAATATTTTTTTTCTTCACATCACTTTATGCTATCTTTCGTTGTTCCTTTCACGCAAGTGGTAGATTTTATATTATGAGTGGAAAATCGAATACACTCAATTCGTACTTGAGCCTAAAAATTCGATGTTTTTTTCTTGTAAATCCGATCGCCAGTGATCACATATACCCTCATCCAAATCATATTTAGGAAAGAGCAAAGGACTCCTTTCGGCCAGCATTGGCAATCAAAGGCGATATAAAATTCAACAGATAATCTCATAACTTCACCTAAACAGCAATAGTATAATCTCTTGGGGTGGGACAGTGTTTTCCATTAGTAGGTTTAGTGATTGTTATCGATGTTGATAGGCCGTTATTTACGTTTGATCCAGCGGGATTTATCAATTCGACGTCGGTTTCAGGTGTATCGCTGAATGCGGACGGCGGCGATGTAACATTTATAATATTTGCATAGCCCATTATATCATCTATTTGGAGTTTATATGGTTTCTCATTAAGGGATGTTGAGATATCTTTGAGATTACAAATACTTGAATATGATGAAAATTTAGTACGATGGTTGCACTCACTCCCCAACTTAAGAGTATCAGCATTGTATAAACTGTCTATTGCGCGGTAGTCGGAGGGTTTCAAATCTGAAGTTTCATAGGGCATTTTCAAATTTGCGAGCTGCAATGATCCAGCTTCAGTAGCGCTGTAACTTGTACTGGTACTATCTGCCTTCTCTAGGCAAGTGTCGGGGTATTTTCGCTTTTGCTGTCGATCCCCCGCAAAGAAAGTACTATTGGTAGCACTGGCTTTCCCAACTTCTGGGGGATGCAATGATGCAGAAGCTCTACACTTCCTACGAGGTGTTATTGTTAAGAAATCACCATAGTTCTTATTCAGGACTAAACTAGTTTGCTGCATTTCATAAATTTTCAGGGGGGGTCCATTGATAACGAAATCGTGTACTTTGGTAGGAACCGCAGCAGTGTTAGGTGTTAGCTTCTTGGGAGTGGGAAATCTTGATAAGTTCTGATAGGAATTCTTCAAAATTTGGGAAGATTGTGTTTGTGTTGTTGTGGATGCGATTGGAGCTGGTGGGTTTGAAGCAGAAAATTTTGTTGTTGTTGATGCTTCAATTGCATGGTTGCTGTGGTTGAAGGAGATAGGTGATGGGTTGTATTGGAACTGTGCTGATGATGATGTTGGTGACGTCGTTGCAGACTGTTGTTGTTGCTGGTGTTGTTTTCTCGGTGGATCAAAGTCTCGGATGTTGAAGGGCAAGTCCACGCTGAAATCCCCCCCGCTAAATCAAAATAAATTGTATTGCATTAATAACCATGATGCCGCTTGCCAGGATTTTTGTTTCCTCGACTAGATGAATAATGGACTATTCTAATAAGTGGCATAAAATATAAGCATACTAAAAAAGGACAAAAAGACGACTATACTCTTGCCTAATTGCACGTTTATGGCCAATGATCCCGTTTCCTGGTAATATATATGCGAGAGTGAGGATTTGTTGACGAGTAGGTTCTGATGGTGAGTCTATTACTGGTTCAGAAGTTTGTAATATCTCGGGTGATATGTTTGAATCGCGGCTGATGTACTTGCTTTCTGAAGATGTACACGCACAAATAAAAGGATCTATTTAATATTTGTTTATATTACATCAAGCGGAAATATACCAAATTGATTTATTTTATGCAAGACTCTTTCCAAACAACACCCAATGACATTCATTATAGAATCAATAATAGCGAAAAGGAAACGAATATTTCAACATCTAACTCACCGTCCCTTATGTATTTTTATATTAAGTTTTACCAATATTTATACATAAATTTGGTCTTTCTCAGTTTGCTGAGTTTGCTGTTAAATATTTTTAATTTTCAGGAATGAAGAATACCCTGCTATAAGAGACGAATTTCTAAAAGATCCTCGAAAAATATCTGAACAATTGTTCGTTAACAACGGCTTATAGTACTGATTCACTTTATTGTAATATTTGAATACGAGTTCTTTTTTCTTCCTAATTTCTAACACGGTTATAAACAGTACAAAACAGTAAAACAGAAGCATTCAGTCATGCTCACATACTAGGAGACATTTGATGTGAAAATAATAACCATTTGAACGAGTAGAACAACAGCCAACATAGTAATATGAAATAAAATAATGAAAAATTAGATGTTGGCCTTCCCAAAGCAAATCCTTTCAAAATTTAATGAGTACGTGCAAACTAACAGGCAGGACTAAAGCACTTATTCAATTTTAATGTCCTTAAATCTGAATTTCAAAAGATTAAGTAAATAGTATTTAACATAGAAGAACTCGAGTAAAAAATATACTAACTTACTATGAAGAGGTGGTCTTGCGAAAACTGATAGCCGCTCCTTGTTAGGGTTACTCGCAGGACTGTGAGCGTGATCTACGTAGATTAGTATAAATATATTTTTATTAGATAGAATAAGGAAAAAAATGTCTAATTTTATCTTTTATTTCATAGTTTTATTGTAATTTCATAAGAGACCTCGCTGTTCTGGGGATTAGGGTTTTATTACGGCGTAGTGTCTCTATACATAATCTTTTTTTAAGAATTAAAACATCTATGATGGGTTTGATTAGCTGTTCGTTATTAGAAGACAGTTTTTAAAGGACCGCACTTGCAATCGCGAACGTTTTTGTTAATCTGGAATCGTAAATTGCCAGGACTACTTTGTTTCTTCCATAAAATCGCAGAAAAGCGAGGTCTAAGTATATAGTTTGAATATTTCATTCATGCATGATGCACATACTTGAAAAATTTAATAACTCGGGATCGTCCAAGTGCCCGGTTGATTCAGTACGACTAGCTGTTCCAACCACGCCGGTACCACCACCACTTCCCCTTTCACTTAAATCGCTATCTGAATTTAAGCTGTCATATTCCTCGGATTCTGATTTGATTGTTTTCGATTTGCGACGATTGCGTTTTTCTGTACTAATGTTAGTTGAAGGCGGAGGAGCAGAATTGACACTTGGTGGACGCAAGATCTTCAAAGTTGCTGCAGTACTACCAGTACTTAATGTACTATCTCTGGAATCGTAAACCAGACCTTTTCGTGGTCCACGATTTCCTGAATTGCTAGACTGATTCTCATGATCTGGAAGATGAAATGTTGCGTAGGGGTAAATATCTTCTGAGTACTCGGGGATTCGTTCGAGACCAGACTCCGAATCGCGTGGTGATTGTTGCGCAGACAATTTGCGAACTGTTGCGTAAAATTGCTCGCGATGTGGTTGTCCTTGTTGCTGTGAATGATGGGAATCGGATAGCTGAGGATTTTTTGAATCTAAAACGTTGGTACGAGTCAGATCATTACGCCCAAATATTAATCGGGGGTCTGAAAAGATATGAGGTTTGATCACGTCTTCCTGCGCATTGGCAGACGTCACTATAGTATGGCGCCATGTTGGATGATCCTTTGTTACATAAGGAATCCAACTATTTCGTCCTTCCAAACAATAGTATATTTTGAGTGAATCAACGAATGGCGAATCTAAGATTAATTTCGGGTACTTACAATTCTTCAAACAAAAACATATCCCAATAGTGGAAAATACGATGACAAAAGATATAACAATGAAGATGGCGAAAAGATGAGGATCAGCTAAAAACGATTTGCTATTCCTCATAAAGTTATCACCTCCATCCACTCCTGCGTTCATAACAAATCCCGTCACTGTTAAAGTTTCAAAATAATATTCTGCTATCGTTGTTCCAGCATTATTATGAGCTGTTATTCGCAGATTATAGGCTGACGCGGGTTCCAAATCGCCTATTGTATATCTGGCCTATTTAGAAACCACGATTATTAAAATACAAATGAAAGATTATTTTGAGGATTACCTGGGCTGCAACGTTGCTTGACACCACAATCCAGTCAGTATTGAGACCCGGTCTCCTAAATTCTATTGAAAAAAATAATATAGGACATCCCCCGTCTTGCCAAGAAGCGAGTTCTAATAAAACGGAGGTAATATTTGATCTAATCAAATGATTCTTTCGAGGCGATACGGGCTTATCACCTGTAATTGTTGCAATAAGTAAATTTATACTTCTAACTAGAGTAAGTTTACCCTTAGTTTTCGCTGTTTCTACGTTACTGAATGGTCCTGTACCAATTTTGTTGAATGCTGATATTGTAAACTGATACCGTGTACCACACTGAAAATTTTCAAAGAGATATGCATTAAAACGTCGGTCGATCTGAAGTTCTTGCCAGTCTGCGAATTCTTGGCGATATTGAAGAATAAATCCCTTAAGTGGCGCCCCACCACTGTCACTAATGCGCCATTGAAGTGATATGGAATATATAGTAGTCGCAACCACCAGTAGCTCAGGTGCTGATGGTGGTACTGAAATACGTCGAATATGATCTAGATGTCCACGAAAAAATAAGAGTAACTACCTTGAACAAACAGTTGGAATGTTATATGATCCGAACCCAAAGGATTGCGTACTGTACAAGAGTAGTTGCCCTCATGGTGCCTTTGGACATTACGCAAAGTGAGGGTGTTTTCATCGTTGACTTCTAATCTGTACTTCAATTTATTGGACCTTATATTTATAGAGTGGAAGTATGAATAGAATGGTATAAAATTATAATTTTTGATTTACTTTTGATTAAGGACTTTCCAATCAGCTGTGGCCTTGGGGCTTCCCACATATACGCAGGGAAGATTGACGTCGATACGCCAACTTACGCTTAAGGTTTGACCAAAGGATATAATGGCCGCTGGTATGGTTCGGCTAGATGTTAACTTAATCGCTGCTGTTTTCGGCCCTGGTCCTGTTCGAGTTGATGCGATTACCCATGCTTCGTAGATTTCATGCAACGATAAATCTTTAATCTCAAAGTAGCTATTGTGTGCTGGAGTATCGTACTGGATTTTGCTGTTGCCCTAAATGAAATACTTGTATTAGTATTTAACAAAATATAATGATTGAATGAGCATGCAGGAATGATTCATTCTATGTATATGGGCGGTGCAGTTTTGCAATAATTTGATAACAGGCTGAGCTTTAAAATGGACTCATTGATAGACTATTGCCCAGAAAAGTCCATTCTAATGCCATGTGAGGGTAAACGGAGCTTTAGAATGACGCTTAGAGTAGACTGTTTCAATTTGCTCGCTACAATTACTACAATTTAGAATCATTTCCGCAGCATATGCTTCATACTCTACATTTACAGAATTGATATCCTTGCCGAGAGTTCTAATATAAATGGTATATTTAGTGATAATCCCGTTTGGTCGACGTGGCGGCAACCAGCTGATAATAGCTGACGTTTCAGAGGTTGGTACGGCCTTAAGCCTTTCTGGCGCCCCCGGGGTAGTCTCTTCAGTTATACAGTTAATTGTGGGACTAGCAACTCCATCCCCAGCATGAGTAAATGCTAGAACTTGAATACTATAGTTAGTAAAGGGCTCCAGGTTGAATAGGACAGTGGTTAACAAGGTTGTAACCTTGGTTTCGCGCTTTCCGTAGTCGATATCGATATTGGCCGGCTCAAAGAGAATTTTGTATCCTTGAATTATGCCGTGATGATTATTTTTCGGTGGTTCAAACCATGATATGTTAATACTTTGAGATGACTGCGATTTACAGGAAACTCGTTCTGGTGGCGCACTAGGTGTATCTTCTAAAGTGTGTGCCAATACCGTATCACTAGGTGGACCATCCCCTTTAATATTATAGGCAGCAACCGTCACAGCATATTGTGTATACTTGTCCAATCCAGTTAGCCGAAAATCATTCATTCCATCGCCACCTGGGATTCCGATCCTTGTATAATTATATGAAGGATCTGGGGTATTATGCTTTTGGTATCCGATCGTATAACCTAAAAGTTCACCATGCCACAACTCGCGTTCAGGGGGACGCCATGTAATTAGTAATTCTTGTGGTGCTATCGGTTTAACGATGACCATTTGCGGTTTGCCTCCAGGAACCTCGGCATCAGTTTGCACATGCAATATTTCACTAGCAGCACTTCTTCCTAAGTTATTTTCTGCAAATAACCGGAAGTGGTAGCTCACAGCAGGTTTTAGGTTGTTGACTTGTGCGGTTGTGCTATTTCCAGGTAAAATTAGCTTATTGTGCTCATGCCAACCGTCTATGAGTTTGATAAAAAGGAATCAGATAACATTTCTAAAAAAATAGGCATCCTACCCACCTTGTGCCTCTTTATATTGTAGAATGTATCCTGAGATTTTTTGTAATCTACTATGATGGGATTGTAATCCTATCATGCTTTGATCGTTTGGGCTCCACCCTACAGTAATTGATCGGCTACTTAGTTCGATGCAATGAAAGTTTCTTGGGAAATTTGGAGGTTCATCAATTTGAAGATGAATTGCAGCGTGATCGTGTCCATAGGCATTGGAAGCCACACACGAATATTCGCCACGATCTGAAAGCGATGTTTGTACAAGGGTAAGTTCAGACTCTATACCACGATCAATAGGCGAATTTCTTAGATGATAACGAATGTCATATGTTGGATCAATACGATTTCCTTTAGCACGCCATGAAACATCTAGCGGTTCGTCCCCATGAACAATACATTTTAAGGTAACACGGTTTCCTCGTCGCACAGATTCATTTTGACTGAAAACGGTCACATGAGGCCCAACTAGAATATGAGGCGAAAATAGGAAAGGCTTCAGTCAGATTATCTTATCACTCACCATGTACTGTTAACTTTATTAGTTTACTTAATCCAGCACCGATGCCGTTACTTGCTTGACATAGAAAGTAAGCTTCATGCTCACGAGCAACTTGCTGTATAACAAGGGATCCATTTTCATAAGTTTCAATCCCAGAGTTATCAGATGCATAATTCAGTTCCCGATACTCGTTAGTTTGTTCGCCTGAAATTATGAAATCATCTTAAATCTCGTCCTTCGATTAGATATTCATATTATTACTTACCTATCGCTTGTTTCCATTGAACTTTTGGGTGCGGGAAACCATCAGCCTTGCACATAATCACAATCGAATTGCCCAAGACCGCACTTTGATCTTGTGGCTCAATAACCCAACGGGGTGGGACTGCATTTAATGCGACAATTGGGTTAACTCATTGAAGGAAATAGCTCTTAAAATTCAAGTATTTAAACAAAACATACAACACACAAATTTACATCACCATTTACATCGTCGGTACAATGCCAAAACCGCCAATATGAAGAAGTAGCGGAAAACATAATCGAATACAGTCCACTATTAATATGTAGATATACGCCAGAAGTAATCCCTCGTAAGAGTTCCGTAAAGAAAAAGAAAGGAGAATATAGGAGCAGGTTTACTTGGTATGAATCCCACATTCTGCTAAAATCTGGTATGGTAGCCTCTTGAATGCGTCCTCCTCCAATCATAAACAAGTCCGGAAACCGAAATGCCGGCGATACTAACATACAAAGTTTTAGATTGCGCTAAATTTGAACAAAAGCGACAACTTCGACCTATAACAACTTTGCTAGTAACGTGCGATTTCCACCAAGGAGAGGAACCCAGTTAATTGCCGTCAGGACTGAGTTCAGACCTTCGAAGCTAGACTTACGAAAGTTAAACTTGATAGACTTGCGTGCGACAGGGAAGTCGAGTCGGGATATCTGATCATCGAACTCGAGAGCAGGATGAATTTTGCACTCCACGTAAGATAATGTTACTCACTAAATTTCGTATCAATAATCGACCAGTGTATAATCGACCGATTTTAATATGATTTTGCTTTACACAAAGCCTTAAAAAAATAACTAAGAAAAGATTCGCAGACATTGAACCAATTTTAGATAAAGTCTTAAAAATAGAGTTGAAAAATGTTGAATGATGACTGTAAGGATCTCAGAGACAAAAAGTGAGTTAATTAATGCGGTTTTAGCGTTGTGTCGACGATATATTGATATAATACAATTGTTTTTATAATAGACGAACTTGTAGCAACCACTAAATGCTATCAAACATGCAGAGTTCAGAAATAGTTGTAATAAAGTAATTCAAATAGAATTGTCAGGAATATTGAACATAGTAACTTCGAATTGGTTTCTCAATGCACTAGTCTGAAAATTCCGTAATATCGCCATCGGTTATCTCACTTTTAACCAATTTTAACTGGTGCAATTGTTTTCAATATATTGAAAGTATTCTTCTGTAGAAGATATTTACTTCAAAGGAAGCAGCGTAGGGTTAGCTGTTTCTGAGAAATGACATGATAAATTGTAACACCTTGGCTTGATAAAACTAGAATACAAGTATATATGCCATATTTATATTATTCAGTGCATAGTTGGTGTATATATTAAGTGCGTATAAAATTTATCCAAAGTGCAGGTGCGTGACGTTCAGAGAGATGCATATGGAATGGTTGTACGAACCAGCTACTGACAGGAAGGCAGTATAATCAACAGTCCCCGCTCGATTAGTTATTAAACATGTATAGTTCCCATTATGTTTTGATGTAACATTATGGATGGATAGAATGCTCGAGTATGGTGGGTAGTCATTAATTGTGATGGTGTGATCACTTCCCATTGTTTCTTCACCAATGACAACATTGCCGCCATCCTTGCGACCAATGCTATCACGATTCTGTCCCACTTGAATTAAATGACCATCACGCATCCATGTTATATTAAACGGTTGGTCACCTTGACTACTTGAGCACATGAGTTGTGTTCTCATCCCTTCTGTTATATCATCTTCAAAATTGAATGGTGCTACACGTGGTGGAACTGAAAGTAAAACAGGAAGAAACTCATCCTGGTCTCAAAGTTTAATAAATATAGATATGCTGATTACATTGCTGGCAAACTTCTTTTTCGAATCCATTTCTCAAATAATGGTTGACTGAATGATTGACTATTGAAACAACAAAAAATACATCAGAAAAAAATTCCATGCAAAAATCTACCTCACAACTGCATGCAATAATATGGATACATCTGATTCCCTTTTTACGCGACATATACGAAATGTTAACTCGTGTTAAATTAAATTTGTGTAAAAAGAGAATTAGGTGTATCCTGATATCCAAGCCAATGAAAAATAGACATATTACGGTGCTGGCCGTTTACTTTGTCCGGCAGTCTTTCAAAACGAACTTTGATAAATTTTTCTGATGAATAATAATGGCGATGCTTTAAGTTGATAATTAATAAAGCGCTGATGAGTTTTTGTATCATAAAAATCAAATAAATAAGGTGCTTTAGTTGCGCGGCTAATAATATCCTAAATTTGGGCATAAGTTCGCGTGCAATTGCGTTTAATGAACTGATGGCATACTTCTATAGATATAGGGTAGGGACTTCTATGCATGCTAATTTGAAGAAACTTTGGGAACTTCCGAGTATACCGTTCACTCTCAACTGCGCCGAATGAGTTACTACGGCTGCATCATTTTGTACGCGGCAGGTATATGTGCCACTCTGTGCTCTGGACACTTTCGTTATGCTAAGAGCACTTGTGAATTCATCATTTTGACGAATTATTATGCGACCATCATTGGTGATCCCATTATCCTTTTCGTCTTCAGAAACTGCAACAGTGGTTCCACTACCACTATGTTTCATTGTATTAGCAGAATGGGAGTCCGTAATTAAATTAGATTTTAATGATGACGACCCCGTAAGAATAGGCTGATTGTCCTTCAGCCACGTAAACATTAATGGAAGGTCACCAGTGACCACTACACATTGAATGCTGGTCCTATCACCAACATTCAAATCGCGTGCAAATGAGAACGGAGTAATTTTTGGCGGTACTATGAAATTATACAATATATATATATGCGTCACATAACAGCAAATGCAATTTTATATTAGACGTGCATATTACAAATAAATTCATGTTTTATTATTGGTGCATTTCCGTGATTTTTTTGTGGTGATCCATCAAATTATTACCATTAGTGTGCAGTGCAAAAAAACACAACATTGTAGAATAAATGAGAGTAAATTTTAAGGAAATTTCATTTAATATTTATGTTTATATTTTTTTATATATAATTTGGAGGAGTTTATTACATGAATATTGCTATTTTTATTGGTATTTACCTAAGACTTTCACGTCAACTGCCCTCTGGGAAGTATGATTGTGCTTATTTCGAGCAATGCACGAATAGGTACCTTGATCAGCCGCGCGTTGAACATTTTCCATAGAAAGGGTACCATTATAGACCCGCTGTCACATATTTGTTGGCAAGCGTACATTGTCTGGTTTTAATTAACAAATCATTGAGAAGGAAGTGATAAATATAGTAAAAACTGGCAATCAAATATACAGGGCGCCCCGTTTATAGTGGTACAAATTTTAATGGTGGATTTTACCACTTATTTTAAGGAAAATTCGTCCATGGGATAGGCACTCCATCTTTTACCGTTACAGAGTTATATCGTTTTTCCTGAATAGTGTTAAAAGGCTTGACCTTTCCAAGAAAATCACAATTTCTCACTTCCTCAATCCCAGATTTGATATCATTTTCGGGAACTACATAAAATTTCTAGTAGTATCCACCATTAAAATTTGTACCATCATAAACAGGACACCCTATATACTGAGCACCTATTGTTAGGTTACTTTTCTCCTTTATATTAAGGAAGGAAACAATGACCGAAATTGCGCCTACCTTTTTCCCAAACAATATTTTCAATGGGATAGCCTGCAACAGGGCATTTGATAGTTAACGATTTGCCTGCTACTGCTGAAATTGGTAACATTGGACGCACATATGGCATGCCTACATTTTTTAGAGAAAGAAAATATGGAAAATGACAGAATTACTTTTTTTTTTTTAAATTTAATTAAAATATACTTTTACCATAAATATTTAAACGGGCTGAATGTGTGACACTGCCTGCTCTTGACTTAGCTGAACATTCATATTCTCCGCCGTCCTCTGATTTAACTGCCGAAATATTCACATGGCTTATGACATCGCCAAACATTGTCACATACTGACCAATCATCAGACGATCATTCTGTTTTTTTGAAATAGTAGTTTTATCGATTGACGAAGGATATTTTCGTGGGAAGAAGCATGCATCGAAAACGAGACTGTGTTAAAATGACGAAGATGTCACTTTGTAAAAAATAATACAGAATAGAGCAATATTATATTCGATTATAGCGACGACAATTTGTTTATGTATTTTTCTGTATAATTTCTTATCTCTTGGTGAGAGATCCTTAAAGATTAAAAAAAAAGAATCCATTGCAATCTATTGGCTGCCTCAAATTATTCTGAATAATTTTTTTCGGGGCCATTTTTCCATTAAACGAAATTTATTTAAAATAAATGCATATTCAATTTTGCTCCAATATTTTCAGCTCATACAATATATCAAAACAATTAAATCTTTCCACTGTGAGCAATAGTTATGGAAACAAAAATAGGCCCTATATGAAAATAACTCGTTATATATCTTTGTTCATAGGATGTGTGCCGATATTTTGTATTGCATCATAATCTTTATATTTCATTATAAATTATAAATTATTCACATTTGGCAAGGGAAAACCGTCTAAATTCCAAGTAATTTGTGGTGTTGGATTTCCAGTTGCGCTGCATTTCAGGGAAACCGATGGTCCGGGCTGCATTGTTTGCTCGATGAATTTGTATACCAGTTGTGGAGCAACTTCTGAAAATATTAATTAAAAAAAAAAACACAAGAAGAATTTGAATGAAAAGGCAGCATCAGTGATGAAACAAGTTTGAAACCGGAAGCTCGGTGTTTCAGGTTTTGTAGATTTTTTTTGTGTAAGAATATTTGGTGCTCAGAGGTAACCCTGTCGCCCCCCTTCGAATCTGTTGCTGCTATTAGTAGCTGGAGAGAGAGTGTGTCCTGAGTGCTTTCCGTAGGTGTGATACTCCGTGGAAACGAACAGCTATTATCAGAAGAAAAAGATCTCAAAGGACCTTGACGTGTTAAGTGGAGTTCTTCAGGGTTGTATTTTGTCGTTGATATTACTTCTTCCTGTATTCAGTGACGTTCTTCATGCTGCCTTGGCTGGAGAAAGGGATCTTTCCTTGTTGCTATGTGGGAGTAGCATATGGAAACTGACCACCAATACTACTCGAAAGTTCCAAGCCTTCAACACATTCCTGCAACTTGTCATCGGGGTACGCTAGCCTGATACAATTTCGAACGAAGAACTTCGCCTGCGCCCAGGCCAGTTACCCGTGGACAATGTGATCAGAAGGCGGCAGCGGCAGTAGGTAGACCACATTTTAAGTAAGGGGCACCACCTCATTGCTGGCTATGCCTTGCAATGAAATTCATAATCCCAAGACCCAACGACACATGGCACAAAAGAATAGATTTGGGGTGCAAGCGTCTCGTGACTTCCTGGGGGAATTGTAGAGAACCGTGTAAGATGGTGCGTAGGCTCCATTAAGAAGAGATAATAATAATAATAATCTTTGGCGCGGCAATCTATTCCGATTTTTTCCAGATTTTTCGGCTGGGTAGTTTCTTAAAATGCATTCTCCAAATAAATACTATATTTCACCCCTCCGTTAACAACTTATGCCTGTACTAGCACTTGCTTCAGAAAGTACTATGATAATTGAGATGTTCCACTGCATTTCATTTGAATTTTCAGTTAAATTCCCTAGCTTTGTACAAATGTATCTGTTCATGTGTAAGAGGGCATGTATTTTGATAGAATGCTGGGGAGGAGGTTTGACGTTCTTACTAAGTTCCCCCCCAAAAAAATAATATTCACAGGCAAGGGTTTTGACTGAAGTACCATAAAACAAACAAAGCTCTAAAAATTTATTTGGGAATTTCAATCTAAATGTGTATCGTGGCAACCCTGTCGATATATGTATAGTGTAGAGTGACTTTATTGCTCTTCAGTACAGAGGCATAGTACACTGGCATAGTATCTATTTAATTTCAATCAGATATAAAAATACTGTTCCATCACTTCTGTGCGCAATTCTTCGCAATGTCGCTTGAAATAATGTACTCTATCAAAGAATTTGTATATTTACCACCAAGTCGCAGTTCTGCTGTTCCCTGTGTTGAATCGTGTTCATTTTTAACAAAGCACTGATACATGCCCTTATCTTCCTTCGTAATTGATGTAATTTTCACGGATGCCTGGTCAAAAAGACGAACTCGCGACCCCGTTCGCAACGGTTGTCCATCCTTTAGCCACCAGATTTTATTTTGTGGAAAGCCGGAGGTAGTGCATGTCTAAACATTCAGAAATGGAAAAAAAAGTAGAAGATATTTTTCAAGTTGTTTTCAAACTCCATGGGTTGCTTTGAAGGTTGCTTACTAAATCCGCCGATTTGCCTAAATCTACTGTTTGCCTTGAGGGTTGAATATGTGCGGAGAGCGAAGATATAACTGATACTTTAACTTCCAAAGTTTCGCTGCCTTCACTATTAGTCGCTGTACAAAAGTAGGTGCCACTGTCTATACTTTTCACGGATGGAATTACCAGTGAACCATGGCGAATGGTTGCACGTCCTGTTTTTAGCGGGGAATCACCATCTTCTCTTTGGAACCAACTGAAATTGAATTGCATGCGCTCGTAAATGCGGAGGAAATTAAAATGAATAAAGTAAAGAAAAAGTGAATGCCAGTAAAGTACACATCTCTTTGGTGAAAAAATAGTAACCAAGAGCTTTAATAGGTGTATGACTCATTAAAACGCTTATTCATGTAAAGAAAGGTAACCATGATTCCAACCTTTGTAGCTGAGATGCTTCTTTATAAAAGCTCAACTTCAATTTTCCCCTAATGGTGAAGGTTTCCGCCTTGGGAAAAGCCATTATACTTGCATCGAAAGTATCAAATGTAACATTCTGTATACATGGAGGAACATTCACATACTAGTGACGGGCTTAGCAGTAGCTGGTTGATTAGTACGTCAATGTTAATATTTGCATTGCGATAACCATTTCAAAATCTAGTGCAATTGATGTAATTAACATAACAATGGAACCGAATCTGTAAAATGTGGGATTTCCTACGATTGTAGAGTGCCAACGTTTTTCAAAAACTTATGCAATTTTTTCAAATAGCGCGTTTTTTTAAATATAAGCATTTTTTATAGTGTTAACTTTGCACTCACTACTTCCAAACGAATCCACATTTCCCATTTTTTAGGCGATATTCTAAACTCAAAATATTGTGGCAACCAATATCGATTAAAAATCAGTCTTTGATTCCATGTCATAATTGTGGTTACTACAAGCGTTATATTTGTAGAAAATCAACCCGAATGCAACACGAAGCCATCGGTGTCCTGACAAACATCAGCGAAATCACCAATCAGACGTGGAAGGTACCAAGGTGTTTCTTTAAGCCCGCTGTGGGCTGGTTTGGATTAGTATCTGCTATCCCATATTTTGGATGAAGGAAAGTATTGTTTCCAAGTCAAACATGGTGTACTGTCCAAATGCACAATAAGTCATTAAATGACGTTAATTTTTCTAGAATTGTTAGCCTAGCTATCCCCGAAAACGCTGCAGAAATTTCAAAGCAAAATTCGTGGTCCTTTAGATTTTTCGTGTTTTTCACGAAACTGCATATTGAAAATCTGCATTAAGGTGCATCTCGAAACTTGACATCACTGTAGGCTGGTTTCCGCTATGGATCCTCCTACATAAACTGAATCAACACCCTTCGGATTATTTTAGAAGAGTGTGTGGATTTCAGATCTTTGCTTCACTTGCTCCTCATTGATTTCGAGATAGCTTTCGTCATCGTGAACAGAGGTATATCTGGCCAGTTCTAGGCAGGACGGGCATTCCGGAGAAGTTAGTAGCTATTATTAGAGCAATATATTACAACGCAAAATGTTACGTACCCCAATGAAGTAAAATCTCAGCGGAATTTGACCTTCATAGCAGCTATAACCTGTCAACTCAATTATGTACAGGAAAGGCATTTTAACATTTATTCGCTATGAAGGACCACGTGTTAACAGGCAGGAGTTATTTGTGGGCCTGGATTTGTTGGTTTTGCTAATGTGCCACTCCTTGAACTCATCCCAACAACCTTCGTACTTTCTTTCAGCTAAAGATACTTGCTGTAAACGATACGCTGAGATTCACCAGCTGTTCAGATTTACTTTCTATCTTTTTGTTGCGGCGAGTCTTTGCCTTTTCAGATAGTACTACGAAGAGATTTGCCTTAAAGTATATTTTTGTTCCACGTTATGTTTAGTAATTTATTATAGTTGAAAATTGAAAAATATCACAAATTTAAAATATGATTCCTTCGAGCTTTAATGTTCAGATTTCCCTTAACCCTTCTCAACTGAAGTAGATAACATTTATTGATTTTTTCTAGGAGAAAGTGGAGCAGAATCTCCCGAATGTTATCCTCAATTATTACTTGGGCTTTCAAACGTTTCCGTGTATTGTTTTCGGTTCCATTAAAATATTTTGTTCGTGGTTTATTTTCACAGGATTTTTTTTCATAATCGATAACTATTTCCATCATTTTCTAAAGACCAGCGGAAATATTACCAAAGAGCTGCTTTCAGTAATATTATGGAGGGGGATATGCCTTTGAATTTTACTTCGCCTTCAGTTAATTCTGTCAGTACTGCCGATATCACTGTTAATTTGGAATTTTTCGCTTTGATAAGCAAATACCTTTCTTTCAGTGTGCTCGTGTTTGCAATAAAGATATTTACATAACTGAAGTTTCACTGGATTTTGCTAATGATATTGTATATGCTTATTATCCCTTTGTCATTTCTTTTCGCTTCCCAAGAAGTAATTTTCTACACAATACATTTTTCATACCGAAGTGGGTAAATATTTTCTTGCATCCTGGGTCATTTTCCTCTACCGAAAAGCTTTTCATGTTGCTTTCCTTTTTCTTGTTATTGTTGATTCATTGTTGCCGCACATTTATGCCAGGGGTAGATATCATATCGGGGTTTTGAGTTTTCGATGTATATTTTACAGACTCTTATTCGAAACTTCAGTTGCTGCTAGATAAAAGATTATCCATTGCAATCACTGCAAAACTTCACTGGCAAATTTTCGACATTTCCATTCTCCACATTCAATGCTGTCCCCCGCATCGTTTCGTCAAAAGCTTTTTTTCCGCTCATCCTTGTTTGTCCATATCTTTGAATTGTGAGGGTTCTCTTGTCCCTTTTCTCATGGCATTCTTCCTTGAAGAGTAGTGCAACGTTCATCCGATAAATCCCTATAGATACCTTCTCTCACTTTTGTTTCGCATACCAAATACATAAATGCCATGTGGAAAATATCAACATGCATCATTTTCCCATTTAATGAGCAGTGTAAAACTGAAAGGAGGGCTTTTTTCTTGAGGCAGGTGGGCTAAATTTCCCTAGCATTCTAATACTTAAAACGTTTTATAGTAAATGAATTTTAGGGCGTTGGTATCGTGACAGTCTGAGGATGGATGAGATACTCAGTCGTGAAAATAAGTTCTCTTAGATGAAAACGGAGGGGAACCCGCTACATAAAATTGAGATGCGTATATAGTGACGGAAAAAAACGTGCTCAAGGCCCTCAAAGATGTATTTTGTTAAAAAGATTTTGGAAAGAAAAATTTCGTACAGTAACCATTTTAATTTTTTCTATTTTCACCAATTTTTTTGTTGATTTATGGCGTTGCTAATTAATTTACCCTTTGGGAATGCAAAAAAAATAAACACCCATTATTTAGCAATTTCATAGAGAGTGCCTCATCGTATCTAAAAGCATGTTTTTCTTCCGGCACTGTAACTACATACAGTCATTGATTGAAAAACCTATGATAAATATAGACATTCGGATAGGGAAACTATAGATATTAAACGAAGAAAATCGTATAATAACTTATACCCCTAAACATTTGATAAAATTAAAGTTGTTATTGTAAAAATTTGAATATATAATATCATGCTTTAACTTACCGATACGAAGGACTTGGGTTTGCGTACGCCACGCAAGGAATCACTAGGGGATCATCCAATCTCGCGAAAATTTTTATGAATTTCGTATTCATAATCGGAGGTACAAGCTCCTGCATTTCTGTAATGGAAAAAGTTATAATTATGATTGGATATTTTCCATTTGGCTTCTCTTTTGAAACACCAAACACAATAGATAAACATTTCAGCTTTTCGTGAAAGTTCTATTCAAATCAAAGGTTCGGTTTAGTAGACAGTTAACTGTTTACGTACCTGTTAACTGAATTCGTCCAACGTTGCTACTAACTCTTGTTTCCTGGGTAAGTTGATGATGCGTTCGACAGCGGAAAGTTCGCTGTGCATCTAGTTTGGTAATATTGATAATCAACAGTTCGCCGGTGGGAAGCATTTGATATTTTCCATCTTATCAGAAAAAAAAATATTAAGATAAGAATATCGACTTGAAATGTTAATTTCTTCCGTAGAAAAACAATAACTATGTGCTCCTCGCTAGGAGCTACTTTCCCCGGCAGGGTTAAGTTCTCGTATATACAAGGTGTTTCAAAACAACCGGGCAAACGATATGCAAGATGGTTCCTCATGTAATTCTACGCAGAAAATATAAAGTAATTTAATTCAGTGATTTGTTCCAACTTCCTTTCATTAAAAGATATCATTTAGTTAAAAACCGATTGGGCTACCATTATAAGTGTTACTGAACTCATCATAATTTACTTGGAGCGTGTAATGGCAGCAGTTCATTAGCAACAGTAGTAACTAAGAAATATCGAAGAAGAGAAGAGTTTCAAGAGGACGGAGAATCTCCACATCATTTTTGGAGGGTTACATTCCTTATTCTGATATTCTGAACAAAACCCTGAAGTTGGCTGCTAAAATCAAGCCCGCATGGTTCATAAGCACATTTGAATTGTGCATGGCGGAAGGAGTGTTTCCCGCAGAGGTTCTACTACCGAAGCCCCAAACACCACCTGGCGCACCCTCTTCATACCACCTATCCTATCTGTCTTTTAGACACTATGGCGAAGATGCTGGAGATGGTGGTCTTCATCGAGCTAACGGGTGGTCTATCGAAGCGGTAGTATGGCTTTCGCTGAGTACGGTCCAGTGTCGATGTAATACCCCGGGAGGCATTGGCCGCCGTTAAGTGGTGCACGGTGGATGTTAGGAAGGCTTTAACTCAGCCAATTAGATTAAGGGCACCCGGGCTAAACTGGTTGTCCCTGGTTACTTAGCTCGGATAATCGAGAGTTACCTCTCGGAGCGACTTCTTGGGCAGGAGAGGGACGACGGGCCGGAGGAATATGTTGTGACAGTAGGTGTTCCCTAAGGCTCCGTACTGGGGTCCCTGCTGTGGAATATAATGTATGACGGAGTGCGCGGCCTTTGCGTGCCAAAGGCAGCAGGTTTTGTAGACAACTGGTGGTGGTAGTGGATGCGTATTAGGTATTAAGAGATGGGTCGAGTAGAAGCATGGAGAGTTGAATTACCACTTAATGCAGTTCCTTACGGGCCATGGTGGATACAGGATGTACTTACATCGCTTCGGATTGGATGAGTCCCTAGACTGTCCCGAATGCGCCGCGGGGAATTGGTATATTTTTTAAGTATGCTTTGATACAGCACCAGGACGGGAACAAGGAAGTGGTGAATGACGCTTGGAGGTGATGAAAATTGTATTGAAGCGTTATATATGTTAATTATACAACTTCAATCTTAATCAACATATGTATGTAGGGGGGCTATAACTTAACTAGGAATTTATTAACGTCCTTTTATTTTTTAATGGCCGAACGTTGATATAAATAAATTCCGATAGAGAACATGCCGCAATTTTCCATACTCGCACACAGACATCTTCGTACAAGTTTGTGAAATATTTCTATACTTAAAGGGCCATTTCACACTTCTTGTGGCATGTGGATAAGAAATGCACCCCTGCCTTTCGTGATGACTGCAACTTAGCGAAATTTTTTTTATCGTCATCACATTTAACTCCTTCTTACGAGTTGAATTTTATTCTGCCCTTGAGAACGAAGCTAAGGGGAACCAAAGTGGTTTGTTTCGAAACAACCTTTCCATTGGATACGTCATGCAGCTATTGTACATGTCCTGACTGCATATTTAATCATATAACTATAGAAAGTACTAGGACTAGGAAGCATTTTGTGCAAATATGGGCGCATATATACATATATGCATGTATTTTAATGATGTTTTCCTGAGTAAAATGTATATTGGAAATTATGGGGAAAAACTTCTGTAAATGTTTTCTTTTTTATTTAATTGGAATACAATTCGTAATCGATGCAGAAGAAATATATTTACCTACCTTACCTGCGCTAATTTACTCTATTTCGAATGATATGATGAATTAACATACCTCCCTCTAATGATGGAAATATGTTGAATGAAGGCTCTTGAAGCCACGATGTTATAGTTACATAATCTTCGACGAATTGTGGTATGTTACATTTTATAATAACATTACTTCCTAGAAATCCCCCAGGATTTTGCACTTCAGGCTCGTATCGCTGATTCACCACTGAAAGTAAATAAAATATTCATGAAGTGTTGGTAACCAGAAAAATTGTCTAGGTCGGGGAATTGGGAAACCAGAAGTTGGACACTCCTGGCACGAAAAGTTTTGTTTTTCTTATATAAAAATATAAAATTCACATATTTCGAAACTCCAAGATATATGTACGAGGTCTAATCAAAAAGTTCCAGGACTTTTTAAATTGCGCCCCTTCCCGCTTACGTTGACAGCTGGGTGTTCCCAAACTCAAGTACCCAATGAAAGGACAGCGGTTTCAGACGATAGAGGAGATCAAAGAAAAAACGCTAGAACAGCTGAACATCATCCTTGAAATAGAGTTTTCCAGATGCATAGAACAGTGGAAACACCGGTTGGAGAAGTGTATTCGCTCCCAAGTGGAATATTTTGATGGAGATAAGTTAGAACAATTATAAATATATAACCACATTGCTTCCTATATCGTCTTGAATGAAGTGCTCTAACATGATCCAAGGTATTGATCCAATTGGATTGTCCCACCAACCGTTATTATTATTTCACTAAACTGAAATTACCTGAAAGCTTTTTTGTTACTTACCTGCTTTAACGTTAACGTCTCTAGAGACAATTGTCCCAACAGTATTGGTGGCTACGCATCGATATGAGGACAAATGAACATCCTGTCGAAATAGTTCAGCTTCGAAAGGTGGGAAATACAAAGAACCATTCCCCAAAATGTGTCGAACCTGTATTTTAGTGTAGAAAACCAATGATAAAGGCTATATAAATAATCTAAAAAAAAAAATATGCACTGTTACCACTCATTACAAAGCAATATTTACATTAATAATGGACAAAAGAGTCATATTTTGAAAGAATGCGCATGATAACCTGTGTTTTTGACAATAGAAACTTTTAATAATTACTTTTGGTATGGTAGACGCAGGATTATTGTGTTGGTCAAACCATTCGATGCTAGGTTGAGGATTACCACGTACTGTGCAATCTGCGCGACTACCTATCGAATTCGTGAACTCTAATCGGTTCGGTGGTTCAATGGAAAACGAGGGTCCTTGTGTATCAAATGAATTCGATGCTCCACCCCCTGAAACGAGATAAAGTAAAAATAATTGAACGAGTCGGATACCGGACGCCTGGTATGAAAAGTTTTGTGTAATTCATAAGAACATTAATGTGAGTGGCGAGGTCTAATTCAGATGCTTCGTTTAGAGACAGACATTTATTTGACTATTGTGGGCGACCTTAATAATCATGCTGGTGAAAAGGTAAACGGCAATAGTTGCATGGGGGAAAGGTTTTGGAGCACGCAATGAAGAGCTGAGAAAATGGCCGTAAAGTTGGGGAATCTTTTGAAAAACTTTAAACACTCATATCTCCGTTAATATTGAGTATAGAACTATCGCATTCGTATGTAGTTGGGAATATATATATATTTAGCTTCTCATCGAGTTTAGTGTGGTATTCATATTTTTGTTAGTATTTTGGGTTGCAGTAAATTTACACGAAAAAAAGACAATTTTGTACTACTGTAACCTTATCACTAATAGTACAATTTTGATCAAGCTTGGGGGTATTATGCTTCATACTATGGACTGTATTACTATTTCTAAGACTCTAAGATAAACCTAAGGGAGTTTCTCAATTTCCTAAAGGCATACAAATCAACCCCAATCTCTGCGAGGCGGCGCAGTGATATAGCCATAATTCGTGAGCCATAACAAAATCACGGTGGTGGCATTTGGGTCAAGGATCAAACAGGCCAAGCAGCGTTATGGACTTCCGGAGAGCAAGCCTTCCAGGAAATAATGGAACATCTCGAGGGAAAAGAAGGAGTCTGAACCAAGCGCTACGAGGGAACGTGAGCCCATAGAGTATAGTTGCGGAGTTGTTGAGGTCAAATGAGAACTGGCTTACGGTTTCCTCCACAATTATAAAAATATAAAATGAGCTGGTGAAGGTAGGAAGGAGGAGGAAGCTCAAAGGACGAGAATCGCGAGTCCCTAAAGGTAAACTCACCCCGGGAAGTAGTATCTAAATGTTGGTTCACCGCTGTAGCTCTGGCGATTGTACGACCAAGACTTGTCTTTCTAAGATTTTACACTTCCCTATATTTGGTGAAAAAAGATTGCGCCCATCTTTAACGTGTAGGGCCCCCACCCTTAAGTTCAACGTGCAATAATGTAATGCACCACATGTGTAGGGGTTTACAGTTCCCACCTTCCTTCCCTGAAAAGAATCGAACAAATCGAATAAAAAATGACTGAGCAATCTCAAAAGATATCCGGAGTAACGTGGTTTTTTTTTTGTCAATTGGTGACTTGTATGCAATTTCTTAACTTGGCTTCAGAAAACAAATTTCAAAGGAAAAGCTATTGCTACTTTCGATTTGAAATTTTGAAGGACGATTCTTGAGACTATATCCTATCAAATTAGTAAACAAAAAAAATGCTGAGTGCAAAAAGTCGCCTTAAAGTAATTTTTTAATTAGGCAGAATGTACGTGAGGTAGAGCACGCCAACCACAACTAGACGCTACCGATGTCAATTTCTAACAGGGTGTTTCATTCCCCTTAGGATTTTCTAAGGAGCTTGCACTTTTCCTCTACTGTTCTGCTCGTTGTTTCCAGCTTTAAAATATCTAAGTACAATTAAGGATAGGTGGAATATGCATACGTACGTATAAGCATGGGTAATTCTTTGCTTTACTTTTTTATGCTTAATTCTGAATTAATATTCGCATAGCCCATATTACATTAACGCGGTAAATGCCATTTACTTCACAAACTCACAAACAAATCCTATCTAAATCGCTCCATCCTCACCCATCGCTCCTTCAACGTTTTACAAAATTCATCTAATTGAAGTAAAAATGACTGCGTCCTACCTCTATCGGTTCACTTCAAAGATGCTCTTCCTTTTTCCATAATGATGTCATGAGTGCAAGGAGCAAAAAAGGATGTCTTTCCCATGAAACCCAGGCCACCGTTTCGTTAAACCGGCAGAAGGAAGAATGGTTTTTGAAGCAGGAATTTATCAAAGCGTCGCAAAGCATATGACGTGTGTAATATACATAGTAATAATATCTCCTCCTCTTATGACTTTCAGCACAATTACGTTTTCAAGTTGTGTTGTGTCGGTTTTCATACAAACGCAAGGTACAGGATAAAAGAGGTACTTCCATGATTGGAATAGCGACGGTAATTCTAGCATCTGGTTTGGAGCTGACGATGCTATTGATAACGATGACTGTGAAATAAATGGGGATTACGGGTACATTTAAGGGTTGTCGCGTATATGCAGTTCAAGTTTCGCGATTGGGTGGACCGATTCAGATTCAGGTTCACCATTAAGTTGAGTAATTTCCATTTTGCACTTTTTACTATAGAATTTTCGAGTTCTTCTCCTGTCGAGTGCTCAACCTATCCTTACTGTGTATTATTTTCCGCTCATATTTCCTTTCGAAAGATTTAGTAAAATGTTTGCATATATTCTCTGTGGAAGCGGGTGGATGTCAATAAAGGATAAGTCGGAGAGGGAAACAAGCAATCCGGAGGAGTGCAAAGAGAGAATATTATAAGATTGGATTTTATGTAAATCACTATGGGGTGGTACATGGAATGATTTCGGCGGTTGTAATTGTTGTATACATGTGTCCCTTCACCACCTCAATGTTGAGCGTATGCAATTAAGAGTTGAATCCTTTTCGTTTCTTATGCTGATTTTACGAATTAAATGAATTGTGCAGACAATTTTATAGTTTTCACCAATACTAGAATGTATGTACATTTTCTGGACTAGGTTTGTTAAAGCCATTTGGCAGCTATTTTCCGGACCGTGAGATTCCATGTTGGCATTACTCGAAACTACACATGAGATTAGTTTGTAAATGCAAACAGAATATCGTTGGTTAACTCTGGAAGGGCGTTATGTTCCCAATATATTCTTACATACATGCAAATATTTGCATATCTCACTCAACATAGGCACAAGCAATTTGACAATAGTTTTCTGGTTTAGATATGTCCTCATCAATGTCCGGCGCACTATGACACTAGGACTGCTGATATAGGCAAGGGGAAAGTATAGGGTGTAGATAATAAGAATTGGATGGGCATGTCCGGGTTCCGGAATTGGAAATGGCTTTAGTGTTCAAGTTCTTGTGCTTATGTGGGTAGGTGAACGATAAACCACTCCACGGTTTATCAGCCCGCTTTTCATTTAGTCCAGCACTGTCTAGTTTATATGTGCTGCGCTTTCTGCCTCTAGAGATACTATACATATTTACTGCATGACCTATGCTTCACTATATCCTACCTCGACCGAAATGGGTTGAGTGAAGGGACATTGCGCTTCAGTTCCACTCTATTTGTTAACCATTTGCAGTTTCGATTCGAGTGGCTACAATCGTAGATGAGTGTGGAGAAATACGTATTCATCTTTGAAATAAAAATCTCAGATATGTTTGTTTACAGTTTTTCTGCAAAATAAATCGAATAGTAGTTCGAAACAGTTAAACAATTCAATAAACACAAAATGAAGAAAAAAAGAGTCCTTTAACGCGTCTTAAAATAAAATAGTTATCGCCTTATATGTAATCATAAATATCCTTCTCAACGTCGCATGCAAGAGATAAACTTTCTCGGACTGTGACAAGGGGACTTACTATGCCGACTTATATTCCAATTCGTATTAGATGTACGAAGACTTAGGACGATGGAGACTCTAGGAGTTGTCATATGGAAAATGCATTGGAAAGGGGAGCAACTGCATATACATATATGTATTTATAAGCATTATGTGAAGCTCGTATATTAGACACGGACGACTCCTAGGCAACCTCGGACGGAGGACAAGAAACATCACATTTACTCTTTTCATATTTGATATATGACAATTTATGGAAACTGGACGTTTCAGGTGGCAAATCATTTGTGACTATTTGTGGCACATTTATTTCTTGAATTGAACAAAATAATAGTCAAAAAAGGGAAGAAGACGACTACGGTTTCGTACCAGGACAGAGGTAACTGATCGGACGCTGCCTCACCTCTGCCCTGGGAGCAGCGTGGCCCAAGCGGTTTGCAGGTGTTATACGCTTCCTTTTATAATTCGCTCGTACGAAAACGTAGCCATCTTCGTCCCCCTTTTGATTTTTCAACTTTGGGTGTTAAACCCAAAAAGTGGACCATAAAGAGTTGTGAGTAAGTTGCTCTCCATTTGGTTCGGTCCGACATCGGATTTAGGACTCCTCAGTCGCTAGACAAAAATAATAGTGTCAGAAGTAATGCCGTTCAATAAAAATAGCGGGAGTCATTTGTAGGAAGGAAAAGTATGTAACAAATTTCATAATTGCAGTTTTCTAGCAGATGACGTTCAGTAAGAACGTCCCCTATATTTTAACGCTGTTTTTTTTAATTTATTGTCGTTTTGTTTTTATTTTGCAGTAACAAATATGCAGATTAAAAATCGAAAAATCATTTCAAAAAGAAAAACTCAACGGCGTTGCCTAGGGAAACTCAATGGTAGATACTATCAATAGGAAGCACTTTGTTTTTTTGCTCCGGATGATCAAGTCACAGCAAGGTGACTTTTTTTTGTAGGCGTCTCGGAAGATTTTCTGCCAATGGCTTAAGTTTTAATATTTTTCGCTGAAATTGTCAGCAACTATTTCCAACATGTTATTCTGTAATATTATTAAATTTTCATCTAATATGCATTGCCCGTATCTTGTAAAAAAATGTTCGAAAAAGTATCTTTTTTTCCGCCGTACAGACCGTACCCCAGAGGAATTCATTTTGGACGGAAGTACAAAAAATGTTCTTCTCTAAAAAATCATAGACGGATAATTTTTGATAAATTGAATACAATAACACTTAATAAATGTAATTTATTAATGAAAGAATTGTTGATTTCAGTTTATCTAATTAAAAGCCCCTACCTTTGTGTATTGAAAATACTTATTTATTCGGAAGTACTACTCCATTTTAAGTGTATGAACCATTTTACGGGTATTTGCGTGCATATACTGTATTCTGTGATTATCGCATTCTTTGCATCATATTTCTTTACATTCATTATAACAAAAGACAGTTCAGCATAAAGCTCTTGCGTTTTTCCTTCAATCCAACAGACTCCAATAGCAGAGAGAAAATTGCTTCGCTTAAAATTACCTTCCCTTTGTTTTTGAATTTACGTTAGGGGTGGACAATTTTTCAAATGAATAAACGTGAGGCCTATTAGGGAACAATAACGACAACAATGTTGTAGTTTAGTGGTTACACTTAAGGCCTCTTGTGTCTATCTTTTAAATTGAAAAAGCCTCTGGTTTTGTCTTGCATAATGCTAAAGGGAGCAGATTGTGTCATATTAAGAAGGTAGGAAGGGATCTAAAGCCAAAGAGAAGAGATTGTCTCACATCTTTGGGTATTTAGTCATTTGACGGAATTTCAAAGATTTTGAATAGGAAAAAATAAAACAATGCTATCTCAATTCATGCTCTTATTTTTTCAGTCTCGTATAGGTTCATAAATTTCAGTATAAATAAAATTTGCTAGTAGTTATGGGTTTATTATTAGTTGAAATTCAATGAAAAGTATGCATATTTAGCGCTCCCTTTACCTTAAATTAAAAGTACTAGTAATCCAATTTTAAAAATTTGCAATTATAATAACTTGAATCTTGCCCTCAAGTGGTTTCAATCATTTGACAAGCATCAAAAGGGCTTGTTTTTGCTTATTATATCGTTTTGATGCTTTGTCCTTCCATGTTCGATACGGTTGCAGTACAATAATAAGGATTCGTCACAGATTCGGATAAGATAATATTTTGATTGTTTCTTATATCGGTTACTCTCATTAACTTTCAAATTAATTTTGAATTAATTAAATTAATTATTTTATTTTTATATTTTTTTTCTTTTGTTTCAGGTGAGTGATGTTTGAATATTGGAAAACTTGAACTTGTCAGGAAATCAGAAGTTTGACGATCCAGATATGAAAGGTTTATTTTTTTTCCTTTTTGAATATATTTTTTTTTTGTGCACGACTTTCCATTCGTTCGTATATAGCCAAAAATGCAAAATGTTTCTCCATGTGTCTGAATTAAATATCGCCACGGAATGTGAATGTATATATGTACGCATCTAAACTCGACATTGCCGTATATATTTTTCTAAGAATAGTTGCAGTTTCCCATGCACTTATATGTATACTCAAATTACTATAGGGGAAACTAAAAAATAAAAATAAGATGATCCCAACGCGGTTACCATATAAAGGACTCTTAGTATCACAGATTGTCCACTTTATTGCCACACTGATATTATATCTTCTACATCCCTTTACACGTATCGAAATCATACGATGCAATCTCATGAAATTGCATGGGAATCTGATTAGCCACTTTCTAGTAAAAAATCCTTCAAATGATGAAGGCTACCCTCTATTTCCTAGAATATTCTCACTTCATCAATAATCTTCCAAATATATCATTTCTATGATATGGGATTGTTTTGTTACTGCAGGCAAGGGATATAATTCACACTTAAAATTAGCACTTTAGTTCGAAACTTTGAAATGACCTGAAATTTGGAAATATCCTTATTTACCTGGGTTCCAGACTATATTTAGTGCCACATTGTAAAATGTGATAAATCGAATGAAACTACTATTTAGGATTTTCATGTTTGCTTATTTCACTGGCGAATACTCCTTGAAATTTCTAAATGTTTGCTGCTTGATTGATAACGTATTTATTGTTTACATCTTCCGCAATGCACATGTTGAAACACCGATTTGTCAGCCAGAAACAGTCCAATTCTAATTCACTTTTAACAATTAATATCCACGGATTTTAAAAAGTCTATTCGCTTAATGGTTTCGAGGTTCGACTTTCTGTATTTTTTTTATAAATGTCTATTAAGGACACTCATGGACTTCCTTGCCAATATATACCAATGCACAGAAAACACACGAATTTCACTTTAACGGAAATGCATCAATCATGCATATCCAAACCCGTTACTGAATTTACTGTGAAATAATTGTTTTAAATTTTAGGGCTATTGACTCTTAAAATGCATTCATTCAAACCGAAGGAAATTGAACGAGAATAAATTGAACTGCGACCGTACAATTAGCCAAAAATTATGACAGGCAAATAGCATCCTTTATAAGACAATCTTCAAAAAATTTCAACAAATAAATTAAAATACACGTTGTCGGAATAAGTAATTAGAAAGACGCGCGCCCTCTTTGTGTGATTTCAATGAACTACTGAAACTAACATTTAAGGATGTTAACAACCGAGATGCTGGTCCGGTATCCGAAGCTAAATGCTACTGTACCTAGAATTTGAGGTTGACGCTACTGTAGCGGAGCGCTTTGCGTTTTAGCTCGTTTTGCATGCATTCATGAAAACGAAAAGCACACAAAAACCATCGCTAAATGCTGCTTTAGCATAGTTTAACTCACAAAGCGCCTCCTTCCCTGCTTTCGCCTACTTTCGCCATCCCCCAAACCACTACCTTTTTAGAAGCAGATGCCTAAGGAGCGAGTAAATTGATGGAGGTAGGTAGCTTCGTTGGTTTAGTTGTAGGTTACATGAGGAGGACAGCTCCTTCTCTACAAGGACGGACTACGCGCACACTCTATGTTGTTCACTCAGAAGGCGACGATGAGTGCCGAGAAATGAACGGTTTGAGGCTGTGGGTATATTGGAAATAAATGGGTATATGCCCCCTGATGGTTAGTTCACTGCAATCCTCTCATATGCAAAACAGGACTACCGAATCTATTTTTGAGGAAGAACTTACTTATTGCCAGAATTCACAGTTGTGTGTATAACGCAATTTCGGGGGTTAGTTTATTCTCCTTCTATACACTAGCTATTCTGCCTTAAAAGGGCTACTATAATCAAAATCGAAACCACGAGAGAAAAGTTGATTAGTGCGAGGAAGAGAAAGGATGCCATGAGGATATAGCTAAATAAGTATTAAATGGCATCAAATGGAATGATGTCGAACATCGAAAATGATGTTATTTAAATTTGTACAAAATTCTCTCAAAAAAAATCACCATACACAATTCGTAAATGACTTTAGCCTGTTCAAGTCAATCTGCCAGACTTTGCATAAATGGGGCAAATGCCAGCGAAAAATAAATGGTATTAATACAGGGATATAAGGAGCTACCGCATGTAGTTAGTTTTATTTATCCATTCGGCTAACTATATATCGATAAATTTTGCAGTTTATATTTTAAAACATCACCCTTTCGAAATGAAATGAAATGAAGCCACTTCACTATTATCCTCACCACATTTTCGTGTTTGGCGTCTGTTGGGTAGATGACTGGGCATATATGTAAGGACTGCTGATATAAGTTTGCGTTTGTTTGATGGACTCAATTGCTGTTAGCATATCCGAACACGATTCATTTGCCTTAGATCTCGGTTAGGGGTCGATGTACGTTTATTTTTTCTAAGTAAGCATATTTATAATTCTATGGGAAATCACCTAAAAGACCAGACTTTCATATATGGTAAACATTCTAAATATTCTCCATAATAAGAATTGTATGAACTGAAAAAGGAGGGAGAACACATATCTATTCCTGTGTGGAAATTTGTAAATTTTGTGAAATTTCACAATAGTACATCAATCTCAAAGTTCTCCGATTATGTAGTGATGAAAGCTCTGACAGGTTTAAAGTTCGTCTGATTTGATCTATTAGTAATTGTGATTTTCTTAATATTGCCAATGTACTCTAGTTGCGAATTTATTTAAGGGGCTAGTAGTAAGCGACCTAATAAATAAGTGTACTTTGGGACTTTTCTCAGCAGGTGCATGAAGTAAAGTAAAGGAGTGTGGTATTTTTACTCACTAAAACCACCTCCTATCAATTTACCACTAAGATCCCCCCATCCAGCCCCTTTCTTTGCATATTTAGGTTTTGTTTTTATTGGGAGAAGACCCTGTGCTCCACCCCAGCACTTTGGTTGGCTTCGCTGAGGAACTGGCTATTCCTTAGCAGATTATATCTTTAGGCATCCTTTATGTAAGCAAGTCGTTTGGCTTTACCCTTCTCATCGATCTCATTGTATTGGCGATATCAGTCAATTTTCTTCACATCAAGGTATATCGGTATAAGTCTTAGGCCGGGTACACCAGCTGTAATTTTTTTCAGTTCAGAGTAGATTCCTTCATATTTCACTCTGCTGAGGCTCTCTGATATATATGATTTTAAGATATCAAGAAATTCCTCCATTTTACTGTGATGTAGTTGATAGTACGTTGGTTTTACATATATGTATACACACGATTTTTCAAATAGTTATCTTTTTTCTTGAATATATGTGTTTTTTGTTTTGTTTTATTTCTGATGGACGAGGGCCCCAAAGAGTACATTGTCACAGCGGGACACATAGCTGCGGCAGATCTACACTCATCGGTGGAAGTCCGAATGTTCTGGGGTATGGGGGAATTAGATGCTTAGGCGCAGCACCTCAACAGCTATCAGGAGTGACGCTAGGTGGAGCTAGCACAATTTATGGCCATCACCATACAATTGCCCCTCCACTGCCAGATCTTACTCATTCGACTCTTTTCCGCCCGAGTAATATTTTACCAAATACCTTTTGGTCAATAGTCATGACTTCTACTACTCTTCCACTCATACACTGTATTCGCATGGATTCTGTTACTATTTGGTCAAATATTATCTTCCTCCCTGGGTAAAAGGTCTCACAATTGAATGATTTACTCGTATAATTTAGGTAGGACCATCTTGTCCTAATTGCACGGTGCTTCCATTATAAGGACAATGCTTAATTACTGTTTGTTAGTATATAATTGTATTATTTACAACAATCTCTGCAGTCTCAGCACCATCATCTTTACCATTTGCAAAAATTTGAAAAGGCATGTGGTGATTAATGAAATATTTATTCGGTTTATCAAGCAAGAGGGTGCCACTGTATATGTACTGCATCAAGTTAAGGTAGTGCCGACTGGGAAGAAAGTGGCATCATATACGTAGATCAACCACAACTGATAACGAGGCCTACTCTAAGTTGGGGGAGAAATTGCTATGCCCAGGATCAAAATGTTTGCCTTGTAGACTGGTAAGTATGTGTCAACACTGAAAAGAGACATAGCATTTGGTGACGGTCATACGGTCTGCACGCAGAGAAAGGAGCTCTCCTTGTGTAGAAAGTACCTGATTCCAATTTTAGCATTCAGCCAAGAGAGCAAGATATTCACGCTGATAGAAATCTTTGAAAAACCTTACCACATAACATTTTGTTTTCATGGCATAAAAGAGCTCCACGAGGTAGATTGAAAGATATTGAATTGAATGAGTCTGTTGTCAAGATTTTGTTGAGCTTGCTAGCTATATCCCCAGTACATCTTGTATCTACAATATGCAATATGTTGATATATCATACACTGGCCCATGGCAAAGACAAAGTTATCAGTATTCAATCAAGCAATGAAGCCATTAAGTGGCGGTCGTTATCTGATGAAGGTTCTCTTCAGATTATAATCCTAGCATGCTCACTTTTCCGGTTTGATTGTCTTGATTCGCTCACTTAATTGTGCGAGGTTTTCATTTTTACCCTTTTGTTCAGATATTAAATATAGCTTCAAGTGATGCATATGTAGAAGCATTTCAGTTCATCATTTTGTTTGTTTTTCATAGTAAATGCATCTATACACATTCCATGCTCCTTTAAGGAAATGTTCGAAACTACGAAAATAGATAAAGAGAAGAGAAAACATTTAAAAGTGTAAAATATTGAATATTATATGATTAAAACTCAAGTGATTTTTTTTTTAATTTTATTTCAACAATTATACATCAGTACTCCTGTCTATAGAAAGATACAGGGATACAGGTTATCCGTTTGCATTTGCTTTCGAGTTGAATCTTTAGGGACTTTTTCGATTTCTTCTGTTCTATTCAAATATTCGGTTTGTCCACTCGTCTGCATCTAGCAGATATGCATTTTTTGTCATGAACAAAATGTTTTTCCCTGAGGACAACATAGCCAAATAAAAACTGAGTGAAACAAAACGAAACTATTGAATTTCCCATGGGTCTCAACATGAACACTTCATGGGTACATTTTTCGTCTCTCATATTCTGTTCCTTAATTTTTAAGGTTTTGCGTGAAAAAAAACCTTATTCAAATCAATTGAATATCAGAATATGGTCATAGTCACTTTTTGAGACTGTATTTCTGACAGTGGACGAAATATAGCGAAACGACGACGAGAATGTATGCCCCATTCTCAGAGCCTTTATTACCATATTTTAGAAATCTATCCGAAAATTCCATTCTGAAAGTACAAGATTTAAAAGGACATGGAGACGGGCAAGAGTGGTCTTTATTCCGAAAGCGGGTAGAAGGATTCATCCTAAATCTTTCAGATCAATCTCCCTGATATTGTTCGTATTAAAACGGCGGAGAAGATCATAGACAACTATATTAGAATTAACGTTTCAATGCGCAAACCCCTATATCCATGTCAACACCCTTACTGGACAGGAGGGTTGCTGGAACCTACCAGTAATAGAAGAGTCCACGGTTCTAATGCGGGGACACGGACCCAAGCACCCCAAAGATTGTTTAAACCTACACTCAGTACCAGCTGCCAAGTTGAAACACTTGAAAATAGGGAACATTATAAAGTTCCTTTTGGTTATAAGCTTAAACGACAATTTATATGTGTAGCTATACTATAATCAGCAAAGGGGCACAACAATACCTTTGGGACGCAGTGTGACGTCCCTTGACAATATTAATAAAAATTATTAAGCTGTCCCAGGAGCATCATTACGCTCCTCTTCTAGAAGCCAGGGAAGCAGTTTTTAAACGATGGCAGCTAAGAGACCCTCTTCAGAGTTGGTCGTGAATCTTCCCACACATCACTGTAAGCAGTACTGTCTGAGTCACTCATTCGCGCTTTCGCTGGCAAAGTTTAGCCGAAACATTTTACGGTATACACCTACAGGCTCAAAGCGAAGCTTGCGATGATGTAGTCCTTACAGCTAGGAGGCGTTTCATTGTATGAAACAAAACCTTATTAAAGTTGATTCAATGTCTGTCTGTCCGTCTATCTGTCTGTTACACTCGATCGGAACCGGCTAAACCCATTGTCACCGAATTTGGTGAGAACATGTGGTCTGTGTGTCGCTTTACATGCAGCAACGCCATTTTGTCTTCAGTTTGGGGGGAAGGGGCTTCCCATAGATGCGAAAGTGGGGCGTAAAATTTTTTGTTAATAGAATATGGTCATGTGGGGTATCAAATGAAAGGGCTCGATTAATACTTTCCGAAACCAATATTAGGTGAAATATAGGGGAATGAAGATGAAGACGCGTGAGGTTCCCCCTGTGAAAAGCCTTGGCCTTCCTGGTCACAAATTTTGGGACCGAACGCAGTTTCGGTTGCGGGTTCTCCGTCGTGCAGACATGATTTATGCAGGGTCCGTTTTCTGGTGAGGAGCTAAGAGTTCCAGAACGCTATTTAGCTGTGTTCCTGCTTGTGCATACCTCTCAAATAGGTACAAATTAGGTATTTGCAGTCATATAATAGTTCAAACACGAATGTTTTCCAAACCAAAATGTAAGTTGCTTTCGTGTTGTTTGGACTTTCAGTTTCCATCACACACGCTACAATCAACTACCACTAAATTCATCTTTGTATCAACAATTTTGAAGAATATTGGAAATCTGAATTCCAATGCATCTGCATGATGTGAACATAAATTTTTCAGTTAATTTCGCCACGTTGCCAAAAAAAATCATTGTAGGCTGGAAAAGAAAGCAAAAATATGTAATCAAAAAGAGCAATTCCTGAAATTAATTAAATGTGAAATGTTAATGAAAGTTCTGGCGAATAAGCAGTCGCAGACTGATGACGATCTGATGAAATACTGCAGCATGCCAGCCGGCAATTTTCGTTCTTTATCTCTATCGAACTGTGAATACATATATATATTCCGGTAGAGAGATATCCGACAGTGTTCATCTTTTGTTTGCAGGATCGAAACTCTGCTCCACAAACGAATTTTCATCAGTCACGAGGTATACTCAAGCAACGAGAGAGTATATGCCTGTACAACCGGAAAATCTATAGCACAGTTAATAAACTACATGCTACGTGCTACCAAATTGAAAGTGGAAATATATTGGTTTGAACGAAGAGTAAAGGAGGATATGTATGGACGGTTTCGAGGAATTGTAAATTCTACATGCGAAGGCGAAATTGATGTACACACTTGAGAGGAGACCAATAGGGGCATGCAGCCAAGGTAACCTCCAGGATATATACTATAAAAGAGTCTTCATTTAGTCTGTGTTGACTTTAGAAAATGAAAATCTATCAAGGAATCAATTACCAGGATTCTGATTTTCAAACTTCCCAAGCTGAAACTTTGTGTTAGCAAAGTCAACCTTCGTCGCATGCATACTAATTATTTCCCGATTAATATACTATATATGGACAGTGAGTCCTTATTGTTATCAGATGAACTAAAGCCGAGTCTTCTACTCCCGGAAAAAGATATTAGTAGAAAATTTAGCTTCATTAGAATATCTATTAATACTGACGAGCAGAAGTCAGAAATCATATCTCTTTCACATATGTACTATGCACATATCCACGATTACACAACTCCAGGATTGAATCTCCTTGCGAATTTTCGATTGATTGATTTTGATTGGTAAAACAGGTTGAATACAAACATGATTCGTTAAGTTGCTAGGAATTATAGTTGGATTGGAGTATAAATACAGCAAATAAATGGGAGGAAGCTAAAGGAGTGGTGCAAACGAGTAGAAACTCTGAGTGAGACGTACGGTTCTTCAGCATGAATTTACTAAAGTGTTTTATGTGGGTGAATTGACAAATAAACAGTTGTCTTTCTTCATGTTTAGTAAATCGAACATATATAACCCTATCTTATCCAGCTTGAGAGTCACTGTTCCTTCCAATTTTTATTATATTCAACTCCAAAAGTCTCTTTCGTCCTTGTATTTTATTCTACCACTTCCAAATTTTCTTCTTCAGCATTTGTTCCATTCAGAAGCGGGGTTGACACGTCTTGATCGGTTACGCCATTTTGTTCGATCATAAGTCTAATACGCCTGGAGTTGCAAAGTTCTCAAATCACTAATGATCAAGCCATCACTTTTCCGACCGGTCTTTTGGTAATTTTTCATCGACTTTGATGTTCAATCCTGGCAAGAGAGTTCTCGTCAACGTGGATTGCATATCCATCCCCTCGAAGGTACTTCTCTCGCAATTTCTACAGGATTGGTACAATGCTATATCGATTGCGGATGTCCTCATTTGTGGCATGTTACGCTACTGAGCCCATGCAATATCTTCGTTTCCATGATCGTTCTTGCTTTTTAAAATTCACCAGCATTGAAAACCATACAGGACGATAGGGTCGACGGGCCACTGACAATGATTGTGCCTGTTTCATTGGAGTCAGTCGTCAAAAATGCTGCTTTATTTATATTTAGTCTCAGACCGTGTTGCATGAAGCGATCATTACATTTTTGAACAAATTGCTTGAGATCAACTTTACTATCAAATACTAGAAAAGCATCATCTGCATAAAGCGGTGTATGGGAAGCTAGGCGTTGGATGTCGCGTAAGACAGTGTCGATAACTAAAACAAAGAGGACTGGTGAGAGGGCGCCTTCTTGATAAACACTGACAAAGACGTGAAGCTGTTTTGATATACCCACCACGCTTCAAACTTTACTCTTCGGATGAGGGTAGAGCAATTTAATTCAGCACGTGAGTTCCTCTGATGCTAGGTGTTCCGATAAACCATACCTGACGAATTTGGATGGTGCACGGTGAAATGCCTTCTCTACTTATCCACTTATAGTAGAGGTGTTACTTTTCCCACACCTTCACTTGGACATTGTCATTTTAGAGCCAAGTGTCTCGGTTCATGTATCCTCCACTATATCGGAAATCTCCGTTGGTGCATAGCACTGTATAATTCTTGCAGTTAGAGTTCTGTCAGAAACCGGCCCACAAATCACCGGACTTGACCCTCCAGAGTACAAAGGCATATTGTCCTAAGTGTAGCAAGAGGGAAAGGAGTGCTCTCCAGATTCCCATCATCTTACTTGGCTCAGGCCTAGAACGTTCAGCTTCTATCGCTCAAGTTAGAGAAATCCAGCATTCTGGGGACCCTCGCTACCCTTCTCAAGGAGCGTACGGGTATAGGTAGATCAGGTTTTTATAACACATGTACATATACATATCAAGTTCAGCTTATATTCACTTTCCCTGCTTATTTTTCTCGAATCTAAATTTTTTTCCTTCCCAAGAAGCTCAGTTTCCGACATAACTGTTGCCTGCAAGCTTAATACCCCCTACCATATTTTTACATACTCGAAAAGAAACGAAGGGAAGGAAAACACAAATGAAATACCGTTTAAACATTAAGAAGATTAAAGTATGAAAATTCTCCTCCATTCCGGACAATTAATTTAGTATTAAGGTCGACGAGAAATGCCATCAACGACTCCTTCTTGCCTTCCCCCCCATGAATTCCAAACAAGATAAAATCCATTCATTTGCCACAACAATACTCCTCCTTCCTATTTTGGTTTCAGCTGCCTCTTTGCTTCCCTTTAATTTGTCTCTTGGCCAGAATTCTTAAAAAAATGATATAGGAATGGAAGATAACTGCTCGCTCCCACTTTAACATCATAAAATTTGTGCTTCACCATCACTTCTTTAAGGATCGTTATTCTAGCAGAGAGAATAGCAAAGCCTACGAATTCTCTCGTTCATTTGGGCTTTCCGTTTGCTTGACGTGGGTTAGGCTTGCGCTCTCACCCTTTAGCGGGGTTGATGGGGGCAAGTATTTTCCGTGTGGCCAACAACTCCGCTGTTTCACAATACAAGAAAATTCGATATTCGGATGGGTAAACCTGATTTATACTAAAGGAAGGTTTTCAAGGTGAACATTTTTGGATGCTATCAAATCTAATACTCTTAAAATAATTGCAATTCCTCGTCCATAAATTTAAATGAGCAAAGTTCATAGAAAACTCTGGGTGTAATATTCCAACTTAGGATACATGAAAATTCACTCAATTTTCATAAAATGTTCAAATTGCAAGGAGCCACGGATGTCACCGCTACTGCCGATTCATGACTCATATGCGTAATGTATATATGTACGTATGAATGTATTTACACTTGAATTTTCGTGTACGGCATTACCACAATGTCTCTTAATGTGCTGCGTCGGCTACGGGAAAGTAAAATCGGTTCATATATTCTCATCAATGAGGTTGGAGTTATAACCAAGGGTTTTCCTTGAGGAATAATACTCATAGGCAGCCTTGGCTCTAATCTGTTCTGTTGAGATTTCTGACTCGGAGAAAATGTGTAAAGCACCGTTAAATAATTGTTATATGCGCTCCTGCTTAAGCAAAACAGAATTATTTGTATGTACCTACATATTGTATGTTGCTTTCAGACTGATAAAAGCCTTGTTAGGTGTTAAAAGTTTGTTAAAATGTTGAGATTTTCTTTAAAGACAGGAGACCCCTTTACTGATTATAGTGTGCCTATTAGCGATAGTATGCCATTTAAGCCTATAACCCACAGGTAATTTATCATGTTCCCTACTTTCAAGTTTTTCAAACTGGCATCTGTCTTTAGGTATTTTCCCAGGTGCTTCCACATACTTTGTCCTAGTGCCGGACACTGTCTCAGAACATGTGTGGAGGTTTCGTTACTCTCTTCACAGAATGTACAGTGTCCGCAGATATGTATGCTTAGCTTCCTCTGCAGCGACTAGTGAGTATTCCTACTATGATCCGGCTCTTCTTGTCGAGGTTTAGATAAGCTCTTCGCTTCGTATTCCCCTATGAAGACCCTGAACACTTCCATTCTTGGTAAGTTCGCCCAGTACAGTTCACTCCCTCCCTTTCCTCTTGGTTTTTAGCGTACTAACCATGAATACATTTCCAACTCCATAGACTGGCACTGGCCCGTGTAGGGGTTTCCTTCCTTCCTGGCCAGCTCGTCTGCGGCCTCCTTGCCTTCTAATCCAATGTGGCCTAAAACCTAGAGTATCCAGACTATATTGAGCGAATTCTGCCTGTGAAGGCTCCCATACCGGTTTGGAATTAACCTGATAGGACTAAAATGCCTTAATTGCCGCTTGACGGTCGGTTAGAATAGCAATGTTCTGCCTCCTATAGTTCCTCTCGAGGAAGCACATCTATCTATGGTGCATATTTCCACTTCAAATATGCTGGTATGCTTTCCCCATTGGTTCAACGTTTTTCTTGAACCAACGGCTCCGATGCCTCCTCCCTCTGCTATAAGGGATCCGTCAATGTATCAGGTAATCAGTTGTTGGTTTAAGCCGTATGCCAATGCCACGCTCTTCCAGTGTGCCCCGATGCCCCAAACGTATTTAAAACTTTTTATCGATATCGGTAATTCTGGATGCAGCCTAGAAAGTATATCAATCTTCCTTTAATCCTCCCTTCGCCCCACGCAAGCCATTCTTTGAAGTTTAGGTAGTTCGCTGGCTGAGTATCGTTCTGAGTGGCAAAATCACTGTCCCATAGGTAATATGGGAAGAGAACTTTCAGGCTGCATCCTCATTTTTCGCCTGCTATGGACGTCCAAGTCATTACAGCCCTTGTAGTTTTCCGACATATATTTTCAACATTTTGCGTCTGTTACTTGTCTCTTGTATGAGGTATATAAATGTCTTGCAGCTATTGATCCGACGATTGATAAGTGCAGTCGCCGCTTTGCAATGCTGCAAATTTATTTGGGAACTTGGCACCTCATCTACGCTTCAGATGAAGATGCCGAGGGCTGGTTTTAGGTGCCAACACTTGTAACTTGACGGTCCCTAGCCCGTAATAGAGCCGGCAGCCCGATTTTTTCCCGAACGTTCTTAACATTGGGTACGGGAACGCCGGTATTGAGAAAAGTTCCCGGCCCATCGGCTCTATCTCTATCTATTTTGCTGCCTAGCAGCATCCAGGTGGAAGTTGTCCCAGAGCCCCAGCACCATTCCGCTCTTCTTCTGGAAGACAGAGGAAGCACTTTTAACGATCGCAATTCAGAGACCCTTTCCAGGATTAGTCGCCCACCCTCCCACACATCGTTGAGGGAGGATCAGTACTGCCTGAACCACTCGTTCGTGTCTTCTTTAATATGTAAATATATCTTAGAGTTTAGAAATATGCAAAGGAATATTTTGAATTTTTGGCTATATACGAATGTAAAAACGTGCATAAAAGCTTCTCACACAAGATGAACGCAAAACCTTTTATACCTAAAGCGTCCAGCTTTCGGTATTCTGATTGTAGTTAGCTTTTAGAAAGTTTTCCAAGTTTTATAATTTCCATTCCATACCCTCGAAGAATAAGATTAGCTTGATAAGGTCTGCAGTTCGTGTTGCATGGGACATGACATTTAATGAAAACTGAAAATAAAACAAACCGCCCAAGCGAGAATACTTCCTCCTTGTCGCATTTGCTTTTTCTCAGGTTAAAGAAATTTAAGTTGAAGTTGAAAAACTTCAGTCTGCATAAATCTCAATATCATTTTTTTCTAGTGTGTTTTTACTTTATTGACGATGTAAGTAGCGTACATATTGGTACGCGGAAGTGGGTAATGGCTAACCTTTCAATGTAAAATGATGCATAAGAAAAAGAAAAGAACCAAACTGTGAATGTTAAAGAGGAGATCTCCCTCCTAAAAACTAGAACGAATATGTAGCTACATTTTAAAACGTCGTCACAGCAGGGAGGATGTTAAAAAAGTAAAGAGAGTCTTAACCAGGAAAACATCGCCATACATACGGAGACTCGTACAAAGAAATACTCATAATTTGCATAAACACATTGTTTCCCCCTACCCTGCTTACTTTCATGTTTATATTGGGACCGGGGATTCCTATAGAGGTTCGCTTTCTTGCAGAAGTATTTTTTTACATATTTAACTTCCGCTAGGAGACGAAAAATCGAAGTAGATAGTTTAGGTAGTGAATATGAAAGCTAATGAAACGTTCTTCAAGTAAAATACGCCTTTTTTCATCTAAATTCAACAAATTGAAGTTCTTCTGTGCATTCATATCTTTTATCGTTAATTAGAAAAAAGTATTTAAGCAAAACATATTTATAGAGCTGAACTCTCTACCATTTTGCGTTTTCCATCTTTTAACAATTAGTAGACATGAAACGCCGTTCATTGTCTTTTATCGGTAAATTTCAAATTTGAGATGTTCGTTGATATTTCGATCACAAAGGGCACCAGTTGTGGAACATCACTTCATCCAGGTTGCACTAATGTGTGAAAAAATTTCTTAACGTAGTTCCCCATTGACTGATAGCATTGACCCGAAATATTTAAATAGCAGTTCTGGGCAGGTCATTACCACTCATTCAGTTTTATTCAGATTCAAAGTGAGGTGTATAGGGTGGCCTGGTGACAATGCCGTTTTAAAGAGTGGCATCGTTCTATCGATTCAAACAATTATAAAATTGCTAAAATCACGCAAAGCGGTTGCGTCAATTGATCCGAATAGTTGGCCACATAATTGCCATTGCAAATACAACTTTAGATTCAACAACTTATTTAGATTTTAGGTTGTCGACGTGCCAGTTTGAAACTAGCTTGTGAATTGTATCCTTGATCTCTTGGACTCTATTGAATATCTACAGTGGGCACCATTCGATCTTGATAGCTCCGTATGAAGTTAGAGCAAATCCCAGCTTGTGACTGGCTATGCTATCCCAATATCGTATCCGCGATACTTTCTGCTCATACGGAGACATAGAACTGCACAAAGGCTCTTAGCAATTCGATACAAATGTTAAAGCAACATAATATTGATTTGCGATGTCTCGTTTTAGCTGAGGAAAGGACACGGGTTCAATTGACACAATAATTCTATAAATAATTTCAAGCTCTAGGATTGAACACACGATGCGTTTCTACATCTTTTGGATGTCGACTTAATCCAGTCAGTTCGGCTGAAAGTGCTCAGGTGTATGTTGATCTTCATGCATTGAGAGGTAGCTCCGGTCGAACGTGGTGCTCCAAATAGAATCAGGCAGTCTGGGGTTAAAGTTATTATTGCGAATCCAGAAGCGAAAGGACATTGTGAGGACTTTCATCTTGGTGAGGATCTGGATCCAGTCTACACACAATACCAATGGATATTTTACAATTTACGGTGGTGAGACAGACTATAACGATCACTTCAATGCCAAGGTGGTAACAGCTGCAACGACTGAAATGTATGGCCGCACCGGTTATTTAAGCTTCCCCTGTCGAACGGGATTTTCTCAGGCCGTCTCTAGTCTGGATGAGACTACACCAAGTTTTACAAGCCGTGGGCGTTATAATGAGTCTCTCTATTCGCTAAGTCAGTTACAACATAATATGTCCGCTCTGCTTATCGCAAGTGGGAGTCAAACCAAACAGTTCTGCGTGATCCAAATCGAGGTTACTTTCCCGATCTGAGTTGCTGAGATTTTTACAAAATCCTCATTGTCTCTGGTCGGACAATTTGTTGTTTGTACTTCATAGTAAGCTCTTGTGGTACCAGATGATGCGATTGGAGTGTTCCGCAAGTTTCTGTTTCAGCACTTTGGGGATTTCTGCTAAGTATTTCATTGGAGAGGTGGTAGTTTCCTATTATGTTCGCAGAGCGTCTGATGAATTTCCAAGAAGTGCTTGTGTAAGGACGCCAATCTCCTTTCTCAACTTTCCGACAGAATGGTAAAGCTATCCTGCGCACACCTCGATGATAATTGTGGAGACGAGTAACAGTGGCAACTGCAATGTAGATCAGACTTTGTGCTCCTGTTGCAGTAATCTCACTAGCTAAACTATCAACCAAAATCTTGTGAAGGGCAGCAATGATGTTGTTAGTGATCAAAGTAAACTATAGTTTTGAGAACTTTGCCCTAGTATCTGGGAGAATGTGACCTGGAATTAGATTCGCCTAGAACGTTCATCGTTAGCTCAAATTCCATTGTTAGTCATGAGTGGCACATATGCAACCATAAATGTTGGCAAAGCAGCGAATGGTCATGGTCAACAAGAATTAGCGTTTTGATTACCACACGCCCGTCGTCGTCTATCCCAATCATTTCCTTTTGTCCTATCGAGCCCTGGAAAAGTGCCCAAAGAAGGAAGTAATCTTTCAGAAATCTGTATTTGTATGTCGGTGATATTCATGTATCAAGGAGGGTATAACACTGGCCGACCCTCAGCCTATAGAAAACAAGTTAAATCCATAAAAGAAATATTCAGTACGAGGATGAATAACTTTTTGAAAGGCAATCAAATTCGGAAAGCTACAATGCGATAACCAATAGAAATAGGCACGAGGATACCCAAAAGTGTTTAAAGGATAAATCCATGGCAATCAAGTAAGGGTCTGGATACGAGACCATCTTTTGGAAGTACGGAAAGGAACATCCTTCACCCATTTGACTTCAGTAAAAAGGGGATCCAAAATCAACGAGTTATTGAATACACAGATGAAATACACAGCGAATTACATATATAAAACAACAATCTAAGAATCGTATTGGAATATTTATTTGGTACAAAACAAAACACCGCACTCTATCCTGTGCAATTTAATCACAATCGATTTATTCTACATATTTGAACGCTCTCGCTGCAACCTCTGCCCGTAGGTCCTCGAAACTAAATTCCAAGAATCCATAAACCGATCCATGCACATTGCGATACATTTCTGAAAGCGATTCCAAGGCGGAATAACAATAAGGTATTGAAACTAACCGTTCAAGCTGGACCGCGAGTGCCTTCTTATATAAGACTCTCTGCAGATCCGGAAGATGTACACTTACCTGTTCCGATGAGTCCAGAACGGTCCCCGGCTTGCCCACGCATTTTTTGAAGCATTTTTCGGTCATTTTCTGCAAAATAGAAGTGAAAATGGTCATTTAATGTCAAGTGGTGAAATGTATGTGAAGAGGCAGTGCTGCTGTTTCTCACAGTCAAAAGTTCTTGGGCATTAGCAACAGCAATTTGCTGTTTTACTTGATCCATAAGTTCTCCCTTTTGGGAGCTGGTTAACGAGCTCATTGCCATTTACACCGAAATCCAATAGATAAAGGCCGGAATCTTAATTCAAAATGTGTAACACCACTCCAGGGACAGAGACAGTTCCTAACCTATCGCTCTGCCAAGTCCCGTCAATAAGCTGTCATCTGTACTAATGGTCAATGTAGGTGAGAGACTCATCCGAACTATCAACTCTCACGAATTTGTGTTGTGCAATATACTCACTCCCCCTTGCCCCTCAAGGGGGGAAATCAGTGCGAGTACACACGATTTCAAATTGTTTTGCCCTTTAGGATGAGCGAGATGTACCGAAAACCCGATCAGCTGTGTTTGACATACCGCCGGACTTGCCAATATATTGGTGAGATTGGCAAGTTTTTGCTTATGTATAAGTGAATACGTGAAACAACTTTTTGCTATATGGGTGAGCACGCCGTAGTACCAGAATAGCAAAAGCTCACCGATCTCTCTCTTACCAATACGATTTGACCAAGACTATGCCTTTTCCTTGTTTAGCGTCTCTGATGTGTACAGATAAGCTTCTGCAAGCGCATTTGCAAGTGGGGTCATTTTTGTATGGGTACTGCCTATAGTAGATCTGCTCAATGAATGCGATCGAGAGGACGAGAGACTATTGGTTCGGCTCGCTCGTGACCTTAACGTACAATCAATATTTCACCCCGTCGAAGTTCATTCTGATCACAGATCACGTTGTTTGTGGTTTTACGCGCGTTTGTGGTTTTACGCGCTTTTGTAGGTCAGTTTTTGTATTCATTCATTGTATTTGACATACATGCACTGCCAAGAGAGCAACGGAAGCACAATGAATGCGATCGAGAGGACGAGAGACTATTGGTTCGGCTCGCTCGTGACCTTAACGTACAATCAATATTTCACCCCGTCGAAGTTCATTCTGATTCTGATTCATTCTGATCACAGATCACGTTGTTTGTGGTTTTACGCGCTGTTGTAGGTCAGTTTTTGTATTCATTCATTGTATTTGACATACATGCACTGCCAAGAGAGCATCGGACGCGTTTGCTGTTTTCTGTCCGCTTACAAAAATAGTAGCAAAAAATCATATGATTAAGTTATAATTTTTAAAACTATCTGAAAAATTGAATTTTCCATATTTTCAAAAAATCCTGGTTTACACGATAGTCATTCACCTATAGATGCAGATGCACTGGAGAGATGGTTGTTTCTAATGATGCCCGCAATACTCTGCGCACTCTTGGTGATGGATTTCCAAGGTGTGCTTGTGGCGACCAGTCCAATTAAAACATGTAGAATTGTAAAGTCCTCTTGCGGATACGTTTGTTGCTCGCTTCAAGATGTTGGTTGTGGAAACGAATAGTGGCAGCCGCAACTTATATTAAGCTATGAACATCTGTCGTGGTAATCTTGCCAGCCAAATGACCTTCCAAAATCCTGTTAAGGATAGCAATGATGTTGGTAGTTTCCGAAGTCAACTTTAGAGTAGGGATCTCTGAACTAGCCAGATCAAAGCCTCATTATACATTGAGTCGACCTTGCTAGTTGCTTCTGATTACTGAGTTCATGGTGAACCATAAATTGGCTCAAATCGTGCAACACCTAGGTCTTTCGTTCGTGTAAGTTATGGGCATCACAAAAAAAAAAACGTTCAAATGCGAGAGGTCACTCTGATGCTGCTGAGCGATTTGATTCCCAATCGTATTGGGTGCTGCCTTTGTGTCTCTGGGTTACCATTAAAAGTATTTGTATGAATGTTCCAAAAGAGTCGCGGTATCCCATTGGTTACCTACAAAGATAGGGAAGAAGCTTGGAGAAATTCTGCCCAACTGCCCTGTATGCAATTCATCTCAGACTAAAGATTTTCGTAGTTTTACTCGCTCAGAAAAAAAGGAATGGATTGAGGAAAACAAATACAAGGGGAAACCGTTTAATTCTTCGCGGCTACTTTCAGGATCAACTTGCAATATTCGTAACTGAGCCGGTTAATCATGACATCATGCTCAGCCTATGACGCGTGTATCTTTGTCAGTGTGTGTTAGTCAAATCTGTTGCTTCGTCCCCAGAGGGTGTTCAAAAACTGTCGTATTGCTGATCCTAGTACTTGAGTGGATTGTCTGATGTACTCGTTAAAAGTAGATGGAGTAGAAAAACAGTAAAATATTACAAATAATCTTTATTAAACTTAATGACATTTAAAGTAGATCCATGGATGTCATTTACCAAAATTATGCATCACATTCGGAATCCAGTATATGAGCGAACTGAGTAGTAAAAAACTGGTAAATTGCATTAATTGTCACTTTTCAGTGATGATGTCCCAATGTTATAATAAGTGGTAATAAAGCTCCACAGACCATGATAAACAATTCAGTGTTTCTTAGGCCTGAAAACCCTTTCGTTGATGCGCTTGTTCCATCTTCTAAATGGCTGTAGTGCGCTGTCGACGAACTGCTAGACCGCCCATGATGACCACCGCTGTGCGAACTTTGTGTTAGTTCTGGCAGAACGTGCACCGTGGCTACATAAAGGAATGTTCCAGCTGAGAACAACATAGCAATTCCCGTTGCATTCACGGAGTTCAAAGTTTCCTTTTGCTCTTGCCCGATTCCAAAGTATGTAAGCAGCGTCAGTAAGGGTGCTGATAGCGAAAATATAGCTAAGTGCTTTCGAATACGCTGTCGCTCCACACCTTCGTGTAAAAGGAAGCTCACAAGTCCAAATGCTGCTGGGGCTTTGTGAAGCATGATCGCCAGAAAAACTATCATCTCGACATCCTGATGCGAAGTGGTCGCAGCCGCGCCTAGAGCAACTCCATCAGCTGTAAAATGACAAGGTTGTAAATAGTGAGCCTCGTACGGTAAATATTACCTGCAGCATGAACCACTAATCCTAGAGTTGCAGTTATGTTTTTATTAGAAGCCGGCCCAGAGTTGTGTCGTAATGAAATTTGTTCAACTAACATCATAAATATAAAACCTGAAAAAGGGTTTAACTTAAGAGGATGGAGTAATAATACTAAATTGATAAAGCGTACCTAATACTAAGGATAATCCTATGGTGGCGGAATGATCGTCAACGTCCTCATGTTTATGAGGTAAGGGCTCCTGCGGGATACTTACAGCAGTTGCACCTGTGCCAAGTTTAGCAAGTGATGGTTTATCTTGGTGGACACCATCCTCATATAATGCTCTTATGCCTTCGGGAATTATCACAGTTAACGCGGTCCCAACCAAAAGGCCGGCACCAAAGATAGTCACAACTTTGAGTTTTTCCTGAGAAACGAGAGAGCCGGTTTCAGATGACTAAAATTCAGAACCAATTAGAGGTGAACAGACTAACCTCAGACCAGTTAACAACAAGAGGGATATTGCCCGCTAAATATGATCCAACCAACATCACTATGGTGAGGAAAATTAAGACAAGTGTCTCTTCCATTGCTTCGTTAAAATTCTGCGGCCCAGATGGAGAAAATTATTTGTTGATATAATACTGACAACAAAAACAGGGTTGAAAAACTAGATCTTATGCCATCGATACCAGACTGAAGAGTCGACGACCAGCAGAACGTGGCGTTTAAAACAGAAACGTAAACATTCAGGTTTTGCAGTAGAACTGCAAATGCACAATGAATGGGATTTAGTCAATTCAGCTTTGACCCATTTCTAGACCTCCGCTTGTTCGTTCTTAAAGCTGCGGAAACCAGGAGTTTCTCGCTACTGGGGAAAGTCGCAATAATTCACTTCTTTCAATTTGGCTGAACGAGTTCTTCCAATACTGAATTGACGGGCGAAACAAGTGTTTAGTTGGAAACTAGGACGTGTCAAGTGTCAAAATATCAGGGATGGGGATTTGCTTCACGAACAACAGTCTTTTCAACAAACAGATTATCTTCTAATTAAGTATTAAAGCTCAATGCACTGGATGGATGTTTACAGAATCATTGCCCCATGACACACTACGAATAACGAAACAATAAGCTACATCAACACTTCAACTGTCAGTGCATGGTCACCAACCGGCACGTATTGCTGCAGATTGCGGATGCCATCTACTTAACGCTAGCGCTTCCACTAGAGCTGGTCGCAGACGTGCAACCAAGTTCACGTCAATAGGTCATTTACCGGTGCGGCAACGGTTTGAAAAATATCAAAAAATTTTGATATTTTGGGATTGGATTCTCCGGTTGTGAACCGGTTTAGTGTGTCGTTAGGGCCATCGTGTGAACCAAGTTCTTCGTTATGTCGATCACTAACTTATTGCATTCTTATAAGATAATTAAACTGTGCCCAACTTGTTCTGATTGGAATTATGATTTTGCTCATTGATTGATGGTGTCCTCATTAGATGCTCAATGGGGTTCACATCTTAACACTCGGGATGGCGAGAGAGATCTCTATCGACTTGCTCAAAGCCGTGATGAACGTACACAGGATATCAAACACTTCTGTTGCGTTAATGACAAGAACGGTACTTTGCTTACCAACCGTCGAGCTGCAACGGATAGATGGCGAGAATACTTCGAGTAGATTTCAACTGAAGAATTTGCTCATCCTCCCCTTCCACAATCATTGCCGACATTTGGACCAGTTCCACCTGTCAGCGCAACTGAAGTCGAGGCAATGAAAGGAATGAAATCGGAGGAAGCTACGGGACCTGACGACATCGAAGTATGGCGTGTGTATCAAAACTGCTCCGTGTCTCTGTTGGTGTTCATCAAGAAAGCGCCCTCTTACCACTCTTCGTTGTTCTTGTTATGGACACCGTCACACGGAATATCCAACGTCCAGCGCCCTACACACTGCTTTATGCAGATTATGTTTTCCTAGCATCTCATAGCAAAAATGATCTCGAGCAACTTGTCCAAAAATGGAATGATCGCCTCATGCAACACGGTCCTAGATTGAATCTAAACAAAACTGAATTTTTGACGACCGATCCCCTTGAAACAGGCATAATCACTGTCGACGGCAGTGATCTATCCAGAACTGAGCGATTTAAATACCTCGGGTCAACGCTATCAGACAATGGTGAACTGCGTTATGAAATTGCTTCACGCCTTAACGCAATCTGAAGTGGCGTTCCACAACTGGTGTTCTTTGTGGTCGAGGTATCAACGAAGTTCTCAAATCTAAAATTTATCGCAATATCGTCCCGTCGTGAACGGGACAAAAGCTGAAGAAAAAGAAGAAGAATTAATTAATTAATTATCTGATAATTTTGCCTGAAATAAAAAAGAATTCTCGTGTACGTAATAAAGGCCACATAATTAAGGATTATGTTCCGTAATTATTCTTCCTTTAGCTTTCAATCTAAAAAAATTAATTCCCAACTACTTAGGTTCGGTAGTGGGTGTGAGGGTGGTTTTAGCGGCTGCAACAGGAAACTTGCATTTTATTGATGGGATCATGGATGCTACTAAATATATTACCCCAGCTATTAAGTTGCATTAAGTTGCAGATTTCTGTCGTAGTAAATAATTTGAAATTAATAAAATTTGCTATTAAGCAAACAAAATTAGAAAATCCTAAAAGTATCATGATTATGTTACGTTTTTCTTAATTTATGGGCGTACGAATTCAGATGCTACCGACTGTATACATATATTCTGTGCCACTATTCGCCTGAATCATGTTCACCGAAATTTGTCGTTTTACAACGCAGAACTCTCTGAATGAGACTTTATTAGTGTGTATAATCGAGAAAGCCTTTCCAATTTGGTTTGTTTCTTAGCTAGTGTCATGTCACGGGTAAACATGATAAAAACTTGATGAGCAACCGAATCTGATTTGGTTTTGTCCTTCGTTAAATCAAACTGATAGCCCAACTTGGGACGGCATGGTGATAACGAAAATAGTTTTAGTCCTCGGAGATATACCTCCACGGTAATGTGAACGTCACTGGAATTTACCCTCTACACAGAGAAACCAAGGCATCGGGGAGGTTTAGCATAGCTTTTGAGTAGGTTCATATTTGGAAAGCTTCCTTTCGTCCTTGTGTTTAAGTGGAAGCTCAGACTCAACGTAGAGGACACAATAAAGCAATGTAGCCGATAAGAATGAAAATAAACTTAGCATTGGCGGAAAAATCTTGGCCGCGGTCGAGAGAAGAATCTTCCGCAGAATTTTTGGCTCCCTATATTTAAGGCCAGAGGCCGTTATTTTAAAAAGATTGTGTATTTAAAGCACGTGCTTATCAACGACACTTTTTACTGAGATTTCTTTTAACTGGTTGTTAAAACTATTATAACACAGATGTACTGAAAACTAGCAGCTTCAGTGAGCAATATTTTCAAACATATTGTTCTAAGAAAAGAGTCGGTAGTATATGTACTGATGTCCCACTGATGACTGTGTCCAAAGGACTTACAGGACAGCGAATCGGTCTTACCGTAGTGAGGGTTGCATTGCAAGTGCAATAAGAAATTAAAACTATCCTTATTCATTCTACAACTCGTAAAAAAAATCACAGGATTACAGTCTTCCATTTCTAGAAATGTCACTTTCACGTTAGTGCTCCGATTGCGATTTAATTCACAAGTGCTGCAGGTCCATCTTCTTTTAGTTTCTTCACTTCACCTACAGTAGCGGTGGAAGTATCCATGAACATGGCAAGATTACTCAAAATGTTTAAGTATTCCATTATTAATAACGAGTAACATACGATAACAGCACAATTCAAAATTTGAAATCAACGTAACCACATTTTCATTAAGATTCTACCATTCGGAACCGATAGCTAAAGATGGAGCAAAAGTAATCAGGAAATGGGCATGATTTCGTAACTGTAATCATAATCATAGGCAATTATAGAGGTATTACGTTGCAGAGTACCATCTATAAGATATTCTCCGCTATCTTGCTAGGCCGGATAGCCCCATACACTCAGAACATCATCGGCCCATACCAAAGAGGCTTCACTCCAGGCAAATCAGCAACAGATCAGATTTTCTCTCTGCCAGAAAGCCAGACAAAATATATGGTGGCACCTCAGACGAACCAACCAACAACATCAAACCGCACTGGTCAAACAGGAAGAATAAGGATAGGAGAATACAACTTTGAGAACGTTGACAATTTCTTCTATCTAGGGTCGAAAATCACAGCCGATAACAGCTACGATGATGCAATTCGTGCACGGTTGTTGTCAGCCATCAGAGCCTATTTCAGCTTATAAAAACTGTTCCGCTCGAAAAAATCGCTCAAAGTCCTCCCAGTGTGTCGTGATAGGCGACTAAGTGGGCAGAAATGTGTGAGCTAATTACCTGCAAATTTCGAAGCTATCTGGTTATCGCTCCGTTAAAATCGTATCGAGCATGGACGGGCTTTAAGGCCCTAACAGAGTGACTACCTGATTGGGAACCTAGTCAAAGTTGTAAATCTATTGGCAAGTAATAGAGTTCTAAGAGATTAGATTTTTGTGTGCTACTTGCAGTCTAGTCTAAAATTGATAGACAAGGGGTAGCTTCCTCCAAACTACAATTTTTAGTTATATTTCGGGAGCGATTTACCCCCCTCATCAGTACAAAGCTAGTAGTGCTTGCTTCGTCAATTTGCAGCAATGTTTGCGAGAATATCAAAAAAATTCTCTAAGTATAATCTGGACTTGTTAGCACTGATGAAGTGAACGAGCTTAATAAGTATTACTAGCGAACAGAAAAGGCAAGTCTTAATATTTACAGCTCTAACTTCTATCGAACATGGACGATGATTAGCTTTTAAGACTAAACCAAATCGCTTTACTGTCTCCCTGTCTGTCCGCTTATCCTTCTGTCAGTCACATGCATCTTTCGCAAAAACAGTGATATTTACTGAAGCACGAATCTGTAAACCGGTATGCATGTAGTGAATGCCATCGTTCTACGTTGAACTTAAGAGGGATGTCCCTAGGTGCAAAACATGAAATATTTTTTCACCAAATAAAACCGTGTTGAGTACCAAATGGAAGCTATCGTATAGGACTTTAGGAATTTAAAGATCAGTTTCAAGTTAATGAAGTTGGTGGGTTAGAAAGAAGTTGCTTAAATTTAGGGCCATTATTAGAAATTACCCAGCGCAAGCCTTAAATCACCGGAGGGCAGTATGGGGACAATATCTGGGTTTTGGGCTAGCATCTCACTCGTATATATCTAACATGTTGATCTTAACCTCCGTTCGTATAAATGTTGGTACTATATATATCATAGTTAGCTGTAACTAGAATAGTGAAAAATGTGAAGAACATAATATTTTTCCATTTTTTTATTGAATTTGTAATTCTCGCTTTCATTCTTCTTTTCTTTTCGGACGACATAATTTCATATGGGTGAAAACATTGATTTTATAATAATTACTATGAATTGAAGGTATAATTTTTTTAAATCTATATTCAATTTGGTGGCTTTGCTTGCTCTCTACTTAGAGAATTTATCTCAATTTTTTCCTTTTTTTGACACTATGATTTTGACCGATTTTTTTCCAGCTATAATATATAATTTTTAGTTTCTGCAAAAACGCCATTCCATTCTTCGGTTTCCTTTTTTCTATGAAGTTGGTAATATTTTACAATACAGGATTGAGCACAAATACATTTTCATTTGATTTGATATAAAAGTTCGGGTTTTGTTTTTACACTAGAGGTAAAAATAATTTGGAATTAAGATTTATATCTCATTCTGCTTTGTTCTTTTTCTTTTAAAATTTCGTGCAATGTGTGCGTAATTATAAAACAATAAATAATCAAGAGAAGGCATGAAATTTAATGTAGTGCTTATGATTTTGTGCACATAATGGTAAAACTTAAAATTACAACTTGTAACTTACATCATTTGTGGTTGATTTTCTTACGTCTTATATTCTGATCGATGTGTACTCTACAAAAATGTAATTTTTTTTGCATAATGTCAGCAAATAATTGAAAATCTAAAGAGCCATATATGCATTAAAACATTTTTGTTCTTTTTCTAGATTTCGTTCTTTTTAGAAATATACTAAACTCCTTGGTAAATATTCTTTAATATTTATGCATATATTTTAGTAGGTGTTTTTATAAATGAAGTAGTGACTTCGTACATATATATTTTACTTTTGGATTATTTTAATTATTTCTTTTTACGACATTTAATTAAAGAGAGAATGAATTATATGTACAATCATGTCACATACTGTTGTTTGCTTTACAATTTGCGCGCTTCCTCGATAAGGAAGTGACATAATGGATTTTAGTTAACCATAGTAATTGCTTGAAAGAGGTGCGCTTACAACAGCGTAAATGATAGATAGTTCTATTCACTTATATAGGTCCTATTAATAAATTTGCTCTTTAAATACTAAACTAAAAAAATGTCTGATGCTTCCGTTTTTGTACATGCACTGCCCGTCGGCGAAGAAGCGCTAGCTAAAGAATTTGCTCTAGTTGCAGCTAGCGGTGACCGAATATCCTGACTGATAGTGGTCGTTTGATTTTGTCCGCCATCGTAGTAATAGGTTGAATCTAGAATTAAAAAAAGAAAAGATTAAATCTAGGAGTTTATAACGAACCATTGAAAAACACCCACAACTCATTTCGAATTAGCGTAAATTGCGGAAGATGGTGCTCCCAGCACTCATTTTTTTGCAAACCGACAAAATCATGAATAGAAGTTAGCACAGCAAGTATTGTTAATGCAAATACTCACTGTTTACTTACTGAGGAGTCCACTAGTTGCACAATATCCGTATGACCCGTATGCTCCTCCATATTGGGAATATGCTGGACTGTATGCATAATCAGATCCTGGGACAACTGATCCGTTTCCTGTAAAAAATATCATATTCCAATCAGCATGTGAAGATTGTTTAGAATTGGGTAATCTTATGATACTGCTGACCGTATTATTTATTTTTATTAAATGAAGAAAATTATTCCGGTCATTTTAAAGATTAGGGGTTAGGTGTGAATTCATAGAGTGATTACAACGCCTAACTTTTTAGAAACATGTCCTACACCAGAAAGAAGATCATTCTGTTAGCATCTAAATAAAATTATTCCAGGCTATCTTGTCTGTGGAATTCCAACCTTATACTAATATTAGTTTTGGAAATGTTTTTTATGCCATTTGAAATGTTCAGTGCTCTCCGTGCCAAATTCCATTCAGATACAAAAAAAGATACCACCACCGTCACCACTACCGAAATACCGGATAATACGACTTTTACCCAATGCTGCTATGGGACTTGCCTGCTGAGTAATGACTGAAACTTGGTAACATAGATGAATAACCACTTGGACCACCGCTTGGTTGTAGTACAATTAACGATGACTGATCAGCAGGTGATAGGTTAGTTGCACTGCTAGTGCTCGGATTGTTGGTACTGTTGGATGCAGTGTTATTACTGCTGCTATTTATATTTAAATTACTACTATGATTCGATGTATGACTATGTGGTTGCTGCTGCTGTGAGCTCGCCACGGCTATTGATATTGTAACATTGTCGTGCTGTTGATGTTGTGATGTCACTGTCGTTGGGCATTCATTGCTCGAATTTGGAGTAGCAGTTGTGGTAGAGTTCGTTGTTTGTTGTTGGGATTGCTGTTGTGGAATTGCATCGCTCACGAGAGTAATGGGTAGTCCTGGTGACGATCCTGATTCATCGTGAGGGCTAACTACCGTTCCTAGATTAGTTAGACTCCCATATGTATGACCATTTTCTATTATGTTTGTATTTACAATTTTCGGAGTAAAAGATAATGAAATTCTTTATTACATATTCACTTCACATATTATTTTGTCTAATAAAAAAGGTTTTTTTTTCGTTCTGAGCAATTTGCAATCAACAAAACGATAGAAATTTTGTCAGAAGCAGATATGATGTGAGAGGAGAATCCAGCAAATGTCGATGGTCTTACCTGTTGTATGATATGGTGATAATGATTGATCTAAGATTCCCGTTCCAAGTTTGATTTCTTGCATACTTATCGGGGCTAAAGGAGTAAGCGAACCTCCTGTATAATACCGAAAACATTTCTTTTTTTCATATAATTTAATATAACTTATCTGCTATATTTCTTGCACCTTAACCCGTTTTTTAACTAATTAAACTTATTTCTGGTGGAATAGTCTGACTCCATTCATTTGGATGTATACAAATCAAATTACTAAACAAATTTGATCTTCATACTAATAAGGTAAAATGTTATATTTACATACCAATCGATGTTCCTATTGGTTGCGTATACAGTGAATTTTGAGTTTGTGATATAGTTGTTATGCTGTCATATAAAATCGACTCAGTACCAGTAGAGGATGGAAAACCATTATGACCGTCATAATAAGGAGCTCCGCCATTTGATGTTACAGTGCCAAGTTCAGAAAGTAATTTATGTTCGTCTTTTATGCACCATTTTCCAGACCACAGCTAGAATTAGGATGAAGAAAGTAAGCCAATTGATAATCATAATTTAATTTCTCTATGGACTATTCATTGTTCAAGAAAAAAATGCTAAAGTGGAATTTATAATAAAGAACATCTATCAGGTAAAAGGAATCTATACACCCTTTTAAATAAACACTTCGTAACGCGTCATACATTTGCGGTGTGTCCTTCGTGGAGTTCGAAGTCTATTTCCATTTCCCGATCCCGAGACTATGTCGTTATCATAATGCACTACAGCTTCGTCCCGTGGACACATCGGCTTTACCCCCGCACCCAATTTCATGTCAATCGGTCGTGATTGAAATAATTCGAAAGCTTTAACCACTGGAATAAAAGAGCCTTAGTTCCATTCCAAAAGTACGGATACACAGACCATGAAGCACACTCGTTCTTCCTTGAGCAAAACAAATCAAGTCTAATTTGGTCAACTTTGTAGCTGTTTTTAGCGATAACTCATCATCTCGCTATGATAAAACTAACTACATGACTCATTGTCAGTACAAAGAACACGACCTTTCCTTCATTTGCTTCATTTGTAGTCATTTCTAGTACAAGCAAAAATACTATGTCAACGGAAACTTGAAATTCCCGCCGTTTGAAGCACCGCACTCAAATCAAATTCCTTCTTAAAAAAGGGAATCACGTCGAAATAAATTTTGGACGAAATGTCATCGGTTCTTGTGGAGTCTGTACCTTCATATACAATGATAAAAAAATAGGCTCGACTATTTCAATGAGCAAGAGAGTCCTGTGAAGACGATCTTAGTTTGGGTCGCCTAGTGACAGTATGGACCGAATAAAATGTTCAAAAAGTCGAAAAATTAGTACTGGCCGATCTAAGAATTAAATTGAGTCAGATAGTGGAGGAACTGCAGATTAGCAAAGAACGAGTGCATGTTGGGTACCACGAATGCTCACACCGCTCGACAGGCAATGAGGGTTGGAGTTTCGCAACAGTGATTTGGATGAAATTTGCAGCCGTATTATGGACATTAATGAAACTTGGACTCGTCAACATGATACGAAGTCCAAACTAACCATGCATTGGATAAAAAAGGGAGAAAGGCCACCAAAAAAATTCAAATTGAAAAAGTCGGCGTCGAAGATTACGGCTACCATTTTCTGGGACAGCGAGGGTATTTTACTAATTGAATGAATGGCCAGCAGTATGTTAATTTACTGGGTCAGGCATGTGGTGCGGGGAGTGTTGTTTCTGCAAGATAACGCGTCCGTTTACACCACTCAGGTTGCGAGGGCTGCCCTAAATGCTGCGGAATTGACAGAACATGACCACCTACCCTACAGTCCGGACCAGGCTCCCAGGCTTCTTTTATTAAGGACCTTAGGCCACGAACTTAACAGCCGGCCCTCGTATAGTACTAAATATTTTGACTAATTGCACTTTTTAAAGGTTTCCTTATCGATAATCCCTTAAAGCTTGAGTTTAGATTCAATTTAGGTTCAACATAAAATCAATATTTGCCTAATCCGCTGCTAATCTCACGAGTTTACGCAAATTGGAAAGAATAGTCGCTCTGCTTTCTTTCATTGGAACAGTATGGATCCTCTGCATATTTTTTTACGAATATAGAATTGTTATAATTAAATATTCTGGTATATCAAAAGTTTTTTGATACACACAGATGCCTTAGCTTATTAAACAATTAAAAAAAGCGATATAAAAATTAGCAAAAAATATCGAATCATCTGAGTTCTATCTAAATACAGATTTCTTAGGTAGTACACTTACGTTTGAATAAAGTTGATCACCGCTATAATGTATACGTTGTCGTTTGATTTCAGTATCAGGATGAATGTTGATGTCGCGGTTTTCATCTGAAATCAAAAACACTGTAATCATAGCAATTCAATTAGGCTTGCAATGAAAATTTAAATGGTTTGAATGCTTTTATTCATCTTTGTTCTTGTACTTATGATTAGACGCCACGATACCACACAGCTTTTTAGATGTGACTTTGTAATCATATAGATACATACATATACGTAATTCTATACTTGCACATCTGTTATTGATATTATACACAGAGTTATGATAAATCCACGCCTGACAAATAAGTTAAACATACAAGGGTAAATGTTATTTCATGAAATCACTTTCTGAACTTCTGTGATAAATCGATGTGATATACCCATATCAATTATGAAATAATTTGGCAATTTGTAATGTTTATAGCAGATGGTGTCGAACCTGATTACGCAAGAAACATTGCCACTACAATACAGAAGTACATGCAAATAAGATAGAACATATGATTAAGAACAACTGTTGAAAAGATTATTTATTATTCGGTTTAATTACTTCTGCTTAAAAGATACTAGATGTATGGGTATGCAGGGATGATACGCAATTTGTAGAAAGCCGCACCTCAAATTTTGTGAATATGAAACCCTCCATATTTAAAATCGAATTTTTTTTACATTACTTGCTTAAATAAGAGTTTCATTGCTTTCATAGGGTAACGACGAAACTTTTTGGGGGTGTGTTTGCGTCGTGACGAACAGCCCCAATAGCAATCCCCCTAAAAGTATTTCAAGTCGTCTTTCTAGCTCGGTGCCGAAACATGTACGAACTTCATCGAAATCCCGTTGGCTGATGAGACCATCATATACTCCGCCCTTTCTGTTTCCTTCGAAAGCGGACGGCATTAGCTGGTAAAAGTCATGGCGGTAGCTAGTTGCAGTGAGTCCTTACTATGAGCATGCCATGGACATCGCGGGTGTTTTGGGCATATAAAAAGTGTACGACAACATCTACAGCTAGTAAAATATGAAAACAAAATGTTCCGCCGCTAAGGACATTTATAGGGATACTCATGTGATTTATGAATATCGTGCTACGTGAGCGAATAAAGCTGGGTGGGCTAACTTTTCAATCCAGCTTCTTTGTCCTAAAAATTCAGAAAAAAAGTCGAACGTATGGTAAGCATACCTATGGAGCTATACGAAGATACTTTCCTGCTGTATATAGTGGGGATGCCGGAAGCAAAAGGAATAGAATAAACACGAATCCCCTCTTTTCGCCTCTACCCAGATTTTCAAGAAGAGTGCGTATCTTTTGTTGCGGGTAATATGGTTCATGGATCATTCTTATAGAAGAGTTACGGTCAAGTGTGTTGGAAAGGGGAATGTATATTTCCTTCCTTCATTCGTTCATTTTTTCCGGCTAATCCGGGATACTTGTGTAGACTTTGTCAGATTTGAGATAGAAATATTCATTCTAATGATAAAGCATATCCGATTGGGAAAAGAGCATACATCCGGTTCCGTGTTGTGAATTCAAAGGGTTTCCATTGTTACGCTCATATTGAAATTACACAGAAAAACAAGAGCATTATATTCAGACCAGTCGACATGGTGTATCCTATGTAGTTACCTAGATTTTATGAATTGTACAGCATGCAAATTCCTTTCTAGAAACTTTTTCTGCATTTTCATTGTTTCAATTCTGCGTGAACAGTATAACAACACAGGCGAAAATGTAAAGAAAAGGGGATAGATCCTTACACTCATATTCTCAGTTATCTATTTTTTCAAAGGGAATTCTTCATGAAGCGAGCTTTTATTCCATTTTTGTTTTCAAAATATCTTACATTTTCATTTTTTTATAGATACGGGGGCAATATTAATTTTTTAAATTACCACTCAACATAATCCCCTAATATTCTCATCAGTCTTTCCTGCCAACGGCCTTTGCAAACCGTGACGATATAATCGAATGCATTTCTAGGTACATAATGTAAATTGGTCCACGGTTCATGCTGTTGCGTTCACATCGCAAATTTACCACGTATAGCTCTATGAAAGTAAAATACCACTTTAAGAATCATTCTTTCAACAAGGAGTTAAGACACGTGACCGGATGACGAGTGTTTTGTAACAGTCATCAAATCCGCCGTTGGCCAAATCAACTTTCACCCCTAATATTTTAACCAACCAACCGCCAGCTCGCGTGAAGGCAATGCGCACTTACAGTTGCTTACTGTAATTGCGACAATCAGAAGCCACCCTCTCGAAGAATCTTTCCTGTTTATTTGGTTGTGGTTCGTTTTGATGTTCAGTATTCTCTACCACACGACATCACACCATGCCCGGTTTCCCTCACACGCAAAGTCAACCGGATGCGTTCTACTGGAATTTATCAAGCAGTGGGTATAGATTCGTCATGTAAGTATGTATGAGTCTATCAAGGGGTGAAATCAAAATCAAAAGATTTGAAAGATTAAATGTGTAGTCGTCTTAGAAAAACTGAAGGAAGTTTGTGGCTGCTGTTAGATCACGTGCGCGTAAATTCACCGGATCTAAAGCAACTCGATTCCTTACTTTGTTGACGTATTGTCAGGATTTACACATGAACCGATTAATTTTATAAGCCTGACAACAATATAAATGAAAAAGTTAAAAGTTATTCGTTAATAATTTCAGGATTAGGCATTAGTAAATATAACTGGGGCAAACATTTGATAAGCACTGTCATTGACTTACGACAATTGTTAAGGATCCCCTACTTGACTATGCAACAGATAAATCAGGCTTCGGTCAAATGTGGTTCATTTAATATTTCCATAAGCCCGAGTATTTGATTCTCAGAAAAAGGGACTCTATTTACCATGATCCTCAATTCGTTTTCTTTTGATGCTATTCCCATTAGGGTCGGTGTGTTGTATGCCTAATATACCATTTATACTATAACCGGCAGTTCGATGTTCCCCAGGTACTGCATTTCCTCCGCCACCATCGCTATTTCCTGCCCCTCCACCACTACCAGAACCAACTGCTCCGCTAGGATTTGATCCACTGGCTGATGTCAACTGATTCTGCTGTTGAGGATTTTGTTGCTGAGCTTGCTGCTGCTGCCCTACAGTTGAAGCGTGTGCTATAACTGAGGAGAAAGGTAGTAGGGAAAGAAGTTAGTTAATACTATTGATAGGTTTTGGTCAAGTCTGCAATCAATCCTTGAAGCAAAACCACTTTATGATGCAAACGGTCGTTCACTTTGCCTAACATGCTATACTTGCAGAAAACATCCTAAACTTAAATAATACAAAATCCTTCACTTCAACTGGTGCTTGTTTTTCTTTAATAGTATAACCAAATAAGGGTTGGTCCTTGACTTGAATGATTTGATTTGATTTGATTTGAAAGAAAAAGGCTTGACAGTTTTAAAAATCACCAACGTGTTTTTTCAAATAGTGATTTTACTTCATTTTTTTTTTTTGTTATATTGTAAACGTAGAGTACCTCCGCTTCCACTGTTACTGCTGGGCCCGGCATTATTATTTCTTCCTCCTACATCACTAGCGCTACTAGTAGCTGATGAGTTTTGCTGCTGTTGTTGATGATGTACATGCTTTGCCTTTTCGGCAGCTTTATTTCTTACAATTCTGTGGGTGGATTAGTTTCATTTGAATTTGTATAAAAATTTTGGTAAGTCCTATACCGCCATATTTATTTATGTTTCCATTAACTAAAGTTTCTCCAGTCACAATCAAAATTACGTCGTATCATAAGCTAACATATTCATTGTTTACAACGACCAACCGCTTTTAGCGATGTAAATGCAACTCAAGTTAGGTTTCATATCAACGTACTACGACAATATATCCGGATAGCACGACTCCGGTTTAAGGGGGTCATCCCGTGTGTCGGACCCGAGGAATCGATTTGTATCTAGATATAGTGTAGAATATTGGACAAAGTGGTTTTTCAATATTCGCAGTCGTTCGGAAATTACAGTGATGAGCAAGTAAAGGTTGTTAGGATGTTAGGTTTGTATCGAGCCCCTTAATGAAATGCGAGTTTACCGGTCCCAACGATTTTCCAATGACTTCGCTGAAAGAGCAAAAATTGAAGCCAAGGATTTACATGTGTTTTTCAAGAAACCGAAGGTTTATTGACTAGGTATAGCAGATTAATGTTAAAATTTTATGGTTAATAATCATATTCTAACTTTTAAATGCGTTTTTCATGAAACAACGAAATTCTTTGACATTTTCATGACTTATTCAGTGCATATTTCTACGATTCGCTAACTAGGATAATTGCAATTCATTGGGCCGTTTTCTTATACATTGAAAAAGATGTGAAAAAACACCAAAATTTACAAAATTTAAGATTTAACAAGACACCAAAAATTTTCCTTTTAATATGTTTTAATAATCCTAGTTTGCGGACTGTGGTTAAGTCCGCAGCCCAAACCGATTTACAGGTGAAGAATATAAATCTTTTTTTGCTGGATGATGTGCCATCTTTGGTTTCGCCAAGATGGGGAACTTCTAACTAACTAAATAATGAAATTTCGGTGGAGAAAAACACAATTCAGAGTGAAGTCCTAGCTACGACCCAACGCGTATTCCAATGCTCTAGCTATTGTAGTTTTGAGATATTATGATTTTAGTGGTGTAAAGCTTTTTTATTAAAAATTAAGAAGCGTTGAGAAATCGAAAAAAACATTACTTAATATTTTCTGCTTAGAATTGCATGAGGAATCGCTGGCATACAATTTGTCCGGCAATTTTGAAGTATATCTTAATATAAATATCAAATTATATCAACGGTTTTATTTTATATTTTTGGAAAACCTAATTTTCTTGAAAGCTATAATTGACTGCATCTATGCCTTTTTGGAATAGGTCCTTATTGTAAAGGATCTCATTGTATTGGATACACAAGCCACATGTTAACTTTCCTTATCCCGAAGTATATAAAATATAAATTTGGTTCACGATGGTAAGTGCGCCAATCGAAAAATTTGAAAGGGTGAGGTTTTTGTTAACCACACGTGCCCATACACGTGCCTGTTTATTAGAATGAAGTGAGTTCTAATGTCGCGCGATATTGTTTCCGGAAAATATATTTATGAACGTTATGAAAAGCATTTCGATTTATAAAATAACCAGGAAAATATATTGAATGTATGCATTTTTTTTTTCGAAAAATAGCTTCATAGGAAGAGTGCAGCTATGAAAGGCATTGGATATTTCAGATGTGACATTTCATTATTTTAACATGTTTATTGAAAGCAAACAGCCCTAATTTTATTGACTTCAAACATAACATTGCACAGGCATACCTACATATACAGAAAACTACTCGTTGACTCGTTTATACTTCTAACAACATGTACCCTTCCTTTTGCTATAAACGATCTGATAAATTTTGGTATTTACAATATATCTCCCAAAAACTCAGCAAAGTACTTTAAAATTAACATTTGAAGGTAAAAATCCACAAACAATTATTCAAATTGTGGTCTTATACTAAAGGCCACTACATCCAATATTAATTGGCCGGAAACCGGATGGTCAATCAATCTGAAAGCGGTTAAATGTGACCACTCTGTAAATTTATCTATACGAATTTGTACGGGCAAACATTCTCCGTAAATTTTTCCATGAAGGTAGGCTAGATAGACCGTATCATTTTCCATACAAAAATAAATGTGATGCAACCATTTCGTTCATTTATTTTTGATAGAAATTACCTACGATTGGAATTGAATTTTCATGTGGCACATACATATGTATGCAGTTGTATCTATATCATATTACATATTACGAGATGCTCTTTCTACAGATTACTAGATGAACTCAGAAATTATAATGATGGTTGTGTATATTTGGAGAAATTTCGCGGCGAATTGTATTAACCATGTCCCTTTTAATTCTTTCATACATGCATATAATACCGCTCATTTTGAAACATTTGGCGACTAGTACCAAATAAATCGCTTCTTTGATGTAAGGAAATCTAACCATTCGGAAAATCCACTTTACGATTTCGCACTTTGTCTGAAAATTTTACGATGTGACATTTAATGATCCATTTTATTTGCAAAGATGTAGAATTGTTGCATTATATGCAATATGCCAGTACCAAGTGGAATGCTTTGTGAAAAATTCCTACCGCCAAATAAGGTTGCAATGAAGTTTACATTATTATCGAAAAAGAAAATAGATTCTAGAATTGGACTTTATTCCTGAAGGCGAATACCAGGCGGTTACCAGGTTTTATGGAAAACTACATAGTAAAATATGTTAGCAATAAATCATTATCATTATCATATAATAATGTCAAGAGATCTGGAAAAAAACGAAAGAAAATTGGACATTGACCACTATTGTTCCTTAAAAACAATTTTCTCAACTTCTTACTTGAACCTTTTAATTTATTTTTTTAAATTGAAGTTGGAAACTTGTACGTCCCCTACATACATTTTAATTACGATCGGACTATTCAGGAAAAGCTAATGGCGGATTTTCTTCGTGAACTGGAAGAAGTTAACAAATCAGATGATATACTTATCCTTGTCCTTGATCACCATGTACTCAAGGAGGGCGATCAGACCCGAGTTTGGAATAGGACTCATTTGAAGTGGTTCTTGCCACGGAGCTTACCGGAGGTTATTTGGTACCATAAGAACCGAATTCTTAGGAAATGTACTCGCGGTCCGATAATCTGCAGGTGCCCCGTGTGAGAGCTCCCAGGTGGTTGCAGTCATATCGCAAGAAAAGGTGCTTGTGGGCTATAGCGTGAAGTTGTACAACTCGGGCGCCGTATTTTTAATTGCGGCAGAGATATTAGATAGGCCTGTCAAGTATTCAATATAAATCAGTACTGTAGTACCAATTTGCGCGGCGCTCTGACTGTGTTCTACAAATCAATCCGTCTCTGAAGAAGACCGTGGGATTATGCCTACACGACAGGAATTTATGTTAAACCCCCTGCACCTTCATGTCCTTGCAACTCGAATGTGGGGGTGAAATTGCCATATTTTGCAGTTTCGTCGTTCCAAACGATTCCATTTGAAAGCATTATCTTTCCGAATGTGATATATGTAAATAGTGTTTGAATTCCTCCAGCTATATGAGCTAGAAGTGGATCTGGCGGGTCAGTCGAAGATTAGGAATTTGTACACCATGCTGTTGAGATAGAGCTCAAACCCGCATGTTGTCACATCCTATTGAAGTAGTACATAGCTCTGATCTAGTCATATTTTCGGCATGGGTTTTATTCTTTTTATGTATCAGCAGCTCTAAAAGTAGAGGCTATGATTCATTATATTTCCAGTCGTGAGTCCCGTGTATGCCGGTTTGATCTTCCAATGTCCGATTTGTTGTGTGGAATTTTCAATAATTTTCAGAATGTCTCATCAAGTCACAGTCATTATCTCTCATGACGATTGGTTGAAAGTTGTCAAGTTGATCCATTATAGGTACATGGACGTGGAAAGCACCAACATACTTTTAATTGAAAACCACATATGTTGTATATAACAATTTTCGTGGCGATCGTGTGAACGGTGTTGAAACTGATCCTTTGCCACGTCATATGATTCCGAATTACAGCAACGTTATATACGTTACGGTATAAATGTGCCAGTTTTCTTGACATGGAGTAGTTTTTTTACATAGATGGGTTGTCGGCCCATCGCGAAACTCTGTCCGGTGGTGGCCGAAACTTGCCAGAGTTCAGACAACTGTTTGCTAAGTATTTCGTGACACCCTACCCAGCCCTGGCGAACCCGCAATGACTAGTTTGACGATGAATGCAGAATATCACTCGTTGCAAAGAACGGAGCCTACAGACAATATACCTAACGTGCAACCAAAGCTAAAAAAATGTATGATGAACTATAACGAATTTCAAATTGAATAACGAAGTAGTTCTGAAAATAGGTCCTGAAAAATAGCCACCAATTGAATTCCCAGCAACATCTAGATGGAACTGCTGCACCCAGAGTTCTCCACATAAGGAAACCTTGGATTTTAAATGGATAGAACTTTCCATATTGCTTACATTATACACTTTTCATATATTTTTCTTGCGTTCAAAAATGCATTGAATAAATTAGAATAGAATCGAATTTCAACGGAAAACATTTACTGAACGAGAAATGTCAGCACCACGTAAATCGAAAAACGAAAATATTCTGTGAAATCTTTAATCTGTATATACATCGACGATAACGTTACATCCATGTGTTTTCAAACAATCCAAACTTGCAGGACTTGAACCTTTCAAAGGTGCCGCCACTCCTAAATTTCCAACACCAATAAGATTTAGTATATTTAATATACATATAAGACACAACCAGGTATTCAAACACCTTCCATCCTCCTTGCAGAATGCGCTGTGAAGGCACTCTCTTTAGAGATTGTGTTTCAAATCTCGCTCCCTCCCATTTTCATCGAATATTTCCTTCAGGATTTACTCAAAAGACCGCATCCTACCAACAACACTAAGCAAGACGATCTCGTTTTAAAATTAGGGGATGGAAGGGTTGGTCGATCTTTGCACAATCCACAAACACATATGCTATTATTTCGTGGTACTCAGGTGAAATACTAACGGGAAACCTCAGCAAAGGGGACTCAAATCTAAATGAAAAGAAATGTTGACTACATTGTTACTATGTACTTATGTGTGGAGCGAATCACATCCGTTTTGCGGATCTTAAATAATACCACTAACGTAAACCTTACTGAACAAGAAACCCAGTAGAACTAGAAAAATTTTCCAAGTCAATTTACTTGTGTTCACTGATTGTGTTTGATGGTGGAAAACAACGAGAAAATTGTAGTAAGGCATCCGCGAAGAAATTGAGGGGACGAAAATCGTACCGCAACGAGGAGGAAAGTGCAACACGCGAATAGACATTGAAGATGATGGCTTTTATTTGCATAGAGGATACACATTGCTATGTGAAGATATACAGTTTAGGGAAAAGTAACGATGTGCGCTAGGGATACTGTTCCCGCTTTTCACTTGAAAGCGTCGACTTAGCTCGGATAAAGTGATTATAACTCTCAACACAGGGGCGGTTATTATGTCTCTCAATTATCCTGAAGTACTTGCTTGAAGAGCGATGGTTAAGTAGGAAGCAAAAAAGGAAATTGTGTAATGGGATATGGTTTGTGTATATCTCAGGTCTGGCAAAATTTTCTGCTAGGTCTTTGTGGTATTAAGATAACATCCTTCTCGTGAGACGGTGGCAGTAATGGTTGTTGTTTGTTACTTTTTGCTAGCATGCCTATACAACAGTGGTAGTTATACAGTCACGGGAAACTTTATAGTGGGGAGATCTTATGCTACAATATACGCAGCTGGAATGTATGATAGAGCTAACTGACATTAGAATGGTTACAATGGCTTTTAAGTCCCCCGAATTGCCGCAAAAGATGGTATTTTCGATGGCAATTTTATGGGGAACTTTGTGGGAAGATTAGATTATTCGATACTTTTGACATGGTCTGTTTTTCAAATATGTTGTTTGTCTTTGAATCGATTAAGGTTGAATGCTAGTATATGAAAGGGCAAATGTATAATGTAGTGTAATAATCCTCGATAGCATCGAGGATTTTAATTGTCGTGCCGAGGATTTAATGGTCATCAAGGTGTGGACGTGTGCTTAGGCGTTTCGCCTGATAGTTAAAAATGTTGATCAATGTAAAAAAAACTCGTACATGAACACTACAGAGATACTCCCGCATAGTTATTACTTCCTTTAAAACAAATAGAACATTTCAATAAAATATTGACATTGGATAATTCCGATAAAGTTACCACAAATTCCTTCCAAATCCTTTAGTAAGAGGGTTATGGTTGCATTACAGGTAATCAAAGTAAACTCGTTGGCGTTGAGCTTTATGTAAAAGTTATTCTAAATCGGCACGAGTGACATAAAAGAAATCCAATAAAACCGGTGATAAAACGGGTGGCTTTTTGACGTAAAGAGGACTCAACTGAAGGGTCCTGATCAGTGATTTGGAAGTAATGTAAATGGTTAACATTTTCACTGTACTCCTTTTTGAAATTGCATTCGTCTAGAACCAAATTTAATCATGTCTTCTGTATGTCCTGATTTTTGTGACCCTTTTAGATCAACCACTTACAAATATACATACATATGTTCACACAGTTTGATATCAACTTGCTCTATAGCCTAATTTTCCGTGCGGAAATCACATTAAGTGATTGCATTTTACATTTCAGCGAGCATCACATTCGCACAAGAAGGCAGTGCAGTGCTTAAGATAGGACTAAATAACTATGGAAGTGGAGAAACTCCCTCCTATTACTTTGAGTTGCTTTGCCACCGCATCTATGCCAGAATCGCTGAAATAGATTGAGTCGTATTGGCCATATTGCATTTGGACCTCTAGCAACGTTGATGACAATGATGATAAAATTATAGACATATGGCAAGATTTTATTGAGTGAATTTATTTGAGGGTGTGTGCCAGAGAAGGCAGACATAATCGGCATTCCCTAGTGATTTGAAAATATGTTCGAAATTGTAAATTATACTTTGCCTTTTTACATGTTCCTCAGAATACAAGAAAGTCCATGATATTCGCCTAATTCAATTTCTCCTATTTTCTTTTATTTTAAGAAGTTCATAAATCGGGAAGGCCATGTAATTCAATTTGCATTAGATATGCTTCCGTGAGAATTCACGAACATTCCGATGGTTTACCTTCTGTCACTAGACGAGTTCATATAACTAGTGAATAATAGGAAAAAATTGTACACATCTGGCCAATTTAGCCCTCCATTGTTTACCATTCACTTGAAATTCATTCCCTCACATAGGGCTGAATTTATTTGTCAGCGCAATTCTTCCTGTGAATAAACAAACAACAATTGTGCCAGGGACAAACATTTATAAAAGCAACATGTAAAACTCATATATTATGAAATTTCAGAACCCCTCTTCCTGATGTTGGTTTGATGCATTTTGAACATCGCCTTGTAGGTTTCATAAATACAATGTAATACCAAAATACCGTAAAAGAAGACTTCCAAATCACACTATTCGTTTAATTTTCAATTTTACCTATATGACCTTTACCAGCAATGCAGTCTGTATACCTTTCATAAAAGTGAAGGACTTTTTCCATGCAAACAATACACATAGGGTGGTAGTGACGATTATTATAATGATTCGTCTTGTAACGTAACCCCTCAAATGAGCATCAGTTTAAATGGAAAATAATAACCCCCTTGACTCGATGTAACCATTCTTTGGGCTTTTATTTGTTTTGTCAAAAAGATAGTTTACGTTTCTGTCAATGATGAGATTAGATTTTGTGGGGTGAATCAAAAGCCTTCAGAACATAGACTGTCCTGCAAGTTAGATAGAGGGTGTTGGTTGAGAATTCTCCAGAGAATTTTATTTTCTATCCAGATACAACATTTTAATTTTTCCTGCTTTCCTCCCTAGTGACATTGAACATCAATCGTTTTTATTTTCGATTAGGCTTATGCGACATACGTTTTAAGGGATGTTAATCCTATTTTGTTTCAATTGAATTGAACAGGATTTGTTTGGTATATCTTCCCTCTTCAGAGGTGTTCAATAAAAGTTCTGCAGATAACAATTGTTATCATATGTTATAATGAAGTGTTTGAAGAGGGTCTTTTTCTCTATGGTGATTATTTGAGGAAGGTTTGGCACATGTTGTTTTGCTTTACATCTGATGATGGAAGCAGTTGTTTAGTTATTTAAAGTAAATCAGTTGTAAGCAGTTTTAATTTCGGATTGAGTCAATAGTGATTTGAACGTTTTTTCGATTTTTTTGGTCACTTAATGGAGACTAAGCGCTTTTTAGTAGTTTGCTTGGGGATAAGTAGATAAACACAATATTTTGGGGACAAAAACGTGAAAAGTTGTGACTGGAGAATGTAAACATATAATAAAAATACTTTTCGTTGACTTACCGATTGATTGATGAAACGCTAGGTACATTATCCTGGGAGCAGATACCTTCAGCTAGAAGCCTATCACGAATTTCCCAAGCAAACATTGTGGGATTCTCCCGTTTGTAATTGGCTATTGCATCGACTACAGGGGGTGTTGCCACTTTTGGTTTTGAGCCTCCTATTACACCGGCCTTAAAGCTTCCAGTCTCATAATACCTGTTAAATAAAGTAATAAATTGCTCTTAATATTATAGCGATATAACCATGATGCAATCATCACTCTCTTCCATTTAGGTTTGTTTCTGTCGGCTTCAAATGATTTGTTGTCAGTTCCAAAGAAAATGCTCTTTCGCTAAATAAGCTTTAGTGATTACCCATTTACCATAGAAGCTTGGAATTAATCTCAATTAGATTTAGATTAGATGGAAAACAAACTGTGCAGAGGTACAACACATAGCAATTATTGCATGCAATGAATCTTGCTCTCATACTCACCGTGCACAATCAATAGTCCATTATACATGCAAATTGTAGAGACCTGTTTCAACAGTGTCTCTCTGCAAGCAAATAAATTTTAGAAGAACGACAGAATGTTTACACCAAAAACTGATTATACTCCTTTTCACTTAAACCAGAAAGCAATTAAAGTCAATTTCCGCCGTAGAAGATGAATGGATTTTCCTCCTGTTTCCAGCAAAGTGTCAACCTCATTCCATGTGCGCACATATAAAATAGCAACATGGAGTAGGAAAAAGCGAATTGGATCGTCTAGTGGTTCTACCAAAAAACAAAAAGATATATACGTTGCGAAAATTTACATGGCTAGGCTCATTATTCTTTGGAACCACAAAAGCGTACCGGAAATGTGAAGGAAGTGAAATGCTTGAATTTTGAAATTATTTATTGAACAATGCCCATAGAAGGAAGTATTTTAAGTTGAAGTAGAACCCTAATTGGCACCGACATTTGACTTTTTGTGTCCTGGTGCAAGAAACTCTATTCCTCCTTCACGTGTTCATTGATTGAAAGAAGCGTTAATCAAAACTTGATGGAGAGCATGCGATTAAATCTCTGTTGCAACACATGAGTATACACACAAGCTAATATCTTCCCTGCTTTGACAGAAATTTACGCCACCTTCGAACTTACCTTGATAAAATTTTTGATACACAACCATGACTGACCCGTAACTGCCTAGAAATATCACATGGACGAACACCGTTATGGGCTAATTGTACGATTTGTTGCCGTACAACGTCGGGCAATGGTCGACCGTTTACAAAAACGCCACCCAATTGATTAACACCACCATGACCTGAAAAGTAGAAAAAAGCAAGAATAAGGGAAAAGTTAGTATATCCGGGTTTGAAAATATACGAATAACATTATTCATGAACATGTCCGAAACCGTTAAGTTAAGTGGGAATATCCGAATTCATAGATAGCTCGCAATTTAGTATGTCACTTTAGGAAGATATTGATACCTCATATCTCTGACTACAGAAAACTTACCCGAAACAGACAATTTTGGGCTACCACTATTTATTCGTAATAGTAGGATTTCCATCAAATTTTCCAGTTCGTCTTCCATATTATGATCTAATGTTACTGCAACATTGTATGATCCTAGGATGAACTTATGAGGGTTTCTAGCTGATTTCCAAAAAAATATACGAGCATACTATTGTTAACTTTATTCGAACAGATACCAGCATGAAATATATTTTGGTGTCTAGACATATGATTTTGATAGCAGCTTCGTATTTTTTTCTGGATTTTTCGGAGTACTTGCTGGAAACGAGTCCTTCATGCATAACTGCACTATTTCATCCCCCCTCCTTGCCTTTACAACTAGTTTGCAAACTTTGACTTGCATCACTAAGTATTACCTGGAACTTTTTATTTGATACCGCCCATAGTCATATTCGGGGAGACCAAATTGCACCCCTATTTTGCATATGTGGAGATCCTCCTCAATCTCAACGTAATATGATGCCGCTCTCCATATGCGTGGAGAAGCATAGTTGCAACTATTCTACGAAATTTCGTGTTAATAAATGCAACCTTTCCGGTTTTTGTTTATTTTCTTAGAAATAGCTCATACGTACTTTTCACGTAAACGTAAAATTTGGAATATTCCGGGTCGATCAATGTTTCATCAATACTTACAACCTATGATTGACAGATATATTACTAGACTAGGTACTAGGTCCTTCAAAATAATCAGCTCATAAAACCCAAAGTTTAATCCTGTGGATTATATCAGTTCAATTTATCTAAAAGAGCATTAAAATTCACTTACATATGTCAGTGTGATATCCCATATGGCAGTATAAGTGAAAGTTAACAAAGAAGAGTAAGACTCCATCAACAAAATTCTACTTCGTTACCATTAACGTCGTTTCCAGCCATCCCTTCACTTCCTTTCTGATGACAAGATAACGTAATAGTAATAGGGCGATGAAGATATTCTTCATAAGGACACAAATAATCCTCCTAATCAGATTTTTATTGCCTACTGTATGAATGCGTAAATTGTTTGAGGCAACTGGGAAATTCCATCAAGTGCGTAAGTGGATAACGCCAGATGACATGGATGGGGGTGATTTGAATTAGTCTAGTTATTTTTTCGAACTGTTACTGGTTTATTTCGGACGAAATTACTTGTGATTACTTGTGACAAGATGAATATCTATTTGGGGAGATTCATTTTTAAATAATTCGCTCACCAAAAGGGGAAAATGATAATGCAATCAAAGGGATTTTTAAGGAAAAAACCCTCTAACCACAGTGTTAGTTTTAGATCTATGTATCTGTTTAAACATGATTCGTTTCCGAAACCAGTTTCCTAATAAATTTTAATACATTGGAAATCGCAAGCTGGTCGACATAATTCTGCAACCAAGGGGGGAAACTGTAGTGTAATCAAACGAAATTTTTAGAAGAAAAAAGTTTTAGAACAATTTGAATATGATTTGTTTCATCAAAGAACGAAAATCGGAGAAGAAGAAGTTTTGTCACACAATTTCGGGCGAAAAATATAATGCCTACGATATGTTGTTATTTTACTTATAAAAAATTTCGATATCGTTTGAAATCAATTTGAAATTGTAATTATGTTTAATGGAGTAGTTTGCAATTTAAGAGAAATGAGACCATTTTTAAGGTTTTGTGTAATAAGTCCCGCTCGGAGAAACTTTTCAACCAAAAACTTTGAAAAGTATCGTGGTGATGATGCTTCTATATGAAATCTAGTCCTCAAAGTCCATCCTACCCTGATATCTATTTAAATTTAAATTTGAAGATGTTTGCGCAGAGAACTTTCGAAGAGCAAGTGGCACCGTGTTCCTTGGGGATGAGATAAGTTATCCCCTTGGTGAAGAATGGTGGCACTACTTTCGGATCGGCAATCATCTGATTAAAATGATTTACCTATATCCCGTGAATGCTTCTAAACGGCTTTAACCAAACGTTGTAAATCTTATCAACACCTGGCTTCCAATTACTTGCCTTTTCAAGAGCGGCTTCAAGGTCGACTTCAGTTATATCAGGCATAGTCATATCTGGAAGGACCTCACTTGAACGCATAAGGTGTGGGAGCCATGCTCTTTCTAAATTGGAATGGCTGGGTTCGCTCCAAACACTTCTCCAGAAATCTTTTGCATGACCGAGATCGAAGTTACTTACTTTCCTGACCTAAGTTATTGAGATTTTTATAAAATCCCCTTTGGTTTTGGAAGAGCAAGATTTTATCTGTCCTTCGCTGAAAGTTGTTTTGATACCTACTGGTGCGATTGGAACATACCGCATGGTTCTGCTTCAGCACCTCGAGGATTTCTGCAATTAGCAAATCATTGGAGAAATGATAGTTTCCAATGATGTTCGAAATACAATTGTGCACTCTTAGCGCTTGCGTGCCGCGACCAATCTCTTTTTTCAATTTTTCAAGGTTCTGTTCCAGAACATGATTTAGTACCGGGAAACAGGGTCTGTACCCTGAAGGATTCTGTTCCAAATCCGTAACACGGTAATAAGCGCGGACGATAATTTCGGTCAGTTGGTTCATCCAAACAATACGACGCCTAGGTCTTCCGTCTCTGACGGTTGACGACATTAGCGCCAAAACGCCGCTCTCATGGTATTGAGCGACTCGCAACCCTGTTGGATACTGTCTTCGTGCACATGGGACCCCATTTAAATTATTTAAATTAAAACCCCCAATCACTTCCCACGAGTAAAGGCGAGGCCTTGCAACAGAACCCCAATATTACAATGCCCCATGGAGCACATAACATCTGCGTGCACGATGCTGAGCAGTACCGAGTCATCATAACTTCGTCTGCAAGATTTTCCATGCAAGCCTTTCGCGGAAGTAGAACTTAGTAAGTATACCCCACAAAGAATCTGGAAATTATCGAGTCAAAATAATGTGGGATCACTATTGCGACCGATCACAGATTTAATTACAGTGATGTTGCTCCTTTCCGAGCTGGATCATTTTGATCCATATGGGTTAGGTGACTTTCTCGGTTTCAGCCGATTGGGTCGGATTTCGTAGATTCTTTTATTATATACGCTGCTTAATCGCCCATTCTCCTGTAGGGGATCGCACATTCCGCAGAATTTTCTTTTTTTTTCTTTCTGTTCTAGAAAGCTCAAGGAGTTTCAAAAACGAGTTTCGCTTACAGTGTCGTCAGTACAAGAATCCAAGCCTCCAAAGAATACATCAGCATTGGCAAGATCATTGTCCTGTTCACTATGAGTTTCGAGTGAAACAGTTTTTTAAGTTGAAATAGGCCTTGATGGCTACCAACAACCGGGTGCGGATTTCATCATGAAAGCTTATATCGGTTTTGATATTCGATCTTAAGTAGGAGAAATTTTGAATGATTTCAAATTTTGTGGTTTTAATTGAGCAGTGCTCTTGGGTGTTGTTGATTTCTTTGGTCCTGACATTTCGACCATGTATTTTGTCCTTTTCTAACTTCAATAATGTGTGGTCCAAAATATTGCACCATCTGCTCTATCTGAATAAAGAGGCTCACCTGAGCATTCCTAGGTTAAAAGGGGTGAGTGTCCGATTCCGATTTTTTTTGCAGCCTCCCACAGTGGTCAGTCTCTCTCTGTATATTTTGCAATAACTTTTATGGGCAGTTCCAGGGGATTTCGAAAAGTATGTTATAACGAGGGAATCGTTATATTGAGAGCCGTTATATTAAGCTTACACTGAATTAAAATTCGGATAATAGATTTTGCACATTGAGTAATATGTAAGCAACAAATAAATTTTATTTACATGGACATCCAACAAGAATATGTAATCATCCTACGTGCAGAGTATTATTTATATATAAAGCCACTTTTTGAAAACGTAATTAGTGCCTCTACACTAAAATGTAATTATCCGAATGCTTAAAATATTTGCCTATGGTACACGCATGGGTTTGCTGCATGCAACTCTCTGCCTACAGACTCCGCAATTCACATGTGAAATATTTTCAGAGATAAGTTGTTGACGTGTGCATTAATTAACAGAAATTTTAATTGGTCTTCCACTATTAAATGGGTACACATTTTTTGTGGTCATTCCTTAATCCCACCCATTCTTTTTGGGGAGGTTCAATATTGTTTATATATTGTATAATGCTCTGCAATTTTTCTACTAAATCCATTAGAATTTGATGGCTAAAAATGGCTGCAATTTGTCTTATAATTAGTTCCCATTCCTGGAACGACTGCATAGAACACAATTTGCATTTAATGCATCATTTACACTTTCGGCGCGATTTTAATTAGCAGTTAGTTCTTGCAGGAAATGGCAAGGCAGCAGCTTGGTATAATTTCGTTCTAAATTTGTGATATACGACTGTCCATATCTAACCTAGTTTTAAAATTTCATTCTTTTAAATTTGTACCATCATGCTCTGAATTGATATAATTTTAGACTCTAGGTAAGAAATAGAACGTATCCTTATTTTCAGATGCCCTTTTGAATATAAGTACATTAACGATCTACTTTTTAACGTTTTGTGTAAGACAAAACCTCATTAAAATAGATCCAACGTCTGCTATACTCAATTTGCTGGAAAACAGCTAATATAAAGATATAAGTTGCAGATTGCGAGCATACAACACTTGTAATCGTAAGATGTAAAGTTAGCTTAGTTGGACTCTGAATCTTAAAATGTGTGATTCGCGGAAATTAAAACGTAACACCACCTCCGTCGCTAGTAGTGATTATTTTATTAAGCAAATATCGATATTTTGGGAACAACTTGGCAACTTGGTGCACTGAAGAAGGGAACAAGTTGTTCCCGTAATATCGATATTTGCTTAATAAAGGAAATTAAGGCCGCCTATGATTGCGTAGCCAGGGTGAAATTGTACATGACCATGATAGAATTCGGTATCCCCACGAAATTGATAAGATTGACTAGGCTGACCCTGACCAATGTGCGACTTCAGATTGAAGCAGCAAGATCACTCTCAAGACCTTTAGAACATCAGCAATGGTCTAAGACAAGAGGATGCTCTATGATGCGTCCTCATTAACCTGGCCCTGGAAAAAGTGATCTATGATGCTGAGGTAAATGCGAGAGGCACTACCCCCTTGAGTTCTAACTATGCCTATGCTGATGATATCGAAATCATAGGAGAACGAGACGAGACGTACAGACTGCCTTTATCCAGATCGAGCAGGCGCATTTGGCGCGAGATCTTGGGCTGCACATCAATGAAGGCAAGATGAAATTGGTCGGCACCAAAAATCAACCAACCAACGAGAAGAATTAAAATTTGAAGACTACAACTTTGAGACCCGTGATAACTTCTCCTATCTAGGGTCGAAAATCACAACCGATAACAGCTACAATGATGAAATTCGCGCACCACAGAGCCTATTCCAGTTTGTAAAAACTGGTCAACATAGTGTCAAAGCTCTTACTGTACAAGACAATGATCTTGCCAGTCCTCATGTATTCCTCGGAGACTTGGATTCTTAGCAAAAAAATTGCGGACTCTTGGCTGCGTTCGAGAGAAGAATCCTTCGAAAAATTTTTGAAACCGTACATGAGGATGGACGATTTCGTAGCCTACATAACGACGAAATCTATGAGCGATACCATTGCTGTCTGGTTCCCCGGCTCAATAGGTTGCGGTGGGCGGATAACTTAATCCGTATGGATGAAGATGATCTAGCCCGGAAAGTCTATAAAAGACAATATCTGTGGCAGAAAAAGAAGACGAAGCGGGCCTTGCCTGAGATGGGGCGATGGCGTAGGCAAAGACGCCAAACAGCTTTTGAGGATGTCGAATTGGTGGACTTCGGCGCAAAACCAGGACCGGATACCGGTTGTTGCGCCAACGATGATGGTGATGAGTTCTCCTCTTTCTCAGTGAGTTTTAGTCTGAATCACTAAGGAAGAGGACAACTGGACAAAAGAAGTAACAATATATGAGAGATAAAAATTCCTATTCGGCATTTCAGGAAAATTTAGTCTTTTCTTTTTGGTTTTCCTCGTCAAGCCGGATAAAATGCCATACATAGCAGTAGGGCAATCAGTTGTTGCTGGCTCAAACTGTATGATAGTTCCCTTCAAACGCTCTATTCGACCAAACCATCCAATCCTTTTTCAATATTGACTATTTTCCTAGAGGGTTCCATACTTGTGTGGGATAAATTTGCCTAAGTGGTATCGAGAGATCTTCAAATTACTGTTTAGCATGTAAAGCTAACGCTGTTTAACTCGGCCTTTGGGTCATTTCAGTTCGATGTTAGCTTGCGATATGTAAAGATTGCTAAGCTCTCCTTCTTTATCGCAGTTTTTAATAATTGCGAAAATTATGATAGTACACATAAATGTTAAATTGAAGAAGACAAATTCAGGTTTATCTGCCTGCTGTGTGAAGAACGGAAAACTGTTGGTGAAAGTTTGAACAAATAAGAGACAACACTCCGAAAATAATAAGATAATCACTGATCATCAATTCGAGATCAGCGCACCTTCAGCTATTTTCACGACATCGTGATCTTCAAGCAGGTTTCGAGTAACAAGCAGATTTCGAGAAAGCTTTTACCTCGATCAGGACAAACGGATTCGATCAGAGTCATATAAAATGAGTTACTGATATATGAAATGAATTTTAATTTTTTGTTGGTTTGTTCCGTTAAAAATTATAAATCCGTTACATAAAATATGTAACACACACTTATTATAATATTTTGATTCAAAAATATGAAATTAGTTAGAATTATGTATAACAATTAACAAAGTTGTATTCTGCCGACCAGTATTATTAGTATTTAAAAGTCTAGTGGCGCAAATTTTGAATATCAAGTTGAGTATAATTGGGTTATGTCAACATATCTAAGATAACAGATCTTCACTGTGATTTGGATTTCTTCTAGATTTGTAAATGATGGACATGCTTAACTTCTGTTTTGGCCAATTGTTTTGTAAAAAAGTGAAGGCATGGAGGAAATAAAACAAGAAACACTTGACTCTATATAATTCTTCTTCTTAAATGTAAAAATTATTTAAATTCACACAACAGATATAATCACGTTGTTAAAAAACAGTGATTGATTTGCTTCAGATTTATAACTAAATTGTAATATAGTATATTCCATACCGAAGCTGCCGTCGCAATGTTATTTACATTGCATTATCGAAATATGCGAGACTAAAATGAGAATAGCTGATATACGGCAGTTCAGTAATTTTCTCGACATATTTCTACATCAATTGGATAAGTTGCTCTAACATTAAACATTAACATAACATTAAAAATTCTTACATGTGTAGTATTCCATCATGTTTTGGTTGTAACGATATGCAGTAGATAAATCCATTTTTGGCAAACTATCAAATTGTTATCGATCAGGTAGATTCACTAGATACTTGTACATTTACCGTTGAAAGAAATTTTTCGACAAAAAAGATTAAATTCTATGAATACACATACACACTTCTTGCACTAAACCCATTACTATAATAACTTCTTTTAAATTTTTATATTTATTAGTATCTTGTATGATTTTTTTTGTTATAAATTGCTTTGTATTTACTCTAATTCTCTATTAGTTTTATAGAACTCGTAAATGTAATTGGGTAAAAGGGTAAGTTCCATACGGTTTGAAAAATCTCAGGCTCCTGAATTTCCACCATTATTTATGTTGCTAAAACACAGTCACAATAAATAAGACACGAAAAACATTTAAACTTTTTGACCTTATGCACACTTTGCAATGACACAATAGAAAATATCCTATTTCATCCAGAATTCCTGTTGTTACATTGAATGATTCAATGTAAAAATCATGTTTATGTTAATATGGAAAGATAAGAATCCGCACAAATTTCACGATTCGTCATAATTTCCCGAAATTTTTTTTCGAAAATTAGTATGAAAAATAGGACGATACGCACACAAAACCATAGAGAAGAAATCGCGAACTGCTTAGATTTCCATTTCTTTTGGAAAATCCGTCTTTGAAACACCGCCGCCCCGTTCGCACAATATTCATTCTTCGCTCGCCCGTTCGGGATCTCGTATTGTGTTGACTGGGCTCGTTGGGTGGCTACTCTATCGTTCCGAATAGGACGGACGGGCGGGTACGAAAATTCCGAGTAAAGTCCTACTACACGGGGTGGGAAAAACTTGGGCAAATTATCATCTATCTGATAGGTGTCTGTAACATCTTTTTCCATACCTACTCTTATAAAAGAGGCATCATGACGTGGTGTACATTTTTGTGTTCTGCCTCGCGCTTCTGAACGAAACAGAACATTCGATGGGGTGAGTGAATATATCTGAGACTTTCTTCCTGAAAAAGATTATCTGTATTTAGGGTCATATTCCGTGGTATCGTTTTTTGCACCATATTTTCTATCACATAGGCATAGGGATAATACTATCGTCATCATTGTCGGCACCATCGTCATCTTGGGACTACTAACGATATGTCCTTGGACAGTAATACCGATGGAAGCATTTTCTAATGATTGGCATTTACTTCTAGTTTGCTTTTTGTTTTCTACCTATTTCCATCTATTTGTTTGGCTAAGATTGATAATTATGTGAAATATATTACTTTTTAGATTGATTATCTATGGGTCCCACGTTTTAAACTATTTTATGAGTTTCTAAATAGAAGTTTGAGAAATGGCAGTTTTAGAGTCAAGAATGAAACTAGAGAATCATCAATAGGCCTACTCTGAAGAACAGCTCGTTGAATATATATATATATACTTTTTACATGCAAGTTTGAGAAATATAATATTGAAGCTAGATGAAAAGAATAAAATATTGTATATATTATTAGTAGATCTCACCGGTGTTTTCTACAGTTCGTTGAATAGTGTATCACATAGTTTTTTTCAGTAAGGTATGTAGAAGCTTTAAGCACCTGAGGTATGTGAGGCAACAATAAGGTATGAAATGTGGTACCCTATTTGAATAGCATCTTCACATCAATTTCAATGAAATAGCTTGCTTCTTATTAAACAGAAAAATATACAAATGCATATATGGAGCGTAAAATGATATACCAACTGAAGGTGGAAGCTAGATATTTGCATCGAGTCATTTGATATTAAAGTTTCCATATCTCAGTGAATATCATATATCCTGCAAGTGTGTAATTTTGTGATATTGTGTTTCACTAAAGTACTATTCTCGTTCCTTCTGGTGAAAGAAGGTAGGATAAATCAAGGGACGCCAGAAAAGCATATAAATCATCAGCAGAAAATCATGTAAATCATTCAATTTTTTTTTTATGATAAAATTCTGAACCAAATTTCTTTTTCTTTTGGAGCTATATGCTCCTTCCGCCACTATATTAAATTGTGCTAATCTATAATCACAATTGAAACTGTTGCTTACTAATTAATTTGTCAAGCCATTTCTTATTCCCTTTTATGTAGTTTCTCATGGAGATTAAGTTACAATTACAACTCAGATGCAAATACTGTCCACAATATTGATTACCCATTAAATTTCTAAACACAATCTTCATTTGTCTCAGTGAATATTTACCTCGTAAAGATGTAACAATAGCACCCTCAAAGTTCTCTTTTTTTTGAAAATTCTTTCTTTTAACCTCAGCAACCGCATAACCGGATGTTGGATGCAATAATCTTTCACAAGTTCTTATCAAGCACAAATGTTCAACAGCAATCAAAGAGTAGATTCATTCTTTAACGTAAGTACACACCGAACAGGAGCTAATGGGGTTTCAATATGCCATATTCAAATTGAAACCAAGTATATATTTTATTTTATATATCTTCCACTATCTCGAAATGTGTATCTTTATATCGAAATTTAATTTATTTCTCCAATAAGAATGTTGTCTCACATTAAAAAGCAATCAGAACCCAATTGCTCCCAATTAGATGGTTTGGATTTTTACTAAAGCCATTGACGCATCTAGTGAAATTTAAAATGTGAGATTTCCCAGTTTTCATTCATATATTCTACATATATACCAATGTATTGATTTCCTCAAATGCGTACACTTTTCCTAAGATGACCAAGTATGCATACTTTTCAAATTTATTCATTTCTTATCTATTTTTCATGAAATAATATCAACTGCACATTATGTTAGATTTGCATGTATTGTCCTTTCATTTATTCATATCTCGAAAAATCTGACTCAAAAAAGACAGGGAGAAATTTTCAATCTTTTCTTCTGCCTCGTCCGAATTCCTTTTTTTGGTCAGTACATGTTTGTGTGATATAGAAAGTGTAAGTGGAAGGCAAGTATTTATCGCGTATGTAGCCTAGTGGCTGATGCAGCTAAACAGTCGTGCTTTTCACGGAACACAGCAATCATATTGTGTGGGCTAGTGGCAGGCAAGAGTTCCTACGCTCCTTGGAATTTTCACATCTAATGCGCATAAGCTTGCCGAAAGAGAAGACCCGACCGGGAAAATTCGTTGCCGCCCAGTTTTTCTGCTTTGGTCTTATCCAGCTTGCGATGTTTGTTGTTGTACGGCGAACGGAGGATATTATTCTTGCATCAAAATACTGGCTACGTTGTGGTTTTAGTGCAAAGAGGGCGTATCTTATGTTAGCTCCAGAATTAGGAAAGTCAAAAATTGCCGCTCGAACGTTTCCCCTTACGTTATGATAACGAATGAAAAAGGATGTCTTTAATTTTTGACTTTTTTGCCAACGTTGATTTGATTCTATTTTTTTTTCTCCATAAATAATGCAAAGTATATTTAAAGACGGGCTTTATTGTGGAATTTGATTTGCTGGATTCATATAACTTGTGATCCTATTGCACTTTCAGTATTCTGTATTATTTTAGATATTCAATCTGTGCTCCAAAAACAGAAAGTATTATGCGAGTTTATCGAACTATCTGCGACTAAAATTGGAGCTACTTCAGATACTGATGAAAGTAAGCAGGTAAATGTTGAGTCTTAACATTCATGTGTCCCCATCATTTTTACAACATTGTTCGCTTTCAAGTTTTTAGCTTATTTAATTTTATTTCATATTAAATTTCCACTAGAAACATGTTTGTTCTGTGAAAAGGGTATTTGAGGGAAAGAACAAAAATAAAAAATAGTTTCCCAGTTAATGCTAGAATCACGTACCGGAAATCAATTGCTTCGAAACCGCCAAGAATGAGTCGCAGAATACAAAATGAATAAAATTGGCTTTAATGGTTTTTAGTTTCTGTGGGTTCATACGCATATATGCTCTGTGTATGCCTTACCAACTTCAAGACTATTGTCTTCTGGAGACCATTGAAGTGTCTATTAGCATATATTGGCTTGTTGTGTAACTAATATAAATATATATGTAATAGAATTCACAAAAGCTTCTAATGAATCCAGCTAAATGTAATTGAAGCAATCCTTTTAAAAACATCAAGAATATCAAGAAATGATGAGAGAATATTTGTGTTGTTACGTTATATTTCGAACATCATTTCATCTTCGTTAATTATTTTCATATAAGTTCAAAACATACTTGCAAGAACAGTGTATGATTTGACAAAAGGAAACTTGAGTCCAATATTGTTGACCATTAATGAGAGGAATCGCTAATATTCAAAACACTATTTCAAATTTTACAGACAGATGGAACAATTTGTCACATGTATGGGGGTTTACAGTGCCAAACTTTCTACCAAATTTCGTATCAATAGCTGTGATTGTTTCTGAGAAAAGTGGATGTGACATCAAGACCGGTGCTATAAAAAGCACCTGGGCTGGACGGAATAACGAACGTGACTTTGAAGTCGGCGACAAAAACCAAGACCGGATTGGTTCATTTCCACTTTTAATACCTGCTTGGAAGAGGGCACCTTCCCGACTCAGTGGAAAAGGCAAATGCTGATGCTGCTACCAAAAAGTGGCAAACTACCTGGAGAGCCATCGTTGTATCAGCATGGGAAAGTTGCTGGAGCGCATTATATGCAACAACCTGCTCCCAACTGTAGAGGCAGCAGGACGCATGTTCACATAACTATCCCATTTCCGCGCCGGCCGATCAATGGTGGATGTTATCAACACAGTAGTCAATCTGGCAAGGTATAAGGTGAGGTGGAGTGCTTCAAGTTTTAATCCCTGGTCCCACTACTCTGGAACGTGATGATAATGATCAGGCATATAGGAGAAAATTATCTTCAGTATATTATCTGAGGGCATTAACAGTCGTTAGCACATTCTGAACAACATTTCGTAGTCGAGGGAATGGTGCCCATTGATATTTTGGCCTAGAAGATGCGAAGACTATACAACTGAAAAGTACGCAATGACCATAATCCCAAAGATCGACGGCGAGAAGAGAGAGCGCACACAATCAGGATGTGGTAGGGACGTTGGGATAATTCTCACAAGGGGAGCTCTACGCTGGGGCTAATTCCAAATATCCAGCTTTGGATTATGCTCAGCCATGGAGATGTCCATTATCACTTGAACTAGTTTCTAACTGGGCATCGTGGATACCGTAGGTATTTAAATCTTTTTGGACATGACGATTCTCCCTTTTATTCTGAGTGTCTAAACGAATAAGAGGACCTGGAGCCCACACTTCTCAGAAACTCACGCCATGTGTGACATTTTCAAATTTCGTTCGAATTGTCGTAGCCGTTTCTGAGAAAAGTGCATATTACAGACAAACAGTAAACTGATGAGATTTTTATACATAAATCCTTAAAACCTTAATAAATCATTGTATTGTTGAAATAGTGAGTGTTCTACCTGAATGTTGTCTAAATAAATTACTTGGCCATTAAAGACTTTCGCAGCAAGTAAATATTTAAAGTAATTTGTCGCAAGATAGCAAGCAACAAGAATAACCTAAAATAATACTCTATGAAATTTCTTTAAAAAATAACAAGACAGAAGCTACCCTCACTTTGGTCTGTTTTTTTTTTGTTATGGCACTGGTAAGAAGGAAAGCAATTGACATTCTGAATTCATATTTCACGGTATTGTGGCTACAAAGCTAGGGTGATTGTTTTCCTCAGTATATAATGTGTACGATATATACATGTAACATTCTATTCGGAGATAATATATACTCATCTTATTAGAGGGAAAATAACAAGATAAGTAAGGAGGCCCAGACATCACTTGTAATCATTCCCGAATCGATAAGTATGTAAGCAGGATCATAAGTGTTATCCCGTCAGGATTGTGATTTCTTATATTTAGCTAAAAATCTATGGAAAATTTGTGAGAAATGTTGATGATGAGAAAAGTTGTATAAAGGTTTCTATACAGCCAAGTATCTATCATTGGAACGCAAAAACGCTTCTTTAACTTGCAAACTGTTTTTCGCAAAATATTTCATAATAGTAATTTCAGAATTATAGACTAAAGACTTCCTGAAGCCACATTCTCCATCCTCTGTCGTTAAAAAAAAAAACAAATACTAAATTCTCATATATTCTTCTTAAATGTAGGCATGTATGTATTGCAACCTCGACCGGATATGCCTTTATTTTCAAGACCAAGCCACATAAACTGTGCCTATTCTTTGACATTGTCTTCTTCATCCTTTAGTTTGCAGCATACAAAAATGATACGAAAATTCCCACTATTAAATCCATTCAAGTGTGTGAAAATAAGTTCATCATGTAGAAACGGATGGATAACAAAGCCTCTGGTCTCGGCTGATTACGAGAGACTTTCTTTAATGGGTTGTACGTATATGTATGTTAGTCTGTTTAGTGACAACTGAATTCTTCACAATTCTACTTAGAAAAAACGTGGAGGAAGCTAATTTGTAGTATAGACTAGAATTTTCACAGAAAGTAAAATCTGTTCTTTCGAAAGGTTGGAGAATGATGGCGAGTGGTGGCCACTAGATTATTTCCATCGCATATGCAGTATGTAATCGGCGGCAGTCCCAACGTGCGAAAGCCCATGAAAAGTAAAACTAAATATTCCTGAGAACGACCTTGAGACTAGATGGGAAAATCTTTTTCATTTCAAACAAAAGATAATAATCATGATGGTCATGGTGATGATGACGACAATGAGATGATAATAAGACAACCTGTTTAGATTCGTAAAGATGCTTACGATTTTTCAACGGGGACTATAAGAATTTTGGTTTCTGAGCGTTTTGATTTTAAAAGTGAATACACTTTTGAAAAGTTCCTTTTTCAAATTTGCATACAAAAATAGAATACAAGCTACATAGTTTTTAATTTTCGTTCCTCAAATTAATTCAATGCGTTCAAATGTTAGTAGCTGATCAAAGAATGTCAGTTCGGTGGTAATTGGTCTCTCGTTGAATCATAGCTTCAATGTAACTGGTAATAGGCATACATATAAGCATAAACACAAGTACTTTGAATTACCATGTATTTACAGGGCAAAAGCAGCACTTGTTAAGGTTGAAAATCAATTTGTATTACATTCTTATGGAGCTAATGGAAAATCAAACTGATTTAATCACGTAACTATTCGTCCTTAGGCTTTCTCAGCCTAGGAAAACTGAATGGGTTGCGACAATCTAGACATAGCACTGTTCTCAGATCTCAGATTACAGTGATCTCATTTTTAATAAGGAACAGTACAGAATTTACAATTTTTTTTTTGAAGCACTAATCGATTGCGAAGTATTCATATTATTCACATTGATGGTTTGATCTCCACAACCTTATCTATGTTAAAAAAATAGTTGATATATCAGTTACTTACCGTCTCCTGAAATGCTGCCTTGTGAACTACGAGAATCGTCTGAAATTAAGAAGAAATAAAGCAGCTAGAATAATATTATAATTGTGTGATAAGTTAACCTTTAGCTAATCAAATGGGTTGGTATCAATATGGCTTATCGCTGTCAGTTGGGTTTGTAGTTTTTTTGGAATTCTCAAATGTGCACTTACCTGCAGAATGTGGTGGTCGCTCCATTGCTCCATTTATATCAATCCATTCGCTAGACATGATGTTATGCCCCTCCATTCTGTAGGCTAGAAAGTGAAATGAACTTCATTTTACTTAAATGATTATTTTAGGTGGTGGTAACGGGCATGGAAAGTAGGATCACATTTATTAATATGATTATTATTATGATTCTGTTAAGAGGAACTAGCACTGCGTCTTTAAAGAGCAAGGTTATAGTGTACATATTAACACTAGTATCTCAAGCAAGCCTATAACCAGTGTGCCTAGATGTCCCTAGCTTCCCTAGGTGATTGTTTAGTCGGCAGTGGTCAGTGATAAATGATTTGGAGGCTAAACAATCCTGCTGCTCCATTCCTATCAGGCTCGCCCAGTATAGTTCCCTCAACCGTTCTTTATTTTTTAATGTCATAGCCATGAACCCGTTTCCGATTCCTCAGAAGGGTTCTGGTCCGTGTAAAGGCTTCCTTGCTTCCTTGTTGGTCAGTTCGTTCGCTGCCACACTGCCTTCCAACTCAACACCGCCTGGAAGCCAGAGTATCCCGACCTTATTGGGTGAACGGAGCGTATTCAGCATCTCAAGGCATTCCCATACCAATTTAGATTTCACCTGATTGGACTTTGATCGCCGCTTGACTGTCAGTAAGAATAGCAATGTTCTGCCCCCTGTACTTCCTTTGGAAATTAAATTAGGCACATCAGTCTATAGCGTATACTTTCAGAACATTAAACGAAGGAGGTGCGAGAGGTTTCGCCTGCTTGCGTGCAGCCAAAAACCTAACCTAACAATGGTCCACTGAACGAATCAAATATGCATAAATATATAGTGGAAAAATCCACGATTCCTCTTCCCGCTCAACTGGACCGAGGGGCGACCAAGCTGAGGGCAACATTCAAGGCCCTGCATTTACGCATTGATGCGTTTTAAAGTCTAAGACCATGCGAAAATATATTGCTATATCCTATATATATTGTTGTATACACTTTCAGGTGTCACGTGGTATCTCTTAGCTACAGAAACATATCTTCAACAAGAAGCGCACCTTTTCGCATCTCTATTTATAGTATAGTCCGCCCATAGTAGTTTGGCCCGATCCTATTGCAAAAGAGATGATAGTTTACCATTAACCCATATTTTGAGGCATAGTTTTGATGGAAAATCTTGCTTCCGAAGTTATGACGGCTGGTGTAATCTTTTCTGTTCAACATCCTCCACACAGATTTTATCTGCTTGATGGTCTAGTCTTCAAAGTTGCATAACCCACAAGTGAAGTTAGCAATTAAGGAGTTTGTTAGGAGCAAAACATCCTGAAGTAAACAATGCCTGTGACTCCAGAAACAATACAGCGTTGGACAATCATTTGGTGAAGGTATCAACGCCGATCTCGGCCAACAACATAGGATACAGCTCCCTATTTTTCAAGTTCAAAGGAAATAATTTGTCACCTACCAAGATAGCAGCCTGATGTAATTGTTGACCGCATTGTTTCTTATAGAAAAAATCACGAGGATATTGCATTCGATTGTAGCGCGATATTTGTATATCAAGCACCCTCCATCTTCCTCCCTGATAATATACTATAGTAATCCTCAATTTTTCGAAAGCTCTATTGCGCATGTTGTTGTTTACAAGAAGTACCCTCATCCGCCTGTTGATAAACTCTAAGACAGTGCTACTCCACCGTATCACACTGAAAGTATTGTATATAAAAAAATGAGGATGGCAAAGCGTTCAAAACAAAATCCAGACGCCTTTCAATTTTCTCCAGCAACTTAGATTTAATAATTGCCACAGCAGGTGTTGTTGCTTTCAATGTACGGAGATATTTGCACACGTTATTCGAATAGATACCTTCCAAGAAGATGATCATTTTGACTGTATCAATCATTGTTGGTATGTTTTTGCTTTCTTGCAAATAATGGGATAACAGAGTCAGGGCTAAGAAAATAACAGCGGACCTTGGGAGTCGTTTTAGCAAATCCCAATCCCATTCATATCTCTCCTGATGTTTCCTGATATTGATAGCTTCCTGGTGCAATTCTTCGTCACGGTTGTTAGCAGAAGTGATATGGAGCTAAAGACCGCCAAGCCATCATTCAGCGGCAGCAATGATGTTGTCACTGTAAGTGGCTCTCCTTCAAATACCTTCCCTACTTTTAAGGGTAACCAAGGCGCATTGAAACATTGACGCTCTGTTGTAAGGCTGACTGCTTTCCTATTACTCATGGAAAGAGATGGCCAATATTCATACAAATACTTTTAATGGGACCCCAGAGACATTTAGTGTAAAACCACATGAGGACCGTAAGGCGGACCTTTAACTTTCCTAGTTGATCTAGTGAGCTTTGTTGTCAATGTGTACTGTCTAGAATTTTCCACCTAGTGGCCTCTGCAGTTTAGAACCACATTCACGCCGCTGTTTAATATTTTTTCAACAATGAGGGATGGTTGGATACTTGCCCAAAAATACAGCATCGCAGTGATCTAGGCTTATCGCCCTTCGTTCCGGTTGGGCGGGGATATATACGAGTATGTATGAGTACAAAGCCTGGATGTGACAGGTTAGTCCTTATCCGAGCTGCAAACGCAAAGCTTCATGCGATTGGACATGTTATCGGTTGCGGATAATGATATGGAATTTGGGGGCCAAAGGGACTCCGCCAAAATTGTATAATATCTTGTCACCAATATTATTTTGTCTTATCATCGGTGACGTTCTTGATGTTGAATTGTTCGGATGATGCGAGGAAGTTGAATGGACGATGACGACTAAGCTGACGACACCTGTTTGCTCTTTCATTAGATCATGGGTTTTGGCCAAATGGCTTTGTATTTGGAAAGAGAGGTAGGTAGTAGAGTTAGACTAAAGATAAACACTAACAAAACCAAGGTGGTCAGTTTGACGGGTCATCGCACTTCCCCTGCCTGCATTAATGGACAGAGCATTGACGGTGTCAATCGATTTGTATATCTAGGAAGCGAAGTTTCTACCGACGGTGGCACCAAACTGGATGTTCCTCGACGCCATCAACAGCGCTATGTCCAAAATCCAAAATCTAGAAATGCAGTTATCTCAATACCAAGATCAAGTTGAGACTATTCTCTGCTAATGTTCTTTGCGTGTTGCTTAATGGGAGTAGCACATGGAAAGTGACCCTTTCTGTTACTCAAAAACCCCAAACCCTCGTCAATACCTGTCTGCGACGTGCCATCGGGATACGCTGATCTGACTCTATTTCGAACAAAGAGGAGGTGAATGGAAACCATATATATGGTGTTCTAAGAAGCCGTAATTTCGTTTTCAACAGTGTTTTTCGTCTAATAGTCTAGACCTTCTACTGACTCTTTGAGCAGACTTCTACAAGTTACAAACACAAATTCAAATTAAGGAATGTATCTGTACCAACATTTACCAACTGCAAATGGAGTGCTTACTACTGGAATCCTGTTCATTCTGTCATTGTCATTACTAAGTCATTGTCTTTAACTAATTGGAAAGTATTGTTCAGAAAGAAGTCGAGTCGTCAAATTCTAAGGCCTCATTCTTACGAGAAACTTCAATACATTATATATAAGGACGTACCAAGATTTAAAATCAGATACTCACCTTTTGGTTTTTCATCTGATATTGGAGGCATTTGGTGCTGGTGATGATGTGCTACAATTAAGCTATCGCGATGATGGTGAGATGGTAGCGCCGCCAATCCATAACTATGATTCAAGTGCTGAACGTGCACTGATGGCTGCAACTCCATACTGATCATAGCATAGTCCACCTGTGTACGTAGAATATTTATGAAAAGTAATATTTAGAAAGTAATCGTCAATAGTTCAGAAGTCTATTGTAATTTGAAGGCATTAAATCAAATATTTTTTTGATTCTGATTTTGCGTTGAACAGAATATTTGATATGATACCTTAGACTAAGCTTCGAACAATAAGCATTTATAGAAAATATTGACAGACCCGAACGATTTCGCAGAAATTTCATTTTCTACGAAGTATATTTGTTAATATCAAAAAGCTTCCAGGCCAAAAGGAATTTCGCTTTTTCTATTTTCTAAGACTAAACGTTATCAGAAATCTCTCTCGTTTTTTTGTACTATGCAATATTCGTATAAAATGTTAAGAAATTTTATAAACACAGTGAAGCCTTTAGTGCACGATATTGGAATCTTATAGAGTTCTACGGAATACTTGTTTTGCTTGTCGAAGATAATATATATTGTAACAAGTTTCTTTGAATGGGCCTTCTAGTTTACTATCTTTCAGGTGCTGGAGTCTGTGATGGCAATAGAAATTATGGTTATAAGGCATATTTATAGCAATACCTATATAAAATTCACTGGAACGAAGTAGATGAATCTAGTTTGTTGATTATATTTAACGGTTTTAAGCGTTCTTTTAAAGAATGTACATCCAAGAGAAAAAAGATTCTAAGCTCATAGTTGAGAGTTTGAAAAATATCGAAAGTCAAAAAACTGATTACAATTTTCAATTCCTAAATAATGAAATTAGACTATGAGTGTAATGCAATAATCGAGGGAAGTATATAGTATTACTTTGTTGCTTTCTACGAATGGGAGTATAGTGTGATTATGTCTAATCAATCTGCTACTGGGCGAAGTTGCAGCTCCGAAATGGTCCCGTTTATTGATCAAAGCTTTTCATTTTGAGTCTGTATGGGAATTTAAGCTACATTTTGTGGGAATTAAAATTCAACACCGTCTCCGTCGCTAGTAGAAATTTTTTATTCAGCAAATATTGGTATTTCGGGAACAACTTATTCCCTCCTTCATTATCGGTTGTATATTTAATACAGTACACTGGAGAAAGGGACAAGTCTTTCCCGAAATATCGAGATTTGCTGAATAAAAAATTTCTACTATCGACGGAGACGGTGTTGAATTATAGTTCCTTGATTATATATTTTATGATATGAATGCTCACAGAATATCATCTAGACTTCTTAGCACTGATGAAGGGAACAAGTGGTTCCTGAAAAATATCGGTATTTGCAAAATAAAAGTCAACACTAGCGAATAAGAAAAATTGCAAATTGCAATTGCAAAATACAAACTGCCGAAAAGCGATATTTCGAAGGATACTAAGTGCAGTACACAATATACTACATAGTTACATCTGCCATATAGTATCAAACAGAATGAAATCGAAATCATTGTGCTTTTATCTGCACTGAAGTGCTTGTGCATTGTCGTCGACGAAAGATGTTGCTTCCAAATATAAGTAAAAGTAACTAATCGCTACCACCATTGTCATAATCGTGTGCCCCTTATGACTACTTCTGATGATGATGCTGTCAGTAATTGACTTGTACTAGACGATACGATGTCCATCTACTATCCCACAAACATTTTGCTACGGTTATAATTCTGGTGAGCGGGACATGCCCAGGGGAAGATAATAGATGATGCATATGTATGTTATCGGAAAGTACCTGCTGGTACACAAAGTAGCCGTTAAAGGTTACACGTCGGAGCCGCTAACTTGTCTATCCTTCTGCACAGCAATCTTCCCAGCGATCAGTTGTGAAAATAGGGCACGTGCCATGAGTTCATGTCTACTATACGTATTATAAGTTACCACAGGTGGATGTTTTACAAAAGGTTTTCATCTGTTAGGAAGCCGGTCATTTTTTTCTTCTCGGAAAATGTGAATCTAATTCCATGTTAATGAATAAAAACAACTGCGGGCTAAGTTCCGGAAGGTATTCAAACGAAATTTATTTTAAGAAATGGAACGTTAGATATATCCTCTCTTACTTTTCCTGATTGTCCCTTATACGGACCTCTAACGATTGTAACGTTTCTGGTAGGAAATTAAATTATATGACTACTATCGATGGTGCGGATGCCCCTGTAATTTATGCAACAACATACATAATAGGATGAGTGAGTGAGCGAGCGAGGACTTATATCGAAAACAGGTGATTTGTTGTTGAAGTAAAGTCAGCTGAGTCCTTCGAGTTGATTAATCGACCCCAGGGAAAGATAAAAATAGGGTTGTTGAATGCATTATGTGCAGTTAGTGTCACATGTTTGAATGCGTTGACCGTTAAAGTTTCCCGAACTCACGTGTCAAATTAACATTCAGTCATGTTATGGGTAAAATTCCAAAACTATAAGGGTACATGTAATAAGTAGTAACTGTAAGTGGACAGTGGAAGAAAGGAATTTTTTCAGGAAAGTCAGTCAGGATGAAACAGCGTGATCTTTCCTATTTAAGTTACTTAGATACTCTCCGAAAACTGTATTTTTGCCTTGATGGAAGTTATTGAAAAATAATGACTGACCGACGTGTGAATAAATGTGTCTATATGACTTGGTAACTAGGATACTAGGCTGTCGCAATGGAAGGTTGCAGTTCTAATCTCATTAGAGAGATTTGTATCGAGACTGGATATCGGACATCAGTCGACGAAGCTGTGATTGAGTATCTGAGTCGAATCAGGGCAAAAATCACGGGCGAGGGCAATGCTTCAATTCATTCTTAGTGTACCGTTACAGTCTAGGCATGAACTACGCTAACAAATTTCAAGGTCTAGGTCCATCGACTATCTGCACATATGAAGATCCAGGGATCAAACTATACATTTTTTTAAATAGAATAAAATATGACCAGTATTATCATGACTGAAGCAAATCCCAAGTTTTAAATACATACAATTTTTTCCAATCTGCAACACCAGATTTTGAAAATGATAAAACTATGTTACTGGCGTATATAATGTATGAACTTCTTCATTGTTCATTCAATACCAAGTGAATTTTTCAGTACAACTGAAAGAGGAAGGCAGATAATTTTAGACCTTGGCGCGAGGTACGACCATGAAAATTATAAATGTAGATAGGTGGTGTAATTAGCATACTTATTTTTGGGCAAAACGTGTATAGTTTTTCAAGAACAGGATGGGTATCTACTTGCCTGACTGATGACTGTTTCAGAATTTGTACAGCCATTGGTGTAAATTAGACGATGAAATTGATTTTATAACAAAAGGCGAGTATTAAGAAAATACAATTCAAAGTTAGTAGAACTGCAACACAACATTGGTATTTGCATTTAAGATGAAATTTTGATTTACTGAATGAATTTTTTTGCAGAAATTCTCTTCAAACTGATATTGTAGCGCCAGATTCTTAAGCAGTTTTCAAGCTTTCGTTATAAGGGAAAACTTTCAGTCAGTAGATGAATCCTTAAGACTCAACAATGTATAATCGACTCCATTAATAAGATTATCACACTTCATTCTTTTATGTACTCCGAGAAAATCATAAGTAATGAATAATCTTTTAAATCTAAGCAAAAATAAAAGAAAGTTTCTCGCTTAAATCTTTCGTTTTAGTTAAGTGATATGTAATCGAAGTGGTGTTGCAATTCCTTTGGAAAAAGCTGTACATGGACAAGTATGATACGTTTTAGATTTAATACTACCTTGGAAAGATAAGCTTTTGTTAAAAAGGGTGCATATCCTAATTTTTAGAAATAATCCTCTCGGGAGTCTCATAAGTAATGAATAATCTTTTAAATCTAAGCAAAAATAAAAAAAAAGTTTCTCGCTTAAATCTTTCGTTTTAGTTAAGCGATATATAATCGAAGTGGTGTTGCAATTCCTTTGGAAAAAAGCTGTACATGGACAAGTATGATACGTTTTAAATTTAATACTACCTTGGAAAGATAAGCTTTTGTTAAAAAGGGTGCATATCCTAATTTTTAGAAATAATCCTCTCGGGAGTCTCATTTTAGTTTTGTGTTTAAAATTGATATGTGTGTTTCCCTTGTATGCCGTACTTCTTATTACCGTACTTTTTATTAAATTACAATTAATTGTTGATTATTTTCAGTTCGGTTAGTTATTCCTTTTATTGATAAAAACACAAAAAAAAAACAGAATTGCGAAAAAATAAGTGCTTGCCGTTGGTCCTTATAAACTGTTGCTTAAGGAATATTGCTTATTGTGGTGGGTGTAAAGGCAAATGCAATGATATAAATAAAAAAATTGCATTGATTTTCAAAAGGAAAACTATTTACTTCCGGTTCCTTGCATTTTCATCATCAATATGATACAAATAGTATTACAAACATGATATCTTTTTTTGGAATAATAGTGACTATTTGGACCTTTTTTTCTGGATTCAAGGAATAATCTTCCTGTGAGTTTGTAATTTGCATGTAAAGTATGACGTTTCTATATTACCACTGGAGGCTTGTAATGAATGAGGATTTCTTTCCTAGAATCGTGCATAGATGTCGAAAATTAACAATAGCTTTTTGCATAATAAACCGAACGTCCCATGTTCAAATTATCGTACGGTTTATAAACCTGCATGGTAAGGTGATTTTTCCTTTCTTAAGGAGCGGTGGAAAAGAAAATCAGTTACACATTTCTACTTATACCTAGTCCTTCATAGATATTTTAGCTGTCGGATATTGTTAAACATACATATAAGTACCATATTTTTTTTTTTGTTTGGAAAAATCTTTTTGTACGACACTCCTGCTGTTTTGCTTTAAATTTAATTTCAAAATTCTTAAAGAACCTCCAAGCCACTCACCCTTTTCTTATGTATTTAATTATATCCGTTTCCAACGCTTCTGATATTTTATCTTTTAATGTCCGTGAACAATCACAATAAAATTTAATTTAGTTTAACTGGGAAAGTATTATTCTAACTCAGTTTAGTACTTAGGGGTGGAACTGAAAGGATCAATCACTTTGTATCATGTAACATTTTATCACTTGCTAATCCGTTCCTTAAATATTGAACTAATTTGAACACATGATTTGTTGTAATGAATCGCAGTACGAAAACTCCTAGTCTATAGAACATTTTTCTAAAAACGTGAAAATCGTTAGAAACACTTCTGTGATATTATATAATTAATAATTTCCAAGTTGCCGTCTTATTGGTTAAATAAAAGCTTCAAAGTAACGGGTTTCACACCGCAGGGCTTCTGGGCTTAAATGGATAATGTACATAAACAAAAGTTCCTGAGAGGATAAACAAAAGACGTAGCGAGACGCACGATCAAGTGAGTGATCACCGATCCGAAGACGGCAAGATCTCGAGTAAAACTGTCTGCTAAAGCATTTAAAACACATCAAGCAGAGCCGACACGCTTACACGACCCAGGTGGGTCTAAACAATTGATCTTTTGTTGGTACTTCTGGTTATTGTTGTTGCTACTGCTGTTCTTGGAGATTTTGTTGTTGCTAATACTGTTGACAGTGTCGTTCAGCGTGTGTTGTTTATTGTATGAAAAAAATCGTGAAACCTAACAATTTCACTCCCCACTACTGGCAATTAGTCGATGCGGACATAAGTTGATAGCTCGAGCACATCCCCGTCGGATAGGAATTGTTTCTCTAGATCATCTTCCTTCCCGTTCTCAGGGGGATTTTCTTGGTCCCCTCAAAAATTACACCATCTCATTGGCAAAGGTTCCAGTATACTCGGGCTGTTTATCGGCCGTAGGACATGGAACAGGTTATTTCAATTTATCTTTCTATTGCAGTGCTACTACGTGTGGAGTGTGTTATTGAAGTTCTGCATAACTGGAAGATCACTTTGTCCGATAGCTAATTTCGATTTAATTCTGAAGCGATGGAATTGCGATCACTAGCACCAAAACAGTACACACATTTTCTAGATCAGCATAAGCTTGTACCATTCAAATTCTTACCAGTGTATCTATACGTTACATTCCGACGTAGGTACATATGCGAGGTGCATTTAAAGTGAGAAAAGCATACGTACCTCTCCCAATTGTTGTTGCTATTACCAAGCTAGACAGCTTGCTTCAGTCTGAGCGGGCGGACCTAGTTATTGAGACAGTTATCCAATCGAACGGCTGTTTATGAACGTTTGAAGGAGGAGCCTAAATCCGCTTGTGTTTGATATTAGTATCAGTTAATTTCGGTAGAGGGGAACATGAATTGTGATCGCTATAAGATGTACGTCCGTAATCGGGGAAAATGTGCGTTACTTTTACTAAGTCTGATTTTTTCGCGTATGAGCAGCCGAATGGCCACATGTTGCTTTTTGATCGTAGTTTTTTTCTTCGGAGTGTGCTATTACAGTAGAAATAAAGAGTTTTAGGCGGAGTCACTTTTTTTTTATTGTGCTGTGAATGAAGAAAGCCTGTCTAAAATCGCTGAGGATGTCTGTACACTTATTCATTACTTCGATTTTCTCTGCCAAGATATTTGAAAAAATAAGGAATTCATTTACTTCAGGAAATAAATCCCTCCATATAGTACGCATATTTAGCTACAAGTAATTTGATTACATAGTCTTGAATTTGTTTAGCAATGCCTCCAAACTCATTGCTGCAATATTAATGTGTGTTTGCTTCTATCATCTTTAATCATAACGTATTCGTCTTTCCTGTTTCTTATTAAAAGAGCGACCTGCATTACAGATAAAACGCCCTTAATGACAATTATAAGCTGCGATTTGTTCTTAATATAATAAAATTTTAGCATATTCCCTAATTCCAAATCTTTCAACTTTGGATCTGGTATGAACCGTTCTCCAAGGTAACTCGACCTACTATGCAAAAGTACGGGACACTGTCCCAGAACGTGTATAGAGGTTTCAACACACTCCACACAGAATCTGTAGGCAGTATCTGTAGATATCCCTAATTTCACTAGATGATAGCGTTAGCCGGCAGTGACCAGTGAGAATTCCCACTATGATTCGGAGGTTCTTCTTGATTGGGTTCGTATCCCCTAGTAAGCACCCTGGACTTCTCCCTTCCTGCTAGACCTGCCCAGTATAGTTCCCTCCAGCCGTTCCTCTTCATTTTTTAATGTCATAGCCATGATCCCGTTTCCGATTCCACAGAAGGGTTCTGGCCCGTGTAAATGCGTCCCAGTTTCCTTCTCGGCAAGTTCATCCGCTGCCTCCATGCCTTCCCACCCAACCTGGGCTGGAACCCAGAGTATCCAGACCTTATTGAGCGAGCCGAATGTGTTCAGTCTCTCAAGGCATTCCCATAACAGTTTAGAGTTCACCTGGTTGGACCTAAGTGCCTTGATAGCCGCTTGGCTGTCACTCAGAAAAACAATATCCTGCCCCCTGTAGTTCTTTTTGAGATTAAAGGAGGCACATCTGTCTTTTGCGTATATTTCCACCTGAAATATGCTAGTGTACTTACCCATTGGCTCCACGTATATTTTCCTTGGACCAATGACGACGCCTGCCCTCCTTGCCTGCATTTGTATGTGGAGATGGAGAGGGATCAATTCCGGAAATACCTCCAAGGATGCCGTTAGACATGTCATCATTGCCCTACTGATACACACGCAAGCCAGCCTTTGGAGTTTAGGTAACTCCCTCGCTTGTTTGCTGAGTTCAGTTCTTTCTGCCCAGATGATTGTCCCATAGGTATTATTGGCCTTACTATTGCAGTGTATATTCAAAGTAGTATCTCCAGTGTGCAACCCCATTTTTCCAAAATATTTGACCTCTGCTCCTCATTTCACCTTATGATTCTCAGGTGATCAACCTAACGTTCCTTAGGGGATGATACTGTGATGATTTTTGGCTGGATTGATACGCAGTCCCGTCTTCCTGCACCAAGCACTAGTAATTTTTAATCCAGTTTGGATTCTATTACATAGGGAATCCTCATATTTGCCCCTACAGATTAAAATAACATCATCAGCGTAACCCTGGACCTGTATTCCAGTGTTTTCCTAGGAGTTCGTCCTCTACCATACTCCATATAAGCGGTGATTGTACCCCGCCCTGTGTACAACCTTGAGTAGTATTCATGACAATAGACTTTGTACTTTGTATTTCTATTTGCTTACTCTCTAACATTTTCCCCATCTAGAAAGCCAGGGGGTTTTCCACTCTTTTGCGAATCAGGGCAGCTTATATCTCTATGTGCGATGTGTTATCGAGTGCTCCTTCGATATCCAAAAATGCGCACAGTGTTGAAGAGCAAAACAAATCTTTTGTTTCTATGGCATCCCGTAATACGATTGTCAGCTGATACAAAGCAGTTTCGGTTGATCGTAGTATCCGGTAGGCGTGTATGACATTGTTGATACTTTAGAACATTAGTTCTAATATAGTTGTCTATGACAATCTCCACCGTTTTGAGTACGAACGATGTTAGGCAAATTGATCTGAAAGATTTAAGGTTGAAAGGATCCTTTTCACCCACTTTCGAAATAAAGACCAGTTTTTCTCCGCCTCCATGCCCTTGCTATATACCCCAGGCTTATGTTGCCCTTTACCACCCTCAAAGGAGACTCTAAGATATTTCTAGGCCTCTCTGGATTAGTGCTGGGTGCATTCCTCTTTTGCTAGTTTCCAGTTCTCCTTTCTTTCCTTTTATTTGTTATTGGGGTATCAAGCAGAATGTTGTCGCCTTCCGCCGTGGGGGGTAGGACCCTGGAAAATGAGTTCTGACACTTAGCGTTGGTATTAAGTAAAATCCCGCATCTACCAAGATTGCGATAACTCGGGGAAATATATCTTAAAAAACTTATCTTGTTAAAGTGTTTACTCTGAGGCAACCTAGGGGCTGGGAAGAATCCGCCACGTACTCCCATCAACTCTTACCAAGCTTCCTGATGAGGTATTATACTCAATCTGATTCGCAGCGGTAAATATTTTGATCTATTTGCTCAATACGTATGAATCTACATAACTCACATAAAGAATGATATTGTCTTTTAACTGAACTTACATAGAAAGTTCGTAATGGTATAAATTTCGTTAAGAATATAAATTTGAACACCTAACAAGAGAGAAAAATGAAATGAAAAAATTATTAGTGTATTTATTTGGTTTTCTGCCTGATAGGATGCTTTCCTTTGTTCTCACTGAGAAATAAAAAAAATTGGGCTCATTTTTCTATTTCCTTTCTATGAATTCGTCAATGCATGCGATCTGAAAAGTTGATTATGGAATCGGTCAAACCAGCTTGAACAAGAAGATAGATTCTTTACAGCGCTGCGAGTGAAAATATTTTGAATTATATTTTAGCATTGATGTGAACTGCAAAACCTATATCGCCACTATTTGACCATGCAGCCAAACAAATGATTTGCTCTCAGGAAACAAAGGGATCAGTCAATTTCATTAAGATCGACGCAAAGAGTAAATATTGAATAAAAGAGAAAGAAATAAGATAATCCAAAATAAAGTAGAGCTCCGAAGAATGTGAAAAGAAATTGCACGGTAACAATTTGCAACCGCAACAGAATGTGGTTTCCTTTACTTCTGTTACTTGAATTTTTTACTGGTTCTCACTCGTTTCATTTTTGTATTATGGACTTAAACAACAATTGCATTCTATCAAGTGTCATTTGAATAAGAATCAAAATATATTCTGTAGCATATTGAAGATACTTGTTCCAAACTAAAGCCACTAATAGCATACTTGCGGGGTGTCTCCCACTTGGAAGAAACCTTATCATTTATTGTAACAGTCTCTGAGAAACCGGGACAAAATTTATTTTAGAGCATATTAAGTATAAAATATGTTTTGACTTCATCAATGCTTTAAAGAAAACTGCAAGAGTCCACCAAGTTTTATTTTCGAAAATTCTGACATCAACTTCTTTCGTCTTTCATTTACGGCATAAATTTATTACTGGCTGTAGATGTCTTCATTTCGAAAGTGGACATAGTGAGATGGTAGATATCAATAGCCGCTCCAAGGAGCCAAATTTACGCTGTTATGCGCCGTTTTGTTATCACAAACTTCTAAGACGGTGGGACTAGGAAGGGTATGGAGAGCAAAATCCAGCTGGCTCAGATCTTCAGAGCAAGCCCGTCTTATTTACAAAGAATAGCAGTTGCCGACCCTTCAACCAAAGATCTCTCTGAGATCTTTACCTAGTGCCCGCAACCCTGCTCTAGCTGGAGCCAGGCAATTGGTAAGGAAGTATCTAAGGGTTTCTCCCTCCTCCCCGTAACTTCGCCAAAATTCCTCTTGAAATTCGTATTGCGTGTAGCGTAATTCGTTTGGAAATGCCCTTAGTCGGCATCGTGTTTCGCTTCGCTGTCCAAGATCTGGACTCACATAGTCTGACGACGTTGCACGCCACAGCATATCCGGTTCTTTAAATCCCCATAAGTTTGATTATATTGTATTTCTTGTTCAGTGCCGGCCACCACACAGTAGAACCTTACGTTGGGATGGGCCAAACCACGGCCGAAGACCACATTTCTTTGCAACAGTCCTCTTGCAGCTTCAACCGTGCTAATTACTTCGAGGAGACCGCTTTGTGTGGATTTACCTTTAAGGTAGGCGCACTGAGATTTGATGAAGGGCGATCTTCCCATGATCTTCCTTAAATGGCTACTCAGGATGAGGTTAATAGGCCGAAAATCCCTCGCGAACTCATAGCATGCCTCCCTGGTCAGCTTCCTGAGATTGGAGAAATCCTCATTTCAACACGGAGCCAATGTCTTTTTGCCTTTTACAGGACACGAGACACGAATTTTCCACCCTGAAAATCCCATTGTCGATTAGTAAGGTGATATAACTTGCCTCCTCTCACCGTTACTGTTCTCCAAGGTGGGGCAATACAAGGCTGGTGTACTGCCCCTATTACTCACCGATATGTTTGTGTCATGAAGTCAAAGAGGGACTCACAATCCTTCGTTGATGAGCTGAACCAAGGCGTGTGCTTCGCATTGAAGTTGCTGCCTATCAAAAGGTTGACCTTCCTCGCTGTGGTAATCAACGTCATCTATTGTAGTTCTCCTAATGCAACTGATAGGCCATGAGCCACGTAAGCCGAGGAGATCTCCGTTCCCGCCTGCTCCAGTTTGACTAAGGTCTGGTATCTTTTTCTAAAACACCGATTTTCCAAAAGTATTTTTCGAATATAGTACATACCTATATAAATAACATACAGCATTATAATGCACAGGTCTCTGAACTCAGTGAATGTGTCTGTTATTGTTATGCATAGCCAGGATAAAACTGTATTCGGGCGTGAGAGAATTTGGTATCTGGATCAAACTGATGGACGATTCTGTAGCCTTTATAATGAAAAAATTTATAAAAGGCACCATGGCCCTGTGGTTATGCAAAAAAATCCGGCTCAATAGGTTGGGGTGGGCGAATTTTTTAATCTGTGTAGATAAGAATGATCCAGCCTGGAGAATCTATAAAAGCAATGTCCTTGGAAGTTTTGTACACAAGAGCTAAGGGATCTGATCCCTTCAAGGATCGTTTGTGATCTTTACCGGTTCGATTACGATACGGGGAATAGCAGCGGTAACAGGAACAGACGAAGAGTTGACTGCGTTTAGGTGATATGTGCTGATCACCACAGTGTCCCGTGAAAGAGGCAACGAGACCAAAACACCCAAAGAGACACTGGGACGACCAAATAAAGAGAAAGCCTTCCCAAAATGATGCGGCTGCCGCTCTGGGGACGGCAACTCCATTACTCTGTTGAACAGGCACACAGCAGACTTGGCATATTTATATGGCGGGTAAATAAATGGGTGACTGCTTATGGTTTCAGCCTGACGCTGGGAAAAAACGGCAGTAGTCATCCGTGACCAGGAGGAGAATTTCGACACTGCGTCCCACATCGATTGGCTAGTTGAGTATTGTGTGAAAATAAGAAGTTTTCCAACGGCAACGCGCACTAACCGAATGACAAAATGAGTCAAGAGGCAGCTGGAATGCCCGGCTCATCGTCAATTTAGATCTGCGGCTGAATTGAAAGCAATTGACCATGGCCTTACTAAACTTCTTACTGGGCATAGAGGTTTTTAGCCTGACCTGTATAAGATTGGGAAGCCACGATCCCCTGATTGTGTGTCCTGCAATAGAGTGGGGCACGACGCCGATCACACCTTTTCCTCTCGTGTAAAGCGGGATGAGTTTCGTCAGCAAGGTTATGCAGACACAGGGAATCTCTCTCCAAACGAGGTCGTTAGAGGGATGCTGAGGAGCACAAGTAGATGAGTGTGAGCTTTTCAAAAAATTGCGTTTTGCGTCCAGAAAGTATGATACCGATGATACTTTTATCAAGTGTATATATGCTGTACTTATGCAAAGATTTCTGTCTACCGAAGTGGATATTGATCGCTCTCCGTTGACATAAGCAACGAAGGGTTGCCCCCAAGGAAGTGTACTACCGTCACTTCTATGGAATATGTTGGTTGACCCACTACTATGCGAACTGCTAAATTTGCCAATGCAGGTCCCAAGCTTATGCGGATAACGTGGCTGTGTGACGTTGATCGATATCTCGAAATGATGTGCCGTTGATTTGATTGACCACAATGATATTATTCACCAAAAGGAGGAAATTTAATGATATTTGCTTTCCAGAGATGAGGAGTGCAACTTTTCATCTCTCGACGCAGCTCCAAATGATTATTCAGTTTGTAGCTCTGGGATATCTATTTTCAAAGCATTGTAATGGGAGCAACGTCTATCGCTTAGATTTATATGGAAGCGGCGAACATGGGGGCACAGAGCATTGGAAGAGTTATTAGCAGAACTGAATCCTGTTTCTACAATGCTTCTCATGGCCTTCCGTTTTATGCCTTTCAAACTGAAATGTACGTGACCCTAAGGGTGGCAGCCTGGGTGACTGACGACGATTCAATACGGTCGAACTACTCTAGGTACCCGGCCTCTGTGGTATTGAGGGATACGAAATTTCGGATGCCTTAGCAAAAGAGGATTCAATTTCCCCCATGTCGGATTCGGAACCAGCAATTTGAGTATCAGTAACTTTAGCTAATGCTGCTATAATAAACTGGGATCAAGCGTGCCATAAGGCCAGATGGCTGAGCCTCAATGCTGCTAGACACACGAAACTCTTCCTGTCAGCACCAAACGAACATACTGCGAAGTTTATAGTGTCCAAAAGCTGGAAGACTTGCAGAAGTATTGTGAGCATTCTACTGGCCATCACCATCTAGCTATATGTTCAGATTAAGAATTTTCCATGCTGACACGTGTCCATTCTGTAATCAGGAAGCGGAATACACAGAGGATTTTCTATGGGAATGCCCCATCAGATCTTTGGTGCTTATGTGCTCTAGTTGCAGCGGGAAGCATCACATTCACTAATGGAAGTCTGGCGAAACATATAAGAATCCGGGATATTTCATTAGACGGTGGAGTTGAGTGTAATTGGTCACCATCTGAATGCTGAGAGACTATGACTTCCCCGAATCCAATACAGACACTGGTAGCATCTTTCGTCTTCGTAAGTACCATACGGAAGAGATAAACAACCTTATGAGTCAGTAAATATTGCACCATAATCATCACCAAGAAATATATTGTTCAGCGATTGCGAAACTAAAGGAAAGAAAGGGACCTCAGATTAAGTGCCTAATGTCGTTGAGCAGAGAGAACAATCTGCAAAAATAGGCGACATTCAGTTAAGCGACTATGCGAAGCGGCCGACATTAATCCATGAGAAGGAGCATATATAGAAGTGATATCATAAATAAATTCAAGTGACAGATCTCAATTAAGCGCTCAATGTTATTACGTAGAACTACTAACGACCTTGTTTCTACAGCCTAATCGTAAAATCACACCCTCTTGCAAATGTCCGAGCTGCAACTTCGAGGGAGCCTACCGTTGCCTGCGGAAAAGTAAATGTGCAACAAAACACCCGAACTGGACAGAATACTCAACGTAGCTATAAAAGCTGCGGTTAGAACAAGGCAGGTCAATTTATTTCTACTGTTAACAATAGCTACATATTGTAGATTCACAAAGTTTGAGAAAGAAGATATAAATGTTTTATAGAGGCGAACAATGAAAATAAAAACAACGCAACCATCGACAGGAAGAAAGAAATCTGAATAGAAAATTATATAATATAGGCAGTCAAGATTCAGTGAATGCAAGATATCATTTTGTAAATATCTGCGGATAACACGAAAGCGAGTCTTAACAACAGCAAGCACATATTTATTGATCTACATGCAACATGTGTGTATTCAAAGCACATTGCACTTACAATTTTTCAGACCGATCCTTGCGTTTGATATTACAAGCTCCTGAACGCTTAGGGTGCTATTATTCTCGGCGTGTGCATTGAAACATCTGTATTCTAAATCGTAATATGTATCAATATAAATACTCAGTAGGGGACTCTTAGCAATGAGGTCACATAGCATATGTAGAAAGAGAAGACAAAAGCGCAAGGAAGTCAAACTATTCGTAATGTAATACCAAAAAAAAACAAATCCAAACTATCTTCTGTGGCCTCGTGACCAGCACTATTCGTGCCTCAAGATCACGCCTATATATGTTCCATTCAATGAAGTCCAATACTTTGTTCGAAAGAGTTTAGGGATATCATTCGATATATTGCTACCAATCAAATATTAACTTATTACTATTATAAAAGACTGAAAACTGAAAAACCTCCAGGATGTGTGCTATATCCTAGTAGAATCTCCATTCGTGAATTAACTATCCATAAATTGGCTTTCGTCAATCAAGCGTTCACGCCAGCTGAATTCGAAAGCGCCGTTGGTGTCATCATGACAATACCCTGATAATATCCATTTATATGAATATTGGCCAAGATCATTTCAACGTAAGCGAATTACTGCTCTGGAAAAGCATCATTGATACTACAAATGCGGTAGTTTACCGTAGAGTACGGAGTAATATGTATATAAAATGTAAACGGTTCTTATTTTCCGAGGAAAGAAAGAAAGTTGTGAAGCGTACATTGCATATCTAAGAATAGATACTTTCAACTGAAGTTGCCACTGAAGCTTGATTCTTTTCTTCTTTTCTCTCTTATTTGCTAAAAATCATAAGTGTAGTCAAAGATGATAGAGAGCTGAATGAATAATGTCCTCCCCTAATGCATGCAAGGGATGCAAGGGCCAAAACTCCATATTAACAAGTGCAGAGACCGTCTGGTGAAATCATGAATCATGAAAGGTTTTGAGTATTTTTTAAGCGAGGAACTTTGTTTATGATTGTTCTATTTGTATGTAGCAAACAAATAAATTTTGCGCATTTTCTCATAGAATGTGCGCTCCCTGTACAGACCGAATGCTGCCCAGCAACTAGCCGATACCCTGCCCCACTATAGGACTGGTGTAATAACGTTGTGGGTTTCCTGGAGAAGAACCACTACGCTATATATTATAGCGGCCAATCAGTAAATCATGTGCTGTAGGTTTCTTAGTGTCATCGGCTTTGAAAACATAAGCGAACGGCTATGCACTCTGTGTTTCCAAAGCAAATTTCAAATATAAACCTCATTAACGTTTGCGCCCCTACTACCCTAGAGGAGGCTGCAGAGTCAGAGAAGGATACCTTCTACGAGGCAGCAGAATGAACCCTCGAAATCTGTCCCAGGTATGATATCAAAATCATACTTGGGGATTTTAACAGCCAAGTAAGGGCGGAGCCCGTATTCAGCCGATACATTGGCCCCCATAGCTTACATAAGAATACCAATGATAACGGACTGCGGATTATTCACTTTGCAATGTCACATGAAATGGTTGTTGGAAGTAGCTGGTTTGCACGGAAAGCGATTCACAAATATACGTGGGCCTCTCCAAACTCTCTTTCAACTAAATTGACCACGTGTTGTTCGAACGCCGCCACCTTTCAGCCTTCAGAAATGTCGGAACATATAGAGAGGACTTATGTAGACTCGGATAACTATCTCGTTGGCATAGCGCTGCGGACTCGAATTACAATACCGCCTATAATCCCATCGGACAGGCAGGTGAGAGTGAATCCATATTCATTCATATGGCTTCCATAAGCCATCCACAACACAGCCCTCCTTAATACCCATACATGAAAGGAAGATATCACGCAGTGCAGCAATTATAGAGGTATCACGTTGCTGGATACCATACCATAAGATATTCTCTTCTATCTAACTAGGTCTGATAGTTCCATACGCCCAGAACATCATTGGACCGTACCAAAGAGACTTCACTCCAGGCAAATCAGCAGCAGATCATATTTTCTCTTGGAATATGGCCATCAGTTGCATCATCTTTTCTCGACTTCAAGTCCGCCTTTGATAGCATAGCCAGGGTAAAACTGTACAAAGCCATGAGAGAATTCAGTATCCTCACGAAATTGATAAGATTGACTAGACTGACCCTGACCAATGTGCGAGGCCAGAAAAAAGCAGCAGGATTACTCGAGACCATTCAACATCATCAACGATCTAAGACAATGGGATGCCCTACCGTGCACCCTTTTTAACCTGGCCCTGGAAAAAAATGATCCATGATGCTGAGGTGAATGCGAGAGGCATCATCCTGTTTGAGTCCACCTAACTACTGGTCATGCTGGCGATATCGACATCGAAATTCTGGGCCCCCTACATGAGAATGAACGATTACGTAGCCTAAAAATCGACGAAATTTATAAGCGATACTGTGACCGTTTGGTTGTGGATAAAATCTGGCTAAATCAGTTGCGGTGGGCGGGTCACTTAATTTGTATGGATGAGGATGATCCAGTCCGAAAAGTCTATAAGGGCAATATGTATGGTGGAAAACTAAGACGAGGCAGACCCTGCCTGAGATGAAGGGATGAAGTAGGCGCGGAAGGCAGACAGCTTTTAGGGATATCGAATTGGTGGACCTCGGCGCAAAGCCGGGCTGTTTGGAGTTTCTTAGTAAGACAAGCCTAGACCGGATATCGATTATTGCCCCGTTGATGATGATGATGAATACGTAATTTCAGTGAAAAAGCTCTCCTAGTGTTTAAAAATGTACGGTGGTTACTTGATATTTTAGAAATTGAAATACCTTTGCAGCTAAGAGGTTAAGAAATCGAAAAAAATACATAATATTTATTAGAATTGCATGATGAATCGCCTAGCATAAAGTTTGCCCGGTAGTTTTGAAACACCCTGTATAGGTACATTCATGAAATAATCTAAGTTCGTTTTTTTTATCCACTTTCTTGTTTACGGTACAAGAATAAAAAAAATATTAAATTTTGAAATCTAAACAACCTCTGGAATATTCGTATACACTATTCAATTGTGTAGAAGCATATAATCATTATTCTTAAATTTAATTATGTCGTTGCAACATGGATATAATGTATACCGGTAAATTTATAGTAGTCAATGAAAAAAAGTTACTCTTCAGACAATATACCACACGAAAATTTCGAACTCGCTAGGAATCACGGTCCGATGATTCTTGCTGTTTTTTAGATCTCGACATTCATCGTCGTCATCATGACCATAATAATCAGTGGCAGTCCCAATTTTCCTTTTTTACCACTACAATTTTCGTATTTTAAGTTTTTTTTTCAGTGTGATGGTTGGAATGATAAGGATGTAGACTACAGTGAAGAACAAGATATTCACCAATCGTCTAACTATAGTATGTCAGCTAGAGTTATGATGATTCGAATATATATACATATATGAATGGTAATTTGGAAAAATTGAGGTAAAATTATAGACGAAAGTTGTAATTAAAAGATACAAAACTCTATTCATGAAAATGCTCAAATTATCAAATATTGATCATCCACCAACACACAACAAACAAAGACATTGTACAGATCCAGGAACCTAACTACTTAGTACACTTTCAAAAAAATATCTCAAGAAGTGAAATCTCTCTCTACGTTTATGAATTTTATCTTTTTACAAAAATTTAATTTCAATATTATATTCAGAATTATTAGACCGCGGCGATTTTTGGAAAAATATTATAAATCCATAACGCTTTCGGAATCATGATAGACCTTACATTTTCTTGTTCCGCTTCTATTGCTTGAACTCGAACGAAAGAAGTTCAGTATAGGAAACAATTTTTCTTCTTTTTTCCATTAAAGAAAGCCATTGAATGATATCTTATCATAGTGGGTAGCATTTGAAACTTGCTTCTCGTTTGCTTCATATTGAAATTATCCTAGTCAAGCAAATTGGTACTCTCTCGATCCGTGAATACATTGTAGAAAATCCGATTTAAGCATTAGTTGTTTCATGAACGTATTATAAGTACTAGATGTGAACATATGTACAATTTATACTTTCCATACGCTACAGTTTTCCTGTCGGAAATTTTGCCATGAAAATGGACTTCCGTTAAAAAACCAGCCAACCATTAAACCGTTGCCCGATGAACCCCCTTGGTTCGTTAGCCAGCACTTGTTGCTGCAAGCTGACCTGATCTTTCAAAAAATTTTACCCTCTCCACACTTTTTTATATTTTTTCCCACAAAAACTAATGGCAATGAAACTTACCTAACGCAGTGCACTGCAATACATTGTAGCTATAATATGAAACCTGTTGGAAAGTTGCCCTAGTCGTACTTCCACCCTCGTTTTAAAAATGCAACAATGAACCGTTCCGCCACCAAATGAGAGTCGTTATTCTACGCGCGACGTTAAGGTACTTGTTGATTATCATCACTGATAAATACCCAACTACCAGTGTGAGTTCTGTCGGCCGACATCGGAAAAAAGGAAATTAAAACATATAACCCAGCAATTGTGTTGGATTTTGAAATTGCGTTTGGGCTTTGCCGTCGCTACGGATGGTCGGTCACTCATACTCTCACATTACCACGGTTTTAATTTGCATCCCTGCGCTTTGTGATAATGCAGAAAACATTAATAGTTACTTCATAACAAGGAGCTAGGTATTTAAGATGCAACGAAAACACCCTGAGAAAAAAAGGGGGCTTGCTGCTTTTTTAGTTTGTGTCTCCTGGTGTTTTTCATGTACTTTAAGACATAATTTTTCCTCTACAAAAACAGGAGCCCTTCTGTTTCCACTACTTTTTTCAAAATTTGATTATGTTAGGAATTCAATTCAAATTTCCGCACACAAGTGCTAAAAACCGCAAGCCTTGGGCTTAAAAGAAAAATCTACAAACCACAAATTATCTGGCAATTGTAACGTCCGTGATAAAGTGACCACTCTGAGTCCCAATCTGATTGTAGTCTCTAGTTTCTTACCGTACATGCGTACATATCTCGATAATAAGCTACTATTGTAAGACCGATATAGAAAAGTTAAAGCAATTCTTTCATGCTATCTGCAATATGCATAAGTCCAAATATTTCCAGAAATAATGTGTGTTCGAGAGTAACATTAACTCAATACAGAACAAATTACCAATTCTATATTGATAGCAAAATATAAGGGGCTTTTGCTGTATCAGTCATAATGTGCGTTATATGACTTTCGATAATAATATTATTTCATGTTCGATCAAAGGCTGCTACTAATGAATTATCGCTTCAGAAGTAATATTTCCGGCAGTGACCCTTCTAATGGTAAATTAATTCACTTGTTGCACAACCAACAAAAGTAGCATTCCCTATGACAACTTTCCCTCCCCAACTATACTATACAGGGTGTTTTAAAACAACCGGACAAACGGTATGCCAGGTGATTCTTCATGTAATTCTAAGCAAAAGATATGAAGTACTTTTTTCCGATATCTTAACCCTTCGTCTTTAACCGTTGTATTACCACCAGGGACAGGGGGTCGATGGGTCGACGTACAATTTGTTAAATTACTTTCGTTCCTGGAAAAATTGTCTAACACTCTCTAGGATCTTCACGATTGGACCAATTTTCTATCGAATTATGTAGTAAGCAATTCACTTAAATTTTTTAAACTAAGATAATTTTGAAGTGGAAAAAAGGACACGTATGTCTGAGATAAGCCTATGTGTCCACCGGCCATTTTCCGCCTGGTCCCATGGTGTTTGCCATGTAGTCAATTACCTCATACGCTCAATTTGCTTGTTTAAGCTCGCTTCCTGATGCTCGTATAAACGCATTGCCTCATTGACAAGAATATCCACTGGGATCATCCCACAATCACTCATGCGGCCTCATAAGATGTTGTTCGATAGGTGCAACATGTTCGAAGAGCGCTTAGCTGATATGCAGCTTGAAGCTGTCTATGATTTTCTACGATATTTATCGCCGACGCCCACACTGGTGCTGCGTATAAAAGAACAGAGCTGACGACTCGCGATAAACGTAAACGTCGACTTTGCTTCGGACCACCTATATTTGGAAGCATCCTTGCCAGTGTTGAGCTGATGGAGTCGTATATTTACTGCCAGATATTTCAGCAAACGTTGAGAGCTAGCAACATGCGCTCCGATGCAAATTTCAACAGTTTTCTGTTTCCGTCGCTTTGTAAAAAGCACCAACTCCGTCTTGTGTTCAACAAGGTCCAGCCCGTGCTATTTAAGCCAAGACTTGATCATCCGTATAGTCACGTGCGCATATATCTCTACTTCGTCGGGGTGGTTGGATGTTATGACTACTCCAATGTCATCTGCGAATCCGACGACAACGGTGTTTGCTAGCTATCCCTGCATATGAACTTAAATGATGTATTTTTTCAAAAGTGGCTCTAATAATTTGGCCACCCACTGTAATATAAGCTATACTATAGCTATATAGAGCATGATACCCCGAAGTTTGGAAATCGCACTATTTCTCACAAAGTTTTAATAAGTAAAAATTGTCTCTTCTGCAAACGTATTGCAATCTAGACTCTAAATATCAGTATCAGACTAAAGGGTCTGACAAACTAAATGCACTACGAGCTAGGCACAAATTGGACAAATGGTTACTCAAATATTCTAATACACAAAGCCTTTCACGCCTGAAACATTTAGCATCCGGTTTCCCCACTTATTTTATGTGAGAATCTTTAAGGACATGACTGACAACCTGAGACTTTGAGGCCCAAATTTTACACAGAAACAAATTCGTTATTTTTTAGATTTCGATCTTCAATTGAGTATTGAGAGTTAATCCCCCATTTTACGTTTATATTTTTCGACCCTTCTAATTGCAAGGCAATATCAGGCTTCTTAAATAACCCTACACGGGGAAAAAACATACAAAACCTTAACGCACGTCGAAATCATGATTGAAGATCTCACCTTTCGCACGTACCGATTATACCTTTGAACGCATCTACATACATATCATATGATTCATGTGTCGATATATTTTTCAACATAAATTCTTATGGTGCGTACTTTTGGCTACTTGATCGTTTTCTACCCTTTGCGGTATCTAACATAGGAAAGCTACCTACTGTCCAGCCACATGGGTGTACGATGCTAGATTGCAAGAAAAGAAATACGTAAAACGTGGAGGTGGTGGAAGAATTGCAACGACGGATAGTTTGCTTGAGCGTACTTGAGCTCACTGTCCTCGATAGAGTGCTGCTAGTCTTTTTGTTGTGACTGTTCCTGGTTAAATTTCATGGTTTAGTCACGTTTTTTAAGCAGGTGTTCGTTCGAAAAGCACTCTCGATAAGGTCTTAAGATACATGTTATACTTTTCACTAGCAAAATCAAATAGAACTATAAATGTACGTAGGAGTGCAAAAACGATAAACAATTCTTTTTGGGTATCGCCGTTAGCATATTATGAAACGTCGTGGTACATTTCAATGTATTGTAAGAGGCAGATTTCCTGCGACCTTGCTGGGCATTCCTGAAATACACAGGTGACTTTTTCTTATTAGATAATGGAATGAATGGGGAAAAGTTTTCTTCCTGTGTTTATTGTACTTGATAGTGTCAAATTCGTTAGATACATGACTCATGAAATTAAAATAAAATAAATTTAAGTCGGATATATGTAGCTAAAATCAGATATCAACTATAAGAGCTCCTTCTTCTCATAGGAAGCGTGTAGAATTATACTGCACATGGCTATAATAAAAAGATAATATATTAGCATTTTAAGTATTTAGTTTCATATGCAGATCTAAAAAGAAAATTCAAATCATCAAATGTATGATTTTCATATTTGGGATTCGCTCAAGACACTGCATGGCCTTCCATCGTTTTTGAAGACAATTCAACATATATACTGCTAAGAAATTTTTTACAAAAAATCCACATTGACTGATCATATCCCTCCCAATTGAGAACAATATATTATAGGTAACTCGCTAGAACAATTTGTCATTCGTTTTACATTGGTCGATATGACAACGAGTGAATTCTCCAGCAGTCAACCGAGTTTTACACAACTTTGTGAACATTACTTTACGGTTTTGTTTAATAGTCGATTTCAGGGTCTTACTGATTATTAATATTGAAGGCGATATCGGATTGATATAAAATATCTGATTTATCATATCACTTTCTTGAAAGAATAATAGATGAGTTAATGTTGCATCTTGAAAAATAAAATCTTTACTTTTCTTATTTCTAGAAGTTGACTGCAGATTGCAGTCGCGAGGCTTTTAAATCAACATTCAGCGTATCAAGCCACCATTGTTTCGGTCAGGCTTTAGGTCGTTTACCTTCTACTGTGAATTTTCTTTAGCACGAATTGCATGACTACACCATCGAAGACGCCGTCATTAGCCATTCAACCCCATATCGATCGCGGATATCCTTATTTCGTCACTAGTCCGACGCAACATTTCATTAGTTTCACTGTTTCCTCATTTAAGTCGCGCTGGCAGATGGAATTACTCTCGGCAATGTCAAGTGGAAGTTCAACAAATTCTTCCGTTGGTAAGCAAAGTCCCATTCTTGTCATTAACACAACCTAAGTGTTCGATATCCTCTGTCCTGCCTTGTGGTTGTTTTTCGACAAGTCGATACAGATCTTTCTCGCGATCCCAAGTGCCCAGTTTATGGTAAAGTCTCAGTACTGAACCGCTCAGGTGACAGCAGATGCTTTTTTTGCTTTCCGGTTGAAATTCTTGTAAATATTTCAATTGGCCAGCGTTTTATCGTCGAGAAACTTCTGGTGGGGGCATTTCTTTTCTTAGACCTTCATTTGAATATCGTCATTCCAAAGACAAGTATCTCGGTTGGTGAATCGCTTTGTAGATCGTGTCGTTAACTTGGTTCCACATGTTTCTTGATAATGGTTGATAATCGCGAAAGTGTAGGCCTGACAAGAGGACGATCGAAAGGGGGGGATTTCCCCTGCGCCCGGAGTTTTCGATAATTTCGATAAAAATTAGGGCTAATTGGAGGGTTTGCATAATTTTAGCCCCCGACCCAGATCGCCGTTTTCCTCATAACTTCCACTCCGGGCCCGGATTTTCTATCTATTGCCCTGCGTAAGTGAGATGATTTCTTCTTTCTTCTCATGAAATGGGGGGGGGGCATCGGGCCAGTGTCAGTCAGTGACGGTGATAAAATATCGGCGTCTTATGAGAATATAGTCGATTTGCGTTTTACTGTCTCCACTATAGGATAAGACAATCATTTGATGAACTATATATTCACAAGTACAAGATCATGGGTATTCGCAAATTCGACTTTATGGTCGCCACTCTCATTGCACGCTCCAATGGCATCGGTTGCCTTTTTACCCACATGGACATTAAGGTCGCCTGCAACGATAATATAGTCATCGACAGGCATGTTACAGGTGTTTGCATCGAGAAGTTGCCATCAGGTCGACCTGCCTGTGATGCATACGCGGCGAAGAAGTGAATAGTGGGATCATCTGATATAATGGTAAGTTTTATCAGCCGGCCATCAAATCGTTCGACTTCTTTAATGGCATCACAGAAACCCTCAGTGATGACGATGTTAACACAATATTGAGTATTTGAGTTCGCGTTCTATGTCGTAGATTTTGCCACCAAACCATCGGGTTTCTTGTGGAGTGCAGTTATCAATGGAAGTTCCTCAGCGTGCAGGCACATATTTGTTTTACTCGGATTAATTTACTTATCTCCTGACGCCGGCCAAGGACTCTTGCCCATTTTTCGCTAGGATCAGGGTCTGTCCTGCGTGGCGAGTGAGGTGAACGCACTAGCATTTTCCCGAGGCCTATGACTCAACACGGTCATTATGTTTTTAACGACATTGGATGCATTTTCTTGGTCGGCCTGCCAAGGGACCTGTCCCCAAGAGAGATCAGATAGGATTTAGCATAGTTGAATAACTCCAAGTATACTTTATTGATGTTTTTCCTTGATCTCAGCATTTTATTTTGGTTTTACGGAGGATAGTGCAAAGTACGTTGGTCCCAGCCCTCCTCCTTTACCTGGGCTTGGGATCAGCATGCAATATGAGTTAGTATTGGCTCATATTGTTAGCACTGATATATAAATCAAATATGTATTTATATAGGTGATATTAATAATACTATTATTGTGTAGACACCATCCTAACTCCGAAATTCCACTTTTAATGCCACAACAATACGCTTTTAAAGTACTGTTTTAACATTAAAAAATGTATATATGGTTCATGCGATGTTTTTTGCTGTAGATGCTCCACATGTTTTTTTTCCATGTACATATGAAATATTTTTTTCGGTCACCCTTGGCTAGTAGAGCATTTCCATTCGTAGCAAAACTTAAGCTCAATTATAATTCATAAACTTCCGTTGGTTGTTACTGAAGAAGAGATTTTCCTTGCTATGAACAAATAGTCAGCATAGTTGTCTTCATGGTTTTCGGAGAAAACGGACGATATGAATTTTCTATTTCCGTCGCCGCCTCTGTAACCCCTCTGTAACATTTAACGTTTAATTTCAATTGCATCTTGGTAGAAACAGAAATATTTTAAGCCTTTTCAAGTATATAGAGATATGTTATAATCCGTTTATCCTTTTTGGGCAAAGGCATTTAGGCTGGTCTGAGTCTAATCCTCTAAGTTGATAATATTTGCCTAACTCTTTCATTAACAGTTTATTGGAAGAAATCATCGAAACGGAACCAGCTCTGACCATAAAGAAGACTGACGACCACTCTAGATTCCGAATATTTCGTGCAGTACTAGTATGTTTTTAAACAATAGTACTTTCCGCATTTACATAGTATGTTCTTAATAATAGCCATGGAGATGGTGTGATGACCTAGTGCTTTGTGGTGTAAATATATATATTACTTTGTTGCAAGATAAAGATACGTATTTATATACACATGTACATAGACTTGAGTAATATTGAAATCTAGAGATAATGAAGATGTTTATCGAAGCATATAGACGTTACAGTGCTGTGAAGAATCGAGCGAATGCTTGCTAGTAGCATGATGAGAAGAGAATGCATGATATATAAGCAGGTAAAGTTTAGTTTGAAGACATTTGGCTGACGTGATTCTTTTTATTATTATTCGACTTTTCACGGTATGTTAGTTTCGCTTGAAATAGTTTTTTTTCGTCCAATAGCGTTTTGGATTAAAATTACTATCTTAGGCATATGATTTCTCCTATTCATCTGTACATTATGATTGCCCACATGATAGTCTTCAGAAAGGGGTTTAAAGAAAAGGGAGAAGAAGCAGAACTACACAAGCAAATGAGTGGTGGATAAGTAACAGACAAATCTTAGTGGCACGCGACTCTGCTACTTTCTGTTGCCTTATACGTTTTAACGCTAGTTGAATGCGGTGTGCACCTGAGACGCCTCTTCGCTCCGCTACTCCAGCGGCTTAATATTATATATATTTAATGCATCTTCAAATGAAAAAAAACATTATCAAGCATCATTTAAATAACACTTTGCTGGAACTGCAGTAACTAGCAAGTAGATTACATTGAATTGTTATTATAGCTTTATTATTTTTAAAAAGGAAAATGCGTATGTAGTCCAGTAAATTTATTTGTATAAATTTGAAACTGAGTGTTCAAAAAATCTAATTAGTTAATAATGATAAAGTGCTAGGATTAGCCAACCATCTCTAGTCGTCTATTCTTCTTCCTTTTTAGCCATCAAGTTTACAAGGCAAAATCACTGTATTTTGTTGTATGCACTTACAGAAATTTATAAAATCTAACAGGTTACTTAGCACATTTTCTAAGATACCTCCTCTAGAATCATAACCTACTTAAAATTATTTAACATACAAATACTTAAATATCCGCTCCGTTGAATACAAAATGCCTACGAACCGTAACGCCACGAGCCTTATGAATAAAACGCAAAAGACTTGTGCCAACAATTCATTAGATAAAAAGAGGTTTCTTAGTTAGCTTCGAATATAAAAACAAAGTATAATACGAAAGCAACGTAATAAGGCAATTTGAAATTATGTTACTATAATAATTTAAATGAAGGCGCATTTCTTTCCGGTAAAATTTAGCTATTTTGTTAGAACTGTGTATCTTTCCTATGTTGAAATATATTACGAGAGCATCCAATTAAAACCACAAATAATTGTCATTGAAAAAATATATCATTTTTAAATTGAGGAATATACAGATCCGGTAAAGTCCCGTGTGATTGCGGTTTTCTTTAATTGCGATTTGGACATAATAACAAATCTTTAAAAATATTGCAAGTATCTACTCAGTCTTTCACTAAAATAATAACAAAATATTTTCGGCCCGGACAAACTAGTTCGATGTATCATGTTTACTGAACAGTAACAATACAACGGTCACGGTGTGTTGACTGACGGAAGGAAGTATATAAGTTTTTTTTTAAATCTGCATGAGTCAAATAGTTTTATTTCGGTTATAAAGAGACATCGCTAACGAAAGGTAACAGTTTACCCCGCAATTTTAGTTTTCCCCTTTGGTTCATGCTACAATGAAATTCTTCATTGTCTTTCATTACAAAACCGTCAAGAAAAATTTTATTCGCTGCTATACACGAGGGAGAGTCCTTCTTTTCTTTTTTACACTTTCCTGTGGTTATTGTACCCAGGAACAACGATGCACTTTCTTACATGCTTACTGACCATATCTTTTGTCGTTAGTGGCGTTGCTTATACAATTTTTGTACTTAATGAAAAAAATGTATAGTATTACTAGTCGTCATTTTTATTATAAGAGAAGTGCGTATGCGTATTTGTACATGGTTAATTTATATATATTCGCACAATAATTAACATATCTGAAGGTAATTTTGTCCAGCATTTTCATATTTCAAAGTTTTCTCTGTGTTGGTTTTTTTTTATTTCCCCTTCCGTCATAAGCTATTTTTTCTGGACAAGTTGGAATTTTAATCAAATGATTTATTGACAGTGATTTGGTCATCTAAGACGTTTGGAGTTTTTGATGTGTGTCGAAACTCCCAGTGGTATCATCAGATAAGTCTTATGGGAGGGAGCTTAGGACCCCCTCAGTCCTTAAAAATATTCGACCTTATGAATTAGAAATCAGAGTCGGAGAGGATACTGACTATGTGATTCGATTCCGGGCAAAGAAGCATCAGAATAACAGAAAGATAATTAAGCAAAATGCAAGCTGATTTCTGTCCTGAATTTTTCTGCTTTGACTATAACCTGCGGAGAGTGTTGTTGAAAAGGAAACATCTATGGTACCAAAAAAGCCACATAAAGGTAGGAGATAGGTCTCAATGGTAATTTCGTATGGGCGTACTTAGTTCCAGAGAGAAGTACAGCCATAACGATAAATTTGCCTTCCGTGTTCGAAGTTTGATGAATTTCTCTGTGTCCTACCAAAGAATATGTCTTCTCGTCTAAAATTCATTACCGAATGGGAAGAATTATTGCATCGGTCTACATTGACTACTTCCTCCGTTGAGAGACCCGGATATTCCTTTCTGAGGCACCTAAATATCGGAATATGATTGAGTGTACACGCTCGATCTGCGCGTTCACCACACTCCTTCGGCGGTAGTGCTAGATAGACGTCTATGTCTAATGATTCAATGTAGTTCAAGGCTATGATGCTAAGAAAATCTCCTTCGTTACCGGAAACCAGAATCTTAGGGGTAGCAAAATAATGCAGAATTTGAATGATTTTTTTCACGTAAGTGCAGGCAGGATCTGCTGTCCACAGTGAACCATTTGCTAAATTTCCTGAATTTGTCCATACAATTGAGGAATTTCGTTCCAGCGAGCGAACAGATATCGACGTGAAGAATTTCCGTTGGATATTCCGATATGGGGAGTTTCCTGTAATTCTGGCCTTTGAGGATGATGATCGTATTTGGCAGTATATTTCCTAATAAGTTTAGCCATACTCTAGAACTAGAACTTATCCAATATTTGCTATTTGTTAAACTAGCATGGCTATGGACCCGTTTATGTTCATTCTGGATTATTGGGAATTTATTATTTTCGTTTCGGACTTCCTATACGACTCTTTACGTGATTCGAATTTTGAATTATTATTGAATATTTCCTGAGGTAACTGTAGATAGCATTCCCGAATCTTAATACTATTGATGAATGATGATGTTAACATCCAAATATTCCCGAAGGGTCCTATTTAAGGTCCGCTTGTACATTTTCTCCAACCTAATGTAACACCTACGCAATAAATTCTTTGCATGCAGATATTATTAGCTGCTTTCTGAAAATGCTGATAGGGACTTCACAATGAAGTATGAAGTGGCTATTATTCTCGTCCGCGCTGTGTGCGGTTGCTGTACTAGAGCTAGTTGTAAGGACATTGACTTCTGATGGTTACCGAGAAAGAGCATCTGCCACAATGTTAATCTTGCCTGGCTTATAAATGAGCTCGTGATTGAACTCTTCGATTCGAGGTTTCCATCCAAGGAGGCCAATGAATGCCAAAGGCGAAGGACTATTTAAAAACAGTAATCCGGTTGGGACTCATGGAGAACAGAGCCATGATCCGGAGAAATTAAACTTCACACTGCCTGGTGCAAAAAATTTTGAACTGACCATGTTCATCAAGGACAAGCACAACGTACACGACCAGCAGCATTGATCGGTCCAATCGATGCAGAAGGTATGGGGACCAGGAGTGCAATAAGGCCCCCAAATGCTTATTGTGCAAAGAAGTGTGGGGACGGGACAACCGGCATATTGCCGGAAGTGCTAAATGTCCTAAATTTAGGAAGGCGCTGATTTTAATAAGGAAATGTGGTTTATTTATATTAGCCTCGATCATTGCTGGTTCGCTCGGAGTTTACTCGAATAGACCACCTACAAATCTGAGATAGAAATGGCCATCATAAGTGAACCCTATAGAAGCGGCCATAGATTCGACTGGTGGAGCGGGGATATGGGCATGCGGTCGACTGACCATACAATGTACTGCAAGTCAGGCAGCCAGTGACTGTGTGGGCGAAAATAAACGAGATATATGTATGTGTACAGCTGTTACGCCCCACCAAGTCTGTTCTCAACGCAACGGGACGTAGTCTAAGGGTGATTGCGAGTGACTTCAATTCTTCGACCCTTGAGTGAGGTAGCAAAGAAGCAAATGCAAGGACCTCTCAGATTTTACCTCGGTGTGGCAAGTCACATTTTGTCGCTTTGTGCTTTTATACTCTGGAATGCCCCTCCCGCGTGGAGCATGCCAGATAAACTCCTTGCTCACACAATCGAAAGCCTTCTCGAAGTCGATGAAAAGCATGTTTAATACATTCCAAGATTATGTTGGCCACTATCAGGCAGGGATACAAATATTCTACCATATCTATCCACACTTTTTTTGAGAAATTTACACGTTTGTGCGCCGTCCCAGGCATTTATCTCTCAGTGCGCTTTTGAGCGATCGGCTCTTGCCTTACTTGCAACAATCCAAGGTTTTCCAGGTCTGTATAATACTTCATGGGCCAAGGGTATCTTGCTTGTTCTGTAACCAACCACCTGCCCTCCAATTATGCTTCCATTTATCTAAAATAAAATTGAAGTTACAGCAGGATAATGATCCGAAGCCAAAGCTCATCGTAGTAAGATGGCAAAAGATCTCTTTCGGAAAACAAAACAGTTTCACCACGGTCCCCTTATCACGCGACATGATATTAAACAGATTAAGAACTTATGGAAGGAACCTAAGATACGCTAAATACTCCTATTGATTTCCAATAATGCCTGTAAATAAATTAAGCATATTTTTAGTAAGCAGCAATATAATTTTCTTATTGGGATGCTTCTATTTCGAAGACCACCAACGTGTGGTGTGCTGCCATCTACTTGATATTGTTATGGTATCCAATTCTATTCGTAGGGTTGTAGTCTGAAATAAAACTTTTCAATCTTTATCTCAAATTACAACCAGAAAGCCGATTGCCATTATAGATGAATCTCACGATAGAGAGCCAAAAACCTATGCTTGGAATACATTGCCGCCACTTTACTTTCTATCACCTGTAAGATTCTTTTAGACAAGCTTCTAAACAATTTTTTGATATCTGATTGCGGTATTTCCTGCGAGCAAAGAACAATCCGATCCTTGGAGTCCTGAACGTTTTCATATAGGTTACCACGGAAAAAAAAGCGTGATAAGTGGTCCCCAGATCCGCGCTATATGCGTTATCCTATTGAACGATCATAGGTCTTCCGGCAATTTGCACTCCCTGGTCGCTGACTAGATCCTGGATCATCTCAACTTATTTCAATTTTACAGTGGTGCTCAAATACAGCCCAAACCATGAACAAAGCCTCGCCCTATCTGGCGGGTGCTGAAAATCCTTTCGTCAATGGAAAGAACTTTCCACCATTTTTTCTTCCAGTGGACGTGCCTTTTCATGGATACGGCTTCAATTTATGTTCGCCCGTAAACGCTGGTTTCAATTTCACTTTCTTCCGTATTATCGTCTCAGATTGCCATATTATTTGCCTTACTGTGTCCACGCCAACCCAAGCCACGATTTGCCCACCTGCAAAAGAAGTGGTGGTATTGAGCTCTTTCACTTGAGACCCCCACATGAGCATATTTATACCACCCTTTTGCACCACCAAGGGAAATTTCCGATATACCAGATAAGGATGCTTTCTATGAGCAATTCCACGCAATTCAGGAGAGGTTGTGATCTTGATGAATGATCTGAATGCCAAGATGGGGTGAATGTTGACGAATATCCAATTTCTGTGCGCTAGCATGCAATTTTTGTTTAAATATCGATGTACGTATTCGCATCCATATTACCCTTCACGTATGCCAAATTATCCACGCTACGTTCCTCCGTATCTGGTATATGGTTTTCTATTATTATATTTATTTTAATTTGAAGAAATTCTTCTTTTATACACTTGTCCTAATTCTTAAGGTTTGTATAAACTCTGCACTTAGTAATGTTTCTTTTAAATCAATGACCTTGTTTTCTCGATTCGTGTTTATTATTTATTTTGCAACCTGTAAAAGTTTCCACTTCAAATAATGTTACAACAAAAAATATATATAAAATAGATAACTCTTCTATTATTATAATATCGTTCCGTGTTGAATATCCCAATTTGTTCATATTCAAATTTTATGATACAAACATTTGTTTACACACTATATATATATGAATATTTTGATCATATAAATTTTTTGTAAATTTTATATTTCACTTAAACTTTACCCAGTTGTGAGGTTATTGGGGGAGCATTAAGTAACATTGTTCTAAATTCTGTAAACTTATTTTTTCGTAACCTAGGAAATAGAATAGAAAATTATACTTTGTCTTATTGTATTCATTTGGCAATCAAACCATATATCTATCTATGGAAACTAAAATTAATACATTTATCAACAGTTCAATAAAACAATAATTTAAAATAGGATAATTCTCGTAATATAAACAACTACTTCGAAAAGTATGGAATGTTCAGCCCAAACAAAGTCCCATCTTATGATTTTAAGAACCAGTAGGGATTACACAAAAGGCTATATAGTGATGATGTCAATTACTATGTAGATCACTCAAGAATGCATTATATCAATTTCCCAACAAATAGATGCGAATGATACATACAATTTTTCCGAATTCTATGCAGCTAATAAATGATAATTGAAGACTTTGATAATTGCACATTATATGCATTTCTAAAGAGCCAAATAGGGCATAAATGCTACGTCCATATGGAACTAATCATGTATGGCGGACTTTGTAATTATCGGAATAATCTATTACAAAGGAAGATTGTGGTAAATGTGTACTTGAGTCAAATCGGAGTAACAATCCCAATCGTGCATAATGCTGACCACATTGCTTGTTGGCTCACCGTTATTGTCTAGAAATCAAGTGCCCAAACTATATTTTCTTTTGGAAAAAAAGGGGGAACTGTAGCTCCTGCACTCAAACCTTTAGTCAGCTCATTGTGCTAGCCCCCTAGACAATCACAAACATCCATGATTATAACCGGGATTCGAACCCGGGCACGACGTCGAGATCGTAAAGCTGACGCCCTAACCATCTCAACCATCACACCGTGCCCCGGATTAATCCGCCGTCAATTTTTTATTATTCTACAAGTAATGAAATAATCTAGAAAAAGCGCTTGCTTCAAGCAAAAAAAAAAATGCATTGTTAGGAACAAGGATGGAAAAAGGATTAAACTTAGCTGAAAAGAAATATGGCTTGCATAACATTTGCTGCATATAATGTGCTTGTAATATTTCTTCTTGGCCTTTTGGTAAAGAGCTGGTCTTTATTTAATCATATTGAAAAAAAAACTAAACATAATATTTGATACGAAAACCATATGGTAATCTATATCCGTTATGCCACTATGAAAACATATGTGAACACTATTTACACTTCGCTGATGTGTCTAACAGTTTTTTCCACAAATCAAATTGTTCGTTACTTTTGATCATATGTACACTAATTGCTTTACGAATATTGCAAGGATTGAACGCTATCCTTCGATTCAGAAACTCATTAACATGTACCCGCTTTATATTTAACAATTGCGCGACGATACCTGTCGTGTAAACGTCTTCAAGTTTCAAATAGGTCTGCTCTAAGGATTTTAGATATAGATCATGAATAACATCTGATGTAATCAAATATGCCGGTCCTGTTGTGAACTGTGGGTAAACAGCTGATGAAAATTGGATAGGTGAAACGTAATACTTCGATTTCTGGTTGCGGATAGGCTTCCACTTTTTGGCTAACCGCCCATATATAGTTCGCTTATCGTTACGATGTTTATCTACGAAGATTAGAAGCTTTGGTACATTAATAAACATGTCATCATCAGTTTTTAGTACAAATAATGCTTTCGGACAGAAACGATCAACCCATTCTAATATTGAAACAGTTTTCAGGGTAAGATTGTTGTAACTGTCAATGAATTGTCCTCGAATCAAATCGCTGTAAAGACTGCTTTCAGCATTTAGCGTATCTTCCATTTGCTGAGACGTGGTGCGTCCAAGAACGAAGGCAACAGCAACATCACGACGTGTTCCATAGTGCCCCCAAGTCTGTCGTATAGCGAGGCGAGCTTCCTGATTTTTTGGCGCCGATGTTATTAACACAAGTAATTTAATATGAGCACCTTCTTCCGCGCATAATTGTCGATCAATATTTTGATAACCACTCTCGTAGATATCTCCAGTTCGTACACCTTTTAATGGATCAATCTGATTGGCGTTTGTTATAGTTTTCGTTTTAGCATGCAAAGGATTAGCAGCCGTTACATTTAAAACTTTCATATTTGACGTCAGTGCTACGCCGCTTGATGAAGAATTCGACGTTACATCTGTAATTGAATTTTTCATTTATCTTCTTATAGCATACTATATAATAAGTTAACAATAAGAAGACATTGAGGGGAAATCCCCATTTGCTAAGACATTTATTCCTGACAAAGGACACATCATAGATTAAAGAGTTCTGTGCTCTAATTGCACTTCAAGTTAGAGAAGGTTATCTCTATATCCTCCAATAGAAATCAAAAAGCACTATATTTTCTATTTGATGCTTGATTTAACTTTTTACTTAATAAACTTACTCGGTAGGACATCAAAGTGTTTCTGATTGAAGTTTGTTATAGCATTCGAAATTATAGGTGATGATGATCTTGCTGCACTTTCGTTTGTATAAAGCCGATACATGGTATTATTCAGTTCATCTGGAAGGAATAATATATATAGAAAAAACCAATCAGGCTGGAATATTATATAAATATGAACGAAACATTCTAGAAATCTAAAATTTACATAGCAATAAATAAATCTTAACTGACCATTGTTTAATTGTTGTAGAATTTTGCCGCCATGCCCTTTATCCGTAATTATAATAGCATTTCCACCAACTATATTCTTAGCATGTTGCTTTTGAACGTTGGCCGAAAGTGATAATGTAGTTGAAGCAGATGCATGTAACCTCGCAGGCAAAGTCATTACAGTATTTGAATAGTATGATGCATAAATGAAAATCGTTAATAGGACAGCCGTCAAGACCATTAAGAAACGTAGAATACGATTTTGTTGTAACGCCATTCTTCTTATTTATTCATAGATTTTATATACATACATATATAGTTCATATATGTAGATCGCCAATTTAAAAGCTTTTCCAAGTCTCTGAGTTTCCTTCAGTTTTTACAAAGACCCCTAAAAATACTATCAAATATCCCAATTTACAATTCAGCTTCCATATTTTGAAGTGTGTATATACTTTGTTGCTAGGCTAGAACAAAATACAAAAAAATCAGTTAGGTTTTGATAGGAGAAGTTACAGAGAGAAAGCAATTGAATAAAGACTGCTCTTATTTACCTAGCTTCCAGCTTCTTTTAAGCAAAATATAAAAATTTCGTTGCATTAGAGTTATGTGCGGTTCACTTGGCATTCCCATAGTCTTCGTTGATATAAATATTCTCATTTTTTCCTCTGCATTACTATACACCATCCGTTTCTTTCATTCTATACGATAAAAAATGTCATGGTTTTTATAAATACTGTTCTCATTTCGCGTTTTGTTCTGCATTTGCTTTGAAACTTCTCAGACAGTTGCTTGGTTGTTCTAAATAATCTTTCTTTGAATAAGCTTTTTGACATGTTTTTTATTAAAACACTGACGACTCTTCCGCACACCTGGATTTTGTGGTAGATCCAGAATTTTTTTATATATATATATCGAAGAAAGTTAACAATCAACAAACAATATCCTTAATATTGTATTTCAAAATTTGGTATTCCCTTCCGAGCGTTCACCATAAGAGTTGAAACTTTTTTTTCTGGAAAAAGTAATCAATCAATTAATTAGTTTTAATTCAATATAGAAGTATAGAGAAACAGATATAATGCTACATATTCTCATTATTCATCATGATTTAGTTTAGTTATTCTATCCAAATGTTCGCTCAAGGGCGGTATTATCGGATATATAAACATGTTATGAGGTTCAAATACTTCCAGATTGTATTTTTAATTTAGGAGTAAAATAAATAAAGCTTTCCCGGTCATTTGATGCTGTAGTAAGTAGATAAGTGGAGAATTCGATCTTATTACAATGGCTTCGAATCCCGGTAGTCATGAATGTTAGTGCTCCGCTTTGTGCTTGTATCTCTGCTATAAACTTATCACTTGTGCAGCATTCAATACAATGCTAATAAATTAATAACAATGAAGAGACTTTGTGGATGCCTTCTGTTCCAAAAGGAGTGAAGAAGAGACAAACTATGCACGATAACCAATTAAATATCTCAATCTTGATATCATTTCTTCGTTTTAATCGCCTTTTCAGGAGCATACGAGGAATGAAAAAGGAAACTACTAAATGGGGCAGTGCTTAATCCCACCCCTCTATAGCTATCATAAGAAAACGATAAAACTTTCCGTTTCTGGAGCTCCCAGTTTCCAACTTCCGCTTTGTTAATAACTTCAAATTTCAGAGATGTGCAGCTGTCTTTCACGGATTATCAGTACTTGAAGATCTCTAGTTATCTCATTGCTTGGAGTAAACTACATCCTGTCCAAAACCGTGGCTAAGCTTAAAACCTAATGGGCCATCCTCAAGAAAGACGCCATCATTCTTTTCAAAGTCAGCTTATCCAACCTCTGACCACGTATGGCTTTCATATGGTGCGCCTCAGCCCCCCCGAGAGAAACTGCACCCGCATAGACTTGTTCTTCCTTAACACCCTTACCAAATGCCAATCCAATGACAACGTCCTCATTCAATTCTACTCCAACTTACAGAGCAACAACGCTAGCCTCTCCTGACGCCATCATCCTCCCCCTACAGATCCCCTAACCTTATTCACCCAGAACTGCAGTTATCGCGACGATAAAACGATAATATTAAACCGCCTCTACGATCGATACCGCCCTGGCCTCGTATATTCTGCTGCCCAATAACACCACCGCCCCCCTATATGTATCCTTCCTCCCGGTTTTTTTCTGGCTTTCCCCTCTCTAGCATAAGACCTAGTTAAGCTAGAATTACTTTAAATGAAATCTAGAATTAAGCTATATGTTAGTCTCTAGATAAAGTTAAGCTGTTAGAGATAAGTTCTAGTATCAAGTTTAGTCATAAGCAATATAAACCAATTATCGATAAATAAATTAAATGTGTTACAAAAAAAGTCCGTGCTTTGAGTTAGCAAATAGATTTCGGCCTCAGTAACAATCGCTGCTCAAACTTTATTTTATATTAGGCTTTTATTTTTCGTTTCTTTTAGATGATTAGTTGCATGGTTTCATTTACTTAAGTGTCATGAACTTCTACCAATGTGTACGCAAGTGACAAACATAATGAAGGAAACCCATGGATGGTAATACCTCATAGAAATAATTATAAATACGCCTGCAAGCAAGGTAATAAAAACATTAAACTGCGCTCTCCGCTTTGATATCTGTTAAAGGTCAAAGTTTTTGATAAAGATATCAGGCTTTTGCCACAAAAAAATCCTTGCAGAAAGAACTTTAAAAGTATCCCTGTAAAATTCATATGCTCCATTTCTATGTGCCTCTAAAACTCAATCACCTATAGCTTTAGTGCTCTTAATTACACTTTGGTAATAATCAAAAATCCTCCTTTACGTCAATACTCAGTCTTTACAACGTTGTTCAATACCTGCTTCAACAAGAGGGATTGATGACTGGGAAATATCTATTTTCGACAATTTTTTTTTCTCGAAAATAAGAAAATTATACCCGGGCGCTGCAACTGTCGACTCAAAGCTACCTGCGGTCAGGTAAGGAGCGTAGTAAGATGCATTCTCCACCCCTTCGCGCGTATTTGGCTTTAGCTGTGTGAAGGCCAAGTGAAAAAAAAAACGTTACACAATGCTGCATAAATTCCTCGAAAATAAGAAAATTATACCCGGGCGCTGCAACTGTCTACTCAAAGCTACCTGCGGACAGGTAAGGAGCGTAGTAAGATGCATTCTCCACCCCTTCGCGCGTATTTGTCTTTAGCTGTGTGAAGGCCAAGTGAAAAAAAAACGTTATACAATGCTGCATAAATAATCGTCGCAACAGATGAATAAAATATGCTGATGAATGAATTCATGCAACTTTCTTTTCTTTCGCTTATCAAAAATGAACGCTTCCAATTTAACAAATTGCATTCAGATGCTTCACATTAACGTATACAGTCTGCTATAGACACACTCATGTAAGCTATGCAGAGAAAGCATACATACATCCAGGCCAACGTTTTTCGCCCGGCTTTAGTTCCTGTTTACCTGTCCTGTGTAAACTTCTTCCTCCGAAGCGAGAGTAGGAAAGCCCATTACTTCAGAGGCAGTTATTCTATAAAATTATTAACTGCAAAGGAGAGGAAGAATAGACCAAACTTGTTTCCAATTGTATGCTTCTTTCATTGGAATCAAGGTTTATAGCAAAAAATAAAACTATTTGGTCTAAAACACCGCCAGCTCAATAACACGAACAAAGAGTCCTCAAATGTGTTTCAAGTCGGGTGCTATACTCCTTAGTTCGGTGCATCCATCAGTATGAATTCTGAGCCATATGCTCTCAATATAGACTGATACAGCTGATGCTTGTCTCAGCGAGGAACTCCTTGTGGTCATAAAATCAATCCGTGTCTTAAGAAGCCCGTGCGGCTAAGTCTACGCGACAGATACTAATGTTAAATCACCAAGGATCCAATCGAGTATTTGGGGAACCTTCAAAGAGTTCTCTAAAGAAGATTCTACCAGGCTAAATGGAATATCATATGGCAAAGTATTATGTAGGGGCATCTATTCCATCGCGGATGCAAGCAGTCCTAGAAGCCAAAGGACGCCCAACCAAGTATTGATATTTAACCAATAGACAAATACCTTAGAATAACGATAGTCGTACGATCACTTTTGTCGCGTAGAATTATTATTTTTTTTTATTACTTTATCAATTTTTGTAAAAACTGAAAATGAATACGTTTATTTGAATTGTCTATTTGTTGTGTTTCTCTTTTTGTACTCTTTATTCTGAGTTAATTCAAATAAATACAGTTTATAATGTTTTAAGATGTCGTAGGATGAACTCTGTCGCCTAGTGTATTTATAGGATGTGTTCATTGTGTTCACGAGTAAAATAATTTTGTTTGCAATAAAGAAATAGTGTCATAATAGCTATTTTAGCAGAGAACATCAATTTTCCTGTTAAGAAAGTTTACGTGATCAGTGGAAGGATAGGAGATTCTTTTTATCGACAAATAGAACAGCATAGTCAACTTTTTTATGAAGTTCGAACTCACTAGAGGAAATTGAAGAAATCTTTTTTTAAATGTAAAAACCTTGAAGGAAATTTGAAACACTAGGTCACTTTGGAATTCTCTAGTTGAAGGAAACAAGAATTTTTTCCAGCCTTATGGTTTATTTTTGATTTTCAGCTATTTCATAATGAAGGATATCTAATATTTCTCTAGTTGGTAGGACACTTTTTATTGTCGTGTTGAAGCTGGTTGCACCTTATATTGTTGTCACAGTGCGATTGGGACTGAAATGTTGTACATTTCCGTGCTTAATCAACGAAACAGGACTGAAAGAATGGAAGTCCACACGCCAAATAAACTATCTAACAGGCATGTAATACCCATTGTCAAATGCATATATATGTATGTAAATAGACTTCATCAGGAAATGGGTAATGGTATATTCTGTTTTGTATTTTTTTCATAATTTACCATTGTGAAACAGAAGGTAAAGATTATTTCTGTATGAAATCCATTGCAGAAAGGCAATTAGCCCGTAATGTAATCCTTTAGATTCGAACTTTTTCGTGTTTTTTTTTACCGAACAGTTTTCCGTATGTTCACCATATCCTAAATACCACTTGCACATAATTTAAAGGCCTACACAATGTTGACAAAAAAAATGTCATTAAAATTATCGTAAGATACGTACATACATACACCTGTGGTTTGACTCTACGTCTACGGAATTTGACGTTTCCCCTTGGATAATTCTCAAGTTTGACGCGCTTCCAGTGATTGTAATCACGTAAACTCATACCCTTTATCAAGGGTACCACTCAAAGCCCCTCCACGCGCGAAGGTACTGGAGGTCACTATATAAATTAATTTCAACCAAATTTCCGAGCAGCAAATGTCTTTTGAAATTTTATTGAACATATCGAGAACCTATGACAGAAAACATGTCCTTTCTACGCTAGGTAAACAACCAAGCAGCTGAAATTAGCTTCGAGATATTTCAAATGCCATTAATTCAGGATCTTCTTTTATGCAATTATTTAACAAACTTATGAACACTTAATGAGATCCCTTTTCAATTACTTTGACTTAAATCTATTTTTAATAGAAATATACAAAGTAAAATCTATATCACATATATATTTAATACACGGTACGATACATCGCGCACACTACAAAGCGGACGTAACACAAAACTATTTGAGCAACAAATAAACAAAAAGTGGCTATCTTTTCCGATATGGAACAGTTCGAGGTGGGCTTGCTTACTTATTCTGCATGTACATTTTAGATACTCGCACACATATCCGAATGTGAGTATGAGATGTATGTGTCAGCACGTATCGCGTATGCGCGTTGTATCTTTTGGTTAAATTTCACACTCAAATGAGAACCATTGGAAGTGAGATACTCGTCCAAGTACCTTACCTGTGGAGAAATTTGATATAGTGACATAATCTTGTGCAGGGTTTTTGAAAGACAATTTATAATTTCATTATCTTATTTGCAAGTCCCCGTTAATATTGAGAAATCCAAAAATAGGAGTAATTCTTCTCAATTAGTGTTAAATTTCGTTTGCGAAAGGTTCAGCGTTATCATCTACCAGCGATATATAGTATTATTCGAAATAATCACAACTTACCTCATTAAGAGTCAGGTGCAGATAGATGCGTTTAGAAGATAGCGGCATCTGTAGGTAAAATCTGTGCCCGACAACCACCGGTTATTGACTTAGATAACAATCGAGTTGACTGCATCATGCGTCACGCATAACGTTCATAAATAATTTACTGCGGCAAACACAACCTGCCAAATTATCCCGAACTGATTCGATGTTAAAACACAAATAAACGCAACTAGGATATTTTTTTAATATAAATTTAGAATAACAAGCCTTTTCATTATAAACTAAGAAATGGTTCGGGGCATATCAGAAATATGTATTTTTTTTCTAAACATAGTTTACATCAGTTAAGAGAAGGCTGTTTAGTTTCCCCCTGTTTGTAATCCTAGCTTCTTCTTCAACGACTCTGGCATTTCTGGTGGTGGTGGACGCGGCATACGTAACCATACCTTCACTGCATCGTAAATGAACCATTGGGCGGCCGTTAATGTACCAATCATAACGATCCTAGGCATCAAACCTCCCCAAAGACCTATAATATATAAGCGTATCAGCTAAAAGATGTAAAAAGAATTACTTCTTCACTCACCTGACCAGCCAAGTCTCTTGGCAACATCCAAAGCACTTGCTCCCTTTTCTTGATTAAGTTTTGATACGACTGTATCGGCAGGATGGGAAACAATGGCGCAGAAAACACCAGCGATATAACCTGCTGCAAAAGTAACTACCAGTTGCTCTGATTTGGTGCAATCAGCTCGTGGTTTTGGAACAACATATCTAAACAGAACGAGGGCGATGTTTTGTGAAATTATCGACTTCTATATATATCGCTTACTTGTAAAGTAATTCCAACGTCCTTTCGAAACAGGCGAATTTCATCATCGTATATGGAATTTGACGCATCCACAACGGTACCAGACCTTTGTAAAATGCTGTTATTCCTTCTTGTTGGGTCATTTTAGGCAATGCTTCACGCAAGGTATTGGCGAAACCAGGAGTTGTTTGGATTTTCACTTTTGCGGCTTCCATTGGCGATAGTGCAATGTCAGCGAAAAATTCAGCCGAAGCTGATGCAGCTAAATACAAGGATGTCCTCCACAGATAAGCATTTTCCTCACCAATCATATTCGAATACATTACTTTAAAAACTTCGTAAAGACCGAATTTGCAAAGACCTTGCATTGAATAGCCGATGAACGTAGGTGCCCAACCCTTAGACAACCCGGTTACTCCATCTTCAGCTAACGTTACGCGGAAACCATTGAAAACACTTTTGTATTTTGCGGGATCAACTTGCAGACGACATTTCACCAGATCGAGTGGAACCACCATAGTATGGGTTGTTCCGCAGGATATTATACCTCCGAGGCCACATAGAGCAAAGTAATGCAGTGAGCCAAATTCACAGGAATCTGATTAAAAAAACATGAAATGTTTCATATCCCAACGCTTGATACTAGCTTTTTTTTATAACGAGCATCATCAGAAAGTACCTCCTGAAGCAGCAGCGGCAGCTTGTATATGTGGTTGTTGAACGAGAACGCTTCTCTCCTCGGATGTGGCCGGTGAGGGCGCTGCTTCGCAATACACAGTCCTGAGCGGAGATTTAAACGGCGAGTTTTGAGCAGCTTCCAAGAGCGTACTGAACAACATCTTTGCAATCTGAAAGTATGAGATCGTAAAAAAGCGGGATCAATTTTCTTCTGACAGAAAAAAAAATCATATTCGAATTATGTGACACTTTTTATTGATTGCGTGTTTTTGCGAATTCCTTATAATGGCGCAGCTACTGAACTTCTAACACTGGTGAAGTAGATATTTTATTTTTAATATTTTTTTTCAAATTATCGTACCCCTTTTTGCTTACCACTGACGACATTGCATGGAATATACAACGAATTAAACTAAAGTGACTAATTTCCATGAGATCCACAACAGGTAAGCCAACAAGCCTGAATAGATTCAAGTATAAAATCTTTCTAATATTCCTCCCATACTTTCCTGTGATAATAGTTGGAAAAAGAATCTAATAAAAACAAATGATCACTATATATATATTTTTTTTTTAAACCAGGAATTCTCCCTGATACATAAATTATAATTTTTTTTATACTGTGGTGTTCCCTAATGTTGTGGTATTTACGAAAAAATAGTGATAAATTGGAACAATATCACAACGGCACATTGTATGAAACCATTTGAAAATTTGCCAAAATATCGTTCCAAGATACACACATAGCTGCGATGTGTAGGTCATGGTTGTCTATGTATAAAACAGAATTCTGTTTGTTTCAATGGTACGAATGTTTCATAATTCAAAATTTGCACTTGTTATGCAAGTCTCATGGGGACGTTCTAGACCCAGCAAACTGCACATCATTAGTATGGCAGAGTAACCGATAATTCTAGCGTTTTTATTTTAAATTAGAAATTCGGTTTTCCAATTAAGTTTTTCTTTTAAAAATCGTAAGGCCAAACTGTTTGTGATAAGTTGAAATTTAACTTTTATATAATACAAAATGTCCAGTCGATTGCTCAATCAGGAGGAATTTCACTATCTACACAATGTCCTTAAAGAGTTTTTCGAGAATTGATCTGATTATGATACGAATGATGAATAATCCACATACTTTCTTTTGGAGTTGAACCGATCCGAGTTACACGATAGGCACTTCCTGCGATGTATATATGGAACTATTGTCGGGTGTTCAGAACACGCTAGTGATTGCAACTGATCGCATTTAGACTTATCTTTCCGGTGTCTCTAGATCCTGATCTTTTTGAATTATTCGGCATGCGCATGTAGAACTCAAATTTTGCCAACAGATGGTGTGCTAAAAAATATCTAGCGAATGGTTTTAGATTTGACTATTATTATTAATAATAATGATGATTTGCCGCATTTATATGTCAAATTTTTTATTATATAGAATTTTGGAAATATTAAAAGTTACGAACTACATGATCCGATAAATTATTTTTAAATTCCTTTCATAAATTTGGGATTATAAAAAATAAATTTGATTCCGTTCAATAAGTTAAGAGTGCCTTACCAAAATGGCTTAGCGTATTGGCAGTTGATTGCCAACAGGTAATTCTTATCCATGTATATGGCGATAGCACGGGATAACTTCCAACCATCCATTTACTGTTGTGTTCCACCTGATTTAATTCCAAGCGCCCTCTTGTGACCACAAGTGTAATTTCTCGGCAGGGGAGAATTTCGATACCAACAATCGGTCATTGATTTATCAAAGGAATGACTCGTTTTCTTCCTGTCCATTTATATGCGGAATACAAAAGCCGTGCAGACAAGTTTTTATACTTATTATTTTCATTACGTAGCTCTTATTCTGAAAAAAAAAATGGAGGATGCAAGGAAGCACCTGGCATATGCCACTATCAGGCAGGCAGTTTGATGGGTATTTACCACTGGCATAATCAGAATAAAGTCATAAAGCATCGATAAGTACTCGTTTTATTTACACATGGAATGTTTCTTATACAAAACACTTAGAAAATATTTTCCAAATCTTATGAGAAAGTATGAATTTTCGCGAAATTCTAAATATATGCTTCATGAAACTCATTCATTTCGTTAAAATTTTATGCCGCTGTATCTCATTATATAATAATTTATTAAATACTTATGTACATGCTATAAAACTATAAATCGCATTTGCCATTGTTCATTAATTCATACAACCTTCAATTAAATATATGAATACATTACTAATACAAATACATCTGAATTTTACATTTTTTCACAGTTCCCTTACTGTACATATCATGCGTTTTATATATAAAAGAAACTCATGTCTTCCCAAAGAAATTAACATTCGTTTAAAGCAAACATCTTTTCAATTGAGGTCTCCAACAACAACAGTATAAGAATATATTCGATAAAGATTGTTATTTCGAGGGTAGAAATTTTATTGTGACAAACGCATCAAATACTATTCTGCAAGTAGCTGTGGAAATGTGCCTTAGACACAGTCATACTAGAGACATTGTCAAATATTAAAAATAACATGATGAATGGATAACATAACAGATGGAGTTTGCGTTTTCTTTCTTACAAGCAATAATATGTAGCTAGCATATAAAATAGACTGTAATCTGAATAATAGATTGTAAAATTAAGACAATTTTCAGCATTTCACTTCTAAATCGAATCTCATACAGTTTTCGTTTCCTTATAAAGTCAAAGTCAAGAATCTGCTTCGTTCAGTGTTCTTCTTTACTATTGCTTACTACAATCACACACAAAATCATTTACATAAATTCAGTGAATTGCTTATTAAATGTTAAATTGTTTCCAATCTATCACCGGTAATAAGAGGTTTGTTTTCACGGTCTTTTGGTCAACTTTATTGAACTTATATATTAAACGGGACCATCATTATTTTGATTTCATTTTATCAAATCAATATAAGAAGCAAAAAACTTTTAATGAAGTTTATCACACTTTCTAGATTTAAGTAGGTATAAAATAATAATGCTCATTATTTCCACAACTGAAAAATAAAGAAAAAATTTTAAATTTAGAGATGATTTGTTTAGAAAATAAAAAGAGATTATATTTTATCGGAACCTCAGAACTATATGCTATACCAGTTTCTAGACTAATTTGAGGAGAACTTCCCCTCTAGCGATAGTTAAAGGTAAAGAAGCAACAAAGAACCAAAACAGTTGCCTAAATATGGAGTCGAGAGTGTGGGCTAGATATAATTTTGAGAGAAAATTCAAGGGGCAAGCAAGTTAACTAGAATTTGAATCATTTTCTTCTCAAATCTTTAGAAAAATGTGATACCGGAGTAAACATTGGCTGCAGCAGTTACAATATTTCTGAAAAGGCACACAAGCAGTAAGTTAGCCTCACCACATGAAAGAAAAATACATTAGGTCGCCTACTGTTTGGATAGTCAAAATCCGATACCTAACTCAAATATAGTTTCTTATTCGTATCCTGAAAAATGTTTAACCAAAACGCTTTTTAAGGTTTTTATTACAACAATCACCGTCCATGTTTTTGTGAAAATAAGATGTGGATATGGGTGGTTTCATGGCTTGCCGCTGAAAAGTATTAGTATTATTGATCCCAAGTTAGCGAAATCGAAACCAAATTTTTTGAAAGTGGCACTTATCGTGCAGGATAAAAAGTTCTTTGGTTTCAAGAACGTTTTCCGAATTTAATTAGACAGTAATTCTTAGTTTCGTTGAATTTATCAAGTAATTGAAATGAAGTCAATAAAAACGGCGAACCGCGGAATTCGTGAGAATATGAAGAAGATATTCTTCAAACTAAGTTATGCAAATATAGCCGCAATCCATCACCCTCAGTTGATGCATGCATGAAAGCCCTAATGTCTCATCTACATACGCTAGTTCATTATTTGATCGGACCTTATCCTTATTTAACATAGAAACATCTATAAATCAGCCAAATGCTCTTAAAACATCTCACAAACAAATATAAGTTTTTTGGTTATATTGGGAGCACTGCCTTGTTTTCAGTTGATATATTAAAAAAAACCGGAACTTAAAGTAAAGCTGGAAAGACAGCTGTAGCTTTCTATAAAATTACACAGTCTAACTTTACATTTAAACATGAAATTATTTTACATGCATATATGAATACTTGGTTGTTTGGCTATTTACTGCTACATTTGTCTGTTTTAACATGTTTAGGTTATGTAACAATTATATTATAAATATAGACTTTGTATAAAGAATCGCGCATGGAATTGTTGCCCTTGTCGCTAATTTAACGTGTTTATGTTAAATTATAAGTTACTAATTATTCATATAAATATTAATTAAGCCTTTGGAAAGGGGAGATGTTATTGTATAAAGTATTCAGGATGATCAGAATCTTTCTCGAAACGTTTCGCCTCTTCCTGCATGCTTTCCTTAATTTTGAGGATAGCTGCCGACTCAGTTTGGTCCTGCAAATTTAAAAAAAATTCGATGCCAAATATTTTCTTTTCCTTTCTTGATATTTTCTATGTTTATTTTTCTTATTATTCATTTAAATTTTTCCATATTGTCTTTCCTCTACTACGTATGTTCTAACTGATGTCAAACTCTGGTGTTATTGATACTGCTTCAAAATGCACTTGCTTAATTTTAAAAAATTCTCTTTGCCAAAAATATTGGGGAATTCATCATTAAAATTGAATTATTGTTAAGATTCGCACAAGAATTTTTTTTTCAAATAATATTTGCCAAAATCTTCGAGAGTGAACTAAATTCTATAGTAGATACTTTGTTTTTTTTCACAAAGAAATGCATGCCCTACAGGGAAAAGACAAAATGCGCTCAGTCAACTATAAGGAAGAAACTGCTAAGCTGCAATTGGTTGAGATCGGAACCATTTTTTTCATAGCCTCAGAGTTCATATACAGGATATTATTTTCTTTGATGGAAACTTGATTCAAAGTGAATTCTAGCATGAATACATACAAGAAACTAAGTTGGTTTATATCAATTACTTCAGCTTCATACCTACAATTCAAAGAATTATTTCGGAATAGGATTCATAAAGTTTTTAAAATATGAGCTCCAAATATAAAAATGCCAATGCAAATTTTTGATGCCATAACAGGAATAAAGATTGACATCAAATATAATTAAGCGAATGCAGATGATGCGTACATAACATTTTTCTTTTCTTGGAGAGAAATACCAGAGAATGGAAAATAATTTTCATAAGACCTTCTCATATCGCTTCTGTTTCAATATATGTATGTTATGAATAAAACTGTGGTAAAGCGAATAACTCAATATAAGTAAGTCTCAGTTATTATTGATTAAACATGGATATTGGCGATGGAAACTACAATTACCCGCTACTAACCCCCCGCCCCCCTCCCTTTTTCCCTAGTCCACGGAGTCGAGTCCTTCGTCAACTAGTTTGTATTTATTTCGTCTTGTACTGTATAGTATTAAAGTGAGGGTCTATACACTGCTTAAACATAGGTAACAATGATTTTCATTCGTCTTCTATTTTTCGGATTTGAATATCAGAACAGCGATCATTGCAGGCGTATCCGGCCTAATCATTTCCACATCATACCTAGTGGGTCGAACACACGAACATAACGATAGGATCTAAATTTGCATCAAATTTTCGCTTAAATGCTACAACGGGTCCTAAAAATTCCGTATATTCAATAGTTGATATACAATTGGGTTGGCCGAACTTGAACTGACTCTTGTGAAAGTAAAATTGCATAATAATTAAGAATTCTTAATAATAAATCTATGCTCTAGAATTTAATTTTACAAAAATAACCCTAGGCTTTAAAAATAAGTACGTTCTTCAGAGATTACAAAAAAAAGCATCCATACCTTATTTTCCTAAACCTAACTTTTAACTTTTCACAAACTCAGGTACAAGTTATCGGCAGGTTTCAACAGAAACTATACGTCATCGGTAATGCTTTTCCATGTTTACTGTAAAACCAGGTACCGTTGAATTGTGATAAACGCATTTGTTGTACGCTTAACCGTTATTGGAAGTTATCAATTCCAAAGGAGAATATTAACTGCATAACAATTTTGCTATGGATCTAATTAAAACTATATATTTTATTTCTTGAAAAACACAATTTGAAAACATGTTTAGTTTAACCAGCTTTTCTTCTTAGAACTGTTGAAAAATCAATGTTGAGAGTGAAGGAAATATTGGAAACAGAAGGAATCTAGCCAGAATATTAACAAAAGTTCAATTTAAATTAATTCTAACTTGAGAATGTTTGCAGATATTGTCCATGTTGAGAAACACAAAGACCGCAAATATTTTTCTTGGGAAAAAATATGAAAGTATGATATAGAAATCAGAATGAGACTGTTTTCCAAAAAAGCGCATCTGGGCATTTCAAATCTGACATCCAGGAGTTGTTTTATCCTAATCAGTTGCTTTAGAGTGAATACTTTTGTATACTTACGTTTTCACCAGGCCCACCAAATCCACTTAAATTATAATCTCCCATTCCACTTCCAGAATCCTCCCGCGGTGTACCCGGGCCACCATTCGCTGGTGAATTTTTCATACCATCTAAACCATCACCGTTAAGTACAGGTCCCATTGTATTTGGCCCCATGGGACCCATTGGACCACTTTCTGGCCCACCGCCCATTGGGAACTCCTGGAAGCCAGATCATAAACAATTAAAATTATACGTGAACCATAGATAGAATGAACTTACACCGCCCATATTCCCGCTGGATACAGGTTTCATTAACGTGTACATATTTTCTCCTCCCGAATTTGATGAATCTGCAAATAAAAACTGAAGTTGTATGCATGTTCTCCATTTTATCCTTATTGCATACCTTGTGGGGATGGCATGATGGGAGTGCCAGGTCCTGGCGGCCCACTAGAGCCTGGAGGACCACCATAGTTCCCTGGCGATGACGACGAATAATTCATTGGCTAAGTGGGACAAATGAGAACAATATAATTACAACTAATTGTACAACGTTCATACCGTTGAAGTGTTAGGTTGCCATTGAGGTCGGCCTCCAGCCATTCCCATTCCTGGTGGCATACCTGGTCCTCCTCCTCCTAAGCTACTGTTTGGTGGTGGACCTCTCATACTAGGACCATATGATCCTGGTCCCATTGGACCCATACTTGGTCCCCGCGGCGGATTCATTCGGGGATTCATCGGACCCATACCGGGTGGCCCACCTTTAAAAATAAAGAAACAACTTCAGAAAGGGAAATTACTATTTAATGATTGAAGATCATATACATAACGCAGTTTGTTATTTTACAATACATTGCCATACACTTTTAATTACTTTGAACAATCATTGGGGAAATATTCCACTTTATCGACAAATTTTGGAAACCATGAAAGGATTCCTCCATAAACTGCAATACCTCCGAACGCTCCTTCATAATTTAATATGGATCAGGTAAAAACAACAACCATATTACATCAAAAAATTTAATTGACATTGTTGTTATTCACAGTTGGCGTAGTACTATGAAAAAATAGTTAGAGTTGAATTTTACATGTGTATCTTTAATATTTTGTGAAGGTTCTGACTTAAAATTCTTTCCAATGGATGTACGCTGTTTGGCATGTAGTGCCATCAACCAGGCACAATTAACAAAATATAATTTTACAATGATAAATTTGTCATTGATGCAACAGCAAAGCAAATACAAGCAACGAAATAGCAAAGAAGGATTAGAATTCAATTATATAAAATTATTAACATAAATTTGGAAAATGAAGTTTAGAAATTAAGGTGTTAAAACGAAGGTTTTGAAAAAATGATAAATAGCACCATTCAATAATATATATGATATAAAGCTTTACAATAGGTATGAGATATAAGATTAGTTTGATATCACAAATCGTATCAAATAGAAGAATCTGGAAGATAGAAATATGCCTTCTGACAGTCCCAAAATAATGAAAAATAGATACGCAGCACCATCTCATATGATTTTTACAGATTGCGTTTCCATAACATTTCTTAATTTCAAATTAACGTTTAGTTTATTCAACAAGACTTTGCAGCAAAATGCATTCCAATACTTTTCTCCGAAGTATCAGAATATAATAGTCATTTTTTTCAACAATAAAGGAAGGAGGGGAAAACGCACCGCATCAATAAAACACAAATACGGTTAGGTACAATTATTTATAAAAAGTGCACATTTATGAGGAGTACAAATACTTAAAAATACCAAACAAATAGCTGACAAGCAACGTTTGTATTGCCTACCTTGCCATGCTACAAAATCCCCAACTTCACCTGTTTAAGAGGGATATAAAAATGTAAATAGGTATTTTCTAAAGATATCTCCAATAATGTTGAAATAAAGAACTGAAGTCCTGTACAGGCTATATTTGAATCATTCGTTTATATAGTTTCCCATCGGGTATTCAATATATTTATTATTTTACTAAAGCATTTTTCGTAGTACTACACCAGAACTTAATCAGTTTAATGAATTTTATAGATAGCGAAAGTTGTTCAAAGTATATCTTCTATACGAAATAAGAATCAGTAATAAAAGCATATACCTTGCCTTGTAGGATCCATACTGCTTGGCATCATCGGCTGTCCTGGAGGCTGAAAACATTTCAAACCCGTGAATGTTAAATACTATAAATAGGGAAAGCCTTTCGAAAATATCTCCAATCACTTATGAGTGTTTACTAAAAATACAAACAACCAAGTCCCAAAGTAATAGACACACTTACTTGCTACTGTGAGAGAGCTAGCACATCTAAGGTAGAAAAAAGCTTATAAAACAAAAAAGCAGGTAGAAACAAACATGTAGAACGCAAAAATTTCCATAAGATATTTGTCTTTATTCCGAATGCTGATGGACAATTTGACTAAAATATACCTTTCAGATAAATTCAGATAGTGAATCACTGCAAAGCATTCATTCATTCAATCTTGTAATTATCAAATTTTCATTGGATGATAGGTTTTACCTAAGCTCCTTTCACTACACTCTCTATCAGAAATTCGTTCGAAAGGCTCTAATTCTTCACTACTGAATGTAATGTACCCCTTAGTCTTATTTAGAAAGGGAAGGGAATGTACTCTACTCACATAATTTACTTGGACTGTATAATGTAGCATGCTTTTGAGTGAGCCATAATCTGATGCACATTATAGTATATAATCAAAGTTTAATCCAAATGTACCAATTAAAGGAAAAGGAAACACCAGTACCTTGACATGCTGACACATAGAAATAATTTTATAAAACAGAATTTGAAGGAGAAAGGGCACAAAGCGTGAACTCCCATAAGCGTTAATCGAAGTAAACCAGTTACGCACATCAAACGAACAACACACAAATTTACATTTGAAGCATATATGGGAAACATCATCAGTGCACTTTCCTTCAACATAAAATTCTAAATTAAATAAATGGAAAAAGAATTTGAAAAATGTAACCTCCTCCACATACATGACTTCTAATGCTTTGGTAAAAGTCGTAGAATTCATTGAGAGCAAACATCTTTTTTTTTTAATTTTAGTCAAGAACATTCTCAATTGCAGTCCCGGGCCGAATTATTAGACGCACTTTCGTTTCTACGCTTTATCTAAATAACTACAAAAACTATACTATCTTTTCAATTACCAAATTACCGGACGCACTTTTGTTTTGTTCTCATTTTATCTAAATAATTACAAGATTTATACTGAATCTAGTGTAATCGAAGAGTAGACATCTATCAAATTGTAACACTTTATCATGGGGGGGATTTACCTCGGAAAAGTAGCAGTTAGAGCGTTGACTCTCACTAAAATGCACGGTAAACGTGATTGAATCCGTTTAAAGAAAGTGTACGCCCATTAAAAAAATTATTGGCACAGGTGAAAAACTGAGGCAGAAGAGGAAAGGAAAGTTCACACAAATGAAACATACGAACGATTTTGTTAGGAAAATAAATTTAATAAAAAAATAATAAAATCTCATTTGGAGGACGCCAATGTGAACACTTCTGAGCGCACTATTTCAGCGATGAATGCATGTTCGAGATTTGAGCAAACGGCACAGCAAAATATTAAAAATGTATCAGTCTGTTATAATTTGTTTTATGACAGTGAAAATAAATATTTTCTAAAGGAATGAAACTTTCTATTTCTGACAAAACCTTCATAGTGAATTAGAGTTTACATTCTGATTAAATTTATTGTGTTAAATATACGGAAATTCAATTTTGGCATTGAATCATAAAATTCGTAGTACGTCTAATAACATGCTGAGGAACTATTTGTTGATTAGTAATAACTGTTAAAGGCTGCAAACGACTAACCCCATGCGAATATTTTGTTTATATATTTCGTAGTCCTTTAGCCAAAATAAATACAAAAAATTAATATATTTAAGTTTATGCATTGACGATAAATGGAAAGAAACAAATTCTACAAAATTATAGTGTGGACCATTATGTAATATAAAATTAGTACTATTTAGAAATAAAACAAATTTATTTTATAAAACACGTCTTGATCTTTTGCATTATTCACTCACTCCATTAAAATCATTTCCAATTCCTTGCATCCTAACGTTCGGCCTCGGACCTGATGGATACCTAGGCGCGCCCATAAACGGCTGTTGAAATTTTAATTTGATTCAGAAATACAACATATTTTCATTTGCAAAGAGAGAAAAAGATAACTCTGGAAATTTAGTTTTCGGATTACCGGGAAACAAATATGGTGAAATTAAAAACTAAAAACTGAAATATCTTCATCTACATTAGAACCGCAAACAATTGCAGTTTTCGGTATAGAGAAACGTCATTGTCTTGTTATTTCCAATAATGCCAATAATAAAGTCAATAATCCGCAGAGGAATATTTAGAAATGTACCTATTTATTGCCTGTACGCATCACAGAGAAACGGCACTAAAAATTAAATACTGAAGAAAGCTAGGAAAAAAAAAGAGTCTCTTTACTTGCCGCAAGCAATGATAAACTATTATTACATCTTGCATTAAATTTGGGGATTTAGCTAGGGATGTGTTTTCCTGCAAAAGAACGAAACATGCTAATGAGGACAGAATATCTCTTCAATATAAATCCACCCATGACCCTTGTGTTTTGGTACTTGCTGCCACATCCAATCACGTCAGCGATGTTTGTTGCAGAGAAGAGTTCAATAAACGAACATATATCTTCGTCCTTAGTTTTTATGTTTTTTTTTCTTTTTTGAAAGAAAGGGATTTATTTCATTACTGGAAAGACCTTGAATGTAATTGGGATTGACATTGAAGAAATAGAGCCAAAACAAGGTAATTGGTCGTCACGTAAATGCCTCAAAATCGAAATCTAGAGATAGTTCAACGCAATCACAATTTGAAACTATCAAATTGGCGAGAAGAAAAATAATGAGTGCCGAGTGCAGTTCAAGTTACCCCAATATTTAGGAATTCGGCCATAATAATGGAATACTTTACCCAAGAACAAAAAAATGTTCGACGGCAAAATGGTTTAAATTAGTTTTCAGATGCACTAACCTGTCCTGAGATTATTTGCGCAGACGAAGGTTGAGGATGTAAGGGCGGCTGACTAGATGGATGATTGGGCGGCGATGGCTGCATATTTGAATTCTGAAAACATAATAATTTAAAAACAAAGCAAACTCAAAGGTGTGACTTAAGTAGAACTGTCTGACTCATTATTTGGGCATATTATTAACAAATATTGATCAAATTGACGTGTCGAAACTTAGTAGATCTTCTTTAATTCCAGCAATAGTCCAAGTCCTCAATATGGGATAGACGTTTAAAGAAGGTGCTTGAACGTCACTGTTGTTATGGCCACTCAGAATCATAAAAAAATCCAGAGCATTACACTATTCCTTACCCAGAATACCAGAATAAATGCTATAAGCTAACAGAGTGTACCCAATTAACTAAACTCTTTTAATTTTAATAAGAAAATTTAAATAATACTTCCTAAACAAGGGATTATTTGATTTCATTTGGGATAAAACATTCTTCTAGCAGAATCTAGCAGTTTAAGCAACTGTGAGATATGAGAACACGTCATTATGGAAAGTATTGCTTGCAATCTGATTTTACGTTCATTGCTCGTGCAATTTGCCTCTCTTCGGATAACAAGTGCCAGCATTTAAACCTTACAGCTTTGAATGTATGCTGACTTCATTTTCTGAAAGTTAGTTTTACGGATATAGACGGCAGTCTCGTACAATTGAAAAGATACATCAATGAATTTTGAATATTGGCAACTCTCTTAACCGCAAACGTCAAACAAGAAAAATCGATTGGCCATCTTTCCCAAATCTGCCGAACAGTGCCGTGTAACTTAGCACAGTATACCTATCTATTTTTCTTTACTTAACAAGTCTAAAATGTATTAGGATGCGTAATCGCGAAAAAAAAAATTGGGAATTTTTTATGTATACAGGAAAGAATTACTGGGGAAAACAGAATGAAAACTCAGTGAATGAAAGCGAATTGTTTTCAAAATATATTAACGTAACTTACAGGAAAAAAATTTGGTGCCATTGGTCCGCCTGGCATTCCTTCATTTGGCGGCATTTGTCCCAGTGGACTAGGTGCAGGTCCAGCGTTCTTTTATAAAAATATAATTTTCGATTTAATAATCGCATTGATTTCCTGAGAGACTGTGGCATTTATGTATTTCTAATATTCATTAAATACTATTATTTATAGCCAATTGTGGCTATCCCAAATCATAAAAGGAAATATATATGTGCTCTTCGTATTTGAGAAAAGATTATTATATTTTTTTATACTTACATGCGCTCCAATTCCATTAACACCATATCCTGAACTCACGAAACCCTGAATATAAATCATTTATTGAAAATACATATTTACAACAAGTTTATAGAATATACATAATCATGGAATGCCTTTGCCTCTGAAGAGTGATCACATTGGTCACGACGTTCTGGTGCAGCACAATAAAGGTCCCAAAAAACACTGTCCGCAGGTATATAAAGGAAATATAAACACTACTTAATTGAAAATAAGCAAAAGATACTTACCACCACCATGTGTGTAAAAAGCCGGGCGGTTCACCTAAGGTGATATTTTTTTCCCATCGTATCTGATGATAAAAGTGAAAGACAACAAGAGAAACAATTACTTAAAATAAATTGAAATGAGTACCCAATTAATTTACATACCTCAGAAAGAAACGTCTGTGCAGCTTTTTGGGCGCCAACATGTAGCAAGTATTCGTAAACGTAAAGTGCGAGCCTATAATCATGAAATGAAAATTATATGTAAAGGCGGCATAATCGAAGGATTTTTTCTGTTGAACATTAGACAAGAACTCTCTTGTATTCTGTCATAAATACCCTGTTTTATGAAATAAAGCACCAAGTAACACATATAGATACTTACTTTTCTCTAGCCTGTGCATCAGATGGCACTGTTGAGTTTTTAGATTTTCCATACATCATATGTTTGCTTGGAATTAGATGTCGTGAGACTATTACAACCGAACTGATTATGTCTACTTTTACACTTTTTTCTACTTAAATAATCAATTGTAACACAAATCACTTCATAATGATGAAAGTTTCTTGTAAATCATGTCTATATTCACTTCACTTGTTTAACCTCGATTTTTGATAGTTGTATCTGGGCCGCCTTTTTCTGAAGAAAATATTGTTTTTTTTAATGTTTTTGATGACTACTCTGCGTGATCTTAAAAATTATTCAATGTTTTGGCTAGCGAGGGAGTATGCATTTATTTTGATTTTAAAGGGTACATTCATCCTTTTAAAACATGTGCCAATGTGGTTTGTCCGACTACAATATTTGGAAATTCTGAAGAAAAGATAATCCGTATAAATAGAAATAGTATTGTAACAGTGTATAAAAATTTGGAACATGCAGCCCAATGAATGAGCTGAAACCGCAGAAAAATATTTGAGCCTCTGTCAGGAATACACCACCGCATAATTATCAATTTAAATCCTGGTATATACGGTATACGAGGCTTGTCAACAGGAAGCTTTGGTCTCCATCTTCAAGAATTAAACTTATAAGAAATTATGAAGAAAAAATTAAATTCTTATAAATCTTGGGAATGATGAAAACAAAACGTTTGTTTATTATAAACATGTTAAAGGATTGAACGCAATATAAAATGGGTCTGCAGTTTTCCATTTTGTAAAGACTTTCCAGTTTTCCATCTGATTTGTTAGGTTGTGTTTTTGATTCTAAATGATCTATATATTGGGGCCTAGAGCTACTATAAAAAGTATCAAATGCAAGGCAACTGTTCTGATACCTTCTTGAGCGAACTTAGCAAAAATAGATAACCGGCAATATTGGAATAATATTATGTTTTAAACCGTAGTGTAGATAATTTAAGATGAATTTTGCCGAATTTCCTATTAATCGATTTTTCCAACCTTCTTCAAAATTAAATGACTCCAGACCTGGGATTTGATCAAAAATACGTAGGCAGCTGCGGCAATTTTGAATTTGCTTCTATGTGGAACCAGCTATGTATGCGTGTATAAATGCGCATGTTTACATATACTGAAACACATCCGCCTTTAGACACAATATAGGAATTCCATATGCTCAAACGCGTTAGTATGCACCCAATGAAATTGTGGGTACAGAATCACTTTCGCGTGCTCTCCATCCAATAATTTCCGTCTTTGTTTCTGGTTGGTTACCCACTGTAGGTTCCAACCCAACAACCCCCCAACGCAAAAATACGTATGCAATGGCACTGGACACCTAATTATGTTAGCCAGCCGAAATCAGTAGTTCTGCCACAAGTGGATTAGGGACATTGAGACAAAAGTATTGAAAGTACCATGAAAAACTAGGTTTGCTCTGAACCGTGAACACAACCGGTAAAAGCAATATTTGCTGGCGGGAACAGTACTACCCCGCGCCGGCACTATCCACTCCACAGTAAACAATCGCAATTCACACCGACACTATTTCCTTAAAATTTCCTGTAACACCCTAAAAATTTCGTTACTTATAGCTTTTCCACGCACATTTCTCTGCTATCAAATATCTTTCAAATAATAATGAACTGTCCACATAAACACAATTTAGAATTTCTGTTCACTTCTATTGCCGTGAACTCTCGTCGAGAATCGTAAACGTGGAAGCGATTGCAACCGCCCGAATTTACCTCTGTGATTCTGTGTACGAATGTAATTCGATTTTTCAAAACAGCGTTCTATTTTTGTCCCGTTCTAAACTCTCCCAATCCATACGTAAAAGGGAATGTATCTAAAGTTACTACACTTGGATCAGAAAAGTAGTGAGTGATCATAACTGCAGTATAACGCTTATCTGTATGAGTTTCTGTTCCGACTGGGAAGGAATAATTGCTTTCAACATCATTTTGGACATGAGTTCGTTGCAGCCACTCGATTCCACTCAAGAGCGCGATGAAAGCAACTATCTAGAAACGACACGAGTGCGCACTTTCCCGAATCCAGTTTTCATAGATTCTGTCCCCTTTAGAGCGCGGCCACACGAAGTGGTTTCGCTTGCCGCGATAATCGGGGACAAATCGACTCTGGGCTGCTGAAAAAAAGATATGTACTTACATGATATCATTTGCGTAAAGTACCTAAAGAGATACCTGTTTAAAAAAGTTGAGTACCAAATACCAAAAACGATTCAAATCGGTCTTTCTTGCCTGTTATAAAAGGACGACTCGTTTTTAGAGTCGAGCCCAGGTAAATAGTTAGACACCTAAAAGTTTCGAAGCATTCGTAGCAAAAGGGCCCAGTAGGATAACGCTATCATCGCTGTTTTCACGGAGTGTTCAATTAACACCTTCGGGTGAATTCAAAAACGGAAATAAAAATAGGGAAAAAGGACATTCAAGATACTATTAAACACCCGTCAGGCGAACACCTCAAGAATCTGGTGTTTTTCACAAGATGATCGAGATTGGGGCAATATAACATGTATTATATTTACAGACGAATCGACTTTTACGAGAAGTATTTTCTGATTGTGTCCGGATAGCTGAGTGGTTAGAGCACAAGGCTGTTGTACAGAAGATCGCGGTTCAAATCTGTATCGTGATTTGACGTCGGATACCAGTGGACTCAACTGCGAATGGGTACCTCAATCAAATCAGGGCCTCCTATAGGGTACTGTAATCCTGTAGTGCACTGTTACGGTCTTGAATGAAACGCTCTACAACTTCACACTTCAGATTGTTGCGACAACGGTTATTATTATGCACGGTTACTTTTGAGGAATCCCCTGACGTCGATGGTTTCGAGTTAGAAGTACCACCTCTTCTTCTATCGTCGGTTTATTTTGTTTTTTGAGTCCATGTCTTGGTCCCACGTGTGGTCTGGCTAGCCCGGTCACAAGGGTAAGGGTCTTATTTAAAACTGAAGGTGTCCAAGGTATTCAGGGTTCGCATACTAAAGACCGAGCTCCCCATTGGCCACACAGCCCTTAGCATACGGTGTTCCACCCTGGCTTGGGGTCCTATTAGAACCTTCTCCAATGCAGAGAGGACGATGCGCAACTTATCCATATCCATGTCGGTGGCTAGTATTAAGCTGATTTCAGAGACAGAGTTTCTTTAAAAATTCATTTAGGGTTAATGACAATTAATCTAAATGGGATCTGTGAGCGAATGATGCCCAACCAACCCAAGCACCCTATTGACACGTATACGCTTGTGACTTTTTGTTAAGGCTTGGCAAATATGTGAACCCGGCATAATATTTCTGGCTTTGATGTGTCTACATACGCATCTTGGGATTGAAAAATACATGAAGCAATGTTTAGGTAGCTTTCGCAATGTATAAATTGAAGAACGTGCACCCAAAGTTCCCCACATAAGAAAAACCCAAAAATTCATACCTGAAGCTTCAAGTTTTTATAATAGAGAAATTGTCAAGAAATCATAATTATCTTGTCGCGACGAATGACTTATATGGCAACGCTCCGAGGTAAGAAATTCGAGCAGCAAACATGCACAACAATGTGATTCACTCCCTAGTCGGTTCGCTCGCGACTATTGCAGTGGATAAGACTGCCTCGTGTGGCCGAGTCCTTAAAAAGGGATTCCATATTTTTGCTTGCGCACTGTAAGTATCAATATACAGGGTGAACCAAAAGGAAGGCAAGAGCGTATTAATAAACCATGTGGTTAGTAGGAGTTGTTATTCTAAAGAGCTTCAGTCCATGAGTTACATATATAATATATATTTGTTACCATTAACAATATACCGCTCTATTTTTTTAACTTATCATAAATTTCTATTTTTTTGATATAATATTATTTTTTCTTCACTGGATAATCCTTAATCCTAAAATAGTAATTATTGAATGACGAAAAAATCATTGGCATTGTTTATAGATTGGACTTCATGAATGTTACAATATATCTTGATTTATCAGCTGTACTGTTACTCCTCAAAGCTGATAGAAACAATTGCATTCATTACTTGAGCCTTTGAAATTTATGCTCTCCACCAATTACCCCTGTGAGATCTGTTTGCACACTTAGTGTCCCCTCTTATTTGTTATGCAAATATACGTAAGAAGATTCCTTTAGTATTGTTTGGATTGCTTATTATCCTTTTGGTCTAACAAATACCATATGTGCATTTCACTTAATATATGTTAGGATATCAAGAATATTTATTTTGATTTACATACATATGTATATAAGTAATAAAATATTTTTGAAATTCCGTAACGTTTTAATTTATCTTAATTTTAGTGGATGTACCTAAAGTGCAATAGAAAGCAGACATGGGAACTCTCTTAGGCAAGCTTAACGACTATATGAAATACCTATTAAATTTTAGATTGCATCTACACATGCATATGTACCTTTAGCTGGCATATTTGCTGAAAAAATAGCTGAACGTGTATTTGAAGGAAGAACGGTTCACGTTATCAACTTTATATCTACAGTTCTAGAATACTTTGCTTAAGAATCAAATTTGTATATGGCAAGGTTGGAGTTCATTCAGTTGCTTTGGATATTTATTGTATAAAAGAGTTTTACCGTCAAACGTTCACGAAGAAAATTTTAGAATATGTAGGTTGAGGCAATGGATCAGCACTTGTATTGTCACATGTCAATTATTACAAATTCTATTAATATTACAGTACAGAGTTTATTGTAATTTGTTATTAGCATTATTTCTGATATTGAAAATTTATTTAAAAAATCTATTATATGGACATATTAGCGCATATTTTATTCCACGAACTTCTATTTAGTATCAAAAACTTATATGGATCTTTAAAAAATATAAGATTCTGATTATCAATCCGAAAAACTATGAACTCTTATTTGTCTTTTATTTGGTTGAAATTATAAATGCGAAAATTCGTTAGTTGGCATGAAGTTTTACTGAATAATACAGTTTGTAATTATGCCCAGTAAAAATTGCAGCGCTGTTATCTTGCCGTTCAATCTCAGAAGTATTCGTAGTCATGCCGATCACTCGTATGCAGGGAAGCTCTTTGAAAGGCGTTTGAATGTCGGGGGGCTTAAAATTGTGACCCTATAGAGGAGATAGCTTCAATGATAGTAACCGTCTTCGGTAGCATGCGGCTATGCGTGGAATTATGTGTGATCACCTCATGCAGATAATATTACCCAATGATAATTATACTTCTGATTCTGATTGAGAAAACACCTTCATAATCAAGTAAAAAAATGGAGCCAATTAGGCCGATTTTTGACACTGCGCAACCAAAAGTTTGCTTAAGCTAGAGATTGTGCCCCATAATGCTAGTTACTTTCGGACATGTTAAATTCATAATAATAGAAGTACTATATTAAACTTAGTCGAAAGAAAAAAAAAACATTTATTGAGTAAAATACCGCAAAATGGTTGGGGGGATAGATTGCTATGAAACGAAAAAATAAACAATTTGCTAGCATTGAGACTCACGATTGTCCGTATGTATGTCCACTTATTACTAAGACCGGTTCGGATATCAGTGAATGCTGGAGTGACTACGCGGGAGCAGTAAACTTTGCGATTGTTGCTTTTTTCGTTAAATGCTAGTGAAGGAGTTCTTTAAGTTTATTCCAATACGTGCTTTGAGGGCAAATAGACGTTTTACTTAATCATTGCATTCAATGTTCTCGGACTTTTTTTTAGAAATTAATACTGGTTGAAATCAATATTTGCTGCGTGAGAAATACAAAGCGTCAATCATGTCAGGTAAGCTACAGGTTGCCCTCTGATGATTTTCAAAGTCATCTCTTTATATACATCTATTTTGCTAAATCATACACCGTGTAATCATTCTTATCTAGCAGTGGTGCCATATTAATATGAATTTCCATTTTCTCGATAATAATAATCAAATGGGTTCAGAGATATTCGTTGTTTTTCGTTTTCACTCTGACCAAGGAAAATGTCCATTAAATATACTTCGAAGCTTCCTTATGTCTATAACCATTCACTATATATATTAATCTTTCATATATACGTGGGGTTAGCTCATAAGTATAGACACTATTCATAAATATTCAAACAAGGTAAGTTAAAAATTTTGAAAGTCTAAGTAAAGTAATTCCGAATAATTGGTCATCGAAGGCAATGTGTTTTCAAACCGATTTTTTAGTGACTCCTACTTTCACGCTCGCCTAGAAAATAAAATAGAAAAGTTTACAGGGTTTATTATTCTTGTGAATATATATTGCAGTCATAATATTCCTATGCATTTTACAGCTAGATACATGGTGTGCAATTGCAAGGTATGAGTGAGCAATGCAAGTGACTTTGATTTTGAATATTTTTTATAATTTCAAACTTAAACAGCCGCGCAGCGCGTGAAGAGTATGTTATTCCGATATTCAAGTTTACAATTCATATTAATTCTTACTATACTATATATGTATTTTTCTTTTATCTTCCTATTATAATTTTGGTGTTTTATAACGTGTACAATTATACAGATTTCAATAGAGTTCGTACTTATATATCTAAGAAATTAAAAGCTTTTTTTGTGTTCTTTTTTTGTAATGGATTGTGTTATGGCATATATTTCAGTGGAGTGAGCGATTGTTTTTCTTAATCACAGTAACAAATTTTAACCTTTATAAAAGTGCACTCTGCGCTTACTACAAGGTGTCATTGGGTATGACCTTAATCATCGACCTGAAGACACTTTTAGTTTTTACAAGATGGGATGAAGGGCATCTATCTAACTTTTTTTAGACATCAGTTACCTTTGAAAAGCAAACAGTCATGTATTCGTGTATTTATAATTGGTTGGTCGATTGAGTTTTTGCTAAATTCATAAATAATAATTTTCAAAGAAGAATTTCTAACATCTAAAACTCTTTAGGAAAGATACTTTAACTTCAAAGTTGCTTGCAGGGATTCGTTTTTCATATGCATTATCTTGTGGTCGCAAATATAATTTAGTTAAGCAATTGTGATCATGCTACAGGATTAACTAGGAATGACTGTTTTTTAAATAGTGTGGATAAATTTTGAAATTACTGTTCATTTTTTTAGCTTCTCAGATCGAAGAAACCCTTTCGTTAATTCGAAAATCATTAAAGTCGACGACAATGGTTTGTGAAGGCACCCATTTTGACAGCAAAATTCCACACATTTTCGTTACTTTTGGCGCATCGGTATGGTATTTGAAGAAAAAAACTATATATATATTTCATAAGAATCTATCCAGTAAAATTATACGTTTTTACAATATTCACTCGGGAAAATATTTTCATAGGGCGATCTAGCCAGAAAGAAGATTTATCCGACTCTATGGTGGTTATTTCGCGACAATTTGTTACCGATGCAGACGAAATTTTTTGGATATGCCCGGTCAAAACTTAGTAAAGATGGCTTACGGGAGTTATGCCATCCGTATATGAAGGTAAATGATCGAATAAATATATATATATTGACGTCAAAATAATAGGTGCGGAAAGATTTTTATATTGAAGAAGATTATTGCAAGAACTAGAGAACTAAATAGAGATAAAAAGATAAGACTGATAGCTCTACTGATTGAGAAAAAATGTTTGTTACAAAAAAGCACTGAAATCTAAGTATGTGAAGTCTATGCTATGTACATCATTTGTTATTTACTCATATATAACTACTCGTTTGAATCTATTTTAAAATTTAAAGGTAATTGTGAATAATATTTGGAGTACAAATTATATACACATGTACATAGATATTAACGAAACTGATCAGAATCTGTACTCAGTTTGTAAAAGATGAGTTTTTTTATCTTAGTTTGCAAAATGCGTCCATATATACGTGATTTCGTTTCATTATTTGGGGCGTTATTGTGTATTTGGACTCTTTCATTTCGATAATATGTTAGATATGGTGGTGGACAGTTCACCTATATCTTTTCAATTTTAACTGCCATTCATGGATATTATTTCAGGTACGTCCTGGTGAAACCGAAAAATACGAAGAGTTTTGGCGATTAAATCATTATGTTGCTGGAAGCTATGAGACGCGACGCGATTTTGAAATGCTTAATCAGGAAATCATTAAGGAGGAGCAACAGCAAATGGCAAATCGTGTTTTTTATTTGGCATTGCCACCATCTGTTTTCCAACCGGTCACTGTCAACATTAGAAATGTTTGCATGTCTCAAAAGTATGTTAGGGTAAATTGAAAAATAGCACTAAAACATAAATACTTCAAATATCTATTTCGTAAATGGCAGATGCCAACACTTTATATTTTTCTTGCTCGGTATATGGCGACATATTGTTGAAAGTACGAGTATATTCAAAGTAACTGTGTACAGCTACAGTTCATCCTAGTTTATTTTGCCTTTTCTTGGCGTATTTTTCAGAGGTTGGACACGTATAATTATTGAAAAACCATTTGGAAAAGATGCGCAATCATCGAAGGAATTGACCGATCATCTCGCCCAGCTATTTCATGAAGAACAAATTTTCCGAATTGACCACTATCTTGGAAAAGAAATGGTTCAAAATCTAATGACTATTCGTTTCGGTAACCGAATTTTCAGCCCAACTTGGAACCGTGAAAATGTCGCTTCTGTACTTATAACTTTCAAAGAACCCTTCGGAACGCAGGGACGTGGAGGTTACTTTGATGAATTTGGAATCATAAGAGATGTTATGCAAAATCATCTGCTGCAAATTTTGTCACTTGTTGCAATGGAGAAGCCTGTCACTTGTCATCCAGATGATATAAGAGACGAGAAAGTTAAGGTTCTTAAATGTATAAAGGAGCTGGAATTAAAGGATATGGTATTAGGGCAATATATACGGAACCCAAATGGAACGACAGAAGATGCGAAACAAGGTTACTTAGATGACCCCACCGTACCTGATGATTCAATAACACCAACTTATGCTTTGGCTGTTTTGAATATCAATAATGAACGGTGGGATGGTGTTCCTTTCATTTTAAGATGCGGTAAAGCCTTGAATGAGCGAAAAGCTGAAGTTCGAATTCAGTATCAAGATGTTCCGGGAGATATTTTCGAAGGTCATACTAAACGCAATGAATTAGTTATTCGCGTACAACCAGGAGAAGCGCTCTATGTGAAAATGATGACAAAATCGCCAGGAATTACATTTGATATGGAAGAAACAGAATTGGATCTCACATATGGTCATCGCTATAAAGATTCCTATTTACCAGATGCTTACGAACGCCTCATATTAGATGTTTTTTGTGGTTCCTTGATGCATTTTGTTCGATCAGATGAGCTTAGTGAAGCGTGGCGTATATTCACTCCTGTTTTACACAAAATTGAGAGAGAGCGTGTTAAACCCATACCTTATATATATGGATCACGTGGGCCGGCAGAGGCTGATAAAAAATGTGAGGAAAATAACTTCAAATACTATGGGTCATATAAGTGGCACCAGAGTAACAAGTTGTGAATGATGTATTGTAAAGTAAAAAGCAATCGGTGAATGTACTTGATTTTTATAGATAGAAATGTTTACCTTTTATTCCTAATTGAAAGAGTCGTTAAAGCATTCCCCAGCTTTCTGGATTGGATTATTTATGAATTAAAATAAAATGGTGGAGAAATGCAAATATCATATATATATTTGATTTAATCTTAGAAAATCTGCTTGTTATCGATAGAATCTATTTCAGATCCGAATCCATAAACATCTAGAGATTTACAATAATTTTAGGTGATGTCTCATTAATAAAAGTGGAAGTGAGATGAGCGTTCTGCTATTGTTGAGATAATTTACTTCAAAAGTTGAAGTAAATCATCCCACTCTGTTTTTAGGAGTTTAGACTGGGGCGAAAATTCCAAGTTACTATAAATAGCCTAAGTAGCAGCCTCTTAATGAAATGTTCTGAGTGGATATGTCCTTGCCAATTACATAAATACGTACGACCACATGAGTAGTGGCACAGTCCTTCGAAATATTCACAATTGCTTATCTGGAATAAATCAGACAGACACGGAATGGGTGTTATATCGATTGAATTTGGTGATTTTTGATTTTTTCCCAATTTATTGTAGAATTCCCTACCTAGATGAAAGATTAATCATTATACTTGAATATTATGCATATAAACTAAAAGTCAAGGCGCTATCACATATAATATGTATGTGAAGTGTTTCATTTTGGCGAATTTGCATAATCTGCATGCTATCAATGAGGCTTTCTTTAGAATAAATTAATGCAGGATCTAATTTCAAAATATTTAGGTGAGTATCTTTTCTACAGTAGTTTTTTACTTTGGTGGAGTTTTCTGGCGCTGGGAGCGAAAATTTGCTTTTGAACGACAGACCTCATTTATGTACATGCGCAATGTCTAACAGTTTATATTTTGTGAAAGGTATGAGAAAGTACCAAAGCGATGTTGGGGGAGTTGTGCGATTCGAGTTTAAATATCGTGAAGTGTCGATTCGCCCATAGCTAACTTCATTAAAAATATGACATAAAACTGCACATAGGCTTTAGGAACGATAATCTGAATCATTCATTCGGAAACCGATCCTAACAAACACATCAGGACAATATAGATTTGTATTTATATTTTATAGAACTGATTATACATTCAATGACAAAGGTGTTTGCCCTAGGCGAAAGCTATGATATTTGTGCGTAGTGTTAGCGTCGAAATTGCGTCGCGGTGCGTAGTGAGTATAATTGCATTTTTCAATGTACATAGTTCGAATCAGGATAACGCGGCAAGTTTATAGGTCAGTTTGCAGAAAATGTTCTCTAGTTGGTATGAATTTATTGTAGGGAAAATTTCTAGTAAACGTGGCTTTGAAAAAAGTGAATCGCTTTTATTTGAAACTGTGCAACTTTTTTCAGTTCTTAAGATGCTCCGAATTGATTTTCGGATGTAGATATCAGTATGCAAAGATGATTACGATGGTAATTTGTAGCATATAGTATCCTGGTTACAATTCAGGGGTAAAAGCTGGAATGATCATTATTTCCTTTGTACTATGACTTTCAAGAAAGTCAACATATTTATAATGCTTCTCTATTTAAACCAGGTGAAAATAGCAGTATTGTTTTATTTGATTAACCTACTGCCTTTTTTTCAATTTTCAGGACGCAAAATCTGAAAGGTCCCATGATAGTTTACTTTTTTTGACATCATTCAAACTTCAATCATATTAGGAAGGTGGAAATGAAAAGGAAAGTTTATTGTGAAATGGTATGGTGTCCGTCTAAACTCCGTATGAATATACCACCAGATTATCAACGTTAGTGTAGTTTTTATGCCATATCCATTTGCAAACGTTTACTGTCAAACAATTAGAATTTGTCTGCTTTGCTGACCTAGAAAATGTGTTGAAACGCGTAGGTAGCCTAACTTAAATCGCTATATCAGAAAACGCAAATTATCGTCCAACCTAATCGAAATGAAAACAAGTAGTCGAAATGCATGAATAAGTATCAGAAACTTAATTCATGTTTCCTGGGTCAATATGTGAAGAATTATGTGCCGACGCTACTGTGGAAGCGTTAGTGAAGTGAATCAATTTTATACTTCGTAATCAAGTTTTTAGAAAAATAATACTTAGTTGCAAATGCCGACTGCTAATTCATTCTGGAAAAATGTGAGTCTTTTGTCTACAGCGCATATTAACCATAGTTAATATTAAGCTATTAAACATACCATTAATTGAATTATTCTGTAACATATTTGAAGATTTCTTCATGAATATGAAGCAACGGAATTATGAATGAGTTTTAAGATCTTACATATTTATTGTTTTTAGTTTTTTTCTTTTGGTAAATTTGACTTTGATTACGTTTTCAGGTTCAGTTTTACAATGTTGCTGAATGATTTCTGCTGCCAATTACATAAAATTTTGGACTATGTACAAAGTATGTCCAATTTGAAATTAATCGGGTCCGATGATTGTTAAAATATTGAAAAAACTTTCAATAAACATTGCATTTGCAGTACCGTGGATCGAAATCTGTCATCTGTTAGAGGACTGCTAAATAGAACCAGTTGTGCTTTCCATGGTTAGATTACTTTTACCAATACATTCGCATAGCAGTTGAATTCTACTCTCTCAACGCCATCATATTATGATGGTATAACTCAATGTAAACAAGCGAATTCGATATCAATCCAAGTGAAACTGAAACTTAACTTAAACCCTTTATGTGGTAATATCCGTCGAATATAAAGCACGTGCGTTCTTCCTTGAAAATCAAAACTAGGACGGGTGTGTAGTCCAGCAGCAATTTTCCCCATCATTCCATTTGTCATTTGAGGAAACATCCAAAATATACCGTTTATGGTTTCCAGTGGGGAATGATCTAAAGAATTGAAGAAAATTTTCAATTCCTAAGAGAAACTCTTATTATTATAGATAACCCTTTATCCTAGACTTTGTTACTCTACAACAAAAAATGTTTGATATCCCCTTTGCCAATGATTTTCTTTTAAAGGATGTTGACTTTTGCTGAACTGAAGTTACATTCAAGATAGGATCCCATTTTATGGTTTTCAAGCTCAGAAGAGACAACTTATAATCGTGCTTTGCCGGTAACTTGATGTACTTGGCCAGAGGATTTTTTTGCGATAGAAACAGCCACCAACAGCTTTTCATAAATATATTTATTCCAGAGTAGCTATCATTCAGTGTCAATATTTAATATTTCTTTTGGAAATGAAAAACCATTACAAATAACCATTATTGTTATCAATCTCTAGTTAAATAAAAACTGTTATTGAGGATTCACGATATTTTTTTTTGTTTTGCTCTCAGACGTTGTTTGAAGCATTGGTACAATTGTTTTTATCTATATTAAAGTATTATTAGAAAGTCTGAATATTTACGGATGATTCAATTAATGCTAAACTGGGGATGGGATGACTATAAATCTTCGCTATCGTATTTATATTGCAGGTTATAGCAATGTTAATATGGCATCCTACTCCCAAAACAGCGGTGATAACAACTCACTTGATGACAATCGTTTTAACTCTATGAATAATGATTCCATCACTCAGTTAGTTACAATCCAGTTCAATATTTTTACCAAATTGTCAGCGTTCGACGTAGAGAGAAACGATCAAAAGTGTTTGCATCATACAAAACAAAAATTGTGGTTTCCAGTCGTCAGTTTTCTATCATCGCTCTCCTACAATAGCACCAGGTGTATTAAGGTAGTTGCCCTCCAATATAATATTCCATTATTATTTGACGATGGCAATTGGAGGAACATTGCGAAGTATTCGAAATACCGCATCATTCGGTCTAGATCAGAAAAAGATATACATGATGATCACCATTTCATAGAGAATTCGAATCGCTCATTGACTTTTGATCTACGGAAATATTGTTTTAAATTTAACGATTCCATTAAATGGAAATTCTTACGAGATAATTCCGAATTTTCACAATGGAGCCCACAACAGGAAGCCGCTTTTGAAAATACGAAACGAAGTACTTTCAATAGCTGTGCTTGTTCGACCGAAAACGATATTAAATACTCTGCAAATCTTGAAGGAAGATTGTCTACAAAGTTGAAAAAAATATCTACAAAGTTGAGTGCAGATTATGAATGCATTGTATCGAAATATATAAAAAGGAAGGGAACTGTCGATCAATTCAAAGGAGCTTTTAGCACTATAAAGTTACTTGTGAAAATTATATTATTTGCTCTAGGTTTATTTTGTACAGTTTCAAAACGAGAGGCTCTAGTTGCGAAAATCAATTATAATTACTGCAATAATCGTAGTGATATTAGCCAGGCGGATTTACTAACAATAGGATCAATTCGGAATATGGAGGAGAAAAAGTTACGTAAGAGTAGAGTAGAAATTTTTCGGTCCGTTGAAAGTAGTAAAGGAAATATTTCAAGCTCTGCATCAGATGAACATCTCGCATCAGTCAACATTAAATTTAATGACGTTGATACTAAGCTATTGCGCCCACATTCGTTGACGCAAACGAATCAAGTGCAGGTTATTGGTGATGAGTTACAATCCGTAGAAAATCATTATGACGATTACAGATCGCCGACTTTTGTATTGCCACCAATACAATATCCTCTACTACAAACTTCATCAACAGTAAAAAAGTGTTTAACATCTTTCAATCGCGGTCGTTCACATTCACCACGTAAAGTGCATAAATATTGTGATAACTTTGAGGAAAGTATTTCTGGGGGAGAGTGTTCCTCTCCAACAACAGTTCCGGATTCGGCTGTGGCCACCTCTACTCTAATGAATAGCCGTGCGAATAGTAAAGCATGTCTTAAGGAAAGTCGACCTAACGATGACAAGGAAAATGAGTCACCAAAAATCACCGATTTGATGAGTTCACCGAAAATGAAAATTTGTGAACAAATACTTTTCGAGCAGAATTCTCCAAAGCACCTAGATTCAAACAAATCACGTTTCTCATTTCCTCCGAAGCAAATTTATAGCGAAGATGTATTAAGCAATGTTTCATCATTGCCTCTGATAAATGCAGTTTCGGAACAAATAAACTCATGTGATACTTGCACCATTGCAACAAACTCAGCTAGCCCTTTACTCTCGTCAGCAGTTTATAAACATGGGAATTACTTCAAATTCCCTGAAGTCGATTATATCACTTCAGATATTTTACCGAATACGTCGAAAACGTTTGCATCGTCCGATATTACATCAGAACGAGCAAAGGCAGCAATTGTAACTGACTCGATGGTAACTGAAACTGCATCCTCTTCGGCAATACTAAGAAATACCTTCGGTAGTCAGCCTTCTCGGCGGGTTAGGCTAAAATCAATATCTTTAGACTCCGATGGAGCGCGTCTAGTTGAGGATAATTTGGGGATACCCGTCGAAGAACTGATTCAATACTCCAATGAAACGACATCTGATAGAAATGGGTCTTCAAACTCGACCATGTATCAAAGCCAATTAAACAACATTGAAAAGAGTGGAGAAAATACCAATTTGTTCGACACTCCGGAAGCTTCACTAAATGACGCATTCGTGGAAACCCAAGATGTGCCAATATCAATACCAAAAGTCACTCCTCCCACCCTCAGTCAAAGTTGTCGTAAAAATAGAAACAACTTGAAAATAAATGTTGAAAGTAACGATAGTTGCTTTAGGAGCAGCTATGAAAACGGAATACCGGCGGTAAAAGTGCCTACACCAAAAACGCCAACTCTTACGCAAACCAAGCAAAAGGCAGTTTCTTTAGACTCTTCAGATGCAAACAATATTGTATGCTACTGCACGGGACCCTCACAAATACGTTCACAGCATCATCTTCATCAACAGCAATCATTAAACTCGAGGTCTGCACACCATTTATCGTCGATATCTGTTCCAACCACACCGAAACGTAACGTAAATCCAAACAAAAAAAAGATTGGTAATAAAGTAGCATTTTATAAATCCGCTGGTCCACCCAAGATGTTATCACATCACCAGTCTACCATCAATCCTGTCCTTATGGGTTTCGATGCCAAAATGCATCAGTGCAATTCAATACCAGATGAAGAACATTCGATGCGAATCGCTATTGATATTGATGACAATTACGGTGAATGTGCTACTGAACTGGATGATGATCACTTTGAGAATTTCTATTTGGGTGAAATAGAGGATGAGGTAGTTGTACTGGCGGAAGGTAACAAATTACCCTACATCGACGAAAATGAAATAAAGAGACGAATCAAAAGCGGCGGGGAAGCGTCGGAATCTGAAGCACCAAACAAATCATATGATTATTTGCTTCTAGGCTCGAATTTACAGTCACAAAAATTCGGAATGTTGAGTTTGTCAAATAACAATTTGGAAACATTGCCTGAAGTGATGACTATTACAGATTTTGATAATTCCACACAGGTTGAGTTGCCTAAACTACAAAATTCCACTCAACTCCATCAGCAGGAGCGAAATTCTCAGCAAAATGATGAAATGAAACGAAATAACTTAACAAAACCCCACCCGTCTGCACGGAGCAATATACTACAACGTCGTGGTTCTAACCAAAGTCTAACAATAAATTTGAATGGCTCTTTAGGGAACTTGACTAAATATATGAGCGCATCGAATTACAGTTTGGGAAGTTATACCGGCTCAAATTATAATTTAAATAATTGTCCGCAACATCATCTGAGTATGTACTGTCAAATACCATCGAATACGTCGTCTACACAGTCAGTAATGACTCATGGTTATTGCAATAGCCAAATGAATATCTTACACCCTAATAGCTCCTCTCCGGTTCAGCAGCAATCCGGTTTCGAGACAGATCTATCTTCAACTGATGGGTGTCCCAACAAAAAGAATTTACTTCAGCGGCGCGGTTCAAATACTAGTCTAACTTTAAACATAAAAACATCAAATCAAGCCAATCTCAGCCGCTTTAGCAGTCATAGTTCGCTAAATATATCATCGAACTTAGCTAAGTACAAACAATCGACTCAGTCCATATATGGACATCATCAGTCCCAGCCACAATGCCACCAATATTACCAATCGCAATCACATCGCCAGCAATCAATGGGCAAGAAGGGTTTATTGGAACGACGAAACTCCAACGCAAGCCTGACACTGAATATACATAATAATGGTTTGAGTAACTCTAGCCACAACCTCCGATCTTCTGCATGTAGTCTCAGTAACATAACAAATATGTCTATAGAATGTTACGAAACAAACACAGAACGTTCAAATAGTAATAATATCCTTGATGAAACAAACAATCAAATAAGATCTTCCATCCTACCATCTGCGCCAAGGCAGCAAAGAAAATTCCTTAGCTCAGAGAATCTCAATACTATGATATCACAATGTAATAAGTTGAATCAAACTCATATACGAAATTCAACTAAAACATGCTTCGGTTCTGTATCTGATCTAAAACCAAATATAATTAACGGCAATGAGAATATTACAAAAGATAATATCGAGCGAGGCTCTGAAGTAGGAGTTAGACAATTTGAACAATCCGATTTATGTTCTTGCACTGGTGTTCGGAATATTACTACTAAACCGCTGTCGCCACAATCAACATCAGAAGATTTTAAGATGTATCTCGCAAATATACAACTACTTCAGAATGCTACAAACGTTCTCACTGAAGAACATTTACGTAAACTACATTTCATTTTCAAAGAAAACTATGAAATGTCAAAGCGAAAAAATAGCAAAGATGAAGCAATGTTAGGTTTATTATCGGACCATATTGACCGAGGACATGAAACAAAGACCCAGACACAATACAAGCATCAAATTTGTTCAAAGCTTACTCAGTTTCATATCACATTGCCAAATGATAATGAAAAGAAACAATTGTTGCGGTCCTTGCATGAAGAATTTTGGGATCTTCCGACAAATCATCAGGAAAAGCCGCTGGTATTTGGTTCACAATCGAAGAATAGATATAAAACCATTTTGCCGAATGAACATTCCCGCGTACTCTTGGAATCTGAACTAGGAAGCTTGCATGAGCCTTATATAAATGCCAATTTTATAAAGGTAAGTGTAAGTAACCATTCAGTTGATATTTATTTTTAAATGGGGTTTCATTGAATTATATTGAAATTGTCTCAAACCCAATTTATATTACTTTTGATTTTTATAAATCATTATTATTTATTATAAAAACGAATCAATGCTGATAAAGGCTTTTATTTTTTCTTCTGGGAAAAGTCATTTTATTGTCATTAATGTTTTTCGAACAAATATATCAATTTGGCAAATACACTGGAGTGCAAAAAATCCAGCGCATTTTGAATTTCCAGTTATCATGTTTTTCTCTTTCCCAACTCAATAAAATTTGCCTTTATGTACATATTCTGTTTGTATGGCACAAAAGAACAAGTAATCAAACATGCAATTTTATTGCAAAGAAAATTACCAAACAACAAAAAAAAACAATTTATTGATTAAAATAAAACTTTTCCAAAAATTCATTTAAAGGCAAAGAAAGAAGAAAAATCCATAGCCTCTAATATCGGGTGTTTCCTCGTCTTGCTTCAATAGCTCCTTATAAGTTTGTGCATTAAGGGATGGTCTCGGGAACATATGGAGTTCTGTCTTCGCTTTTATACAAAGCAACCCTCCACCCCTTCCCACACACCATCACCGACCTCCTCCGAAATACAATAGTATTCCCAACATTGCAACGTTCTCATCTTCTTTCGCCAGACTCTAGCTTGACCTTCGGAAGCATAAAGAACAATTCTACACTCGGCTGAGAAGAGGTCCATTCAGAATATTCCCCAGCAAAGTGTAGTCGAGCTGCTTTGTGCGTTGCAATGAGAAGTGGGTCGGTAGCAGAAGCATTATGGCCTATCCACATGCGTGCAAGGATGTTTCGCTTGATTGCTAGCGCTTCTAGGGGATCTGACGCATCCACACACTTTCCAAAACCGCAAAAAATCGTTGAAACGCCAACATATGGGTAATGTGTTTGGCTTGGTATGTGCAGCTAGCGCTTGCCGTCGATCCATTGGATTGTCGGTTTTTTGGCACAAATCAAAGGGTGTGTGAGATGAAGTGGCGGTGTTAAGTTAACTTTTTGAATGAACCTTGCCGACCTGGAACGAACTTCGTTGGCGTGGAATGTTCATGGTAATATGCAGTTGCAAGTGAGTTGCAGCTCACGCGCAGGTATCGAATGCATCAAATATATTTATATACTTTGTTTACTTGCTTTAAATTTTTAAAATTTTCGGACAATAGTAAGAAAAGAAAAATAGAAGAAGAAACAATTTCTACACACACGGGTGGGTATTGTACTCTTCTAAAGAATTGAAGGCTCACAACGAATATCTTTATTTGTAAACTTTGAGTTTATTTGTAAACTTAGTTCAGGCCATATAGGCGTGCTGGTTTAATCCCAACAATATACCATTAATTAATATAATTAATATTTTTTTAACGAAATTCGAGGTACGCCAATTTTTTGCCCTAGATTGTAGTTGCCTGTTTCTCATAATCATCCGATCCAGAATTATCTGGAACCGGAATTTTTAAACAAGATAAGCTTTAAACATTTCTTCTTCATATATTGGGTGATGTGATAAACGCGATATCTTTTATAATTCCGCAAGTAATGCATCTATTTCTGTCGTGTTTATCGTTCGTTATTTTTTCTCTACTAACTTCGGCATAGCCTAGTACAGATTATATAGGAGTCAGTGGCGTTGCGTTGCTAATACCGATCCTAAATGTTCGATAACAAATCTTGAATCACACAAAAAAAAATTCCTTCACTTTTCATTGATTTAATAAATCCGCCAGTTTCAATTCGAAAGCTACTTAAAACTTCCATTCAACACTAATTCGAACTTTAAATCGCATGCAACCACTTGCAAATTTAATACGTGCGGAAACTCTACCTCCAAATCAAATTGAAAACTTCATTCACTTCGATCGGAATCAAATTGGGAAAAACACATTCGATCGGATCAATGCACCACACGATTCATCAGAAACCAATTTTTCGGCTACTGGGAACAATTCTGAAAACACCTACACAAGAATGCAATTTATCCCATTGATTCCATACAACTCATGAATTCGCGGTGAAAGCTCGATAACGAAAAGAATTTTCCAAAGAACCGTCATACAGGCAGGAATATGTATCGCGAAGAGGGCATTTTCTGTTGTCCTGTCAAATTGCCATTGAGAAGCAACATTTTGATTCCTCTGCAATGTTACTGTTACTATATTTTCTTCAATTAAGTAGGGAAAGCAATGCTTCCCTTGCTTCTAATGACGTCATCTCACTGGCACGAGTACTATACACAAGCGCTTTGCCTGGAACCCTACCCTGTTGGTTTTCCAGTGATTGCTACTATAAAAATTTTGCAGTTATGAAATGAAAATTAAGTTTATGAAGTTTGCTGTCCAACGAAAGCAGAGACTATTAACTATCGAATGTGCTATAAAATATGGTATATTCAATAGTTTAATATGGTGTTGAAAACGAGATTTATCTAATTCTTTTATTTTACAAGATTAATCTTTTTGCCAAATTATCTTTTTTTATTGATATATAACTGTTGTTCGGAAAATGTTATTGAAATAGTTCGCAGAACTAGACTTTTCTATTCTATTGTATTATATATGCCTATATACATATGAGCATGAGTGGACGAATGAGTTTGAATAATAATAAGTTCAGTTATTGCTATATAAAAATTTACACGTTTAAATTGTATTTCGGTTTTTTTTCATTGATCAGGGCCCCGACTACACCAAAAATTCCTACATAGTTACGCAAGGACCGCTACCTAATACTATGTACGACTACTGGTTAATGGTTCAACAGAACATAGTGAAATACCAGCAAAAACATTGTCAACCGGAGGCAAATAGTGATACACAAGCTAGAGATATAAGGAAAACGTCTATGAAACCCATCAGCGCTTGCTCTCAACAAATGGTTATGCTTACTAATTTTGTTGAAAGTAATCAACAAAAGTGCTCCATATATTTTCCGATTGAAACCAATGAAATTATTTTCATTACCGACTCTAATGAAAAATTTGAAAACGATCGGTTGGCCGCATTGTATAAAATTTATTTGAACACAGTCTCGACTGACTCACATGCCCTCAGTAGATGCGAGTTCCAAATCGAGCTTACTGATGAGAGTATTGAATGTAATCCATTCTCCGAGCAGCCGATCAAAGTTGAAGAAATACCGAGAAAAAATTATTTTTTGATCAGTAACTGTGGTTTACGAATGAAGGACGGGTTCTCAATACGAAAATTTATTTGTCTTTATATAGTTACCGACAAAAGTCAGAAAGCCAATACTCCTTCTTACAAAGCTATAAAGCAAACGTTATGTCGATTCACCTGCTATCATTATTGGTTTCCCGATTGGCCTGACCATCACTCCCCAGAAGATGTTGGCCTCTTACTCGATATGAGTTTACATTTATTAGATTCCTGTTGCGATAATGAATTCGGGCGAGATGATGGCTGTAGCTTCCAAAAAGAACAAAAGTCCAACAGTATCTTTGAACCTATATTGGGGGTAAATAATGATATTGAGCCCTTACCGATAATTCATTGTTCTGCAGGTATTGGAAGGACTGGATGCTTAGCAGCAATTTTAAACGGAGTCAGGCAAATTCGAACTTCTATATTGCTCGCCTTGAAGCCATGGAATTGCCAATTAACAAGTCACTCCGTTGCTGTGATGAGAGCAAGCAAAAATTATATAAATGTTGACGTACTTGGTATCGTATGCAATCTACGTTTACAGCGTGGTGGAATGGTTCAAAACTCCGAACAATATGAATTGATTCATAAAGCCTTATGTTTGTATCAAGCGCGAATAGATGCAGAACTGCTCAGTTGGGATGAAAGTATATAAAAGAGAATGCTGAATCTACGTATGTATATGCTAGGGTGAGACCAAAAATAGTACGAAATCTAGACTTCAAATAGTAATTGCCGATGTACAAAATATTATTCATTAATTGCTCAAAATAATGAGTGTTTGGAATTAGCTGAAATGTGGAATAACATGAGATTTGAGAAATTTCATTAGGCTGTGTTTTTTTTTCGATTTTATTTCATTTGAGTTCCTATCATCACTTTTATATCCACTATTTTTTGTATGCCGTGAGTGCGCATTCTTATATTAGAAAAAAGTAGGCATCGTAAAGTAGTTACATATTTAATAAGCTCAACGTTATAGATTAAAAACTATGGTGTATAGAATTAAGGATAACTTCTGTCAAAAGTACTTATTAGCTGTTGGATGTAATGAGACTTATTTTTCCTTTAATTTTATACAAACTGACGGTTGCGAAATTGATAAGTACGCAGCTTCAATATGATAAATTTCGCTTTATTTTGAGTATCCTCAATAGGATATTTGCGGATATTAAACACATATACATAGATATTCAAAGTTATATGGATGCAGAAATATAATTATTTCATAGTTGCGTTAATTTCACCGGCATTTGCGTTATATTAGAATTGCTCTTGGATTGGAAATTACACCGAAATGTATGTAAGGTTGCTCCCAATTACTGTTTTTTTTTCACTTATATTCATTTCAAGCTGGTTACGTATCCATGTAAGCAGGTCACGGAAAACTATCAACTTTACAATTCGTTCCGGCTATTTTCGCTATATGAAAACTAACGGTTTTTGTACGAGCTGTTCCATGCAATGTGAATTTAGTATTTGAAAAACTATTGAAGTGTCTTAGAAATTTGTGGAAAGGGAGGTGGATCAAGTTCGAAATGGAACTTTCGCTTCATGCTTAAAATTCACCAGCCGCATATTTGGTTCCATGGTACTGATGACTAGCATACATATAATAAATACTAATGTGTTCGAAGAAAACATATGGGGCTCAAATTGTAGAAGATCACTTTGAAATTAAATTTAAAATATTCAAAAAATAAAATTGTTTATACTTAGCGCATGGATTTTATGGAGTTTTGTGCCTACGCGAAAATAATTTGCTTTGTAACATGTATTACACATATTGCCCAATAACCTTTCTGAATCATATGAAGGGCTTGTATTCAGTATCTAACATCTTTATCAGTCTTTTAAAGAGTTTGCAGTTCCACAAAAGTTTTTTCTCAGTTCTTTCCATGCATTTAATTTTATGTTCTTATTGAACCCTGTATCATACTTTGATATTCATCCATCTAGCGGATATCGATGTGCCGTTTATACACAAGCATTTTTTATTATTATTTTGTCTACTTTTTTTTTGGGGTGACTTTACCTGGAAAATGCATTGTATGAAACGTCAAAACTATTTTATTTGGACCAATGATTTTGAAAATAAAATTTCCTTTTTTTATTAAAGAGCAAACAACAATTTTTATATTCTGCATATACAATCTTGATTGTATATTTTACATATACAATCTTAATCGTAAAACGCACTGAAGAAGGAAGTATCTGCCTCCCGAAAATCGATGTATGCAAATAGAATTAATGCATAGTTATATCCAATACGAGAACGGAATTAGTTTCTCATGAATGAGTCTTGTCTGATATAGATCAGTTATTTTAAAGAATAGCACCATATTTTCGATATATACATTATGATATACTAACCAAGTTAAAAGATTAAGGTCTTGACATTCGAAACAGTTTTTGCTATACAAAAACTTGTGTAATTTTTATTTTAAGTAAATAAGTGAAAGTTAGGTAACTATTGGAATATTTTTCTTTAAAGAATCACTGAATATTCTCAATAGAGTTGTAACGACTTCATGGAGAATCATATTATTGTTGACTATATTCTCGGAAGTGATCGAATATGGAAGTACTAGAAAACACCAATTTCAAATTTAAGTGTGACACGCAATTGATGCTTAAAATTATATATATATATATACATATATTTATAAGTGTTTCGATATAAAAGCAAATACACTATATTTGAGCGAAAACGCAATTAAGAAAACGAGGTCTTTTATTCTAACAATAATTTAAGTCCATGAGAAATAATTGCAGTTTGCAGTACACTATTGAAATATATACACATACATTGCCTTGGGAATCATCTTTGCGTTGTTGAGCGATTCAACACCACCATGATCATCATCTGTAATGCAGAATAAAATAGAATTAAAGAACGCTGGCCATCATTAGAAAAACGCAGTGCTCTGTTCAGGCGATTCCAAATGTGAGTAGTTTGAGTGAACACCTTTAAAGGGAAGGAAGTAGTCATGTCCTGTCGAACCTCCTTACATTTTTAACTTAATACTTACTCAGACAGAACAAACATATCTGTGTAAACTAGTAGGAGAATGTCTGCTTAACGGGAATTTACATTTAATCAGTGAGAGTCTCAAAAGATATCATATGGTTACTTTTATTTATGGTATTAGTTTTTACAAATGCAAGTCGAAAATAAATTTACAATTTGCAGTTATTAAAGATTTGTTACATATATTTGGGAAGCACTAATTCCCCATAACTTTCGACTTTCCTCAAGCTTCCATTTGACAGAGGTGATCTTCAAATAAAAGGTGCATTTACTAATGTGAAACAAATGCTTTATTTTTGAATAAAACATTTTCGTCTTCGTCAATGTTTTTAACTTGGCGTTCACGAAACGGTAGTTAACTAGTTAACAAAAATAATACAAACTTATATAACAAATAGCATAAAATTTGAATAAGTGACAAAATAATAATATACCTTCAATAAATAAATTATTTGATACAAAAGATTTATACATTTTCAATAGTTTTCAGAGCTCATCACAGCAAATATATATATATGTATATATATATATATATATATATATAATTATGTAATTTATACATGTATATATAATATTTGTAGTTTATATATACATTCATTTTAGTTGCTTTAAATCATTCAATTCATGGTATTTTTCGTTTCTGTTTTCCCATATTTATATATAGCAAACTCTAGTCTCATAATTTTAATAAATCTTATTGAATGTCACCTAATAACATAGTAATCTCGCTGATAGTGTTTTTGGGTATTAATACAAACTGCCAAATTTACATCTAAAGTTGTTCAGAAAGGATACTTCTAACTCAATGTTTGTTTATTGAATAAATACAATATTACACAGCATCGCTTATATTGTTTTATATTAAGATTGCCGTTAATTTGCAGTGAAGCTTATTTTTTTCACCATTTCGAATTTAAGCCACATTCTTAAGATAATTTTTTATTGAATAAAATTTTAGTATTGTTCTCCTCGATTTCGTGTCGAATATTTCATTTAAATTGCAGTTTTCATTTTTAAACTTTATTTTATAAATACAATTGCCAAAACTACTATACTCTAGTGCTAGCTTTAAAAATATGCACGAACATTTTCCTATCAGTCCGTTATTTTCTTTATAGCGAAGAAAGTAACACTTTCGTTTCTTTCAATATTTACTTCAATCTATAGATCATGAGAAAAAATATCAATCAATTTCTAGTTGCCCGTTATTAAATTCAGTATTAACCAGTCCATATCACGCAAATTAATGTCACAACAAAGTATCTTGAATAAAAAAAACTCAAGATTAATAACACAGGTGAAGTTGGAAAAAAGTAATGATGTGAGGAGTTCAGTCTACATTAGTTACCAAGCATTCCTGAAATAAGTCACTCTATCCTGAAGAAATGTCAATTTCTGTTAGGCTTCAATGAAATCAAATTTACAGTTGGCTCCTGGTTTTAAAGTAATCCTTTCAAATATCGTTTTCTATATCTGTACGTTGATTGACTCTTTTTCCCGCTATAAAATCTTTTTATGATGAATATGCTTGTGTTTCATTCGAATGATTTGCTCAGTAAATAACCCATTACAGTATTGATAATGATCTATTTGCTCAACGTTATTTGGTTGTTTCTTTTCTCATTAATTTTCTGTATAAGAAAAAGGCTTTTCATTTGCGTTGAAGTTTAATGTTTATATTTTTCCGGATTTAGTTTTTATTCTAAGTTATATCTATATCGGCGTAGACGTGCACTATTCTCGGGTTTTGGTGCTCCTGGTGGAGGTGTTATATCATTACGTAGAGATCTATCAAATTCTGCAATTATATTCTCGCCTGCAACATGATTGCATGATGTGGTTGCCGACGAGAGAGGAGTATTTATATGATGTGATTGTGTACTTTGCAATGTATCTACTAAACTACTATTATTAATATCACTTGGATGTTGCTGGTGTTGCTTTTCTTCCCCACTATTGTCTGAAGAGTTGTCTTCAAATGTACCTAACATGTGAGTCGGTATACCGCGGTTTCTAAAATGAGTGCAGAAATTGATAATATTTGAATCAAAAGTAAAAACGTGATTTCGGCGATATTTTTACTAGCAGTGTAAAAGTTTTATTCAAATTTCCTGCTAAAATTGTATCAAGGGGGAAACCACATTTTCAGATTCGATGTTTTGCTACATCAACGTAGCAATCCCAGAATACACTGCAAAAATTTCAAAGTTAAATTCGTGTCCCTTTAAAATTTATGAATGTCGAACTGAGCGCTTATCGGATACAAGCTCAGGCTCGAGTTCGCAGGAAGTAGTCGCTTCACGCGTTACGTAATCATGTAGTGCAATGTAAGCTAAAAATTCAAAATATTCCTTGATATTTTGTATGCATTGCTGTGTTAGGAGCTAATATTACGTTTTTTTTTATTTTTAGCGTCAATTTAAAAAAAATCTCAACGGCTGTTCGAAATATGACTAATATAATGTCCGAATTTGATTGAATTCCAAGCAATTTGTCCCACTAAAAAAACTATAAAACATAGATGAAGATAAGCTTTTTAATGTGGTTTCCTCCCTTAAAGGAGCAACTCAGGAGTAGTTTCATTTAGCTGCAAGGAGAGACGACAAGCGTTGTCAAAATAACGATATTTGCAGAAAAAATAGTAAGCAAAAAAGTAGTAGCGTAGTCGCGTATCATTTTACTGATCAAACCAGGTTAATAATTAAAAATGCAAACTTCGCATAATAATAATATTTAACACATTTAATAATAATCGTTGGCATGACAATCCAATTGGGTCAGGGCTTTGAAGTGTATTAGAGCACTTCATTCAAAACCGTGACGGTACACTACAGGATTACAGTATCCTGTAGGAGGTAATGTGGTCAGCACTGCAATTGCCCGTGATTATTACCCTGATTTGACTCAGGTACTCATTCACAGCTGAGTCGACTGGTATTGGAAAGCCAGTCACGATAGAGATCCTACTGCTGCCAGTGAGATTTGAACCACGACCTTCTGTACAATAGCCTTGCGCTCTAACCACTAAGCCATCCGGACACACTACTAGCAAATAACCATCAAAACATAAAAGAAACAAAATATAAAAAAAAAAACACAAGTATCTTGTATCTTTTGACACTTTGCTAATATTAATATCGGTCTTGTCCGATTCGGTATTGTTGGATAAAATTTATAAATATGATTACGAACGTACCTGTTTATGTGCCTCGATCGAGGTCTTTGAAATCGTAGATTCAGTTGAGATGGGTCGGTTACATATTTTTCAGTTTGACGTCGTCGCCGCAATGCTGTGTAGTAGGATAATGATGATTGGATTGAAGGGAAGTCAGATTTAAATATAAACGATTTTGACTTTGTTTTGAAGATAGTGATTAATTTTTGTTGAGATGGAACTGATTCATTTCATTTGTTTTCTTAGTATTAGAAAAGCTTGTGTGTTTTTCTACTACACTATATTTTTATTGTATTTTGTAACTAATCAAAATCTACGGAGAATTTTACAAAGTATTAAAATTTAAATCTGTATAAATTTAAAAAGTAAAATTTATAAAGAAGGAGAAGGGCAACTTAAAGTTACTTTTCTTTGTTCCGAAATGTTCGGTTCATTTTTTAAATAAAATATTAATGAAAAGAACGTGTGACAATAAATTGCCCAAGTGTGCTTAAGTGAAAAACACTTACCAGGTGTAAGATCAATCATATCGACATTAAGTTGTGCGTTATTGGAAATAGTTGTGGTAGTTGTCGTTGCTGCTGATGAATTACTTGCAGTTCCAGCTGATGAATTTCCTGCTGCTGTTACAATATGACCTGACGGCTGAACATCACATCCAGACCAAGATGCACATTTCGATAAACGTAAACTTGTGTTCAACACGGGGATTCTACTAGCGACACCGCTGCTAATCCCTGAAGGAACCAGATTGTCTTTATGATGTATGCACTCGTATTGCTCTTTCTGTGTTGGGTCGTCTAGTTTAACTTTGTTGAAACTAGCGGCTTCGTGTCGAGGATCTTGTGTTCTAGCGGCAATTACAGCAGATTCATCAAGAACCTTGCTGTTATCTTCCCCATCACAATTTTCCGTGAGGTTAGTGTTGCCGATTTGTTGATGACTATGAAATACGCTTTGCAGGTTATGATAATCCTCACTTTGATCTTGATGTATCAATTTCGACTCATTCAAGGGTACTGTTGATGAAATTTGACTGCTTGGTCTATCATTTACGGTTTTCGACTTCGTCGCTGCTACAGATGTTTGATGAACTTCTGGACATACATGACTAGTTGGCGTTTGAAAATGCGATGTTGTAGATACTGCCGCACTGTTTTGGTTATTGTTACCTAATAAATAATGTTGTAAGTCGAGTACGCCATTTCTAACAATATTAATGTTTTTAATATTAATCGAAGTACCATTTGCTAGAGCATCAAAATAAATCGATTCATCAGGATTCGGGCTCTCTGTAAGAAGAAACGTTCGTATATTTGAAATTGCCAATGATTCGATGCGAAAGCACAAGGAAATGTACGCAATTCAATAATCTATATTTGGAACTTAGTAGTTAATAAGAAACTGGTGCTAAGATTGCATCTAGACTTTTTAAGAACGGCACAGAACCGTTTTATATGGACAAAGTAAATAATAGTTAACAATGGGATTTATTGGCTAAATCGATTTTTCTATGTGATATCGAATTTAACAATTCGGCCAATAATAATTTGATGTCAGTAAAGTGATGCTAAGATATATTCATCTTACAGCATAGATTAAAAGAGGTTATGCTCAGATTTTCCAATCTAGGTCAGTGTTGCATATGTATGTAATCTGCGCTGCTTAGTCAAATAAATTACAAAAAGGCACCTTTTGGAATGACACGAATTTCCAACCGACCGCTGACAGCGCATCCTTCTTCATCCTGTTGGTCAACCCCTAGAATTTTGTCTCTGTTATCAACACTATTATTTATCGATTCAGCTCTAACGTGACTCTCGTTCGTTTCCGTGGGATCCAAGTTAAAGTCACATTCAATTTTCTCTACTTTTGCTGGTGGCAATTTCATTTCGCAATTCGAGTTGAATATCGCTTTACTATTGTTTTGCTGGCTCGTATAACTGGCATCAGCGTGATTATGACTACTTTGTATAACATTATGAGTATTATTGAAAATATTCAGTTTTAAATGCGTATCAAATGAATTGATTAGTTGTTGAAGTGGCGGTGATGGCGGTCGTGCAGATACTGTAACATCTGGAGCACTATTTAATGCGATATTTGGTAAACTATTGCGGAATCTCTTTGCATTAATCAGCTTCTGGTTCGGAGCTACTGACGCGTCAACCATTTTATCGGAGGAATTTATGACCTTGCAGTTATCTAGATCAATCAATGCTGTTTCCTCTGGGACAGCGGAGTCGGCTACAGTTTGTCGAATACCAACGTTTCGAATAATATCCATACGAAATACCTGTAGGTGATTTATGAAGTTACTGAATTTGAATCTGAAGAGCACATTCACGGTTGGTGGAAAATACTAACCGTATCGTCAAATGCAGCTTGTTGGATAACAGGTGGCTTTAGATCGCGACGTAAAACATTTCCTAGAGCTGGTTCGGACCAGCAATGTGGAAGCAATTCATGTAAATTGCTGTAATTCTCAATTCCAGCTATATTTAAATTACATCTAGAAGCCACGAAATTAATCATTAAGAGTCTGAAACATAAATAATCAATACTTACTTTTTACGTTTGATTTCACGACGGCGTATTTGTGGTTGCCTATTTATTAAATTAGGTTGTGAATGTGATCCTAAATTGCTTTTATCTTTATGATCAGGGCTCTGATGAAGAAAATATTGCATTTTCATTATAGGCCTTCAATGTTTTTGATAGCATGGATCATACCTGCGGTTCTTGTTTCCACTCGTTATCCGTGGTTTCCTCTGAATCATCAAACTGGCTCTTCCATTGCGACGCTAAAGTTAAAGCACCACCGCCTTTTGTCACCTGTTGCAGAGCAGAAACATTTTCATCATCGATAAGGGCGAACTGCGTAACTGAATGATCTCGGTTTCCGCCAATGCTTAAACCACCTCTATCACCACCTGATGAACTTAGGCGATGTGTTGATCCCGAGCCTGAAGAAGGGCGCAAATTCGATCGTCGACCACCTGTGATATTCATACCAACGCTTCCGCTACCACCACCCCCAGCTGAATGCCTTTGGTTTCGAAATTCCATTTTATTCAAGTCGAAAGAAAAGGGTGACCCTTCTGTTTCACGGGGTGATCCTGTTTCTGCCGTTGTTCCCGCTAGTTCGTGAACTGAGGTAGGTGGAGCGGTGAACACTCGCAGCCGACCATAAGTTGACTTTTCCTGACTAGACTTGGGAAGCTTATTGCAACTACTCGCATTCTCATTCCCACAAAAAAAATTATGTGCCGCCTCTCCATCAGTGGTTCCGGTCTGAGCTGTTCGGTGTGGTGAGCTAACTACCCCTGCAAGCGAAGGAATTGCTCCGGCTGACGCGGTTTTCATAGGATTTCCAGTCATATGAGTATTTTGGTTCGATTCTTGTACCGAGGAATGAATTTTTTTTTGCAGTGAAGCATGAATACTTTGGTGGTGGTGATGATGGGCCGGCTGGTGATCGCTTCGCGAATGCGATTGATGATAATGTGTTTGTGGCGCAGTATCACGTTCGCTCGAAACCAATTGCGCCTGAAAATAGCAAACTTCATTGGTTTAAATTTGGTCAGCAGGAGAATGTAATACAAAGATGAAAAATGAAAAGTTCCATGTGACACCATGTGTTTTTTTAGGAAAATACGACTGCCACATTTTCTGATCCACCTTCTTAGTGATGCATTCCGGAAGCATACCCAACTTCAAGATTATGAGAAAACAATTTTTAACATCAAATGAACTAATTGGTGACATATAATTAAATTTGCCGATTAATTGCTTCATTCGTTACAAGATTAAATTTTTAAGTTAATATGAGTTAAGGTTTCACTCATGGATTGCAATGGGCTTAGTTCTCTGTTCATCTTATAAATCCAAAAACTAAAGTATTACAGTATTAGGAAGACAACGATTTATAAGACTCACCTTCATAGGTTGCATTGATACTCCTTGCATGTTGTGCTGTAGATGAGCATTATTTGGTTGATTTTGATCTTCTTGATCGTTCGAATTCAATTTCAAGAACGACGACAAATTCTGTGGTTGATTGGGTGGTGCGGTATACATTTGTGACCGTGTATGCTGTTGTTGTGTGTTCTCCCGTGGTTCACGTTGATGATGTTGATCAATTGTATTATTTTCATTTAATCCTGAATTGATTTCGTGATGAGGCGAAGTAGTGGCATTACAATTTTTATCAACCTGAAAATATACGTTATCATTAATTTACAAAAACTTTCAACTAGTTTTGCTTGCTTTTAAAACCTTATCTTTATGGTGATTGACTGGCTCTGTTGTTGCCATCTGAACAGTATCGATTTCATTACGCCTTCGGACCACCTGGAATCATCAACATAAACCAAATTACAACAACAGAAACAAGTAAAAAAAAAACTTGTTAGGCTTACGCAGTCAGTTCCACTCGCATTTGAAGCAGCAACAGTCATTTGAGTGACATTTCCATGGAGGTATTCATTTTTAGCTTGCATTTGGACGTTATTTCCTTGACTAGAGTTTGAGTTCCCAGTTGCATCACTTTTTTCCCAGTCGTATGGATCTGATTCTTTGACACCTCGTCGTTTCATACATCTCTCAAATAATGACTCTAACATCTATTTTTTGAGTAAAAATACCGTTGGAATAAAAGCAGTTGGATGAAATATCCTCAAGGTACTTACAGCATAATTTGGCTTATCTGCATATGTAAGGGATTGTATATGCTCTAGAAATTGTTTTAAATCTGACGGCAGATGTTTGAGTAGAAGTCGATGATCATATTTTTCTTTCATTAATCCTACTTGTTCTTTATCTTTGATTTTTCGCCAGGGAAGTTGTCCATTTACAAATTCAACCAACATATAAAATAGTGACCACAAGTCGTCATGTCTACCCATTTCCCTATTCCGATGAGCATTTATTGAAGCGTATCGTACCGTGCCTCTAAATCCTGCTGCTGCTCGTGGGCAACGCACTTCTCCTGTACCAGTAGTATATTGTCGCGCTAGTCCAAAGTCAAGCATATAAACTCTGCGGCAATTATATGGCAAACGTCCAATTGAGAAGTTGCTCTAGAATTTATAATAATTTCGTAAGAACAAGCCTTCAAATTTTTGAGCATAATGTATTAGAGATAGGACTAATAATCTACCGGCTTTATATCTCGGTGAAGAAATCCAACTGAATGTATTGACTCAATTGCTTTCAAAATTTGGACTCCTAAACGCAACGTTGTACTCAGAGAAAATGCACCACGTGGTTGGGCACGTCTCAGCTCAGCTAAGTTTTTTCCTTGCAACTGCATAACCACATAATTGAACCGATCATTCCTTCCGCATCCGATAAATCTGCAAACATGTTCTTTCCCTTGTAGTTTTTTAAGTACGGCGACTTCCATTTTCAAAACTTGCTTCGGTTGCCGTGCAGATTCAACTTTTAGTGCGACTTGTTCACGAGTTATTAAATCTTGTCCTTCATAAATTTCTCCAAAACCTCCGCCACCGATTTTACGGACAACCTGGAGACATTCAGAAAGATAGGATTATTTCGGTATAGGAACAAATATCATATGACAACCCAAAAAAAAGGTTTATCAAACAAAGTAACATTGAGTAGGAAATCTTTCAATTAGGACGTACTTTCCACCGTTCTTTGACCACGTGACCGGGCTGCAGCAGATCTTCCGATGTCATTTTTATATTATTGTTATTGTTTTGATCTGTTGATGGTGAACGAACACGGAATGTAACCCGCGGTTTGGTCAATTTTTTTGGATTGGCAGGAAGAGTTGCGGAGCGCTGGAGTGCATTGCCAAGCCTTAGACCGCTCTGTGCCGGCTTAGCAAGACCTTGTTCCAAATCATTTCTACTAAAATCAAATATAAGTTGTAGTAAAAATATTTTATTGTACAAAATTTAATCACTACTTTTAACAAAATCAATTGAATACAAAGATACTAATTTGTTCAGGATTTGTTAAATAAGCAAATGATATATAAATTTGAGTAAAAGGATATTCTAATAGCTTGGATACAAAAGTTTCAGCCGATTTTCAAAACATGGGTATAGTAGATCAGAAGCGAAACTATGTATTGTGTAAATTGACAGCGCGATTTTACATCATTTTTATTACCTGTATTTCAACAAGGAAATGTGATTGAAATTACCAAGTGAAATGAATAGCAATGTTGTTCGTTAATGTATAGACTTCAGTTGAATAAATAAGCGAATTAAAACAAGTTTACCAGTTGAGCAAAATATGTTTATCAATTCTTTTATATTGTCCCATGTACTCGATGCTCCTATGTGGAATTCATTGAACCAAATTTATTCTTCCCTTTAATTTTTTAGTGTGTGAGTTTGATTTTTAATCTCATTTTCTTTAAAATTATTTTGCATAAATCACCATTCTCCAATAGCGGACCACACAAAAACCACCCATGACCTAAACCAATATTTGTTCGAGAAGCATGGTCGTTCGTATCTACGAAAAATGCCTAACCATATAGGGACTGCACCTTCAGTCACTTTTCTTCGAATCTATTAAGAACTCATTGTCAGGATGAGTAAATGAAATGGTGTTATAAAAACCTAATATTTTCCAGTAGGATTCTCCTATATGTTTAATTTCCACTTTTCTAGGTGGTGCTCAACACTGATTACCCACATTACAAAGACCCATTTCCACTAATCCGCAATGGTTTGGAGCTTCTGACATCTCTGGTGTTTAATGCTATCACGCTGTCAGACTGTAACACCATTGCATTATCATTCTTGATTTAATGCTCATTTTCGGTTCTGTTGATGAACAATTTAGCTTTACATATGACGGACTGAATATTAAAGAATGTTCGCGGCAATATTAGATACAAAGGTATCCTCAATTCATGCAAAGCGAGAGTCGATAAAAAATCAATATGATTATGCGAAGAAAATATAAAATCATTGGATTAGCTCGGAAAGTTGAAATTAAAAACACCATTGAATCACATGGTATCACTGATTTACTGACATTCATTCTGAATTGGTTTCGTTTAACACAAGAGTTTTGGTAGATTAACGACAATGGTTTTTAGCTCACACACTAAACTTCTTAGCAGTAGATACCCACAACGCTAAATGATTTCCCTATTCGACTGGGTTCACGCCACCATTCAGCACACTATCCGCAAGCACTGTAGATACACTGCCCGACTGCATTTATAGAATAAACATTGGTTGAAACTCGATTGAAGACTTTATATTTATTTATCGGATAACTTTTCCTGAAGGCTAAGACCATATGTATAGATAACCTAGATACAATCCATTTCTTACAAGAGCGAATCTAATCCCTTCCTTTGGCCGAGCAGCCCTTAAAATTTCAGTATGAATATTATAAGGCGCTCCGCTAATAGGCGATCACAAAGAACTAATTTCATTCAATCCTAGGAGCCTACACTGCCTTTATGTATCCTAATGCGATAATAATTTTTAGATTTTCAATTCATAATCTCCTCAGTGGTAAACTAGAGAGATAGTATTTACCACACCTCTTCAGCAAAGTAGACTTTCGTTTCAAGGCTTATGCCCATTTGATTATGATGCTTTTCTCTAGTTCCATACCACGGAAAAGCACAATTTTCAGTTCGCAATGCATTTCTAAATAAATGAAAAATGGCACTTTCTATTAAACAAGGGTATTACATATTTTAAAAATTTACGTTTCTTGAAGAGTTTCACCCGGATACTGCTAAAACACTTTATTTCACTATTCGTATTGTGAAGCGATATCGGAAAATTATCAGCGTTCTAATAACAAATTGAATCAAAGTAAACGCCAATTGAGAAGCAATAAAGTGAATAAGTAAGGATTACAAATGTGGAAAATTTTGACAGTTCATAAGGATGGCAACTATGAACAAGGATGGAAAAAAACCTCTTTTCAACTGAACCGACTTGAGGCAGGACATGCGTACATTTCGCATTTCTGGCACACGGAACATGACGACAAAATACAAGGGCAAAGAGTACCCCACCCCGGCATCGTCGTCAGGTACATTTGAAACTAGAATTCTCTGGCCGTCATGGTTTTCTCATATGACAAAACAATAAAAAGGATATGCACACTATGTTCTATGCGTTCCCACCACATTGAAAACACACCCTGGAAGCATCGATTTTTCATACAACAAATGGGACTGAACGTATTAAACGGCGATATATGTGTGCATCCTTTAGTCTTTTTACAAGAATTAAAAAATCTTGGTCGCGAATATTCATATTTCCTTATTAGCAATGTTACTAATAATAAATAATAACTATCATATGTTAAATTTGAATATCTTTTATCAGTCTTGCGCATGATCACTTTTGATAGAAATACTTGGGATATTTCATTTTAATTCATGTGAACTGAGTTGCCATAATCAACTAAAATTTCTATAAAGCAATATTTTGGTATCATTACAAGAGTGATCATAACAATTCAAATACATTTTTGTTAAACACAATTCTTGACTTACACAATTCTAAACTCACCTTTTGTCGTCAAATATATACATTTTCTGGAAGTGTTTTTTTTTTTCTTTTTAATAAATAGCTGATCTTCAACTTTCCTTTGTCTTTTCGTCGCTGTTTAGTTACAGTAGCTTTTAGCGGTGCGCAAAGAGCTCTTAAAGAGTTCTTTTTTGCATTTGCGTAAGTTTATGAACTTTTGCAGTGCGAATATTGTACTTGTACATCACATTTCATATGTTGGATCGGCTTATCACTACGGAAATTCAAATCATTTTATTCCAGTTTTCAGCATATAGTTTTGTGAACTCATAAATAAATATTATGTTTGAGTGAGCAGTATGTTACTATCTAGGCGCTAACCATTGATCATATCACATAAGCATAAAAGACCCTATAATCCTTTCAAATGATTGATCAAAGAATTCATGCTATAGTTTGTTTTTTCTCTAGAATTAGCTAATTATCGAGGAAATCACTGGATTTCGATAACCCATTCATTGGTTTGTAAAGCAAATTTAACGAAAACAATTACGCTTGCAAACAGCTGCGGTTCATTTGGAGTTTACTTTAACATGTTAGCATAAACACATCTTGCATATACTATGTTGATCAAAAAGTTTCGTGAATTACCACCATGTGGCGCTGCTGTTGACCTTTTTAAGGATTTGTAGGTAAACAACTTGTGAGTTGTTCATCACGATAACGCATCGCCGCACTGTGTCATTATTATCCTCGAACTTTTGACACACGCAACGAAGATCACCCAACAACCACCGAATTTACCTAGTTTGAATCTCTGCGATTTTTAACTACCTGCATCATTGGGTTGTAAAATCCTGAAAAGTAGAGATCGTGTGATGAACGATTATTTTTGTTGCGTTACTGACACAAGTTTGCTTTAGCATACTAATGTGCAAACCAATATGACATTTCGCCCGGAAATATCAAAATTTTTTGATATTCTTATAACTGTTTCTGTGACTTAGCGAGGAACTGCAATTTGCCTATATACCTGCTACTTCGGTGAAATCTGGAACTTGGTGGGCAACCAGTTTACCTATCTGGGGACGCCTTTCTGGAAAAGTCAAGTATGGCTCTGATGAACATATCAGATACTAAGTATAAAAAAAATTTGCAAGGACTAGATTAAGTGTGTAGCAGTCGATACGGATCATACTGAATTGGACAATATCTGCTGCGATGAATAATCTTGCATTTGAAATTTTTTAATAAATTCCGGGAACCTTTTTACTAAGGTATATGTATTTACATTATATATATATGTATTTACATATGCAGGTACATCTTTGACGGTTAAATGATTGTACTCATAAGTTCGCAACGTTCAGCTAACTAGTCTCTACCTAGATTAGATTCAGAGGAAAGGAGTCCACAGCTCCCCGCAGGCGTGTTGTAAATACTTACTTGCCTTTGAAAACAAACACCAAAAGTGTTGAAAATACAAGTCAATCCAGTGAAATAGATGTGTTATTTCGTCGCTTTACTGCCCAAATACTCCCATATCCTGCCCATCGGACACTGTCAATTATATTGACAAAGGAAAGATTGAATAACTGATCCTTAGAATTACGCACCTTTATGCATGCATTTGCATAGACTTTGAAGGACAGTTTTTCAAAAATATTTGATCAAATATTTTTTATTCTGGTTGTCATTGGTGAATGCGCCGGTAACATTTGTTTTTTAGCTTAAGGAAAGATCTTTACTACTGAACACTGGAAAGTCGTCAAAAACTAAGTCCAACACTTTAAGATCACAATATAAGCTTAATTTTCAATTTTATTCTTGACTGTCAGAAATTTAAGTAAGTTTCATTGCACTTAAATAGTCTGTTATTTTTTCGTTATTACATCGCACAGTTCATTATTTGACTCATCATTATGTTGAAGTGTTTTTACTGCGCACTATAGTTTTTCCGATTTTATAAAACTATTATTATCTAACAGAAGGGAAGCAAAGCGGTTTTTTATGCAATTTAAATTTTTTCTTTCGCGTTATTGAGAAGTTTTTTTTTGTAAGTGACTGCACTACGTCCCAGAGAATTCACAAAATGGAAGAAAAGATTGATTCATTTACTTATGGATATTTTCGGAATTCATGTATTTTGGTTTTCAGATCAAATTTTCTTTCAAGTTAATGTATGAGAGCCGAATTCATGTGAAAACAAGAAAAGTTAAAAATAAAGAAATTAATAAAATTCAATTCAGCCAAAAGAAAACTGTGGGCATCTAGCAAACACTTCGAAACCATCGGAGATCAAGGCATGCGCATGGTAAATTTCCTACACAATTAGAGAGAAATTTAGAAGATATATTTCTTTTTCTTGTGACCGGTAAATTTGGACGTTTCCTCTCGCTTTCGACTAAGTTTAGCTTCCCGATCACCTATTTGTATGTGAAAATTTAGAACACACTGCCTAGACGGCTCCTTCTAATGACCACGCGCACAGGTGTAAATTGCGGGAGAGTCGTGTTCAAAATACATATTTTCTCGAAACAGAGATCCGAACTTCAACAATTTGTAAATAAGTGCCAAAAATACTTTTTTAATATTTCATATGAGACAAAATTCGACTCTTTATTTTACCTGCTGGAAATTGGAAAACAGCAGTGTTTTCAATTCATTAGTTAAACGTTTTCTTCGGGAATCTTTCAATATTCGTTCCCCTTGGCAAGAAGGGAATGGAAAGAAATGTAGCAAAAAAAATATCTTTCCAGAAAAGTGTTTTCGAATTTTAAATAAATGAAATTCAATTTCGTACTTCTTTCCTGACGAACAAAAATAAATTATATTCTAGTATGCTAAAAGCGAATGACAAACATTTTTAGGTTTCCAACACTTAGACTAAGCTAAGTACTCCAGTCCATTATCCAGTCCACTCCAGTTCATTATTTTGCTATTTGCACGTGACAATGACCCTAAACACACTGCAAAGTTCGTTATGAACTGGTTTTTAGAAGAAGATACTGAATTTCTTGACTAGCCAACACCATTAAAAATTTTTCGAATGATGTCAAGATGAAAAATTCATCTAAAAAGTTCAGAAACTGCAATGAATTCTGGAGACAAATGCAGAAAGTATGATGCTCGATTATTAACCACATGTCAAAAATTAATAGAGTTTATCACATCGGTTTGACGGCGTTTTATTACAAAAATCCCTCTACTAAAAAGAAAACTATTAAATTAAATTAATAATTGAATATTGAAATGTTATTATTATGAAATCTCTTATTTCAACAGTTGGTCTACAAGAGCATGAAATCTCTTGATTGATCAAGTGGGGCAGATTCCCGCAACACTGATAACCAGATGATAAGACACAAAAAGAACACAAGAAGTTGGGAAGCCAGGCAGGGAAGCCAAGTTCAACAACAGCCTGCTGCGAAAACCACAACCAATAAAGTTCCATCCATCAATAAAAATACACTTGAGGTTAGCATATCAGATTGAATGGTATCTGCGCTATCTGAAGGAAGGTTTGGAATCAGATGATCAAACAGAGACCTGAGCCATTAACAGCAAGACCAAAAAAGAAGGGAGCAGCAGAGATTTGCCCACAAGAAGGGACTGCCTTCAAGAAACCCAAGCTCAAAACCCACACCTCGAGAGCTTCCCCCAGAAAAAGGAAGTGGAAAACTCTTCACCATCTAAGTGAGCGATTAATCTGTGAAGGCAATTAAAGCCAACATTTGCTCACAAGTTCGGTAATATCCCAGGGCACAAGATCGAATTTTCAAAATATCGATAATTTTCACAATGTATTCATTTTTTAGCCAACAGTTTATCTTTCTCTTGTAATATTTATTCGAAGTCCACTTCGATCTATGAAAAAGTTGTTTGTTGAAATATGAACTGGCAAAAGGCTAAAAAACAATAGTTTGAACGTATCAGAGTTGCTCCAATGAGATATACGATAAGCATGCGCACGCATTCTGGCAGTGATAACGAAATACGCAGAGTATTTAATCTTTTCAACGAATTAACATTCTGCAAGGTTAAGATACTTAAGTGTCATTTTGGATATTTTCTGCAACCAATCATTAATTATGATGTGTCCTCTTTAACCTGGCCCTCGAGAAAGTGATCCGTGATGCTGAGGTAAATGCAAGAGGTACGATCCTCTTCAAGTCCACCTAACTACAAACTGCCTTCATCCAGATCGGGCAGGCGGCGCGTGATCTTTTACTGCACATCAATGAAGGCAAGACAAAATATATGGTGGCAACGTCAGCACCGAAGACGAATCAACCAACAACATCAAACCGCACTGGTCAAACAGGAAGAATAAGGATAGGGGAATACAACTTTGAGACCGTTGACAATTTCTCCTATCTAGGGTCGAAAATCACAACCAATAACAGCTACGATGATGAAATCCGCGCACGGTTGTTGTCAGCCAACAGAGCCTATTTTAGCTTACAAAAACTGTTCCGCTCGAAACGTCTCACCATAGGGTCAAAGCTCTTACTGTACAAGACTATGATCTTGCCAGTCCTCATGTGTTCCTCGGAAGCTTGGGTTCTTAGCAAGAAGAATTGCGAACTCTTGGCCGCGTTCGAGAGAAGAATCCTCCGAAGAATTTTTGGCCCCCTACATGAGGATGGACGATTCCGTAGCCTACATAATTACGAAATCTATGAGCGATACCATGACCGTCCGGCCCAATATGTTACGGTGGGCGGGTCACTTAATCCGTATGGATGAGGACGATCCAGCCCGAAAAGTCTATAAGGGCAATATCTATGGTAGAAAAGGAGACGAGGCAGACCCTGCCGGACATGGAGCGATGGCGTAGGTCAGGACGCCAGACAGCTTTTAGGGATATTGAATTGGTGGACCTCGGCGCAAAACCAGGATGTCTGGAGTTCCTTATTAAGGCAGTTGTTGCGCCGTTGATGATGATGATGATGAATTATGATGTGTTATGTTTTAATTTTTCTTTGCATAAGATTCTTTTACAGTAATAATTCTAGTCTATCATGTTATAACTTCGTACTTACGAAACCTCTGGAATCATCAATATATAAAATTGATGGATCGGGAACTGTTTAATCTCTGAGTGATGAAGGATTGGAGGATTCCAATATCCACCACTACTACTAATGATGATACATATCACAAAAATATAAGATTGATCATAACAAAAAAGTTAAGGTCAAAATCGACTAACGTTCAAATTTTACCACTGAAAAAGACGTTACTTGAATTTAATTCGAAGACCAAGTTGTCTACCGAAATCAAATTTATTAATATCGTATACTATCAGAAAAGAAGTAAAATTTACGAATTTAAGCGAAAGCTTACAGAAAATGAAAAAGCAATAGAAATACCTACTTATAAGTGTACTAAATTCTAGAAGTTCACTAGAACTACCCTTCAATTCATGTCGAAGTACAAAGTGTTGTATTAATATAGGCTAGTGTATAACACTTCATACTGGGAAAGTCGGTGGAAATCCTATTATTACCAACAAGCTTATACTAAGCCAAAGTTATCTCTTATTCCATATGGATATCATGTGTGTGTTTTTTTGTAGGTAAACTGATATTAAATGCATATATAATTTAACTATCTGCAAATGAAATAATTGTGCATTCAAATATCCTTATATAATAAATACACAAAACCTTTCATTTTTGAACCGCTAAGCTTCCGGTTTCCGAATTGTATTTATTTGGTAACAGTAAGTGCGCAGTATTAAATATTCAGAAGGAAATGAAACTTATTTTCGCTGCTTTAGCATGTAGTACGCATGACAACAGCAGCTTTTCACCTCGCAAGAAGTATAAGCAGGACAAAAGCATGTATTATAGAATAACAACAAGATTTTGTATAGAATCTGTTTTTGAAGATACTGGTAGGCGAAATTAAGTTCTTGGGTACATATTTGCTTAACGAATGTATAATCTATTTGTGAATTGTGATTATCTTCCTTAGATTTCGGCCCTACTTTATTTGAAATGAATAACTATAACTATGAGTAATCTAAATTTTGATTTTGTTTGAGATTCTTATGTAGTTCATATTCATGTTGCCTGTCTTTTCTTCAACCGATTTTGAACTCCCTAGGGATACACATATGTGTACATACATTCAGCTCAAAATATTGATTTGATAAATAACAGGTGACTAATGGGAGGTGGCTTATTTTTACCACTGTTTTAACTTTCAATTGTTACTTAACACATTCCACAATAAAGTTCGGATGGTTGACAAGAGACATGCTCATCCCGAAAGCGAAAGAAAAAGCTTCAATATTAGGAATACTCCAAAAAGCATCTTGAACTTCCTTGAACGAAATTCAGATATTGTGATAATAGAAGTTAACTTCAAAGTGGGAAAGGATAAGGAGATGATCATATATTTTTGAATATGCTTGAACGTTATATCAATAATGTTATGAAATATACAAATACGTTCACATTTAACTTCTCTGGCAAAAATTCGTACATATCTGATGCGATTTTGGAGTGCTTTGAAAGGAGAAGCGTAACTTCGGATGTGCATTGGTCTGGAAGCGAAGAGAGATAGGGGTTCCGTAGAACTTTATTTGTGGGGAGAATAGAGCACTGCAGACTATCGACAGGATGTGTAAGTGAGGAAATGTAAGGGTAAACGTTGATAAGGCAGTACTATGACATTATTGGTGGGAAAAATACCAGTCTGAATGAAGCACGAGTTTAAAAGTCTAAATGGCAGTACCATGCTCTAGTGTATTTTACTTTTTGATTTAAGTGCATTTATGATTTCATTTATTTGAACGACTAATAGATACAGTTTAGTTCTAGTATTCAGGACTAGGGAATTCAAGTGTAACATATTGCGCGGCGCCATCACTGTGTTATCGCTGTGAAGAGTTGTCTGTACCCGTGCGTCATGTGAATAGAAACATAGTAGTTGGTTGCTTGCATACCCTGCGATATGGTCGTCATATGTGTGTTGTCTTCAATCAACTACCGTAATTATTGGATATATAATAAAAAACAATCTCTTGTTTTTTGTTTTATTTTAAATCTGGTTTTCATGCTTTTCATATCCAACCGCAGACTTTATGTTTGCAGATTCTTTCGCCGATCCATAACCATGTAGCAATGAGTAGAAGTGTATTTATTAAAAATATTGAAAATGAAACTAAAAACAATATCAGAATATAAAAAAGATTTGAATAAATTACTCAAACAAACTTGCGTGATAAAAAATAAAAATAGTTTTTGTACATTAGTTGAATGCTCCACTAAGCTCTAGTGATTGTTAAAAAAGCACACGAATTCAGTGTTCAACGAAGTGGGAAATGTTTTAGAAATTTAACTTCCGGTTCGGATGTATTAAACATGAAAAGCAATAACAATTTTTAATACATTGTTGTTTCCTATTTTACTTAATCCAAAAATGTAGTTCATGAAACATTCGCAAAAAAAATCAAATTTAGTTATGGCTGATATTTTACACTTACAAGGCAAGTGACCCTGATGATATTCTGCTACATGAAAATTACAGATATATTTGTGATAAAAACGTAAGGCTTAAAGGTTGACATACTTTCTATGGAAACTTCGTACGCAAATTTTCAAATTAAATAAAAACTGAATCAAATTCAACGAATGTATAGTGTCTGATTAACTAACACGTATAGTCACTATTTTTGAAAGTATATCTGATAACTATTTATCGCGAATATTTTTTTAAAAAAAGTAAATATAGTCCAAGTTCACAGTTATTGTTATTGTTATTATATCATAAATGTTTCATGTGTAGACTACGCAGTGATGAAAATATGTTACAATTCATAATTTAAAGCTAAAACTATAATGATTTCGTCGTGTAAATGAGCCTGCTCTACTTCTGGTTGATAATTAAGTAAATAAAACTTAAAGAATCGTTCAAGTGATTGAAATAAAAGTTTTTAATCATACTCCACAAAAATGAATTTCTGGTTTACGTGATAAACTAAACTTTATAAGTGACGAATTCAAATACTGGATGTTAAAGGAACGATTGATTTTTGAAAACTCTGCACAAGAAAATTAGCTACATAAAAGGTGAGTTCTAGAAATATAAAATTTGTCCTTTAATAAATTAAATGAGAATAACCCACAATAAAAGGAACTATCTACACAAGGGAAACAGTCTCAGATGATTATAATCAAATTAACAAGAACAGGGATTTTAAAGGGGGGATTTTTAGTACGATAATTTTTATGTAAAAGTAAATAAACGGAAATGAGACGATTGGAAAAAATATTCTAGTCTGACAGTCTTCAACATTCGTATCCATTTTCACGTTTTCATCTCCGTTCCATTCCTCTCAAAAGGATCATCTCTAGCTGTCCTTTTTCCTTAGTAAAATAGCTCAAACTAACAGCAGGCATAAATTCACAATTTTACATCATTCGTTAAAATGAATTGCTTCGAATTTGAGGTTCACATAGGGAATTACAATTTAATATGCACATCTGCGCAGGTAAATTAGATACGATGTTTTAGTAAGATCCCTCCAATGCACAAAGCTCAAGGTTGAATATTTTTTTGAGTTCATTGTACTGTGAATCAATAACCGCGTTGTTGATATGCTGTACCAACATAGCTGCATCAGTTAATAAATGGTTATGTGTGGCTAGGATGCCCCACTTCGCGTAATGCACTTTCAAAATCAACAGGAAGTTGTGAAATGGTGAAAATCGTACATGCAAATTTACGATTACAACACGTATAAAAGGACAATTTCCCTAAATTTTTATGCTCAAATTAGAGTATTTCTAACAAAATTTGTTATGAAACCTGCATATGCTTGCCCTTACGTAACTAGTTGATAAACAGACTATACGCTGCTATCAAATTTAACATGGGGACTAAAGGGCCTGCCTATTTTCGGCTTAACATATAATATATTGATTTTCCATGTGTAATCATTTTGTTTTATTGATGCCCAATAGGAATTATCTCATCGAAATCCACACTGTTTATCGTTTAGTTAGAAAGGGAAATTAGATATATAGATATTAGGCACTAAACAGAGCTGCATAATTTCCCAAGAAGTCAACAAAAGTGAATTGGCACTACTAATTGGCACATCATGATTTTATATAGAATTTATCGGTTGTATTATTGATGTACGGATGATATTTATTTCCAAAAACCGAGTGGGTATGTTCGAATCAAATTGTGCTTTTACTTTTAATTACCATATTGTAAAATGGAATGGACTTATATCCATGTAAAATAGGTGACTTTTCATTTGGAAGATTACATTTAATAAACAATAGCGGTCTGAATAAATGTTAAATAAATATTTTTCATTAGACGTAGAATCAAAGGAAAACAGCAGAATATCACGTTCTTGTTGGAGTTTCAACTAAAAGATGGCAAGTGCAATTCTCATTGGCTGTCTTGCAACCTTAGGAGTCATCATAACTATTCTTCTCTTCTTGGCGGGTGGTTATCTATGGTGGCGCCATAAACGCTCTCAGTTACAATTCATAGAGCCAAACGAAGATGAAGAATCATCTAGTGGAAGTATGAGGTAAATCTTTTCGGACCAAACAGAATATAAGTTAATTTTCATCTAAAAAATATATATTAAGGGGAGAGATACCTGTCAACTGCCAGAACCAAGCCAATTTATATTTTTTTTTCTATAGAAATGTTGATATCTTAATTAGGTATATTTGAATGAAATATTTCATACATGTTTTACTCTTAGAAAACCAAAATGATGCCAAAATACTTGTAACGTTCTTCAGTGATTGGCGTCACTGGAATATGCATATTTGGAAAAATTAAATTTCTGGTAAAGTTAACGAAAACGGTTTTGGATTTTTCATTCACAGTGGCATAAAATGTCAAAAACTTTAAAATTTTATTAAAAATTTTAACCATGAAACAAAAAAGTGCAAATTTTCAGTAAAAATCTTTTTTTGTGTTTATGGTGTTGTATTTTCTTTTAATAATATTTCGGATCTTTTAGGTTCAACTAGGAGGTACTAGGTAAGATAAAAAAGTACTTTTTGAGTTGTTTTGTATACCAATTTGGAAAATACTGTTTTGAGAAAAACGCATTTAAAATGTCGATTACGAAAAATCGATAGTTGTGAAAACTTACAGCCATTCAGCGGTTCTATCCCATATTGTAATCCTTCAGTTTCCTCGTAAAGGTCGGTATATACCTGTACACTAATTGTATGAATATACATTTCGGTATATATAACAGTTAATCGTCCAAAAACGCATCAAAATGTGGGGGATTATCCAAATATCGCCACTCCCTCTCCAGTAGAGGCATAGACACTTCGACGGTTATAATTTCAAAATTATTCAGAAATTCAATTTGAAATTTTCAAAACCTATTATATAAAAGATTGCCAACATATTTAGATAAAAAAAAATCTCAGTTTACTCAACTGGTTATATGTATCTCCCCCAGCCTAAGGGAGGGACCCTTAGGCTCATTTTAGGTTACCTCCCGATATTAAATAACAAATTTAACGTTCTCAGATCGAAAGACAACATTACTTTTTTTTCAGACTTCCGCAATCGTTGACACAAGAATCACAGCCAGACGCCACTCTCATGCCGCCGTCGGCTAAAATCCAACCACAATCGCAGCCAATACAAAATAACATCAATCGGAAATTGAACGGATTTTTAAACTTAAAGACACCACTTATTGGGTAATTATTCACAATAAAATTTATTAGGTGTACTACGTCACAATGCCTATTTGAATAACAGATTACCAAGAATTCTAGTATAATCGTTGATAGATGGGAGCGTGTAATAGATATGCATTACCAAATTCGTCTTAGACGTTGTTATAAAATAATGTTGGAAATGTTTGATTTTCCATCATGTAAGTTAGCGTAGTTGAAATGAATCTGACGTGAATGAGTTTTTGTGTCTACTCCTAGTTGCGGATATTAACTATTGTGAAAATATATCATGCAAGTATCCGTTTTATGAAAAAACGATTTGTTATATACTCTCAAAAATGCACTGCGAAATAATACAGTGGAAGTTAGCTGCGCATAAACAGGAAACGATGAACTTTATGTACAGCTAACCGGATTCCCCCGAATATGGAAAGTATAAATACTCATACGGATATTTGACGCTGCTGATGCACTGTTTTATTTTGAATATTTATTTACATTGAAAATTAAAAAGGAGCAAAATACTGTCGAAATAATAGATGTAATATTAACGGACGGTTTCTTCTTCTTTAAATTTTGTCCCGTTCAGAAACGATCTTGGATTAAGAGGGGGAGGGGGCTTGGGAGGGTTGGGTATTTAAAGTTTTAGTGTGCAAAACTTTAAATCCCTTTTTTTAAACTTACTATTGAAGTCCGTGTACGCCAAAACTCATCTACTGTACCATCGTTTTGAACAATGCCACTTTCTTTAGCAAAAATCGAGGTTTCCAAGTGCTACGAAAAATTGAAAACTCGACCCAAAAATATCACTTTAGGGTTACCTCGAGAAACACCTCCTTTAGCGAATGCACTTTGATTTTTGTGTTTCAGATGATTCTATCGCGCGATATCGTGTACATCACAAAACAACTATTTGTGTGTGTTTCCGGGGGAGTGCCTCTGGGGATTCAATGTGACCCGTACAATTTTTTAAAATATCTGTATCCCACAAAAAAGTCTTAAAACATGGCATTTTTTCATCGAATTGACCCCCATTCCCCCCCTCCAGACTTTGTTAGAAAAGCAAAGACGATAAAAAACCTCTGAAATTATCTGCTGAGCTTCAAATTACAAATATACTCACACTTTGCTTTCCTTAAATGACTGATTTTAATGGGGAACAAATTTTGTTCAACTGTAATTCTGCTAGGACTGGCAGAAATTTACAATCGTCGTGTACACCATTAAAATCATCCCATGGAATATTTTTAAAAGGTAGCGCTGTGTACTTGGAAATTTGCGATCTAATAATATTGGAGGTAGATTAAATTCGAAAGTTGTCTTTTTTGTAATATATTTGGTAATTGGATATTTCGGGAAAAATATGAAGTTTTCAAAACTACTGGTATTTCGAAGCAAAAAAAAAATCAGGAAAAAGGATTTCACAACAATTGAACGAGAAACTCGTTACTGCAAGGAATATTCAACAAGACGGGAAACCAGGAGCTAGATGTTTCAGATATGAAAGGTTTTATGTATTTCTTATATAATAATATTTGGGTAGACATTTGTTCCACTTATACTTAGCTCGTTATGTTGGTATATGCGAATATTATCTGAGGCACGTCGATAACGTGAACATGAGTGTATCTGGAGTGGTCTAACATACACAGGAGGGGCATTCCAAAGAAACTAATAGCTATTATCAGAGCGACATATGGTAAAGCAAAATGTCACGTGCTGCGCCGAAATAAAATCACAGAGGATTTTAAGGTCCAAAGCGGAGTCTGCCAGGGTGACGGTCTTCATGTTGCCTTGTCGGGAGGACGTAGAGGAATTCATTCATTTCCCCAAACACCTCAACTATGCTGATGACATCTGTTTGTTCTCTCATCGGATCAACGGGTCTTTGGCCAAATGGCTCTCGATTTGGAAACAGTAGGGTGGGACTGAAGATAAACACGAAAAAACCAACCTTAATTGGCAGAGCATCGAACACGTCGATCAAATTATATATTTAGGAAGCGTGGTTTCTGCCGACAATGACCCCAAACTGGATATTGCCCGATGCATTAACAGCACTAGATCCGCTTTCGCTGCTCTGCCTAAAATGTGGGTGTGCAGTTCTGTCAACACCACGATTCAGTTCACTGTTCTTTCTGTCTTACTATATGGGAGTAGCACATGGAAGATGAACTCACCCGTTACTCAGAAGCTCCAAACCTTGCGCCAATGTCACAACTGATGCCAGCTTTGGAAACTACTAATCGAGACATTTCGTTTTATACCCCACATGACAATATTCGGTGAAAAACAGTTTTAGATCTCCCTTTTACATGTGTGGGTCCCTTTTTTCCACTAAATTCAAAGTATAATGATGAGTAACATTGCATACGTGGAAGATTATAGTTGCTATTTTATTACAAAATTTTGTGGCGATCGGTACAGCCGTTTCTAAGAAAAGTACGTGTGACAAACAGGCAAACAAGCAGTAAACTGATTTTAATAAGGTTTTGCTTTACACAAAACCTTAAAAATTCAGGGGAACGACAAAATCCCTGTTAATTGTCATTGGGAAAATGTAAGGGTGTCTTAACAAATTAAATGAAATACACTCAATGCATATAGCAAATGAAACATTTCTAATAGCGTAGATAATAAGGAACTCCAACGTCCTTTATGCTCATGCGTAGCCGTAAACGGGACAGAAAGCTTCCACAATTGTTGAAAGATGAATACTATGTGCGCAAAAGTCGTTACTTTTATAAATATCGAATGCATCTTCTCTTTTTTCCCTCTGCTATTCAATACCGAGGGACACAATCATACGTATTGACTCCTAGTTTGCATACATACTTTACCGCTAATGTTGGAATATTTTTTCTCTTCCATTTATTACCACTTTAAGAAATGTAATTGGATTTTTCACAAAACAATTCAAAACAGGGATGTATGTACAAGTATTCCAAATGAGAAATTTTCAAAACCTTTACAGGAGCTTAATTTTGGCAAAACTTACTTCAGAATGCAAACATGGGAGCCCGGGGCTTTGTATAGCTCCTTGTCTAACACGGTATACCGTGTATATATTATGATGTCCTTTTTGGTAAGAAGAGAACAATTGAGATGTAGGAAAGAGAAAGCTTCCTAACATTAATTTCGTCTTTGTATGTTTTTTGTTTTGTTCCTACACGTGGAAAGCACATGAACACGACCAAGGAAAAAAACAAACATATATAGTATATACCTTCATTTTATTCATTATTGTTCATGTCCTTCGCTTTCCTCTATTTATATATTAGCCGACATCATGCAACAGTTTGTCATACAACGTAACATATCATCTTGGCTGGTACGAGATTAGATGATTTTTCTTGTTGTATGACATTGTTTGGTCTCGTGCTTAATTTTTGAATTAGTTCCTCATTACTAACATTTCTTAGTATTAGAGTTGTTGATGATAATTAGAAACTTATAAATCTAAGAATAGTGTAGTTCTGAAAATTCTAAATAACTTATACTATATTTACATTGACTCAAACAAATAACTTAGACTGAAAAAAAAGAGGTCGTGATTCAAACTGTTAAGAATAATTTTGTGGTTGTGAATTTCATTGAATTTCATTAAGTCTAATATGAAATGAAGTAATTGTTATAAGTGAATATACATTGAATTGGCAATCCATATTTTTCGAAATTTTCCAATCAATATAAAGTTATTCCCGAGGAATATGAGGATCTATATTAGTGAATAGCATAGTTTCGGTTCCCATTGTCGTCAAGCAGTGTTATTGTTGAGAAGTAATCATATCAATATGCGGAATTAAATAAATCATTTCAATATGCTGAAATAAAATAATTGCCAGCAAACAATGGTTAATTTGGTGAATATACACGTTGTGTGTAGAGAACATGCGTGTAATTGAGGGTTCTCGAAAATTTTGATTTAGAGTGGTAAAAATGCTCAGAAATAGTGAAAGTTTAGTAATAATAAATTGCAATTGATTAGAAAATCCTTTGACATTAAAAAAATAGGTGCCTTTCGACATAATCTGACTTTACAATGTGGGCAGCTGTAACCCGGTCATTTGAAATGATCGTTGCATTTTTCGAATATTATGCCAGCAGTAATAATAATCAAAACCCAGCTTTCTCGCCATCAGGAATCAGAATCAATCGATTCGATTGTGACGATAACAATTCCGACACTGCTTCAACAACCCCAACACTTTTGAACAGTCTAGTTCGGTATGTCCGTATACTTAATGCATGAGCACATAGTTATAAGAAATGTTTTTGATTTCTCTAAATGGCGATGGCAAGTTAAAATTCAATTGCATGTCGACTACGCCGAAATTATTAGTTTCTTCAAGAAAATTGTCGTCAACATTGATGCCGATTGATATTGATAAGACCTGTTGATTGATTAATTATTGCAATTATGTTCAAGTAATAATTAAAAAATTATTGAAAATGAATTGAAACAAATGTTATTTTAAATAAATTATAAATAAAGCAACGCAATCAAAACTTTACTGGAATTCACTACCACTTGAAGTAGGCAAGATATGTGGAGAAAGTAATTTTACAATTTCTTAACAAATGAATTAAAGATTTTGCGGTTTCCTTTCGTGCCAGATAATCGAATACCTTAAGTTATTCATAGTTTAGATTTAACTTTTTTAATTCCAAAGGTAGTTTTCTCTATTGGCTTATGATTATTTAAAATATATACAAATACAGTATTTTGGGGACCTACTACCCCCTTCCTCAGTGTATTATCTTCTGAAAAGGGAAGTATGTCGGGGACCAAAAGTCCCCTTCCTCAGTGTTTTATCTTCTGAGAAGAGAAGTATTTCGGGGACCAACTGTCCGCTTCCTCAGTGTTTTATCTGCTGAGTAGAGAAGTTGGTCTCCGAAATACTGCATTTGTATCTATTTTACATAATTATTAGCTAATAAATGAAACTACAATCCAAATCTATCTTTTACTTAAAATTTTGAAGGAGGTGGTTACCTAATTGGAACCACTTTTAACTTCTTTTTTTTTTGTATTGGTATATGAAATATCGTGATTTTTTAATTAAGTGAAAAATGAGGGAGCTAAGTAGGCAGTTTTTGCTCTCGTGATACGTGTATCTTTTTAGTTAAGGTATAACGACTCACAGCCAAAAGTGGCCTTCGGGATGCCTGTCTTTATTTGAAAATTTACGCTCAACCATATGATATTATTGTTATTATAAATATCTCCGCAACAAATTAACGATTGTTAGAAAAAAAAGTTTTATTCAAACTAGGCGAATGCTTTAATTTTATAAATATTTCGGGGTCCTAAAGATCGGTTTCTCTTCTAGTGCAGCAAGCCCGCAAACAAAATCACCAGGGGGGTCATCGAACACTGGTGTAACAGATGACCGCATAACTGGGAGACAAGCGGTATACTTTTACTACGTACAAATTTGTTCAGTAGCTCTAAAAAATAGTTCAATTGTAGAATCGAAGTGTGTCGATGGTTGACATGTATATTGATAATTCAGAACCCAGTGAAAATGTTGGACAGATCCATTTTTCTCTAGAATATGATTTCCAAAATACAACACTTATATTGAAAATTTTGCAGGTAAGTCAATTTCCTCTATTTCAAATTTTGTTAATTTTTTTTATAAAAAGGGCTACAATTAATTTCTATAAAATTAGGGTAAAGAACTTCCAGCAAAGGACTTAAGTGGCACATCTGACCCTTACGTAAGGGTTACATTGTTACCTGATAAAAAACATCGTTTAGAAACTAAAATAAAACGCAGAACATTAAATCCGCGTTGGAATGAGACGTTTTACTTTGAAGGTTTTCCAATTCAAAAACTACAGTCAAGGGTATGCATCGTTTATTCTTCCCACTATTCACTTTAACTAATTTTATGTTAATTTCGCACAATTGAAGGTTTTACATTTACACGTTTTTGATTATGATCGGTTTTCGCGAGACGATTCAATTGGTGAAGTATTCATGCCGTTATGTCAGGTATGTAAAATAAAATAGATTAATATGCCCCGTCTTCGGCTTGTAAAATTACGCTATTATTTGCTTCAAAGAGAAATAATTATTAAAATTTCATCCATAATAAATACAACCAAATTGAAAATTATTCCATATACTTTAGTTGAGAATATATAATGTTTACTGAAAAATGTTTAGAATAATAATAAGCAGCATGGGCTGATCACGAGAACATGTCCGGTTTACCGATATAAGCGCAAGCAGTGCTTGATACTTCCGCTTACAGCATGTATTGGGACCGGCAAGTTCTGACTGACCGCCATACTCCACATAACAAGCCTGACGTACTGTTAGTTGACAAGACGGGTCGCTGCGCGTATATTATTGATTTTGCTATCCTCCATAATAGCAACATTGAAAGGAAATACGTGGAGAAGAAGGTGAACTATGAGCCATTGGCTCGGAAAATCCAAGAAATTTGGCGTCTCGAGCGGGTGGTTGTAGTTCCCATAATATTGCCAGCTACAGATACGGCTTCCCTTGATGTCCTGGGACTTTCGCACAGTCTGGGTCAAACCATGCAGAAGTACACCATTCTGCATACGTGCTCGATTTTGCGAGGAGTACTCGACGGATTTTCCCATTGACCTATCATCGGCCATTCCCACCAGCGCCCCTTTAGTTTTTAAGTAGGTAGGATCGTTCGAGCCTAAATGTTTGGCACTTAGTGTTAGTATTAGGTAATATCCGGCATCTACCGAGATTGTGATAACTCGGAAATAATAATCAGGGGCTTTGAAATTTGTTGAAGTACTTGATTCAAGAGCGTGATGGTACACTACAGTATAGTGTAGGAGGCAATGTGGTCAACATTGCGCTCGCCCGAGATGATTGCCCTGATTTGACTCAGAAACTCATTCACAGTTGAGTCGACTGGTATCCGATATCAAGTCACGATAACAAATCTCTCTGCCACCAGCAAGATTTGAATCGCGACCTTTCGCTACGAGAGCCCAGTGCTTTAACCACTTGAGCCATCCGCACATTTTAGAATAATAATTTCTCCAAATAGTAATAACAAACGTTGGTGCAACAATCCGTATTGGATCAGGGCCTTGAAGTGTGTTAGAGCACTTCATTCAAGACCGAAACGGTACACTACAGTATTCTGTAGGAGGCAATGTGGTCAGTGTTGCGCTCGCCCGAGATTATTACCCTGATTTGACTCAGGTACTGATTCACAGCTGAGTCGACTGGTATCCGACGTCAAATCACGATACAAGACCCACTGCTACCAGTGAGATTTGAACCGCGACCTTCCGTACGATAGTCTTGTGCTCTAACCACTCAGCTATCCGGAATTTTTCCAAATGCCGGCCAGAAATATAATTTCAAGGATTATATTCTAAGCTACACTAACTTTCAAGAATGTAGAAATATTTTGCTCAATTAATTCGGTACTTTCAATTGGAGTTTAGTCAGCTTGTAAGATGTGATAATGAAAGACCCTTATTAATTGAAGGTATAAAAAATATCCTTCATAAATCATAAATCTATTAAAAATTTGCTTACTACTAAGTAGTGAATTCACAATGTAAGTGAATAAAATCGTAAATTTTTTACATGGCAAGGAATTCTAAAAGCATTTCAAATGAGCGAAAATCAAATATTTTCAAGGCCAACATCCACATCTATTTTATATACAAACAATTTTCTTAAAATTAGGTTGATTTTGCGAGCAAGCAGACTTTCTGGAAAGCATTGAAACCTCCGGCTAAAGATAAATGCGGAGAATTATTGTCTTCACTTTGTTACCATCCTTCGAATTCGATCCTGACGTTAACTTTAATAAAAGCGCGGAACTTAAAAGCAAAAGATATTAACGGAAAATCTGGTGAGTGGAAAAGTGAAACTGAAGCTAAACCAACTACTTTATTTAATACATTGTACAAAGCACCAAGCATACCCCGCATGTGTTCCATTTGTAAATTTTATATCTTTGTTACATACATAGTCATGAATATAGTTTCATTAATACAATGAGTGTGCTGTTTAATTATTTTATTGGCTGCAAATATACTTGGGATGCTTATTTGTCAACTATTTAAAATCTTTGTTTACTCATCCCAACATATGTAGACATTCCTTTTTGTCGCTGACATTATATTGCTGATGCTTGAATTATACGCAGGAGGATTTTTATTATATACTCGCATATTTGTGCCTAATTGGTTCTACCATTCCTTTTATTTTATTTATTTTTTACTACTCACATTGAAGGAAATGGAGTAGTTCATTTTAGTTTTCCTTAAATGATGATAAATGATCATGAAATGAGAATTTATGGTGATATTGTAAGACAATATTATAAAAGGGAGAGATCGCTAAATTCTTATCGCTGACTATCCTTTCCATTATCCCCCTCCATCCCATCCCGTTTATTATTTGCGATTTGTGAACGTTTTTTGGAGCAAAAGGCCCGTGTGCATGGGCTTTAGGTTTAACGTCATATTGAATTTCCTGGAATGATGAATTTAATAAATAATGAATTCCATGAAAGACTTTTTTTCGGCCCCCTTAACGGATTGTTGCCGGCGGGCCTGTTACGCAATGTTTTCATTTTGGATATTTTAGTTTTTCCTACATCATGTCATATAAAAAGTAGTACTAAGAATGTTGGAAACAATATTTTATCATGACATTATCATATGACATATCTCTTAAAGATCCTTACGTGAAAGTTTGGCTACAATTCAGTGACAAACGAATTGAGAAACGCAAAACGCCAATATTTAAGTGCACACTAAATCCAATATTCAATGAGTCATTCAGTTTCAATGTACCATGGGAAAAAATTCGAGAGTGCTCACTTGATATTATGGTTATGGACTTTGATAATATAGGACGTAACGAATTGATTGGCCGAATTTTGTTAGCAGGTAAGAATCTCGATTCTAGTAGTATGCTTTCTATGACATTGTGAAATTCCAATTTAAGGCAAAAATGGATCAGGAGCGTCAGAAACGAAACACTGGCAAGATATGATATCAAAACCACGACAAACTATAGTACAATGGCATCGTTTGAAACCCGAGTAAGAAAAATGCTATACTTAAACCTACTTAAATAATTAAGACCCAGGAAATAATACACCAAAATTGCGGCAGGAATGCATTTCAAAATAATTTTTATCATCAATATTTTTTCTGTTGTACCTTGCTTGATGTTTGAAACTAGTTTTATGAATGTGTGATATTCAAACCGAAAACTCTTTCACATATAAATCTAGGAAACGTTGTTATCAAAATGGTGTTATTCAAACAAATAAATACCTTTAAGTTGATATAATTATCTGGGACGCCAAAACTGCAAACTTTTCCTACACGAGTAAGATTAATACTTAACATCTTATCAGAATGGATTAAATATTCACAAGGATCTGCGGATAATGTGAAAAATGCATCACTTGCTAGCGCCTTAATGCTACTATTTCACTTTGAATAAAATTTTAGATGATAACCTAAAACTGCTTTTATGAGGTAAAGTATTAAGTTAATCCCTTTCACTTTCGTCATCATTTTATCACTTTTACCAAATCAATTTTAATATATCCTTGTATGGTACATCGTACATTCGGGAAAAATTGCGAACTGGATTTGTATTTACAGTAGTATATTCTCTGATTGGTATTATCCATAAGTGCAAAAACCACGCATAATTGATTTTCATCTCAGACCCCCTCATCAAATCACTTTTATGTTTGAGAGTTACTGCGTGTTATCAGAAGTTCCATAAATAAAAGAGCAAGTGCAATTGAAAACTGTTAAGAAAATTTAAACATAAAAGGACTCATTCACTTTACAAGTTGAAGATGTAAACATATGTTTTTAAATATTTGAAAAGGGAATAAATATTTATTTCTTTATCGTAAAAATTGATTTGAGAATTGATACAAAAATGTTGTTATTGTTACTGTTGTTTGTTATGAAGAATTTAAAGTTGAAAATACATATAATAGAAAATATAAATATACTATAAAATAATATTAGAAATACGAAATACAAATAGACACAGGAAAAGTATTATGCAATATAAAGCAACGCATAAGATTAAGAATATAGTTACTATATTATCAACAGCATTTCACAAAACTTAGATTGGCCATAAATGGAAAATATATCTTATTATTATTGCCTTCGAATTCTTTAAAACCTATGTCCCAATTATTTGCAATTATTGTTAAAATTTATTTTTACCGTCACCAAAAGCAAAAGGCTATTAATCACATAAAACCAAATGGGTATTTTAAAACTAAATACAAACCAAAATCTCTTCCACCTGACTTGTAATGTGAACCTCTACCATTTCGTAACACAAAACAAAACAAAATTTTATACAGAAAACAGACGCCCAATTTGTTGAAAACGTGAATTCTAATAAGTCGTGCTAAGCTGATGCTAAAAAGCAATTCTCGAAATAAATATCTATTGTATACTTTTGTATAACAGATGTTTGTTTAACAAGTATACAAGTTGTTCTTTTTTTATGTATATACTGCGTATTAGTTGGCCGCCCTCGGTCTCGTAGCTCGTTGGGCAGGAAAAGGGATCCTGGGAAAATAGCTCAAAAACAATATTTTAACAACTTCCATCAGACTAATTAACCCCAAAAAAGTTCGTTTTCATTGCCTATCAAAAGCTTTGGATGTTAGATATTGTATCAGAAATACATACAACATATCACTCATGGAAACTCTATATAAAAGTTCTTTTAATGGTCGTTTATTTTTTTGCCTGTGATTATTGTATTTTTTATAAATTTGTCTAAGGAACTCTATCCCACCTTTGAAACGAAAAAATATTAATAAAATAGAATCTTTAATAGCAGATAACTTTTAAATATTTTACATAAATAAAATATCTACTACATATAAAGTTGTCGAAAATAATTCCAATTAGAGTCTCAATAAACCAAGAGATATATGAATGAGAAATACAAAAAGGCAAGGGGGGTGGTGCATTCCGACAAACATAAATTAAGAGGATTGTATGTAAGGCTTTTATTGATATCTGTGTATTCATATCGATGAGCTCTTGAAAAATGTAAAACGTTATTGAAACATCGGAGAACAGGTGTATCTCAAAGACTACGAAAATACCGTTTATGTTTTTTACTTGAACGCAATTATTAATTACTACTCGATATTCTTTTGAACTGCAAAATCCCGCTGTTCTCTAATTTCAGTTGCGTAATGAGACAAATTTTGTTTCTAAATCAGACGGGACTGTTGTAAAAAATAACGCTAATATTTGAAAGAATTTCCGAGAGACAACTAGTTCCTACTGAGTTTTCTCGAATATGTTCAATGCTTTGCATGTCCTTTTGATGTTCAATTGCAAATGAGTCTTCTGTGAAGATATTTACATTTTGCCCAATCAGTTTTTACTAAAACATCTTTTGCCGTTGCGTTTAGACTAAAAATGAGTAAAAATCCAATAAATTATAAAATGCGAAGACTGGATGCAAACCAATGAAGAGACTTTTAAAAATATTTAAAATGCAAATTACAATAAAACAATTGAAAAATTACTGAGGAAAATATTAAACTGAAATAAAATAGTGAAACTAATAAGTCATAAACTGTAAATCATAGAGAAAATTTGTTATTTGCAGTTGAATAATTGGGAAAAGGATGGAATCAAAGAATACTGCATTTGGTGGCAAAGATAATCTTTTCAAACGTATATATATGTATATATGTGTATATATATACATATATATATGAAATAGAGTCTTATAAGTAACGTCTGAAAAAACAATGTATTCCGATATATAGAGAAAAGTAATTAAACATTTGGGATGCATGTTTTTTTGAAAAGAGCGCAAAGAACAAGTGAAAATTTCAAAGATAAGAAACTGGAAAGTAAATAAACATATTTTGTTAAAATTGTTCTGCCATTGTTTTAAATCAAAGAATTGGTTAGCATTTAATGTATCCTTTCTAATTAGGATGGGCACTGCTTACTTAAAACCTACACAAATATTTTCATTTTCCAAATTAACTCTTGATTATATTTATTTGGAACTCGTTTGGATTGTAAAGGAAACACATCTTAATTTAGTTCATAAAAATGCCACAATTTCAACGATATCCGACCAATGTCGAGACTTTCTTCATCTCAATCCCATATTAATTGGAGGTGCGTCTCGGCATTATTATTAGCATTATTGCTTTTTTATTCATTGGTGCTGGAACCTTGTTTTGGTTCATTAAATACGTAGTTTGCAAAATATTTGGATGATAAAAAATAATAAATTATTAGTGTAAATTCTATGGAATTTTTCAAACTTGTATAAATCCCTTGCTAATCGGATGTCAGTAATTTGAGCTTGGCAAAATAATTCAAGACACGCTTTTATGAGTGAATGCTAAAGTCGGCTCTACACGGTTGCCAGTTGTCACAAACTCCAAATCTTCACAAATATTTACCTTGATTTTGCGAATCAAACAACGTGATCGTTTTCAAGTACATTATACTAACCACAGACGTACGACGAATTGTCGGTTGTAGTTAGATTGTAAATTTGTGAACAGGTGACGGTTGCCGCAACCTGATTGACAGACCGCAACTTGTCCTCAGACGTGCAATCTCGTTGCAACTGCAGCTTGCTTACATACGTGCAATCTCGCCGCAACCAACAACTTGCTTAACAACTTAGCTACGCGTGCGATCGCCGCCAGTGCACAAACGAGACATAATGCTCACAAACATGTGGATATGTCGCAAGCACTGGAAGCAAATTTACTTTTATTTATGCCATAAAATCGACACTCGATAGGATCACCGGCAAGAGTTAGCGAACCAGGCCAACACCCTATCCACACGTTTGCGTTTACGATGGGTTATTGAAATTTGGGAAGTGTTCGGACGCGCCGATCGCCTACAAGCGCTAGCAAAAACCATCCATACATTTGCGTTGGCGACTGTTTCTTAAAGTTTGGCAAGCATGTGGATGGGCCTTAAGATTCAGTGTAAATTCTCATAAAATGCTGCATATTTTGCAAAGGGGCAGGATTTTCCTGTAAATTTATTGAACTGAACTGAACTTTATCGAAGTAAATATCGAGGTGGGATGTATTATAAAGATTCAAATTCTTTCAGATTGTATAATTAGGTAGCTTTCGAGAGTCATCTCGTCTAGTTCGGATCGTTACCTTCATTCGGTTCGAAAGGCGTTTCAATAATAGTCTAGTACGTCAAACCAATGGCCAATTGGTCGTGAATGTCCTCATTTGAGACGTAACCATAACCATAATTTTTTAAGGTATCGTATAAAATGAAGCAAGCTCAATGTCTGTCCGAAGTAGAAATCTGCGCAAGACACTGGCTCATGACCTACCAGCGTATAGGGCTTTTACTCACTAAAAATACCTGCCCTCATTCCCTATTCTTAATGGAACCACCGCGAAGTATTTGACCGCGTGCAAACTTAGCTCTAGTTAACTTTCCACTCGCCCACCAATTATGTTGCAGACTTTCTCGTTACTTTTTTGTTAGGTACGAAGGTTCCAGCCACTTAGCTTGTTTCGAAGACGATTGGCTGATGATCCCTTTGGGTATAGTTTTCACCAATGATCTAGGACATATTACGAACTGGCACAGTACTAATAAAAATACGTGTATGATCCAACTGGCTCCTTCTCTCCTACAGGTATTCACTTCATTTTAATCAGACAATATGATACCTAGCTGTGCGGAGCTCTCCAGAAGAAAATCCCCTCTCCTCTTCGAAAATGGGCTTCCCAATATCCACGTAAGTCAGTGACAACTCTTTTTGCTCCTCATTCTCTTGGAATCCAAGATGTGTTCGATATGTTTTCGCACTTCCCCAAAGAAAACCAGCAACGGTAAGAAACTATGTAGAAAATTCTGGCAAGTTCAACGTTACAAACATTAAAAATTGCCAAAATTGAAAATTCTATAATATATATTGTTTACCGCATATTAAAGTGGAATAATATAATAGTATTGTAATATTGATTAATATCTGTCTCCATCGATTGCTTCAAACACATTTTTCATTTTGCAAGTGTGAAAACTTAAATTAATACAAATCTTCGTCATATTGGTGATATTGGATATTTACATGTGCTAGCAACCAGCGTGGAAATTAGAAAGACAATGCAGTGAGGGGAGTGCAGTTAATGCGCAAGCCTTTGGGCGAAATAATGTCCGAACACAAGTGCACAAGAAATTTCACTCGAAATGGCGCGACCTGTTAGATTGCACCATAGGAATGATTTCCGTCATTAGTGAAAATAAGGCGGCGAGTATATTCCTTTCTACCGCGAAACATGCGCTTAGAGTCCCTGTCGCCGTTCCTTCCCCTAACTTTCTGCGTCGATCGAAGCGATCAATAGTACTTATATATCCACTGGCATTATGCTGGTAGACGAGACACTTAAGTCATCTCTTATAAGTATTTTGCTTTCTAAGGTGCCTGAGAACTTTTCCTAAATCCAGGTATGATCGTCCGAGTCTAAATGCTTGGCACTTCATGCTAGTGTTAAGTAAATCCGGCATTTGCGGAGATTGTCAAAATTTGAATAAAATGAAATACCTCCATCGGTTCCAAACCCAGTCTGAATGGCTGTAGATCGCTGCACCATCTAAGGGGGTAGGTGAAAAAAATGCAGAAACCTTGTAGTTTTGCAGATTACTCACCGAGGAAGTTATCACCACACCCGGCAGCTAAGTATAAATTTCAAATGTATAAAATAAGGGACGAAGAAATCTAACGTCCGGTAGGATAATCAGTGAAAGTCACTTAACTTGGTGACTAGGTCGGGCTCCCGTAATGAAAAACACGGCATCTAAACCACTAAACGGCTCGACGTCTAGGTTCCATGATGTCCAGGAGCATGGCTTCGCCTGCTGTAGCTGTTTCTGTGACAATCTGTGGCTACCGTTTTAACAAGTTCGCGTAGGCAGCGGAGAAAGTGGACTCAGGATCTGAACTTCTTTATTAACCGCTCCTACTACGATATAACAACAGCTGGGACAGGTACATTAGTATAACATCTTACCGCCCCTTGATGCATCAAAAATCCGTTGGGCATTTCCCGCAATACTCGCGCGCGACCTTGCAGCGGGTAGCAGACCAGTACCCCTTCATTATTCGAGGATCAGGAAGCGTGTGCGATTTGAGATCATCGCGGAAATTGGTGACCAATAGTCAACGGAGGCAGAGGTGGTGGCATTAAAAAAACCACGTCACACTGCGGCCATAGTTACAGTACTCACCAAAACACGGCTACGGAAACAAAGGAATGTTGGTTTGGACTTTGGAGGCTACCCACCCAGCATGGCGAGCATGCTCAGTGGCTCACCGGTGACGACATATCGGACATGAATTTCGCGAATGTTACCGAAGACGAGGTTCGACGAGCCACAAAGAGCTCGATGAATTGGAGGAGCCTTTGTACGGAACTAATACCCCCCTCCCCCCTGGGATTGATGACCAGATTAAGAGTCTGCTGTGAATGGTAACATGCTCGCCTGCGATATTCGAATACCCGTCCATGCACTTCAATATTGCCGTAGACGAAGACCGATCAGGAAAACGCCCGGCGGATACGGACTACTATGTCTAAATTCCCAATGCCTCAACCAAATTCTGCCATGGCGCGAATAAACGGAGGTAGAAGCGAAATTGGCATTGCGAACCAACATCGTCATCAAGTTGCCTTGCCTCGTGCTTGTTTTTACAGCAAGGGACAGGTATGTCCTTACGGCATGTATTGGGACTGGCAAATTTTAACTGATGGGTCACTCCGCGTATATTATTGATGTTGCTATTCCCTAAAATAGCAATATTAAACGGAAATGCTTGGAGAAGAAGGTGAACTATGAGCGTAGCTCGGTGGTTGTAATATTAATAATATTATCAACAAAATTTATTGTACTTAAATCCTTTACGGCTTCCTTAAATGCCCTGGTAGTTAGTTTAAACCGTGCAGAAATACACCATTTTGTAACCGTGCTCGAAATTTTCCCAATAACCTACCAACGGCCACCACCAAAGCGCCTCTACCCTTTTTAAGTAGGTAAGATCTTCGGAGCTGACTGCTTGGTACTTAGTACAAGTGTTAGGTAAAATCCAGCATCTGCCGAGATTGTAAAAACTCGAAAAAAAGTAAATAACCATTGTTGGTAACAAAGTGAAAAATCCCTCTACTTTTTATAACTGCGTCAGATTCTGAAAGAGATCGTAATATATACATATATTATATAAACTTCTGTTCATACTGAGTTTTATACAGCATTATTTCACGGGGATACAGAAGCTCTCTATACAAACAGTACATATATGGTAAGAAACGCATACGCTCTGTTCCCTACGCTACATAACACCCCATCTACGCAAAAAACGACCGAATAAATTGCATATGTATTGAAGAGAGTGACGGCGTACTAATTTTTCCTATCAGAGAACCAAGTACCCGACAACCTATGGTAAATAATGGTAGGTCATGTCTTCTATAAATGCTTTGTTTTGGAAAAAGTAGGCAATAAATTCGTAATTACTTATTTTAACTTTTATTGGTGCTTCTGAAATAACGTCTAATGTTTCCTTTTTGGATACTATATGTATACTCACTTTGTATTTATATATAACAGTATTTCACAAATTTCTGTTTGCTTTTCATCTTCTCGTCCTGCAGGATACCATAAATTCCTTCTGTAGCAAATGTAAAATATAACACCACCCATTGACTTTCTAAATTAATTTTTCGCGGTAGGTAGGAGATTAGGTACCCAGTCATTGTTATAGGAAAAAAAATCTTTGTTAGTAATCCAGTAACTTCAGGGAATAATAATGTGAATTTTCTGATAGCCTTCATGATTTTAGTACAAAATATGTGCGATAATTTGAAAGTGTAACGCTATACTTGCTTGTTTCGTATTGTCGTATTACCACATACAATTGAACCCGCTTAAATGCAATTAATTGTGACTCCAAAGTTTTTTCCATTTAACCGGGCTTTGCATTTAGCCGGAACATGTTCTGTTTATTTTGTTGCAGTTTGAGTTGACCACTATCAGCAATTGAATTATAATACGATACAGGGACTGTCTACCTCTGAAGAAGTGAAATTGTTTAGCACTTCCGATCATGAAAATATGCTTATCAGACCCATTGTCGTTCCGGTCTGCTAATCTACCTTGAGAAAGTACTTTATAGGATAGGGCTGATTAATCCGTGTTGTAGGTGTAGCTACTTTCGAATTCGCACGCTTTATGAAAAGAGACATTCACAGACTCTCCACCTTTCAAGCCGGAAGTGGACTCGAAACTATTAAAGTTAAACATTTGAGTGAATTCGATGGCATTTTCTTTTAACATCGGACCTTTTAAAATACTAATCGCAGGGATGCGATCGTTTACCAGCAAGCTGATATGTAGATTTGGATAAGTAATTGGGCTTTAAAATTATCACCTAAACAGAGCAGACATCAGAAAAGCAACAAAAAATCAGTAAATTAATAAAAAAAAAGTATGCACATGTGTATAGCATTTGACTAATGAAGTAACTTGAATTAGCACTTTACCGTATCTAAACACATGGCGTGCCCCTAATTCGCCTCAAATTTCTTTTGTACTTATAAGAATTTTGCATTTATACGTGTTGCAATTATCAACCAAATTCTAGAAAAAAATTTTAAGAAAAAGCATGTGGCTCAAAGAATGCGTGCATTTAAAGGGATTTTTCTTAGTGCTGCCTAAGTTGAAGACAGAATTCCTTGCAAATTACAGTCGTCGCATAAAATGAGTGTTTTCAAAATTTTATATAAACCTCGCGGAGCAAAAGCGTATGGTACAACTGACGCTAGAGACCGTGCGAAAATCATTTGAACCAAAAAAGCAAGCGATGATGGCTTTACGGTTTCTTACCAGGGCAGAGGCAAATCGTCAGACGCTGCCTCACCTCTGCCCTGGGAGCAGCGTGACCGTAGTGGCTCGCAGATGTTGAGTGCTCCTTTATATAATTCGTAGAACACGACATGCCTACCAATTACATTGAGCGCAAATCCGCCTTATTGACCAGAGCTTGGCCAGAGCTGAAAATATTCGTTTTGAGAATGATGGGGTCCTAAGTCCGCATCAACTTTAGTCCGGTCCAGCATTAAGTTGATGCGGACTTAGGACCCCATCATTCTCAAAACGAATATCATTTGAACCGTCAAATCAATTTGATGCACTGAAATAGACTCCCGCCTTCTTTTCACTAATGACGGATATCACTTCTAACAAAACTCTCAAAGACGGTTTTTGAAAAAACTGTGTGTTTAAAATTATCAGCATTTGAAATTTCAACCAAATTGAAACAGACTGAAAAGCCCGCGTCATGTTGTGTGACGTCACAACTCGACCCAAGAAACTTCAGTAGCCCGGGAACTGGCAGTTACTCATAAAAATATAAAAGTGTCAATAATAATTTGCCGTGTGAAATGCTAAGGAGGACGATGAAATATTGTTCCGTGCCTTGGTGCACAAATAACTCCACAAACACCCAGCAGCAACGTTTTTTGACTGTTCCGAAAGTGAAGAAGTGGATCGCAGGTTTAAATTGTGAGGATCATTTCAATGTGAGTTAGCATTTTTTAAACTTTAACTCAAATCTTAATTGATAATATACGATTGCGTTAGAATTTTGTGTCATTATTATTGAAATTCAAATCAAGTCACAAGAGAAGATATATACAGCAGAATATTCAACGTGCCCATGGTTCGAATCGCTCAGTGCAAATCCATTTTTTTGCGGCCGGTGAATCTTTCAGAAGCGTATGTTTTATTGCTATATAGCTTGTTACCATTACAGCGGAAACATAAAGTAACTTGAGGGATTGTCCATTCACGCATCAATTTTCCACTTCCCTGTTAACAACCGATTGATTACTTGAAAAGTAACAAGTAACAAACTGGATGCCTTCACGTAGATAAGATTCAAATTGTTCGGTCGATGAAGTCATCACGTTTTCTTCTCCGCCCTGTTAGAGTTTAATTTTTAACCATTATAATTAATAAAGGAACGTGCGGAATTGGTTTTTTTTTGTTTAATGGATATGGTAATTTAGCAGGTGAAACTACTATTTCTGGGTAAAAAACATATAGTGATTTTCTAACGCGGGGAGTCTATTAGATGGCGTAATGAATGCATGAGCACATCCCTAGTTAACTTGCGGAGAAAGTTCGCAAATTGAACTTTCCATAAGATCGCACCCCCGTCCAAATTATGAAATCAATTTCATGCAATGAAGGTGTATAGCGCAGTGTACAACACTTGGCTCGCTCTTTTGCGCGAGTAGAAAGTTCGAGAAATTGCACTTTTCGAACATCTTGTACTCAATTCCGCCTCCCGTAGGATCGAATGTCTGCCTCATACCGTTCATTCTAATACCGGATTCATTCTTGCTGATCTTAAAACTATTCCAACTTAACGCTGCAATTGTGTTGATTTTGATATACATACATACATTCATCTTTCTTTCGAAAGCAGAAGTCGATCAGGTCCATTAAAATTAACCTTGTGATCGAAGGGAATGAAGGACTCAACCAGCAGCTTGAAGCAAGCACGTCCTCAAAATTTCCCGTGATGTATATTAAGGCAGGGTTGGGTACTTACATCATAAACATAGCAGTAAACGATGTACTTTAGGAGAAAGCATGTAATATGTATGCTTATGTACTTGCTCTGACTTTGGCTTCTTGATTGTCTTTTATCCTTAAGTCAATTTTTTTGAGAATGAAAATTATACTTTCTATAATGACGCCCCGCAATTCGAATTAATCTTCCTTTGCGTGAAACGTACGATCATACTATTTCATAGGTTTTGAACTATCATTTTTCGGAATCCGTTCCATTTCGTAGATTTATAAATTCAACAATCTGCCTCCCACTATACAACGTGTAAGAATAGGAATTAAAGGGAACTTACTCGATATATATCATATATGTGTACATATATTCCGATATATATAGTAACTACACCTATGCACCATGATTTGCATATGTTGCACTCGAACGTTAAAAAAATCAATTCCTTTATTTTTATCGAAAACGCAGGTTGGACACTTGATTGAAGTCATGCAGGGATATACATAAAATGGCGTAGAGGTAGGATTTGCATTCACTGGCATAAAGAAAGTTGATTACATGTATACAGATACAAGTCTCATTGGGAAGTAGAATGTGAACACACGTCAATCTGTCGACACCGAAGAGAAGCTGCGTGAGATGCGAAATGTTACGCACTAATGGTCATGTGTCAGAGAATTGGAAATAGAAACCCTTCAACAGCTATAAATATGCGCACAGAAAGGGTAAATCTATGTAATATCCTGTCAAGAATGCGTGTCAGAAGGAACTTGATACCTGTAATCCCTAGCATAGGGGAAAATTTTGTGAAAATACGCCAATGACAATTTAGTTCTTTGACGATTCAGTGGAACTTTTGTATTTTGTTTTGCCGCACACAATTTTCGCGAAGAAAAATTTAGCAAGATTCTATAATACTATTTAAATATTATCACCCGTTGTAATTCCAAATGATAGACATATTTTGAGTCTTTTTTTGCATAACAAATTCGTCTTTGATTCAATGTCTACTCATCCGCAAACGATATAGGTATGTTCATGGAAAAACTGCCTGAGAGTTATACATAATTCCCCACAAATGCAGTACCTTCAATGTAACATAATTATCCCTCACGCAACATTTTATTTGTAGTGCTTCTCAATGATGGATGTGAAGGATAAAAATTATTTCACACCTTTAGATCACACATGCAAACCTATACTTTGCACGTATTAAGATATGAAGTGTTTGAAGGCATACATACACCGAGAGGATGAAAGCTTTCTATGGTAGGTTATCAACCTCTCGCACAGTGATCCCTTTTGTGTTACATGCGTAGCTCCAAACGTAGAAATCATCAACATATTGCCATACTGCCACCGCACTGTTTTATAATCATTTTGTAGATACTTTGAAATGCGGCTTCGCACTGATTTGAAATAATTCAGTTTCTCAATAAAACGTACCAAAAATAATTGATCAGCTGCCCAAAAGTTAATGTTGAACTGGGTGAAACATTAACAAGTTTGCGTAAAAAACAGTTTGGTCAAACAAGACTTTCATGTGACAAAGGACAACTTTCTCACCTTTGTGAAAGAGCCAAAAAAAAGTAGTAAGATGTCTATAATTACTAATTCTTCTGATAGAAGAGTAAGCCACGTGTAACAATGAAAGTGATTCTAATTACAATATTGAGCATGAGGTATTCAGTGGTTCGAATTGCATTGTGTTTATCAAGCAAACGTTACCGGACACAGCAGATACAAGTATCAATTCATACAATGAAAAATATACCTTTCAAATTTAAACATAATATGTTTTTTTAAGTCCACAATGACCCTACAACATACATAAATGTTGTATACCCTTCAAGAGGCTGACTTGCATTTTCATAATTAAACATATATACTTATTTGCATAGGTAGGTATTAAGGTCGTCCTTTCTCTTAAGGCTTGTATAACCGTATTAAAATCGGTTTGCTTTACTCGGTTTATCTGCTTGTCGAAAGTCTAGAGAAATTATAAAGTTGTTGTTGTTATATCATATGTTTGTTCGGAGAGAGCGCAGCCGGCCACGACGGCGATTAAAAACAGCGGGACTACCGCGCACAGAGCAATCATTTGAAGTAGTGCATGGCGGCTCATTGTGACATTCTTCAGCGACGAACGAAAATCGCTGTAAAAAGTTATCGTTTTGTCTGTTGGTTCTATATATTGTTTTTATTGTCTTTTCTGCAACATTTGTCGTTTTAACTAACATTGAGTACCAAGATACTTTGCACAAATGAATAATTATTTATATATTATAAAAATAACTAAACCAACAAGTGCTGACACGGTCAAAGACCTTAGAAAGTTCTTGGTCATGGTAAGCTTCTACCGTCGTTTCCTGCCCAAAGCCATGCGCCACCTGGCATTACGTAACGCGTGTCTGGTCCAAAGACCAAAGATTGGCATGAGGGTGTGTGGTGTCCAGAAATCACCAAGCAACAGTTTTGGCATTCCCTCAACAAGCTGCATCTCTGGCCATGTTCATAAGTGATGCTCGTCACCAAAAGGCGGATCAAACCTGGCAACTGTTGGATTTCTTCTCAACACAGTTGAATCCTGCTAAACTGAATTACAGCGCCTAGGATCGTGAATTACTAGCTGCCAATATGAGTATTAAGCACTTCTAATATCCCCTTAAGGGTAGGCCGTTCACCTTGTGGACAGACCGTAAGCCTTTGACTTTTGTCTTACGGCAAAAGCCGGACGCTCTGTCGGGCCTAGTTTGCCGCCTACTTCGTCACTTAGCCCACACAAGCCAGTTCACAACATATTCAACATATGCAAGATAATGACAACTTAGTCGCTGACGCTTTGTCCCGGATATCCGAAATCAACACCCCAACCGCAGTTGATTTTTCGGTAATCACTGTGGCCGAGAAAAATGATGCAGTTTTTCAGAGCCTGCAATTGGGCTCCAAATACAAGTTCTATCTTCGGCTCACATCCCGCTATCTACGGCGAGATCTCTTAAAAGGGACCTAGGCCATATATTCCGGCAACTTTTCGTAAAGACGTGTTTTGCTCGGTACATGATTTTGCGCACCCTAGCATTGAGGCAACGAATCGGCTAGTCTCCAGCAAGTATTTTTGGCCGTCCATGAACAAGGATCTGAATTCTAGAGCCAAGAGTGTAAAGTCTACGGACATGTTAGGAAGGAGCTAGGTGTATTCCCTAGGTCAATAAGGCGTTCTCATACTATACACCTCGACATTATAGGTCCTTTGCGAGACTCGCACGACCAGAAGTAATGCCTGAGGATCGTTGATCAGTTTACGCGGTGGCCTGAGGCAATACCTCTGAAGGACATAATAGAGAGTGGACTCCGCGCTTTGGTGTCGCCGCCATAATCATCACCAGGGAGGAAGGGAGATGTTTAATTTAAAAATTTTACACCACAATAAAATGCCTTTTCTTCATGAGTTAGAAAAAGCTTTTGAGGAACGATTCTCTAACCAATTATATCAGGCTACCGTGATGGCAGATAATACATTATCGCCTTTGAAACTCAAAAGCAGAGAATGGATCACATATCGAATGTTCAGCAGATGATTACTATGTGGAAAGGTAGAACTCATTCATGGAGGTCATATAAAAAATTTCTTGTTTCCAGAGGTTGACATCGAAGCTTCCAACAAGTGGTGGACTAACGGCGTGCTGTTTTACGAGACAGAAGCACCCCTTACTTTAATTCAGGACGCTTCCATCGCCATGAACAACTATATACAATACATGTTTATGACTCGTCGATCACCAACTCGGATTGCAGGTCATGCAACTGTGAAGAGGAAACATTTATGCATTCAGCACATGACATCTGCGTGCAGGATGTTCATGCGTTTTATGCGAATACCCCGCAAAGAATCTTGGAAAATTATTGAGTGATTTTTGTCACCGACTACAGTGTTAGTCACAATAGGCTCGATTTAGTTTTACTTCCCCAGGAAAAAAGAGCGTGCTTCACAATCAATGTAACCATACTATCGAATCGGAACTTTGTTGAAAATCTGCAACAAGACTTTAAGAAATCCAAGTAGACCTAGTTGTGATCTCAACGACAGAATTAGCTCCGTGAAATTTACATAAAGCAACAAAGATGCTTGATCTAAGTGCCAATCTAAACATGAAAAAGCAGTGATCCTTCTAATTTGTAATATATCCGCAAGAATGTTGTCCGCTAAACTGCTTGGCCTTGTGGGCACTATTCTAGATTTGCACTGTCTTATTTATGATTGATTGATATCATTGATATGTCTCTATAGCTAAGAACGACTACTTCAGGTTTTTTTTAATGAGTGAGATTCTATTCAAACTACTATACCTATCACATTGGGATCTTAGGATGTCAACAAGATCTTATAACGGTGAAAGGAAGGTTAATTTTTCGTAACAAAATGACTACTACTGTTTGTCAAAATTTGAGAAAAAATCGCGTTAAACTATATTCGTGTACTTTGAGTATCATTCTGGCTTCTAGACCATACATTGGACCTGCCCGTCTTTTGGACAATTTATAGGGATCCTGTATTTTTGTTGCCAATCATTGACTAGGCTATAATACTGAATGAATGCTTGATTCGTTTTACAATGCAATCTTCTTTAAATTTTTCACCAGGTCTTCTTCTCTCAAAACTTGATTGTTCAGTCGAGGCATATACCCATGATTCGTCAGAAAGGCAAACTCGGGAAGATTGTTAAGTGCGAACTTTGTAGAACAGAGACCACATGGAAACTAAATGGCTGATTATTTTTATTAAAAAGAAGTCTAGTTTCATTTTCTAAATATAAACAATCAAATTCAAATGTTATTTGCATCTATTGAGCCACGTTATCATCATAGCAGGGGTAACCGATATTGTCGATGAAAATTGAAAAGTTTTTAGTAAAAATATCTGCTAAATGCCTCGCGTTTTTCTTTATGGTAAAGTCTATTTTGTTACTATCTTTTAAACACAATACACACAACATTTTTAGTTTAGTTTTTTTAAAATGTTGGCAATGTTCCAGAAGGGTTCGCTTCCTATCTTCAATTCACTCAGAATTAAATTCCATCTTTTATTCCTAAAGATAATAACCATTCTTTGGATTAGTGCATTCATTTGGTTCCACCTTACTTTCGAGCTAGCGTCTCTATGCCTCTGCAAATGAGTAACCTGAGCCTGAGAATATCGATGTATCAAAAAAACTCTTTTCTCAGGTGTTACACAGGTGGTCGGCTACATCCCGAGAGGCGTCATAAGATCCCACTGACTGTGGAAGCGGATCGATGAACGGAAGGGGTTGAAGGCTCTACTGACCGCTACGAGTGATGGCGACGTAACGCACTCGAACTCCGATACCGAACGGAATCTTGAGAAGTTCTGAGAATCTGCGCTCATCTGGGAAGTAGAAGATACCACAGATCGCAATGGTTTCAGCAGTATATACCGCATCATGGAAAAGCTTACATGTGGTCGCAAATCTTCCAATAGTTTTTTGAATGACGTCACTGGTCGACTTTTCGTCCACGATGATGAGCAACTGAATGGAAATAACATCTCACCATGGTTTCTTAGCCGTATCACATCCGGTGAAGTTCCTCCTGTTTTGGGTGAAATGTCTAGCCGCCGTAACATACGGACATGGACTGCTTCAGCAAGCAGAGTCTTCCCATAGAGGTATATATCGCTGCACCTGCAGATATTGTAGATTTGCTACTTTCACTCTTACGGGAATCCGAGGTCTTTCCCAGAGATTGCATAGATAGAAAAGAAATTTAATTACTTTACAGAAACCTTAGTCGTTCGTTACTATCCTCCCGTTATTGTCCAAATCTACAATTCCTTAAAGCTACTCAGAAAGGCTATACGAATCGTTGGAAAGTGTTGTAATACACCGACCCGGAATCTGGAAGAGATATGTATTATTGAATTCATTTTCTTTTATTAATATTCAAAACATTTAATGAACATTAAGGAGAATTTTAAAGTATGAAAAAAATATAAGAACACAGTAAGCTTATAAACCTCTAATATGAAAAAGGAGAATAGATTTAAGAAATTTATACATATCTTTTGTTTACACGCCAATGTAATTGAATATTTTAGAATCCCACTATCATAATGTAAAACTAAATAATCGTAACCATAGAACTACAACTATTATAATGTATTACAATTATCCAAACAAAGTCGACAATAGACTACATTTACATATGAATACAGAAAAGTAAAAATTTATCATATGCCAATGTAATAATGTTATTTCCATATATCACTGAATTATATTATAGATATGATAGTCACGTGTGAAATCTAAGTTGTTTTGCTCTAATCTCCTTAGGAAAGCGTCAGCCTTTCTTAGTAATTATCCCCCCATTATATTGGAAGTGGCAGGGGATAAACGTTCAGGCTGGCGTAGGCCGCCGCAGGGTCACCATTTTATCTGTCCCCCCATGTAGAGGAAAGGAAGGCGAGACCACTCGTCGCTAGATATCGAAAATATTTAAGAACCCAGAACCTCGGCCCTTAACTCGCCGGATTGCTAGCATTCGGGTTAGCTCTAGTTCGTGCCGTCCGGTGTTCGCGGCTAGCAAACCTGTTAGCAGGGTTTGGTTGGTTGACAGCCTTGTTGACCGTGTTGGTGCCCAGGTGATGGCAACGCCGTACTCTCTTCGTAACGACATTGGCGCCCAACGTGAGGCCACAGTCGTTACGTACATAGCAAGTGGAATCCACTCTGCCAAGAAGGCCGACGAGTGGGCCGCCCCAAGAGCACTTGGCGCAGAACAATAGAGGACGAGTGTGAGCGTCTCAGAAAAGCGTAGGGGAGCAACCCAGGTGACCGCATAGGTGTTGTTGACGCGCCATACCTAATCAAAGGGTGGATGGCAACCATATAAAACATATTACTAGCAACCAGGACATGCAATTTCGTCGCATTGATATTCCTCTTTGTCGTATTACTCCTATCCTAAAAGCACGCTATTAAGCAAAGCAATCTAAGTTCTCTAGACTAATCGGCTGCATATTTGCTTGATCTCTCAACTCAGAAAAACAGATAAATATTTAGCGATTGCAATGAAACTATACGCACTATCCAATCGTATACATAACCAAATTTGTTTATTTTTGGGACATTCGTATAGGGAGTTACCGCTCAACACAGCATATAAGAAAGTTTGAGATGTTCCAATCACCAAATAGTCACGAATTTAAATTTTTTTTTTTTTTTACCGCAATGCAATGCAGCAAATAATTTTATTCATATGATTATTATTACTTTTGTTCTCAAAGAACTGAATTCTAAAAACGCATAATGTTGAATGCAATATGAAGCTGATGATTTAAGGACTAACGTCTCCATATTCATTGCTTGACGGAAATTCTAAGTATCTTAGTATTGAATATTATTTGCTAACTCCTGTCTTTCTATAGCTCATATTGTAGAATTGTTGAAATGACCGGCTCGCAGCTTAGAACATTTTTAAAAGTTCAATCGCGCATTGACAAAGGAAAAGTACATCATTTGGATTTCTGTAAACCAAATGACCTCCACGTGATAGATACAAGTTGCAGTAAATAGATTGGTTGTCTAAGCAGATGTCTTAAGCAGCTCTTTTACAACATTTTATTAAATATATGGACTGCCAGCGAGTTTTAAACTGAATGAATTGGATTTAAATATCTCACAAAACAACGGACAAGGGAATATTAAAGTACTCCACATTGCTAAATTTAAGTCCTTATTATCTACGCACTCTCCGCATTAAGAAATTCCATAGATGTCCGGATATATCGAACTGTGTGCGAGGACGGACACAGATGCAGATACAACTAACATTAATAAAATTCTTTGTGTGAACGTAGTAGGCATCCGAGGAGAAATGCATTGAAGATACCTGTATTTTACTAGTGGGAATATGCTTCAGACGGGCAGATGGACTGGTTTTCCTTCGGCAAAAGTGGATTTGTGCTTCCAGTTGTGACTGAGACTTATTACGGAAAGGTCGTGTGCGTCACGTTCAAATCGTAGGAGAAAAAAATATTTTTAGTAAAAAGTAGTCCGGACAAGGATAATTTCACGCGTCGGGATAGCTCAGCGCGGCTTCAAATATTCTATAGTGAATTATGATGGTCTCGAGTACGAAAAGTTATGTTAAGAATCACTTGAAAATGCTAGCTCAGTGATATGCTTGCATTCTTCTATGAAAAGTGGAAATGTGTATAGAACGTTGCAAGCTTGGGGTGTAGAGAGATCGAGGTACCGCGATCTATCCCTTCCCTGAGAGGCTCGGCGTAATCAACCCATACGTCTCGGATACGAACATGTACGATACAATTAAAATAATCGCGACGAACATCATTCTTCAGAAATAAAGCCATTTGCAAAGAAAATAAAGTGATGTGACCGAAGAAACCACAGTGAAAACTCCTGGTTAGCATAGTGTGTGTTGGCGAAAACTCGGGTTTATATTTTCTCATGAATTCTCATCAAACGTTCGAAATGAGAAAATATGTAGGGCCAACGAATTCACAGTATATGGTATCTGAGGAAGCTGACATGGGATTCAATCTTTTCCGAAACTGAAAGTGTAGAACATTTTTACCGAAAAAGTAATACAGATGCGTGCTTCTGGATGGAAACTTTCTTTGAGATTTCCACGGCTCCTTTAAATATATTATTTCTTGCTATTCGATCGGAGTTAAGTGCTTACTGTACGTTCATTGATCCGGCAGCATATTTGGGGAACAACCAGAGAGTTCCTAAGAACCATGCGGAGTCTATGCACAAATAATTTAGTTCTCATAAAGTAACATGAGTGCGGCGTTGGAAATGAGTTGAAATAATGAAAAGTTAATGAGTATTTGGCCATTACCCAGCCTGGTGTTGTTAAACATTTGGGCACGAAATAGCTTGAAGCTTAAGCAGAAGAGATACCATATTAACAAATTTCGGCCCACATTAACTTATTCCGTTTGACGAGCAAGCGATATATTTACATTTTCACGAATAATGAAAAAGGGATAACCAACACGTCTAAGTCTCGCCCCGCCTGCTTATCCATTTTACCCCAAGGATCCAGTACATCAATCTAGTCTTCACACAATCATAAGGACTTGTCGGACTCACTGTGGTATGCTGAAACTGTAATACACATATATGGGACACACACACAAGGGAAATGCAATTCTTTACTCGCGTAGATGTGTTCCCCACACAAACAACCGAAGTTTATACGTTTTACGTTCGTAAGCGTGGATATTTTGCTAAAATGAAGTAAGAAAGGAGTTTAGAATAAGTATTTGTTGCCCGAATGCAGCAAAAAGGAATGTGCCAATCATACCAAAGCGGCTTTATTTATCTTTCTATGGAGGAAAATATATACGCGCAAGTCCTTGTCAGAGAAAGCAAAACACGAGTTTGAATGAAAATTTGCTACATCACGTTCATATGCTTTTCTGACAACTATATGGCGTTAATAGCACAACGTGTGTACTTGATGTCTCCCCAATTTTGTGTTGTCTGAAATTACTTGCTCGATGTTGAAAACATTTACGTTTCAAATGAAAGAAACCATGCATTTATTGATGGAACGGACCCCAAAATTAAAAAGTAGAATCTAACAATGTAACTGAGTACTTAAAATAATTCTTAAAACAACCGCCATCTCGACCAGTACTTAAATTATTCGCAAGGATCTTAAATGTAAATAATTATCAAGTTGACTATTAAAACACTTGAATTGAACGGTGTAATCTTCAAAGGTTTAAAAGTTTTTCAAAAGCCGAAATGGATTATCAACTTTATCCCCTATTTCCGGCTTATGATATCTAAGATTAAAAGTTGAGTGAAGTTGAACAACGAAGAACGGAACATGGTCTCAATAGTGTAGACGTTTGTGGAACCGTTTAGTAATATAAAAAAGTTGTATAAATATAATAGATTGTGGAAAAGTGCACTTTTAATGTTAAAAAAAATCTAAAATTAGTTTCAATTAATCCCATCCTGGTTTGAGACACTTTATGGCTTAAAGATCCTTCATTCATACAATTTCCATTCGAATTGCTATTCAAGCAATCATTATCTTATATAAAATATAGGATATTTGAATGTAAACTTTTTTTTAAGTTCGCTTGGATTAGGTTACGGTGAGTAAACGTAACCTAATTGAAACATGACAGTAGAACGTACAGAAACATTCCGTGATATTTTTTAATTCGAGATCTCGTAACTAAAAAGAAAAAAAAATATACCCGTTTCGCATCACCATTAACTTACTTCGAAAGAAATAATAAAAGTAAGTTAACAACGCTTAATGCATCCAATTGGGGTTTGAATGCACCCCTTGAAACAAGTGATTGGATTAACTGCGGAACAAACCGTAACTAATCTGATTTTTTGGCTCTAGAGCTAGAAAAACAACATTATGTCCAAAGGAGGTATTATGAAACGTTCAACAAAGCAACCACCACCGCCTCGTAACTTTTGCGGATTGCCTGGAATTAAGGCAACCTCCTGTTTGACAATTGTAATGCTCATATGTCTTGAAACAGTGCTATTATCAACCGTGTCAAATTGTGCCAAGACATTTTACATGCACTGGAATACCTCTAATAGTATGTAAGTATATTTCGCAGGCATAAAAATAAATGATAAACAAATCTTGAATTGTTTGTATGCATATATACTCATGTATTGTGTATTTTTCATATAATTTCTATTTTCGTAATATTTCCTTCGAGCCACCTGTACCATAGAATTCTTTATTATATCTTTAAAATAAAAACAACTATTTGTTCTAACCAGTCTTCACAACATCCACCCTTTTATTTTTGAGGATTGATAAATCTTATCATTTGTATATGTATTCCATCCGATTGGAAACGTATAAAGGGGAAGGAACTGTTTCGTTATATAAATCGGGGTCACTACAAGACACTATTCTTTACTTATAGTCGGCAACTTCCAAACTACGCGTGCTGCAATATCATCAATTAAAGACTTCACGTGAATTCAAGTTATGAGAATACCGCTTTTTGTCTATTTAGATTTTCAAAAGAACTGCTTCACTTTCATTATCATCACACATAAGTTGTGAAAGTGACAAGCTTAAACCAATGCGGTCAGCATTTCATCAGTCTGCCATAGTCAATTCATCATAAATTGGCTGATAAAAACTGAGGTATTGGCGTATTTAGTATAAACAAGACCACAAAAAAGATTTTTTGTTATATGCATTCAAACATCCGAATCTTTCGGATGCCATGCTTTGACTAAAACAACTACACTAAATTTACCCTGTCATCAGTCCAACTAGACTGACAGATTTTATATAAATATTTTAATATTCATCAGTCATTGGCATGCACGATCAGTTTTTCATAATTTCGTCTTTCTGACTGATCCAACTAATGATCCTGTAGGGTAGGTCTTACAGCAATGGGACAACACAAACCCGAGCACAAACATCTACTTGCTAAAAATTACTCCGATTTCCCCGTAAATTATATTTGAGTTTACATCACCTGCTCTTTGATAAAGTTCCTAATGTATTAACTATAGTTTTCTTAGCAAGGAGATGCATACGCATTGTATTAAGACAGATCTAACTATTTAGGTTTTCTGTTCATTTCGAACTGGTAAAAATCAGAAATATCAATGATAAGCAAGGAGAATATCCTGAAATATATGCACTGTATTATAGTCTGAGTTAGGACGTCCATTTGTAGGAAAAAATTTATTTACCAGCATCCTAAGGCTGCAGTTATAGGTCACTAAATACACATTTTTTCGATATACGACCGGGCAAAAATGCACAACTCAAATCACACCAATGCGTTTGGTGCAATCAATTCACATGCTTATACCCGCTTACACGTCGTGCACTAGCACACATTCTGAACTGGAACCATAGCCTAAGACTTTAAATTATGTGAAGCGTGGAGGACCTTCCAATACTATAGCATTAGTATTAATATCTGGTCTAGTTTGTTTGGCACCTCATTTGCAGCAACATAAATTTCTCAATGTCGCAATACTAATTATTGCTATTGAACCACCAATTCAGGTTCAATTTGTTTTTCTTCCACTATTTACCTAAAAATTATACATCAGTTGGCAGTAGATTAATAATTATATGTTTGCTTTTATGCGTTTAACAAAAAAAAACGAATTTGCGTACTTATATTTTAGAGTATTTTAAATTCAAAATTTCGAATTGGAAAAGCAAGTTTCCTAACAACAGGAAAAAACAAATTTGCGGATTTGTATTTTTGACTATTTTGAATTTAAAGTTTCGAATGACTAGGAAAAGCTGGTTTCCCCACTATTGGTGAAAGAAACATGATTTGGGTTTCTAAGAAGCAGGTGAGATGAGAGGGATCAATGATTGATATACTGAATACAAAAAATGAAAATAACATTTGGTAATTAATATATTAAGTTGACCATGCAACTTACCTTCGCTTCGAAGGCAGCATCTCACTTTTCAATAATATCTTAATTTATTACTCTAATTTGAGAAAAGCGTTCATTTTATTATTTCGTGAGCCTGTCAATACTGAAAGAATATGCCGATACCCTCAATTTGACTCTAGATGAATCATATTATATTATTAGATTATAATAATAATCGTTGGTGTGACACTCCAATTGGACCAGGACCTTAAAGCATTTTAAAACACTTCATTCAAGTGCGTAATGGTATTATAATCTTGATTTTTACTCAGGTACTCATACACAGCTGAGTTGACTGATATCACACATCTGACATCCATTCAAAAATCCCCCCCTCCAACCGCTACGAAAGTCGTTCTAACCACTGAGCCATCTATATACAATTGGTTAGAAAATATACACATTAGATTAGAAAACACATTGTAAGATCTACTTCACACGATCAGTCTTTCATCAGTTTCGCGTCAGTCAGAACGACAAAATTATGGCATATTCATTGTTTACAACAATGAACGACAGACGAATGAATAGTCTGGCCGGACTGTTGCAAGTTGAAACATGCTTTTGATTTACTAGTGAATTTTGGAAGGGTTAGCTTATAGTAAACTGATGAAAAACTGACCGCTTATGATGGGTCTAAAAAGCAAAGTCAATTAGATTAATGGAGGCGGACCATTTCAGTTGCAAAAATATGCGCTTGTAAAAATTTCTAAACAAAATATTTCGTTGGGTGTGAGGAATATTTTAAAGTGCAAATATAAAACATTCTATTCAAAATTGTCCAAAAGATTCGAATATTCATATTTTGGAAAATTCTACACTTTTCAATAACAATATAAATTTAAAAAAAAGCAAAAAATTTAAATTGTATTCTCTGGAGAAACGTGTAAACATTTTTGTTGTTGAGCTATTTGTCGTATATTTCTCCAGTGCTAGATCTACCTTTCACGTGCTCGATATTGTTCTCTACTTATTAGAATGTAATCTAAATAAAATAAAATACAATTGATTTTTTTCTGAAACAGGATATATTATTTATTAGCATGTACGCTACGATCAACTACTGATCAGGTACTGAGCACACGACATGTGCGCGAAATACGTATGTATGTACTAATAAAAAGTATATCCCGTTTCAGGAAAAAATCAGTTGCACTTTATTTTATTTATATTGTTTTAGAAAGCGTGGATGGAAGCGACAAAATTGAAATTGATGTTTGGAATGTAATGTTTATTTGCTTTGGAATTTTTTTTTAAATTCAAAGTGTTCATAACTGGAAAAAAAGATCAAAAACAAACAGATATAGGCTTCACTTGCAAACGTTAATTGAAACTTAATTAAATTGAACAGCCAACAATAAACATTAAAATTTCAGTTAGTTATTAGGACGAGAGAAGGACGATATTCATACAAGATTCCTCATGTTGTTTGATTTCTAATTTATATATAACTGCAATAGAACTGATAAATAAGGCATCACAATTTCATATATAATTTCATATTGTCACCTATTGTAAAACAAAATTACTACCTATATGATTCTTAATTGTTCATAACAAAAGAATATCGAGTTGTACAATTATTCATTCTTGTTTCGAAATTGGGATGGTTGATTATTTTCTATGGCTACATGTCTGAGCAGATATTTTATGCTTGTTTTGTATATAAATTTCTACATTTTATCGTATGAAAGATAGTAGCTAAAAATCCGAATCTAAAAAAATACAGTTTGATTTCAAATTACTACGTTTAATGAAGGAATGGGATTACTGGAAGTGTATATTCTACACATTCTTCACACTTTAATCCAAATATTTCATATCCTATCTATCCTACTATGCTCCCATTTACATGTATTAGTGATCAACTAATTTCCACAAAATATATCCGACTCATTGGAGAAAAATGGTAGCTGGCAATGTTTAGTGCCCTCTCGGTTTCAAGTTTTTGAGTACGCAACCGGTTCAGTGTGTAAATTTCCCTGAAGCCTCACGAACACTGTTGCGTTTCCGTTGGTAGTGTTAAATTTGACAAATATCAATGGACCCATGTCGTACACTCACTGAGTTGCCATAGCTATCAACAGAAGCTATATATTATCAAACGCATTGATTCGATATATAATACATAGACAGCGGGGATTGGAAGAAAAGAACGCGAGGGCGTGAATATGGTTGAAAGAGCATGATTAAATTAAAGACCCACGGTCATACATATGTTATGACTTGTATGTTAGGTTCTTCTGTTCCTGTGCGAACGGAAAGGTATTGACATGGAATACCAACGAGCGGAAAATGATTGATGTCCCCTTAGTAAAACCCGATTATAGGAATCCAATGTATTTCTTTAAACTTGACATGATTTTGCAGCTAGCGGCAATCCGAAATTCATCAGAGAAATGAATGCATTTTCGAAAACTTTGTGAATAATAAACATACTATTCAATATTTCCTTGGAAGGTATTCAACTAAATTTTCCCTAATGGTCAAATTAAACGGCTTCTTCAGAAGTAGATTTCTGAAATCGGTTTTCATTTGCATATCTAAACTAATAAAACCTCCAAAAGATAACATTCACATAACAAAAGAATATAAAAGTGGTGTTGAGCATGTCATAGTTACATTCACTGCATTTTTGGGAGATAAAATATATTTGTTCTTAGTTCCTCTTCTTTTTTCCGGATGATTTGTGCTAACAAATTTGCACTTAAGAATTTTGTCCTTCAATTGAAATTGGTATTCTTTGTTTAATGTTCAGACTACCTATATATTGCCAAGTTATCTAATAAAATGCACAATAAATTTTCTAATATGATTATTTTGAATTATAGCTTTCGAATAGACAATACGGATCATATTATCGATGTGAATAAAGGAAATTTGGCTTTCGAGTTTGATCAAGTTCACATCATTTGCCCGCTTTACGAGCCTGGGACATTTGAGAATGAAACAGAAAAATATATTATTTATAATGTTTCGAAAGTTGAATATGAAACTTGTCGAATAACTAATGCAGATCCCCGTGTAATAGCAATATGTGATAAACCACAGAAATTAATGTTTTTCACAATAACATTCCGGCCATTTACACCGCAACCCGGTGGTTTGGAGTTCCTCCCTGGAAATGACTACTACTTTATTTGTAAGTATTGTTGGACTCTATATAAAATTCTTCCTTCTAAATGTCCATGAAAAAAATTCCTAGAAACATAAACTCTATGTCCCGATGCCTTACTGCTAATGTTTAGTCTCTAATATTAATATATATATATTGATATTAGCGGTGGTTTAATAATATCAATAAATATAATAATAAAAAATTTAGAGTGTTGGATCATTTAACTAGAATATTTAATAGTGATATATGCACATATCATGATTCTGCTTCCATCGTTTTTATGAACAAAACAAAACTATCTCTCCCAAGAGGGGTTAAATTACGAATTTGATGCATTATATTGGCTAGTAGCTTAATAGTATGGACATATTCTAGTTAGTGCAGTTACTACTGATTGAACACATAAATTTGTAATTGGAACTATAAATTACCCTTCTTAAATCAATTTATTCACAGCTACATCATCCAAAGATGATTTGTATCGTCGAATAGGCGGAAGATGTTCAACGCATAATATGAAAGTAGTGTTTAAAGTATGTTGTCCACCTGAAGAACACCAAAATAATACTCTGCCGAATGGCCAGAGTGGTGGGTTAGTCAATAGCGGTGGCAACATTGGAACAACTCACCAACATAATAATAACATTAACTTACAAAATGGCATTGGGCCTAGCGGTCAGCCAGCTTCTGGTGGGAGCGTGTCAATAAATACAAATATTGATCAATTCAATCGTATACCAATGACGCAGGGTGGTGGAGCTGGTATCAGAATAAACAATGTTCCACAAAGCAATGGCAATATTCATAGCAATGGCGGATTTATACCTCCCCTGGCCAATGTCAACACAAATAATAGTAATATTGTACAGAGTACTATGAGTTGGCCTGTTTGGAACAACCAAAACGGTATTAATATTCAACATAGTACACCGATTACCACAGTTGGTATACAGCAGCAACAGCCATTCTATCCATCGCATATGACATCACCACGTCCTAATATAAATAGTGCTATTCATAATAATAGTTTGTATTCACCGTCCCACAAACCCACTAAAAAAACAAGTAAGTTTGAATAAAATTTTAAATGTAAAAATTGTTGTTAAAAATTAGCAGCCTCTTCCATTTTGCATATTATTTTGAACGCACCACTCTAAAATTTTCTCGCAAATATATTTTTTCCGTTATGGCTTTTGTAGTGTTTTTTTTAAATCTTTTCTTTATGACTTCATGCCCAGTGGTAGTTGTAATTTTTTGGTTTAAAAGAAGTCATCTTCTATAAAAAATGTTTATGAGATATATCTAGTGTAGAATTAAAATGGTATGAACAGTTATATATATAAACAACTGATTTTCTATTTACAGATGAATATGATAAACATCCCAACGAGGTTGTCAAGAATGAAGAATTGACGTATAATAGTGGTGCAGACAGATTAATTTTTAAAAGAATATACGCCTATAAATACTTACATTTATGTATAATATACAATAATCCTATCATTATTTTAACAATACTATTAGTTATTTTAACGAATTTACTTGACCACAACTATGGGGTGGTATCAAGTTACTGGTGTCAACGGTGAACAAATATGCATTGTTTAAGGTAATTATGACTAATAATAATTATAAATTTAAATAATTGATTTATATATATCATTATATATACATAATAAAAATCAAGTATATTAAAAATGAAATTTCACGTACGTTTCAAAAAGCGAGCATCGTAAATTCAAGCGACACTTGAAAAATAAACAAAAATTTAGTATAGGATCAGAATAATTAGTAGATAAGCTTTTATGAACAATATGGGAAAGAATTATTTACACAGCAAGGAGTAAAAATGTAACTTGACAAATGAAAACTAGAAAATCGTTTACCCTTTAACCAGTTACACAATGTGGCACACAAATACGACTGTAGAGATTACAAAATAAGCCAGCTTTACTTTTGGTCTAAAACGTAGAAGTTATGTAAATTTCGTATTTTTGTGTACTTTTGTTTTTTTGCGAAAATCGACACTATCGTTCTATACATTCCTATACTACTAAATAAAAACGAAATTTATTCACGAGAAATTAAATATCATTGATTTTGAGCATTCCGAGAGGAAGCGCCTAGAAATTCGTTTCATTCAACATGTTCGGAAAGTTTATATTTTCATTGCGATGCGAATGTTTCATTGGAGAAAGTGATTAACTATACAATTATATTTAACTTGTTGTTCGACATCCATTAGACACACATAAATTTGGAAACAAACCTAATTTTCATTTATTTCTGATCGGATCTGAGCTATTCACAATTATGTACGTTCGTAAATAGGCCTTATAAAATTTGCAATGTGATAAAGTTTTATGGTGTGTAGAATTACTCGGAAACAGTACATAACTCCAAAAGTTTCACATTGTAATTTATGATAACTGACCATTTAGGCGGTTTCCTTTTTTAGACACGTTCTACATAATGATGAGATATATTTTATCTACGAGGTTGGTGTCTCTTATTTGTTCCAAACGTGCAAAAATGAAGCCGTTCAAAAAGCAACCTATATCTTCACTTCAAGATTTGCAGCAAGAGTTAAGATTTCCATCAAGCATGTTTCGCTGCATCCCTCATTCTGCGAATGTCTGTGTTGAAAAAATTAATTTCAGAAAGCATAAGGCTTGTTTCAATTGAAGGAATGAAAGAGATAAACGCGGAAACATCAAAGATATTGTACGTCAAAGAGCGTCGAAAGTCTATTAATACAGTTAGAATAATAATTATACAAAATGATTAAAGTTGATGATAGCCATAAGAACAAATCTCATTGTATTATATGAAAGGGAGGAGAATATTATAAGTAAAAAAAACAAATGAAAAGTTATATTTTGTGTATAAAAATGGTTAATCTTCATAAAGGATTGTATAAAAGAGCGGCAAAAACATTCGTACAAAACAAACAGATTAAATTTTACGAAGGGTATTATAACATGATTATGTCACATTTCCACATTGGGTGGAGTGAAATATTTTGAAAAAGCAATTCGTCTCTTTCGTTTATTCTTCACGATAATATTAAGTGTACTCCAAACTTGTGATAGTGAGGTGAACGGTTTTCAATCTTAACAATGTTGTTTTCATCTAAAATAGAGCGAACTTATGAAAAAAAGTCGTAATTTTTCCAGCAAGTAACTGCATTTCATTTGAATCAGTGCCCACCAAGTGAAAAGCATTGTGGATGAAATAAAAAGGGGCATACCTTTGAGAACTTGTGATGGGAGCTCTGTGCATTGCTGGCTAACCTCATGATCGTGGTAAGTCGACTGAAATTTGAAAGAATCGATTGGAATACGTTTACGTTTTAATATCGATTTTGGATTTCCAAACGGATTTTGACCAAACAGTCAACTCATTGGCAATTAACCGAAGAAGAATGAAATAATGCGTAACTAGTCGACTCTGAGATTTAGAAAATTCAACATAAATGCGTTTATATTTCTGTAATTCCAATTTGAGACGACGATCATACAATGATTGCAAATTACATAAAAGAAAATAAAGGTTTACAGAAAGGGCTTATATACTTGGAAGTTATGTTCTCCTGTAAGGATGACTTCCTAAAAAAACCCCAAGCACAGTGAAATGCTCTAGAACATGTGACTCCAATTCTTGATCATAGAAAACAATTTATCATCAGGGAAACTTACATTACAAGTAATATATGAATCTCCTCGTAGCGACGATACAGAAAACCCCATGAGTAAAATTTCTGAAATGAGTGAATAAACGTGGTATTTTTCAAACATAATATTAATTTAAGAAGATCCGTTCTGTCCGGAGAGAAAAACAATAAAACGGTTTTAATTTACTCGCAATAGCTTACTCACATAGTTTATGTTCGAAAAGTTCAATTGAAAATGCCACTTGCAAACTTGGTTAACATTTTCAATTAGACTGACGCAGACTTTAACGATTTTTTTGTTTATACGAATAAACGTATTATAACATAAGTATTGATTCAATATGTAGTTAATTGCAATTTAATATAGGATTTCCGTTTGACAAGTCCACTTTCCGTTAACATAGGAATTTCATTTACACACATACAATTATCTAAATAAGGTAACTACCAAGGATAATATACAAATATCATTAGCACTTAATAATTATTGGCAGCAGAAAAACAAATTCATATACACATACGTAGTATTTAAATGCTTATGAATATATTTGATTACAACAGCAAACAGATTTTGAGAAATGGAAAAAGTTAGAATCATTACAAAGTTTGACAACATCAGAAGCTTGATTGCAAGACGCAACCCCTCTTCCCCCCATACACATGCAACTTTATGTCAGCACAGAGTAGAGTATTTATATTTGCACTTTCTTAGAAAGGCAATATAATGTTTTATTTTCTACTGATGGGTTTGGCTCTAAAAATTTTTCCTATTGATTGATCGTTTGGTTTTGTCCTCCCTCAATTTATTTCAAGCTAATCCATTATTTCATACAACTCTTATTACGAATTATCATTTTAAATATGGAAATTATGAATTCGAATGAGTCGAATAAAATAACATTTCCATAGCACTTCTTGATACGATTATTCGTACTTTTCGTTATTTTAATATCAAACAAATGCAAAATAAAACAGAACGTCCCTTTTGGAGTTTTATGTTTGAAAAATGCTCTCTAGAACTACACACACTTATATTATGAACATCTAAAGCGTTATCACCTAAAATACTTATGATTAAAGTATGAACTATTGCTTTATAATTGAAAATACGAACAGTTATGTAATATATTCTTATATCAAAAGCGCAAGAGACATCTGAAATGCGATTAACTAAGGAAGATTAAAGAAGGCATATATGAATTCTGTAAAGATAATCTGTATAACCTTGAGAGTGAAGTATACCCACATTGAAAAAACCTTGTACACTCCGTTCAATGGTAGAGTAATTTTTAAATGGAAAAAGAAATTGACGCAGGAAATGTTAAATTCAAAGAAAAAGAATATGATTTCCAGGCAATTGTATTCCGAAATTTACATTATTTCGTTCTGTAATTTCATGGTATGTATGTATAATTTCTAATTAAAATAAGTTTCAAAAGGTATACAATTTATAAGATAGATGACAAAAAATTAAATGAAATGTGAGAAATAACAGTATATACAAATTAATAAAAAGGAAGGAATTTATTGTCTTAGGTTGCTATATGCTATTGAAAATTAGGGGATACCAATCGGGGTAGCCCTTGTGGATTCGTTTATAAAGACATGCAAAAAGTAATTAGAATATTATAATCCCTGGGGAGGTGATGGTTGGTTTGAGGTGAGAATGGAGGCTGGTGGTTCTGATTCAATTTTTGTGTGATATCAATTTTTTATGCTTCTATATGCTTATGCTAACTGCCTTGATCTTCTGCTGGCTTGACGCGGAATTTGAGGAATCAGCATCGGAGTGACGCGCCTTTATCCTTTCATACACGCAATCAGGCTCGACTAAACCATAGGTTATTTCATATAAGTGTTTTTTTATTGTCAGATCATTAAATATTCGCTACCGCATAAGGCACAATTAATATTGTTACTATGATGGGTATTGATCATATCGAAGGTTGTAGATTCTGTTCCTCTTGCTGTCAGCTGATTTGTCCGAATTGTGCTCATGGGATTTTCTCTTTCTTTATTGCCACCAATATAAAGAATGTATTTGTATACATACGCCAAATATGAATTGGCTTTCCATTCTCAAAAGTTGTCCTTAAACTGCTTGCCCTCGTAAATAGCAAGTTGGTCTGTGGTGGCACGCATGTTTACTATGAATGAAATAAGCACAGCTAAAAACAGAGGGACATAGCCACCACCAGCAATCGCTTATATAAATTGATCTACTTTGGAACAATCCATATTGGATCAGGGCCTTGAAGTGTGGTTAGAGCACTTCATTCAAGACCGTAACGGTACACTAGGAGGCAATGTGGTCAGCATTGCGCTCGCCCGAGATTATTACCCTGATTTGACTCAGGTACTCATTCACAGCTGAGTCGACTGGTATCCGACGTCAAATCACGATACAAATTCCACTGCCACCAGTGAGATTTGAACCGCGACTTTCCGTACAACAGTCTTGCGCTCTAACCACTCAGCTATCCGGACACATGTTGTATCAGCGCTTGCTTTTAACAAAAACCATTCTCTACCAATTCTTTACAATTGTTTTTAAATTTTACTTGAATTCGTTTTGGTTTGCGATATGAGGGATCTTAAGTTCACAACAATGGAGAGAAACTTACTGCCACGTTTTTTGGGCCGCGGACCCCTCCTTTGGGGCATAACACCCAAGTATACAAGGAGAAAGACTGAAGGTTTCATCCAGAGCAAAGGCTGGGGGTCCGTGAACCAAAAAACATGGGAGTAAAATGCTCTCCATTTGGTCCGGTCCAACCTCGAGTGGATGTAGACTTACTCATATCCCAAACAAAAATCTAGCTTTGGCCTAGCTTAGACTCAAATTATAAGTTATCTAAACTTGGATATAATTCGCACCCTTGTCGTGTTTTTTGCGATTGTATAAAGGAGCGTTTTCCAACCGTCACTATTTTCGGCAGAGGCGAGGCAGCGTCTGATGAGTTGCCTCTGCCTTAGACGAGACCGTTAGTTCTTCTCTTTAATTTGTGTTTATGGGAAATGTAATTATTTCTTTTTTGTTACAGGACTGCTTTATATGCGTGCTGTTTTTCTCTAAGGTAAATGCTCACTTCCATTATCACGCCCGCTTTGAAATATTAAGTGGTTGATATTCGTAAATGGTGAATATGAAGATTTGAATTCACTCTAATACTTTGAATAATGTAGGACCCCACGTGAATAGAGCTTTCGTTAACTTCTTCGCGTTCCCGTTGTGTTCAGAATGTACTTAAGCTGGTACAGTATACTGACGTAATCAATAGATGGCGTGCAAGTGCGATGAAGATGTTCTAAAAGATCTAAGATACTAAGTACTCCTACTATGTAAATATAGGCTTAACATGTCTAAGATCATGTATTCTGTGTTTGGATCGAACAATGGAAGTGCACTTTTAAATTATCTATTGGATGGCTGTGATGACAGCCACAAGTGTTGAATATCTTTATGTTACATACATATATTTATAGGACTACGAGCTTTCATTTTTTTAGGTGCACTTACCGCTAAGTTGTTTAGTAAACTTTTAGCAATACGTTTTAGTCTAATTGGATAGGTTGATCGAAGTTTTAGAGTGTGATATCGTGCAGTTTAATCAATTTTTTCAGATTTATTTGTAAATGCAGGCGATCCTGAGTGCCTATAAACGTTAAGATGTAGTGCGCGGAAGTAGTTTGATTTTCACTTTTGAGTTATGTTGCAGGGGTGGATGATGATCATCAAAAAAATATTGTGTTATGACGTATATACTTTGAGTCGAGTGAGAAGGCAAAATTTATTGAATTCCCTGAAACCCTAATTTTGTTTAAATTGGAATGGAAAATCTCGTGATAAGAGCTCCATAGTATGGGAAGTCAGATATAAAAATATGGACAAATTAAACTCGTGACTTGGATTTACAAAGTCCTAAGCTTTCGAGACGTAGAGTACGTTTTGGTGACGTTTGACCAGCATCGCATGTCCAAACCGCTTGATTACACATGAATGGGCTTCCACTCCATGAGTTGCATTTGCTTTCGTAGAAATCTTTTTAATCGTGTAAATTCGACTACAGTGAACAAAGTGATAATGTTTAATGATATTCCAAATGGAGTAATTATTTTACTGACCACTGAACAAAAATCTTTTTCCCAAAACTGCTACGCAGTTCGGAGGATCTTCAAGTAAAAATTCAGTGGTACAAAACGCAGAATTGTTCATGACCTTCCTTATTGATACAGCAACCACGTAGCGTTCTTCAAAAACGGGCGGTATGATGATGATAAGGACAAAGATGTGAATTCTAGTTGTGTAAGATTGACATTGGAAACATTTGGAAGCAAGTCTTTATATCAATTGTAAATCGGATAACCTAAATTCCCGAATTGTACTTGATCGGTACGAAGCGAAAATTATATTGGTTTTTATATTCTACGATCCCATCGATTATAGAATTATTTGGGGCTAATGCTCAACACATTAAAATATCACTTGTTAACGGTGAGATGCTGATTGTGTAACAACCGCTAAGATTTTTCACAAAAATAACCGATTGAAATTCTCATTGCAAATGAGTAGAATAAAATTCGTCCAAACATTCTACTCACTTCATATGATTCTTCCCCTTCGCAATAATGCGTCGGGTATTTGGATACTTTCACGGCAAATCTTATTCTAGAATTAATCTATTAAATATACGCATATGTATATTGGTTTATTGTTTATACCTAGGCCTACTACATCTGTGAAGTTGCTATTCATTTGATTGACTTCAAACAGTCATACTATTTTCAGGGAAAGAGGATTTCTATAAACGCAAATAAATTGGTAGCATGCTGTATTAAACATCGATCCGCGTAACTTAGTAAAGCGTGCTTATAGTCACTTTAAATTAGATTTGCTTTCTATTGTTTTGGCTGGCTTTATTTTATCATTGGAATATTCGTCTAATTTTTATTTGCCGTCAAATACTATGGGTGCAATTGTTTTTTATATCTAACAATATTCGCGCTCGTACAAGAATCGAAAGAAATGTTCTATACATTTCTCAATATGAGCATATCCTTAAAGAGAAAGCTAGAATTAATTATTCAGATCAACGTCCACCAAAAGTGATCCCCGATGAGGCACATTAAATGTGTTTATTAGAAAAATTAATTGATTATGATCTGGTGATTTTGCGAGTGTAATAATAAACAGTAAAAGGGAGACACTTTTCCACATATTCAACATATTGATTATCCGTTGGCATATGCTTCCTGAAGCAAAATTGCACACACATAGTGTTTCATTTGCACTGTACAAAATTCAAAAATGGAAATGAACGAATCTGGTATCGATCTCAACTTCGACTTCGACTTCGACTACAGTGTTTTTGACGATTTGATTGGACCAGATAATCAACAGGATGTAATGTTCTACGAATTGAAGTCAAAAACAGTTCCAGAAGAAACGTAAGTAAAGGAACATAGTTGAAATCTTTAAGAATGTATGTACACCCCCATGTAAATAAATAGCTACCAAGTTATAAAGCGGTATTAAAAAAAAGAAAATTAGTGCCCATTTCTCCTTGGTCATAATTCAAAGTCGCATTATGACTGATCCCTTCTGAAAACTAGTAATAGTCACTTGTACGAAATTGGCTTTTGAGCTAATCAGATGCAAGTGTGGAGTTACAATCACTATTTCAGAATACAATATAGCCAGCTCTTCGCTGAGGAATATATGATGGAAAGGAGTCGTTTATTTTCACATAGTATAAACGTTCTACGCATGCGCATTTCTTTGCCAAAAAAATCTTTTTGTAGTTAATTTTCTTTTCCCATTAGTTTTAATTCCGTGCAGTTTTTGATAGAACACCTTTCGCCATTAGATTGTACCAATTTTAACGCTATTTTTCCTATAATCGCAGCGAACTACTGAAGTTGTGTTAATGTTGGAAACTTTGTTGATTAAATTTAGATTAGATTACATTTTTGCTAAAGCAAGAATCACTCTTCTATATATTGTTCGATGTTTCGCTAAAGTTCGCGAGGTGCATTCAATAAATAACTCTATTTTTAAATAAAGCGGGGGGGGGGTTAAAAACGCAAATCAAATACCTATAGCAAAAGGAAAAATTGTTACAAATAAAAATGAAGTTTGAATTATGTGTAAGTAGCCATTGAATGTAAGTTAATCTGAAAAGAAAATAAATTATAGTACCCTTTCTGCTTCAAACAGCAATGCGCAGATGAAATCAGCTGACTTTCTGATATTGTCCAACGTGTTCTAAATCTTGCAAATGAATATTGATAGTGATTTCAAACCAACTGAAATGATCAGCGACTGTTATGATATGCAACAGCAACAGGGTTGTGAAGGACAATGCTATACAAAATCGACGTGCTTTGCCGATAACGCATTCCAAGATCGGTCGAATAATACAACTGAAAGATGTAGTCAATATGGTTTAGGTGAAATCGGATCACACCAACTTCAGGAAACTACCTCTTCAACGACCTTGTCATCGCAACCAATGCGCAATATTAGGGTAACTGTTGGTATCGATGAGGATTTGCAAATGATATTGGAAATGGATCCTAGCATCGTAGATTTAGGTGGAACACCTATTGTAGAAGAACCTAGGGTATTAGGACTCCCGCCTCTGACCGGCGGGTAATGATTATTTGAAGCTGTCCATCCCATATAAAATATTGAAAAGTATGGTCCAATGAGGGGTTAATAACAAATTTGTGCTTCTTCTCCAGGCCAACTTTCAAAACGGCAACTCCAACAAACAGAACTCAATTGAAACAACAACTTCAGCGCGAACAACTGCAGGAGTTAGAAAGACGCGACGCTGAAAAACGTGTTGCACAACAACAACTACTCCATAACCAAAAACATTTTCAACAAACTCCTACACCTTCTTCTTCAACAACGCCCTTGGTATTTCAACAACATCAACCTCAAGGATCTGTCATTGGCCAGAGTACTCCATTGAAGGTTCCACTTCAAAGTATTGGCGTGGATGTTCCACCTCAAGTATTACAGGTACGCAGGCTTGAAAATAACCGTTACGATCGTTACTTCAATTACTTATTTGCAGGTGAAAACTGTTCTAGAAAATCCAACACGGTATCATGTTATCCAAAAACAAAAAAATCAAGTGCGACAGTACTTAAGTGAATCTTTTAAACAATCGGATTGGGATAGTCAATTATTACCCTTTTGCCGTATAGCCAACGAAAAACTGCCCTCCAATGTGAGTACTCCAATGGTTACTAATGTATTTCGATCTTGAATCTTTACTTATTCACAGGAGAAAAACGATGTAACTTCCACTGCAGACAGTAACAATGACGTTATGAGTACTAGCAAAGATGGGAAGGGCTGTAACAATAGTGCCTCGCAGATTTGCTTGCAACACAAACAGCAGGCTCATCCAAATAACGAAAACTTACCCGGTGTTTTAGATTACGGTTGTGTTAGTACAAGTGACGGGAGTGGAACGAAAAACATACATCCGGGTAATAATGTTTCCGGCAGTTCGGTGAACATGAATAGTGTAAACCTAATCAAAAAATCAATAGTGAATAATAGCAATGGGAATAACAGTGCAACCGGGCCCACATCTGTAATATCTCTTTTTCAAAACCAATATACAAATGCTTTGACCGCCAGTCCTGATAATGCCATGTCACCAAGCCTGAGCTCAGTTGCAACGAGCAATTCAGAGGTAAGTCGAAGCAACACCGATTGTTACATGTTACTTGCTTTGTAAATTGTTGCACTTGTTTTTACGAGTTGTACTGAAAGACCATTTTATAGCGGAATTAGCATGAACTTGATCGAAAATTCATTCTTGGCTTTTCGATGGATCTCTTTGTTAATCACTCCCACATTCGCTTAATGAATCCGCTCGATCAAGCCATATTTTCTGATAACAATTTAATACTCTCTATATCTTCCTATTAAGGTTTTGTGTAAAACAACAAAAGTGAACAATTATTTCACAGGGTCGTTCTCAGAAACTACCCAACTCAAAACTCTAAAAACATAATAGAGCTGGACACTTAGGCCATCTATACTGACACCTGTCCCGTTCAGAAGCGACCACGGCTCGTCTCAATTGTCTGCGTCATTTTACTCGGCCATAGGCTCGAACAGGATGGAACCGAGAGGCTCTAAAATCACCATCTAGAGTATGAACCCCTGATTATTTTGATGGGCCTTTTGGTAGTTTCCCATCGACTTCAAGGCTCAGACCAATCTTAGATAGTGAATTCTCCTCAACGCGAATTACAGGGTCCATACCATCGAGGATGCCTCTGCAATTTCCCAACGTTAGGCAAAATGAAAATAATAGGTTGGCTTAATTTTTCGAATGATATCGCAAATCATAGAATTAAAAGTCTTTAGAATACAGTATAGGATCAAAGAACGTGCGGTGGACGAATATATTTATCTGATTTGTACTGTCATTCATCTATATATATAAAATATTGTTGCAAGTGCGTTGTAACTTTATAACTCAAGAACGAGCGAACCGATTGTCACCAACATTCAAGAGTACGTTTATATACTTTGGGAATCGGAATCGGTCAATGCGTTCGTGAGTTATGATTTTGTATGTCGACATCGCATTTCCCCATATAAAATGTATATGGGGAGCAAAAACAACAAATATAACTGACTCAGACATTTGTCTCATTGATGTTTGAGACAGGCATTTGCCTGATGCAGAAAAAGGTTTTATCTGAAACAGACATTTGCTTGTCTCACAAACAGACAGATACAGACATTTGTCTGTCTGTTGTCTGAAGCAGCCGGAAACATTTTTCTTCTTAAGTTTTCTTTCTTATACATATAAGATATTGCTGCAAGTGCGTTGTAATACGTAACTCAAGAACGAGTTTTCAAAGCACTACTCGAGATTGGTGATGACAAAATTACAAGCGATTTAAATGATTTTATCACGTTACCAAAAAATTTTTTCACAATTGTACCATCAAAAGAAGAATTTATTGATCGCGTTTTTTCGAACATTGTTTAAAACTACCAAAACCGTAATTGCTTAAGAAAACGCGTAATTTTCATCGTTATCATCAACGGCGCAACAACCGATATCCGGTCTAGGCCTGCCTTAATAAGGAACTCCAGACATCCCGGTTTTGCGCCGAGGTCCACCAATTCGATATCCCTAAAAGCTGTCTGGCGTTCTGGCCTACACCATCGCTCCATCTTAGGCAGGGTCTGCCTCGTCTTCTTTTTCTACCATAGATATTGCCCTTATAGACTTTTCGGGCTGAATCATCCTCATCCATACGGATAAAGTGACCCGCCCACCGTAACCTATTGAGCCGGATTTTATGCACAACCGGACGGCCATGGTATCGCTCATAGATTTCGTCATTGTGTAGGCTACGGAATCGTCCATCCTCATGTAGGGGGCCAAAAATTCTTCGGAGGATTCTTTTCTCGAACGCGGCCAAGAGTTCTCAATTCTTCTTGCTAAGAACCCAAGTCTCCGAGGAATACATGGGGACTGGCAAGATTATTGTCTTGTACAGTAAGAGCTTTGACCCTATGGTGAGACGTTTCGAGCGGAACAGTTTTTGTAAGCTAAAATAGGCTCTGTTGGCTAACAACAACCGTGCGCGGATTTCCTCATCGTAGCTGTTATCGGTTGTGATTTTCGACCCTAGATAGGAGAAATTGTCAACGGTCTCAAAGTTGTATTCTCTTATCCTTATTCTTGCTGTTTGACCAGTGCGGTCTGATGTTGTTGGCTGGTTCGTTTTCGATGCTGACGTTGCCACCATATATTTTGTCTTGCCTTCATTGATGTGCAGTAAAAGATCTCGTGCCGCCTGCTCGATCTGGATGAAAGCAATTTGTACGGGTCGGGTGGTTCTTCCCATGATGTCGATAACCTCAGCATAGGCCAGTAGTTGGGTAGACTTAAAGAGGATCGTACCTCTTGCATTTCCCTCGGCATCACGGATCACTTTCTTGAGGACCAGGTGAAAGAGGATGCATGATAGAGCATCTCCTTGTCGTAGACCGTTGTTGATGTCGAATGGTCTTGAGAATGATCCGGGTGCTTTTATCTGGCTTCGTACATTAGTCAGGGTCAGCCTAGTCAGTCTTATTAATTTCGTCGGGATACCGAATTCTCTCATGGCCGTGTACAGTTTTACCCTGGCTATGCTATCATAGGCGGCTTTAAAGTCGATGAATAGATGGTGCAACTGATGTCCATATTCCAACAATTTTTCCATCACTTGTCGCAGAGAGAAAATCTGATCTGTTGCTGATTTGCCTGGAGCGAAGCCTCTTTGGTATGGGCCAATGATGTTCTGGGCGTATGGAGCTATCCGGCCTAGCAAGATAGCGGAGAATATATTATAGATGGTACTCAGCAACGTGATACATCTATAATTGCTGCACTGTGTGATATTTCCCTTTTTATGTATGAGACAGATAATGCCTCGTTGCCAATCGTCAGGCATTGATTCGCTGTCCCATACCTTGAGCACAAGTTGATGAACCACTTGGTGTAACTGGTCGTCTCCATATTTAACCAATTCGGCTGTAATTCCATCGGCCCCAGGCGACTTATGATTTTTTAGCCGATGAATTGCACGGACTGTTTCTCCCAAACTTGGTGCTGCAGTATTTGTCCGTCTTCAGTTGACGGGACCTCCAACTCGCCGATGTTCTGGTTGCTCAGTAGCTCATCAAAGTACTCAACCTATTGCTCCAAAATGCCCATTCTGTCGGAAATCAGATTTCCCTCTTTGTCTCGGTAGGATGAGCATCGAGGTGTATAAGGCTTCATCCTGCTGATTTGTTGGTAAAACTTCCGCGCCTGGTGCGGTTGCTCCCTGTACTTTTCTAGTTCACAGACTTGTTGGTTCTCCCAGGCTTCCTTTTCCGTCTGTGAAGTCGCTTCTCCGCTCGACGGAGTTCGTGACAAGTCACTGCGCGTGCCTGCGTTCTTTGAGAATGCAACATTACTCAGTATGCGGCATTCTTCCGTTCCGTTGGTAGCTTACATTCATCGCCAAACCAGCCTTTCCGACTCCTTTTGCGGCTGAGGCCAAGTATGTTTGTGGCCGTATCCATGATAACGTTCTTCAGGTGGTTGTGAAGATCAGTTGTTGATTGATGAATTTTAGCACCAACAAATGTAAATGTTGATGAAATAAATTTTCTAATTCAATAAAAATTGCAAGGTCCCATGCCATTGCTACGAATGAAGAAGACGTAGTCAATTATCCGGTTGAATTCTTGAATTCTTTGGAACCGCCCGGAATGGCATCATATCGTTTGAATTTGAAAGTTAGTTTACCGTCATACTTTTTCGAAATCTCAATTCACCAAAACCTTGCAATGGAACGAGACATTCGGTGACGAAATTAATACCAAATTTGATCGAAGCAACAATTCTCACCGACAAAGCAAAGGGAGAAGTTGTACCGATATCGCGCATCCCATTAATATCAACAGAGATGCCATTTCAATTCAAACGTCTTCAGTTTCCCGTGCGTTTATCCTTTGTTATGACCGTTAATAAAGCTCAAGGACAAAGGTGTGATGTGAATTTGGAGGAACCGTGCTTTTCTTATGGGCATGTTCACATAGCATGTTCCAGAGTGGAAGTGCCAACAAATTTATTTATTCATGCACCACAAAATCAAAATCAATAAAAAAATGTTGTATACACTAACGTATTAAATCAAACTAAACAAACCTAATGTTAGTATTCGTGCGTAGTGGAGCTCGCCGGGATCCGCTAGTCATGATCTAAATTATGATCAACTGCAGAAATTAAATTTTCAGGAAAATAGCAGCAAGATCATTAATCAAAATACGTAGAACTAGTGATGTGAATATATTTCAGTAAGAGCATTCATCAAAATGTGCATTAGACAAATTGTAATGTTTTTGTATATGAGTTATAGTATTCTCCGATTGAAATTTTTTAATGTTAAGCCTAATCACTAAATCAATTTTGTGCCAAAGAGTGGATTCACGGAAGCAGACAAGAGGTCTAAGCAGCGAAAATGTATTGGCTACATCCCGATTGTCGCCAACACTTCAAGCAGTGACTTGGTGGTTCTTCACTATAGAGACATCTTGATTGTGAAAAAAGACTAGATCCCACTAGGCTAGAATATTACCGGACAGAGCTCTTGGGGCTATAGCACAGGTTGCAAGGCTGACTGCTTTTTGCATCTCCACGTATAGTCCGGCCATTAGATCGAGCGTTTTCAGCGCTTTGTGGAAATTTTACAGGACTAATCCCGTCGTTGAAATTATGCCTGGAATTACTTCGATCTTTTGCAGTCCCCAAATCTGCTTCATATCGTCCACCAAAGGACTGTAGTTCCGGAATTTCTTCCTGTTTTTCAACAGTGTTCCGATCCAACGGAATGCGACATTTCTCCAATCGAGGATTTCAGCGATTGGCATATCATTTGAGAAGTGATAAAGAATGGTAAAGTGCTCCTGCGCGCACTTCTGTTATTCGCGCCAAGATGTTGATTAGTGAGACAAATAACCATGCCAGCCACAGCGTAAATTAGGTTATGAAACTCTGCCGCAGTAATCTCACTAGCCAAACGATCAGTCGAAACTCTACCAACGGCAACGATGATGTTGGTAGTTGCCGAATTATATTCAGTATATTCTGTAGGCGCGACCTGGAAAGCAGTCAAGGCCTTATTATAGCTTGGGTCCAGTTATTAAGATTCTTGTGACTACTGAGTTTATGGAATGCCTTACAAGTGGAGTATTTGAGACGCGAAGAGCCACTTTAATATTGTTGGGCGACTCTTAATCATGTTGGGTACTGCCTTCGTATCCCTGGGGTTCCATTTAAATTATTTAAATCAATATCCCCAATTCCGCCCCACGAATAAAGGGGAAGCAGTCAGCCTTGCAACAGAGCCCCAATGTTGCATTGCCCCATGGTTTACAGGAGTAGCCTGCAACCCATGACACGCGCCTAGTCCTATACAGTTAAGCGTTTGCAATTCAAGTCAGGATTAACCTAGTACATATATACAGGGTGTTTCGAAACAACCAGACAAACGGTATACAAGGTTCCTCATGTAATTCTAAGCTGACTTGTTGGTTAAACTTTCGCGCCTGGTGCGGTTGCTCCCTGTACTTAGCTTCCCTACTTGGTTATTAAAATCCCCAAGTATGATTTTGATATTTTGCTTGGGATAAGCTTCGAGGGTTCGTTCTACTGTCTCGTAGAAGGTATCCTTCTCCGACCCTGCAGTCTCCTCTGTAGGGGCGTGAACGTTAATGAGGCTTATATTTCTAAATTTGCCTCGTAAGTGCAGAGTGCATAGTCGTTCGCTTATGTTTTCAAAGCCGATAACAGCAGGTTTCATTTCTTGGCTGACTATGAAACCTACCCCGATGGCCACTATAATATATGGTATAGCGACTCTTCTCCAGTAAACCGGTCTCTGTCCAACGCATCTCCTGTAACGCTGTTACATCAGCCCTATAGTGGAACAGGGTATCGGCTAGCTGCTCAGCAGCTTGATCTTTATACAGGGAGCGCACGTTCCATGAGAAAATGCGCAAATCGTTATTCCTTTGTCGTTGCCGGGTTCGTCGTTGTGTTATCTGTCCAGTCCGAGGCTCTTGTTGTGGCTTCGTAACAAGTTGTTTCCGTGTAGGGTTGTCAGCCCTACCCAACCCCCAACCTGGAGGACCAGTTGGTACAATTTGTCCCGTTTTTAGGCGCGCGAGACTCGCCTTCATCCTTCACCGTCTGCAGCTGTTCGTTAATGTAAATTTTCGTCATATTTGTATATAAATTAATTTGCCGATCCAAGCGCGGAAGCCATGGAGAGGATGCAGCAGGTAAAATCCACATGATGCGTGTTAGCGACAATTCGTTGGTTTATTGACGTGTCTCGGCTTGGCTTGTGACGTCACACGCTTGGGTCTGAATTTAATTTAAAATGTCTATAGTGAAAAAAACTTCTGGTCTCCTGGCTTGTTTTCCTTTATGTAGAATTAAATATATTATCATATGCTGACGCAGTCTTTCAACTTTCACTTCGCTATTCTTTCAATATTTGTTATTAATCAAATAATATTCTTTTTGTAAAGATATTCAAACTAAAATATATTGCTCACTGTTCCTTCATACCATAGAATCTTTTCATTAATGAAAACTTGGAAAGCATGATTTCCCTATCAATTATACTGTCACGTATATGACCTTCAATCTGAATTTCTACAATAGTACAACAGTAGGCCTTGGTAGAGGTAGTTTCAATTTCATAACATTTATTTGCAAGAAAGTTTAACACATTCCATTAATTGAGTAGATTTCATATTTGCTTGACTGATTGTCCACTTAATGTGAATTCAATTAACACCAGCTCAGTTGAAAAAGAGCATATTTTTCAAATTTACCCCGTAATCAGTACAACCAGGTTATATCTCATACGAATGCGCATGTGTCGCTCAAAACTCTTATTTTGACTGCCAAACTTAATAATTACTTATCTCTAGCAAATTTTAGATAGTAAAAACAGCCAATTGCTGAACTAGTCAAGAAGAGGAACTTTAAGTTGAGAAATTTTCATTGTAGGTAATCTATTCATTATAGAATATATTTAGTAATAGTATTTTGGTCTGACATTTATATAGTCCATCTGCTTTTAGAAAATAGGTTTCTTTGATACTTGAATTTTATACAGGCGATTTCTGCACTAGGCAAGAAGAAAATCTTTTAGTTGAGAAATTTTCATTGCAGCTAATCTAACCATTATAATAATATTTTTGTTTGACATTTATATAATCCATCTTTTTTCCTTGATACCCCGTCGGTTTGCACAAAGTTTAGGTTATTAAGTAAATTTGACTATCTTTTGTTAGCTTTAGAGCTATCTATCATGAACACGCTAAAGTAAGAATTAACTTTGGTTTTGTTCAATTGTTTTTGGGCTTTTTTGATCGATCGATCAAGCTTTATCAAACATTACCTTGAAGATAACAGATAACGTTTTCTTTCATTCATTTATGTTCCATATAAGAAACTAGTTAAGAAAGTCAATCATATCCTATACGATTCTTGAAAGAAATCTAGTAATTTTGAAAACTAGCAGATTCAATTTGCTCAATTCTTCACTTGAAACTATGTTGGTATCTCGAGATGAATTCATCAGTTGGTTGTTTATTAATCTCTCAGCAAGTACTAAGATGGCGTGGTTTTCAAAATATGTTTAAAAAAATCCTCCTCATGCCCAAAAATAAATTTATATATATATGTAATTTGTTGTTTTAACGGATTATATAGAGTTTGTGATGATCAGGAAAATCGAAGATATGTTTATTTCATATTCTTTAAGTATGCTATACAATATTCTCAAACAATTTCATAACATTTGGAGCATTGGCTCATGCGTAGTTGTATATAGAGTTTCGAACCTCCGTCGCCGTATATGCTGCTTATTGTTGCAGCCAGAAGAGAAACTAGAATGGCTTGTAGGCAGCATCAAAGCGATGTTTTGAAGTCTGTAGAAGGGATCGAAGACTCGATGTAAGTAAATGAGTGAATTTTTAATGTAAAAACACAAATTTGAAACTTTAAACGCGATTATCTCGGTATCGTTTGTTTTTTGAAAATGGCTTTGTAGTGGACTTGATTATTAAAAAACTAATCGTCCAATTTTTGTTTATTATGATAATAGGTAGTCTCTGAACGAAGGATTTTCCATTCGTTTAAGATATTTTTTTAAGTAAAAATTATGTTAAAACCATCACCATGTTTGTTTTCTGTCTAATGTAAGCCATTTCCAAAAAAGCACTCCTAGGAAACAACTGTCGATTCGACATTTTTATTTTTTTTTGAAACAAAATTTTTATAAGTTTCGCATAACATGTACTGATTGATGTTGTAATAAACTATATATATACATAGCTAAGTTGTAAAGAAAATATCGTCGTATCACCCATTGCAACTGTATGTAACCCCTTAATACGAAATTACATAATTACTATCAACGTGCTGAAAACAATACACCCGATAGTCGATTCCATTAAGAAATGGAGTTTATAATAAACATAAATAGTACTAACTATATCGGAAATCGTTAATGATTCATAGAATAACAGTCGAACTTGAGCACAATTTTCACAGGCGTAATGACTCCTTCGACGGTTATTCATGAAGACTGCAAGAATACAAAAATATTTCCTTAAGTTCTGAAGAATAATGATATAGTGAAGTAGGTGATTGACAAATTTTCCTTTCGAAAGGAGATGAACGTGCTAATTAAAAATGCACATTTCTTAATCTGTTTCCGCTTAGTCTATTTATGCATCTAACAGAAGTATGTTAAATATGTAGACGTACAAAATCGTAGAAAAAAGCCAAAATTCTTGGTTTCAATATTTGGCATTCTTTTATTCCCTTATAATTAAAGGATGAGAGAAAGTTCGGCAGGCTTATATGAAATGGTTTCAAGTAAATAATCTGATGAAAACAGACGAATATTCCTCTTGGGTGTAATTTAAGCCAAAAATTCATTCTAACGTAGTGGTATCAAGCGAATGCGTATCTAATTTATAGAAGCAAAGCTTAAACGAGAAAAGCTTTCCATATAGTATAATTTAAATTACAAACGCATCATAAATAAAACACATTCCGACCGGGCATCACAATATTATATATCAATAGCTACCTTTCTGTTGAATACCTTACTTCTATGGAAACGGCTGATCGTCTGTACATTCATGTAAAACACAGCTCATGATTTTAATATATAGGATATTAAAAAAGGAAAAAGAATATATGTATATAAATATAAACAAACACACAAAAGAAGATCTTTAAATCTAATAACATTTATGAGTCGTTTTGTATACCTTATTTAAGTGACTATTATCATTGTTGCTGCTTTCCAAAATCTCAACTGAGATAAAAAAAGCGCATTAAGCTCGCAGCACGATATCTCTGTTAGGCATTATTGAGTTATTGAAGTTTCAGTACCTAATGAACTACTGATCGGACTGTTTAGCTTTATCAAGATATTCACGACAGTTGTGAAAACTCGGAAAGTAGATCCGATGTTGATAATTATAACCTACCGAAGGGTTGTACTACATTGTAAAGTTATATGTGAATTTGTGTTTCATCCAATGAAGGATCTATCATCCTACTTATATTCCAATTATCTAAAGTTCGCTTTACAACTTCACAACTTGGGTTTTATCTGTAAATCTGTGTTTTTTCGTTTTAAAAAAAAATTGTGAATTAAACTAACCGATGATTGTATGTGTTTATCACTGGTGGTTATTACTCAAATATTTAGAATCCCCTTTTGTAAATTTACATCTTTCGTTTAGAATGAAAAGCGGGGTTATGAACGTAAATGAAATTTCTTTTTTATGTTGAATGTATTAGCAATAACACATTCCGTTTTAGTGCTAATGACTTTGAAAGTCAATTTCAAGTAACTATTGGAAGTTATTTGTTTTGCAATAATACGACACCGTGATTTGGGTAAATCTCGGGCAATAATTTATGAACAACTCCGTTTTTCTCGCTGCTATTCTCCCTAATCGAAATCAAGATTATTATATAATAAAAGTAACTTGCCCAATAATGTTAGTTAAATTAAATATAAAGCAGCTTTAGAAACGCAATATAAGCTTTGTGTGAAACAAAGCCTGAAGCTTACATTAATATTACCAACTATGAGTACACGGAAATATAAAAACTATTAAAAAAAGTGACCGAAGAATATTTTAACCAATTTCAATCTAATGGAGGGGCACAATAGTTCTTTAAGGACGCAGTGCGACTTCCCCTTAACAGAATAATCTAATGATGCGCGAGACTAAAATATAATAAGTTCCTTAACAGTTCCAGTAATACATTATAGTTGACATATAAAACCATATATTGTATCACACTTTGATTTCATTAAACCGAATATATGTCACAAGTGGAAGGGAGCTTGTTTACTATTTAAAAGTGTCAAGAATACACCAAACACCGGGAATTAAGATTGGGAAATAGAAAAATACAAGAAAAATGCCGGTGTTTAACATAATTACTAGACGCCCACCGAAAGTCAATAAAAATGTAAGTGATTATCATGAAGACTGTACATCAAATAGACATTAGATAATTAAACTGATTCATAAGGAGTAAAATAGGCAAATAAAATCTAACCAATGTGCATAGCTTTTATTAAGTTACTAATTCATATGCGACTAGCCTACTAAGGGAGTATTGGAACTGAGATGGCCTTGTCGTTCATAGTGTCGCCTAGTTCTTCTACTTGAAATTTCATTTGATTTCGTGCGTCCAGATGGAGTCAGTCCCTCAATTCTAACCCGCAAAACGTCCCCTTCCAGTTTTACAAATTTAATCAGTTGTTTTACTGATGCTGTATGTTACGTTGCCAATCAATATTTGATCAATAGACTAATAGACATAATTATAGCCAATATGAATCTGAATTTCGCTGATCTAAGTAAAATAAAAATATTGTCTACCAACAAGATATTCTTATAAACTCGATTCAATAAAACTCGGTTGTATATGGTATACTTCATATAGGATAAAGCATTTCAATTTAAACTCATAATGTACCTGTAAAATGGTTTGTGATTTTACGAGCATTATTGAACTGTCATAGTAAGTTGTTCAATGCGAAGGGAATAGGGGCACGGCAAAATGGGAGTATGTAAGAGAATTTACCCTACTTGATTCAAACTTAGAATTCCAACTGTTATTTAGAAATACCACCGAGCAATTACAATCTCCGTTTGCCGAAATGGCTAAATATTTTTTAATCTTTTAATATGATTGAAGGTTTATATGTGAGTGGCTGAGAAATACAATCTTTGAGTTCAATGTAAATCTACTAGATAATGCGCGCTGCTATAGGACAAAAGTAGACAGACACATTCGTCAAACTTGACTGCCAATTGCCCTGCCTTTTCGAATAACATTATGTTAATGTGCATGCACTTGGTAGTAAACAGTGATTAAAGTCCTGAATGGATAAAAAGAGATTCACTATACTATAATTTGAGAACCATCCTTCATTAAAATAGAATCATAAACCCATGCAATGTAAAAGATTGTTCTCTTTCTTAGTTAATTAAAACACTTTCTTACGCAATAACCGGTTTCTCTCAAAAGATACAAGAAGATTTACTGTGTTTGTTGAATATGTTCCCAATTTATTTACTTATTTTGATATCCAACTGTTCAAATGTGATTGCAAAACACTGAGTGTAAATAGCAGTTGTGCTTCATGATAAAGGCAAAATAAACATATACTTATCAAATCCAGACAGTTTGCCTGTAAAGGAATAGTTATTAACGTAAATTTAGCAGTCTCCCTTTTATGTCTGAAATTAAGCTTTTTGATTGACTTTCAAATATGCATATATAGAAGTTCCGAAACACCCTTACGCATGTACAAATATTAATCATACTCACTTTTGTTGTCCAAATTAGAACACCAAACTGGTCGCAGGGTCAAGTCAGAAAGTATGAGTATAGCATTGATTTGTCACTAGTCCAGGGATCTTGACCCACATCTATAATGCATTTATATATGATATTGCTTATACAAATATCGGCATGCATACCTGTAGCCTCACATACAATTAATATCAACGTTGACAATGCAAAGAGAAATTCTTTCCAGTGGAGGGCGGTATAACACAATCTCCAAAGTTCAAATGGCTTACTATTGAGCAAGAAAGTCGATCGTGCGTGGATACAGTTGTACATACACTGAAAAAGTTATCACAAAACATACCCCGAATTCAATCGGAGTAAAAATATGACATATATTTCTTATGCGTACATGCGTACGGGCTATTTTAAAATGCCTACATTGTATGCATTGCATATATCGTTTTCCGAGTGTTTATGAATCTATTACTTCATGTTATTGTACAAGTACCGAATTATCAAAATTAATATTAGTACAAGCTTTTCAATTTCAGGAGGAATGTAAATCATTAGTGCATAAAATAGGGAAATAAATTTTTCGAAATATATTTTGAGGTTAAAAGATGGTTGAAAATATTTCAAACTCAAGGAAGGAAGATAATCTTTCTGGAAAATACCGTTTAATCTCTAATATTGTGAATTGACGATTCTGTAAATGTCTTCAGAAAGTGGCATTCGATCTTATCTTTACAGTTCTTAGGGTATCTTATATTGTTGTTTCGCTTTACATTATTCATAGTACTGCACAATTTGTTTATCATTTAATTTCATTCATTGATGAATGAAAGCTTACTAACGTGATACTTAAAATTCTGAGCGCACTCCTAATTCATTTTCGACCATAGTTTACTGGTCGTTATATTTTGATGAAATTCCATTGTTTTCGGTTTGTCCGTCTATAGTCAATCACACTCAACTTTCATTAAAAAGGCAACGCTAATTATCGAATTCAGGAGGAATACAGAAAGTATTCACTATATGCTCGCGATGTATATATCTTTATTAGAAGTGCATCATATAGAAAGCGAAGGTGCAACTATTCTCCCTCAAATATGGAATATTCAATTTATCATCAAAAATTTAAATTCTGAATTGTTGATGAAAAAAAGGAGATTGCAGAGAAAAGCCAACGACCAATTCTAAATTATCGATTATAAATTGTGTCCGGATAGTTCAGTGGTTAAAGCACAAGGCTGTCGTACGGATGGTCCCGGTTCAAATCTAGCTGGTGGCAGTGGGATTTGTACCATGATTTTGATGTTGGATATCAGTCGAGTTAGCTATGAATGAGTAACTTAGTCAAATCAGGGTAATAATCTCGGGTGAGCGCAATGTTGCCCACACTGTCTCCTATAGGGTACTGAAATTTTATAGTGTACCGTTACTGTCTATTCAGTTGGATTGTTGCGCCAACGGTTATTATTATTAATCATAAATTCATAATTAAATTAAATTAAACCAATAACTATCAGTAATAACTCAAGTATGAACCAGTTTTCCTCATCATGTATGTATTGCTGAATTCTTTTATTTATTTCCTTCATAGAAAAAAATGTGTAAATTTATATTATTCTCGATTGGATATATGGACATTGAAGATAATTCCAGTTGGACTTCTTAACAATTGAATTCATTGTAATGATTGCAAATATTCGTATCTTAGTAAGTCTTCAAAAAAGTATGGGAAAATGCTATTCAGACTGACTTTTTACACAATGTTATCGAATACTAATCATTCATTTATTTGTCACACTAACTTATTTATGGGCTCCATATCACTACATCGCTAAAGTGATAATATTGCAGGCATGTTTCGGGATTTGCAACCAAAAAGTATTTAGAAATCGATAAACTAAAAAGGAATCTGATAATTAATGAACGGAATTTCAACCATGTAGTCAGTTATACTGAACTTGTAAAAACCAAAATTTATTTGTTTCGGATTTAAATATGTAGAAAGAATATTTAAGACACAATTGATTTCAAAATACACCTCTAAAACATGTAGGTATATTGTTTCTGTTTTCGAAAAAATCTTTATCTTCAAAAATTTAAGCTTTTTAATAATTCTTCCCAGCAAATAAAATGCAATATCTGCATATTTGACAAATACTATTACACACCCCACATTTCTTTAAAAAATGAATTTTTACAAACTTCTTTATGTCCAGAAATTGCTTATGCAATAAATAATGAAAAGTTGAAATTTTCATGCTAGGAAGCGGTGATTGTCGAATTCTTTTCGGAAATATTTATTTATAACAACATAAATTTGTCGAGGTTTCAAAAAACGTGAAAGGTAATTTGACAACGGTAAAACCCAATGTCTCGCTAGTGGATTTGTTATTGGGACTGGGTGTCAGATACCAGTCGGCTCAGCTGTGAATGAATACCTGAGTCAAACCAGAGAAAGAATCTTAGACGAGCGCAATGCTGACAAGGCAATGTGGTCAGCATTGCGCTTGCCCAAGATTATTTCTACGGTGTACTCGTAGTGTACCGTTACGGGTCTTGAATGAGGTGCTCTAATACACTTCAAGGGCTTGATCCGATATGGATTCTTGCGCCAACGATTATTATTATTATTAAAACCCAATGTCATATTTGTTCTTATTCATATTGGCACTTGATGGGATAGAATACTTCTAAATTCACGTTAGGTACATTGTCTCTAGTACACTTTACCTTAAGTTTAGTTTTGAACATAACGCTCTTTGCTATGTAAAAGCTGTTATCATTGCGGCTAAATTCATCGGTGTCTTTTGAACCGAGATATTTTCGAATGAAGAGCTACGCCGACATTCTTCCCGAGAACTTATAGATGAATCCAAACATTCTCACAGACGTTTTGCTTGCTACTCACATGATTGCATAAGTGTTTTCAACAAGGCAAATGGGAAGGATGCAAAGGAACCATTTGAAATGTTAGGCACATTTTTGGAAAGGCGTTATCTTAACAAACGCAGGCTCACTTAATTAATTTGCTTCATGGCGAAAATTAAATTAAACTGTTTGATTGAAATTTCAGAAGTTATTAATATAAGAATTGTTCCTTATTTTGGCGGTTTTTTTATCAATCACTTTTAGACCGAAGACATGTTAGAAGACATCATAGCATTCCAATCTTCTGCATTAGCCGACTCACTCAAACTGGATACCCCTTATCCATCAGAACTTAAAATAAAGCAGGAACCACAACAGCTAACTGATGCTGAAATGCATGCTTTGGCCAAAGATAGACAAAAAAAAGATAACCATAATTTGAGTAAGTAGCTATATATATACTGTGATAAATTCTAAAGAAATCATACCTTTTTAAATATTTTTATATATAACTGTGTATTATCTCAAGACGTTTATTAATGTCCCTCTACTATCTTTAGTTGAACGTCGCCGGCGATTCAACATAAATGACAGAATAAAAGAGCTGGGAACCTTACTTCCAAAAAATAATGATCCATATTATGAAGTAGTTCGTGATATAAGACCTAATAAGGGAACTATCTTAAAATCATCAGTAGACTACATAAAATGTTTAAAGCATGAAATAAATCGTTTGAAGCAAAACGAATACCGCCAAAAACAAGTCGAATATCAAAATCGCAGACTTCTAATGCGGGTACAGGTATGTATATCCAGCAAAATTAAGGATGTTTTTATAAACTTCATGTAAATGTTCGAGATTTATGTTATCCACGACTATTCTTATTTCATAGGAATTGGAAATACAAGCAAAGTCTCATGGCCTCCCTGTGTCCGAATTCAGCATAGCATCCTATTCAGCACCAACGTCAAATTTATATATAAAATCATTTAGTCCTTCTCTAAGCAACACCCATCATTCTGCATCGTTAATACCGGACATTGTGGGGAAAGTAAGATGTCCTTTTTGGTATTATTACAGCTATTTAATTATTTTTTGCTTTTGAAAGATGCCCGATGTTGTATCAGAAGCAGCCTTAAGTATGAGTCAAATGGAGGATCTGATGGAGGACGAACATCCTGTTAATGGCGATCCGATGTTGTCATCGTCACATCATGTATTATCTTCACCGCATTCGCCAACATCATCGATTTCGCTACGGGGCTCAACAAACGAAGGCAACTGTGATGTAACCGACTACGGTGGAGGCGGTAGGGAAAGCAGTGGTCCATTAAATTGCAGTCCTAGACATCGTAGCCACACTCGGTCAAGTTCTCCATGCAGTAGCCACCATTTACACAAAAATGATGGGTTTCTTGATGGGGGTACTTGTACCAACAGCCACTGTGGTGATCCACTCTTATCCCTAACACACACGCATCATTCAGTTGATCTAAGCAGCTGCATGGGCGATTCAATCTTGTCATCCTCACACAATTTATTACCCGCATCGCCGCACCGTTCGAATATGGATTCGATATTATCATCACCTGACACAGATTCATTAGTAAGCGATATAGATATGGCCCCTTAATGAACGCAATAAGATTTCAATTCCCAATTTTCCCAGCTCATTCTGATGAAAGTTTTTTCTATTAGAAATTATTATTAGAAAATAAAAAAGCAACAATCTGTTCATAGCAATTTAATTTCTGTTTAAATTGGTATTTCCCATCTATTGAAACGATGTTGGCAGATAATACATAATTGCACGACAACAATTTACCAATGTCTTCCAGAAGGCAAACATTTGTTAATTCAAATTGCGCTCATTTATTTTGAGATAAGATATATATGCTTTATAAAGTGTAAGCGAAGACTTTCGAATATATGTATATACTCGTGGTGCGTAAAAACACGTACATATATTGTGAAAGGCTGTACTTCGCAAAGCTTGATGAGTTAAGTATCAGTACGTTATATTTGAATTTTTCCTTCTGACTTGCAGTTTAAATTGTCGAAAATTTACAAATAAATAATTCATTTTACAAGCAGTCAGCAGGATTGATATTTTTTCGATATGCAGGACATTTTGTTAAAAAAGTTATAGTGAATAACGAAATTAATTTTGATTTCCTTCCCAATTTATTTTTAAACATTTAGTATTCCACCGGTTTCAATTTGCCACAAATGGGTTGAATTTTTTTAATTTTTAGTGATTGAGGGCAATTTAATTTATAGGAAAAATGTTAAATATTTCCTGAATTTCCCTGCGTAAAGTATTATTTTAGTCATATTCAATTCAACCCTGCTTACTCTTTATGCTTTTTAATAGCATATCTGCTTTATCTTGATTGTAGATTTTATGCTATTATCATTGACTAATGAAAACTTTTATTTTATTTTAAATAAGGCGTTGAAAGATGACATCAAGATAAGTGTTTTGTAGCAAACCACTTGAAGTATGTAATGTTTTCGTAATCATATTAGTCTTACTCTATCTAGCCCAAAACTTTTGTGATTATTTGTTTTTGCATATGATCAAAATGATTGCATACATTCCTTAAAGCAATATCGAAGCACAACACTACGAAAGAGAAGTAAATGATTAAGTAGATATAAGATTATTTTGTTGTTGAAGCAGCAAGAACTGCTTGAATCAAATAGTTTTTGATTTTTGTTAAAGCTTTCATTATTGTCTAGTGTAACTAATGCATCTAGTAGCCGTGACTCTAAGCCAAAAATTTACCACATAATTCGAATATTATTCATTTATTTGAATTAAAGTACATTGAATGTTTCAAAGCGTCAATAAGAAAAAATCATATGAGAAAACGGAGTGAATTTAATGGTAGTCTTCAGGTATTTCTATTATGAAATTTGGTACTGCCCGTTATCATATTTTTAAAAGATATGGGAAATCTTACAAACTAACGACCTTTATATTCTACACCAATGGAAAAATTTAATTAGAATGGGTGTGGGGATTAATTCTGCCTGTTTTTTGTTAAAATCAAATGTTTATTTAAAATACATGTTACATAGGAATGTTACATAAGCATCTGCAGCTACAGATCTACATCTACATCTACATCTTTTAGGCAATTTTCGGATTCCCTGTTTGAAAAAGTCCAGTTCTTTTGAAGCGATCCATTGAACAAGCAATTCGCGATATCTTCATGAGAACTGAACTGTTAGTCTACAAGGGTTACCTGCATCGATCGGAACCAGTGGTAGACTGAAGGAGCTATGTCTGATGAATATAGTGTTCCAAGTAGGTTTGAACAACATAAGCAATATGAGGTCTGGCCTTGCTATGTTGAAAATTTAATTTTTTGGGTTGGTCCACACATTCTGGACGGTTTTTTTGAATAGCTCGTTTCAAACACCTTAGTTGTTGTTGTCTGTACACTTAGCCTGTTTCTAGCAAATCATAATACACCACACCTTTGTGATTCCACCAGATAGACAACATAACCTTACCACAATGAATATCTCGTTTTGCCTGCCATGGACCTTTTTCCCGTGGCATCACCCATACTTTTTGCGTAGTATATCGATTTTTCAACTTCGTTTGTTGCATGAAGCATTTCACAAATGGTTTTTCGATGTTCGATATCTCTGCCTTTCAATTCATGTGGAACCCAATAACTAGCTTGTTGGAGTATTCCCATTGCTTTTAAGCGTTTGACAATAGTTGATCGATCAACTTTTAATGCAAAAGGTAATTCTGATTGCGTTTGGTATGGATCTTCATCAAGTAATGATTCCAATTCTTCATCTTTAACCTGTTTTGGTGCTCCCAGACGTTCTGCGTCTTGTATTATCTAACACATCTTCTGCACGTACTATCACCTGGAGCATCTTAATCGTGAACATCAAGATTTCTGATTTGGGGACTATCTTTCGTTCCTGAAATGGACAGCATGGCAACGAGATTGCTAGTTGTGGGGCTGTTTAAAATCTAGTCTAGTCTAGTCTAGTAGTTCACACCGGCCCCGCTTTCCGCATAATTTTCAACCCGGACCGGGATGTTTTCTCTGCAGTTCGCCCTGGAGAGGAGCGATGGTATCAACAACAAAAAGCACGATTGAAATTTTCGGAAATGTATACACCGTTTAGACCATATACTGCCGTCACCCAAAAATTCCGCCTTCGTTGTTTCCACCACAATCTGGAGATACAATTATTCCAACACCAATTTTAAGTTCAGGCTGCTCCTCCCCAATGTTTCTTTTGTGCTGCTATTTGGAAATAATACATGGAGAGTGATTACCACCGTTGGAAAGGAAGCTACGAACATTCATCAATTCATCGTTGTCCTACAATTATGGGGCGTAGAACGGTGGAGAAAAAATGCAAAGTGCAAATTTTTCGGAAAATCTGGGGGAAATTTAAGCCGAAATTATGTGCACTCTTAGTGGCATCTAATTGCATAATTTTTATAACATAAAAGATGCACTCACGTCGATTGTCCCCGTACAAAGTCACGGCATTGCACATAACCTTCAAGTTTATGCAATTATCATATGCATCTTCCTATACTTAATGTTATAAAAATCATAAAATGAAATGCCACTAAGACGCATCTGCCAAGATTGTGATAACACGGAAATATGAGCGTTTAAAGTTTTTAAAAAGATTCCTCCACTTTCCGGCCATTTTTTCGGCACCTGGAACCCCTCCCCCCCTGCCCGGATGACCGCCCTGAAGCAAATAAAAGTTGAAAATGGTTAACCAAGTTGTGTGTTTCCATTGGTCGAATTACTGAATGGATTAAAAACAATATATGACGACATGAGCCGGAGCTGAGATACCTTCCCATGAATTACTTGATGCATTGAAGCAACTCTCTAAGAGATTAAAATGATTTGTTTATATGCCCATTTAGGGATTAAATATGGGTGAATTGAAAAAAGTATGGCGGGAGGGCGGGGCTTAGCTTATGAGCTGCTCGACTTCATCCTACAGTGGCCATGTTGGATAAACTCTAATTAGGAAGAATATGGCCCCGCAGAGCATTTGTCAGTAGTTGCCAGATACATATTTTAACATGATTGATGTTTCAATTGTCGAATTGCCTATGATCCTGAGCATCTTTTTACTGCCAGCATTACCATCATTCGTGAATATAGTGCATTTGAGGGATTTAATGTCTTGTCGGGATTATGGTGATGTAGTAACCTATTTTAATCTCTCTTAATTTTGGTATGTATCGTGATGTTCTGTCTTTTTTTTTTATCCAACTCCTATAACAACATTTCCGATGTAGGCTTCTTTGCGTCCCCATATATCAAAATAGACTTAAAAACTTCACTTAGTTTCAGTTAGTCGTTGCTATTTCCTAGCCATTATGATATTGTTACTTAATTCGCAGAAATTTCATGGCCGTCTCCATTATTAATTACTCTAAAAAGATCAATGAGTCAGTTTTCTTCATATTTGAGTTAACTTATATAGAAAACATATTAAGCAAAATCAACTAGATACAGGAAATTTTTTTCTATGAAGGTGGTGTAATTTTCCGCTGGTTCCTAGCTCCTCCTATGATGTAGGCATGTGTCTCAGTCAATTTCACTCTACCGTGGCCATGTTGGATAAACTCTCTGATTAGAGAGAATACCAGGGCCGTTTCGATGTCACTCGGGAGTTTCGGCAGCGTGTACGGTGGACGAATGCGATTAAGCCGTTCCATTTGGCTCGTGTTGACTTGTCAAAACTGGATTTTGGTAATTATTTCGGCAATAATTAGTGCAGTTCTATATATTGTATGCAGTGCGCTTTAATGGAATATGTTTGTTCCACAGCTGATTTGACATTTCGTCGCAATGTTTTAACGCGAAGGTGATCAAGAACCGCCAACGCTCGCTGTTAGACGCAAATCTTAAATGGAACGCTTTCGCGAGCACGGCGAGGTTCGCTAATGATATCGTGACACAGCTAATGTACACGAATCAAAACACCAGGCATGTGTCTCAGTCAATTTCACTCTACCGTGGCCATGTTGGCTAAACTCTCTGATTAGAGAGAATACCAGGGCCGTTTCGATGTCACTCGGGAGTTTCGGCAGCGTGCACGGTGGACCAATGCGATTAAGCCGTTCCATGTGGCTCGTGTTGACCTGCCAAAATTGGATTTTGGTAATTATTTCGGCAATAATTAATGCAGTTCTATATATTGTATGCAGTGCGATTTAATGGAATATTATGTTTGTTCCACAGCTGATTTGACATTGCGTCGCAATATTTTAACGCGAAGGTGATCAAGAACCTACAACGCTCGCTGTTAGACGCAAATCTTAAATGGAACGCTTTCGCGAGCACGGCGAGGTTCGCTAGTGATATCGTGATACAGCTAATGTACACGAATCAAAACACCAGGCATGTGTCTCAGTCAATTTCACTCTACCGTGGCCATGTTGGATAAACTCTCTGATCAGAGAGAATACCAGGGCCGTTTCGATGTCACTCGGGAGTTTCGCCCATTTAGGCATTAAATATGGCTGAATTGAAAAAAGTATGGCGGGAGGGCGGGGCTTAGCTTATGAGCTGCTCGACTTCATCCTACAGTGGCCATGTTGGATAAACTCTAATTAGGAAGAATATGGCCCCGCAGAGCATTTGTCAGTAGTTGCCAGATACATATTTTAACATGATTGATGTTTCAATTGTCGAATTGCCTATGATCCTGAGCATCTTTTTACTGCCAGCATTACCATCATTCGTGAATATAGTGCATTTGAGGGATTTAATGTCTTGTCGGGATTATGGTGATGTAGTAACCTATTTTAATCTCTCTTAATTTTGGTATGTATCGTGATGTTCTGTCTTTTTTTTTTATCCAACTCCTATAACAACATTTCCGATGTAGGCTTCTTTGCGTCCCCATATATCAAAATAGACTTAAAAACTTCACTTAGTTTCAGTTAGTCGTTGCTATTTCCTAGCCATTATGATATTGTTACTTAATTCGCAGAAATTTCATGGCCATCTCCATTATTAATTACTCTAAAAAGATCAATGAGTCAGTTTTCTTCATATTTGAGTTAACTTATATAGAAAACATATTAAGCAAAATCAACTAGATACAGGAAATTTTTTTCTATGAAGGTGGTGTAATTTTCCGCTGGTTCCTAGCTCCTCCTATGATGTAGGCATGTGTCTCAGTCAATTTCACTCTACCGTGGCCATGTTGGATAAACTCTCTGATTAGAGAGAATACCAGGGCCGTTTCGATGTCACTCGGGAGTTTCGGCAGCGTGTACGGTCGACGAATGCGATTAAGCCGTTCCATTTGGCTCGTGTTGACTTGTCAAAACTGGATTTTGGTAATTATTTCGGCAATAATTAGTGCAGTTCTATATATTGTATGCAGTGCGCTTTAATGGAATATGTTTGTTCCACAGCTGATTTGACATTTCGTCGCAATGTTTTAACGCGAAGGTGATCAAGAACCGCCAACGCTCGCTGTTAGACGCAAATCTTAAATGGAACGCTTTCGCGAGCACGGCGAGGTTCGCTAGTGATATCGTGACACAGCTAATCTACACGAATCAAAACACCAGCCATGTGTCTCAGTCAATTTCACTCTACCGTGGCCATGTTGGATAAACTCTCTGATCAGAGAGAATACCAGGGCCGTTTCGATGTCACTCGGGAGTTTCGGCAGCGTGCACGGTGGACCAATGCGATTAAGCCGTTCCATGTGACTCGTGTTGACCTGTCAAAACTGGATTTTGGTAATTATTTCGGCAATAATTAATGCAGTTCTATATATTGTATGCAGTGCGATTTAATGGAATATTATGTTTGTTCCACAGCTGATTTGACATTGCGTCGCAATGTTTTAACGCGAAGGTGATCAAGAACCGACAACGCTCGCTGTTAGACGCAAATCTTAAATGGAACGCTTTTGCGAGCACGGCGAGGTTTGCTGGTGATATTGTGACACAGCTAATGTACACGAAACGAAACACCAGGCATGTGTCTCAGTCAATTTCACTCCACCGTGGCCATGTTGGATAAACTCTGTGATTAGAGAGAATACCAGGGCCGTTTCGATGTCACTCGGGAGTTTCGTCAGCGTGTACGGTGGACGAATGCGATTAAGCCGTTCCATGTGGCTCGTGTTGACCTGTCAAAACTGGATTTTGGTAATTATTTCGGCAATAATTAATGCAGTTCTATATATTGTATGCAGTGCGATTTAATGGAATATTATGTTTGTTCCACAGCTGATTTGACATTGCGTCGCGATGTTTTAACGCGAAGGTGATCAAGAACCGACAACGCTCGCTGTTAGACGCAAATCTTAAATGGAACGCTTTTGCGAGCGCGGCGAGGTTCGCTAATGATATCGTGACACAGCTAATGTACACGAATCAAAACACCAGGCATGTGTCTCAGTCAATTTCACTCTACCGTGGCCATGTTGGATAAACTCTCTGATTAGAGAGAATACCAGGGCCGTTTCGATGTCACTCGGGAGTTTCGGCAGCGTGTACGGTGGACCAATGCGATTAAGCCGTTCCATGTGGCTCGTGTTGACCTGTCAAAACTGGATTTTGGTAATTATTTCGGCAATAATTAGTGCAGTTCTATATATTGTATGCAGTGCGCTTTAATGGAATATGTTTGTTCCACAGCTGATTTGACATTTCGTCGCAATGTTTTAACGCGAAGGTGATCAAGAACCGACAACGCTCGCTGTTAGACGGAAATCTTAAATGGAACGCTTTTGCGAGCGCGGTGAGATTCGCTAGTGATATCGTGACACAGCTAATGTACACGAATCAAAACACCAGCCATGTGTCTCAGTCAATTTCACTCTACCGTGGCCATGTTGGATAAACTCTCTGATTAGAGAGAATACCAGGGCCGTTTCGATGTCACTCGTGAGTTTCGTCAGCGTGCTCGGTGGACCAATGCGACTAAGCCGTTCCATTTGGCTCGTGTTGACCTGCCAAACTGGATTTTGGTAATTATTTCGGCAATAATTAATGCAGTTCTATATATTGTATGCAGTGCGATTTAATGGAATATTATGTTTGTTCCACAGCTGATTTGACATTGCGTCGCAATGTTTTAACGCGAAGGTGATCAAGAACCGACAACGCTCGCTGTTAGACGGAAATCTTAAATGGAACGCTTTTGCGAGCGCGGTGAGATTCGCTAGTGATATCGTGACACAGCTAATGTACACGAATCAAAACACCAGCCATGTGTCTCAGTCAATTTCACTCTACCGTGGCCATGTTGGATAAACTCTCTGATTAGAGAGAATACCAGGGCCGTTTCGATGTCACTCGTGAGTTTCGTCAGCGTGCTCGGTGGACCAATGCGACTAAGCCGTTCCATTTGGCTCGTGTTGACCTGCCAAACTGGATTTTGGTAATTATTTCGGCAATAATTAATGCAGTTCTATATATTGTATGCAGTGCGATTTAATGGAATATTATGTTTGTTCCACAGCTGATTTGACATTGCGTCGCAATGTTTTAACGCGAAGGTGATCAAGAACCGACAACGCTCGCTGTTAGACGCAAATCTTAAATGGAACGCTTTTGCGAGCGCGGTGAGATTCGCTAGTGATATCGTGACACAGCTAATGTACACGAATCAAAACACCAGGCATGTCGCTCAGTCAATTTCACTCTACCGTGGCCATGTTGGATAAACTCTCTGATTAGAGAGAATACCAGGGCCGTTTCGATGTCACTCGGTAGTTTCGTCAGCGTGTACGGTCGACCAATGCGATTAAGCCGTTCCATTTGGCTCGTGTTGACCTGTCAAAGTTGGATTTTGGTAATTATTTCGGCAATAATTAATGCAGTTCTTTATATTGTATGCAGTGCGATTTAATGGAATATGTTTGTTCCACAGCTGATTTGACATTGCGTCGCAATGTTTTAACGCGAAGGTGATCAAGAACCGACAACGCTCGCTGTTAGACGCAAATCTTAAATGGAACGCTTTTGCGAGCGCGGTGAGATTCGCTAGTGATATCGTGACACAGCTAATTTACACGAATCAAAACACCAGGCACGTGTCTCAGTCAATTTCACTCTACCGTGGCCGTGTTGGATAAACTCTCTGATTAGAGAGAATACCAGGGCCGTTTCGATGTCAGTCGGGAGTTTCGTCGGCGTGTACGATGGGCCAATGCGATTAACCCGTTCCATTTGGCTGGTGTTGACCTGTGAAAACTGGATTTTGGTAATTATTTTTCGGCAATAATTAATGCAGTTCTATATATTGTATGCAGTGCGATTTAATGGAATATTATGTTTGTTCCACAGCTGATTTGACATTGCGTCGCAATGTTTTAACGCGAAGGTGATCAAGAACCGACAACCCTCGCTGTTAGAGGCAAATCGTAAATGGAACGCTTTTGCGAGCACGGCGAGGTTCACTAGTGATAATGTCACACAGCCAATATACACGAAACAAAACACCAGGCATGTGTCCCAGTCAATTTCACTCTACCGTGGCCATGTTGGATAAACTCCGATTAGAGAGAATACGAGGGCCATTTGGATGTCACTCGGGAGTTTCGGCAGCGTGTACGGTGGACGAATGCGATTAAGCCGTTCCATTTGCCTGGTGTTGACCTGTGAAAACTGGATTTTGGTAATTATTTTTCGGCAATAATTAATGCAGTTCTATATATTGTATGCAGTGCGATTTAATGGAATATTATGTTTGTTCCACAGCTGATTAGACATTGCGTCGCAATGTTTTAACGCGAAGGTGATCAAGAACCGACAACCCTCGCTGTTAGACGCAAATCTTAAATGGAACGCTTTTGCGAGCACGGCGAGGTTCGCTAGTGATATCGTGACACAGCTAATGTACACGAATCAAAACACCATGCATGTGGCTCAGTCAATTTCACTCTACCGTGGCCATGTTGGATAAACTCTCTGATTAGAGAGAATAGGAGGGCCGTTTGGATGTCACTCGGAAGTTTCGGCAGCGTGTACGGTGGACCAATGCGATTAAGCCGTTCCATGTGGCTCGTGTTGATCTGTCAAAACTGGATTTTGGTAATTATTTCGGCAATAATTAGTGCAGTTCTATATATTGTATGCAGTGCGCTTTAATGGAATATGTTTGTTCCACAGCTGATTTGACATTTCGTCGCAATGTTTTAACGCGAAGGTGATCAAGAACCGACAACGCTCGCTGTTAGACGGAAATCTTAAATGGAACGCTTTTGCGAGCGCGGTGAGATTCGCTAGTGATATCGTGACACAGCTAATGTACACGAATCAAAACACCAGCCATGTGTCTCAGTCAATTTCACTCTACCGTGGCCATGTTGGATAAACTCTCTGATTAGAGAGAATACCAGGGCCGTTTCGATGTCACTCGTGAGTTTCGTCAGCGTGCTCGGTGGACCAATGCGACTAAGCCGTTCCATTTGGCTCGTGTTGACCTGCCAAACTGGATTTTGGTAATTATTTCGGCAATAATTAATGCAGTTCTATATATTGTATGCAGTGCGATTTAATGGAATATTATGTTTGTTCCACAGCTGATTTGACATTGCGTCGCAATGTTTTAACGCGAAGGTGATCAAGAACCGACAACGCTCGCTGTTAGACGGAAATCTTAAATGGAACGCTTTTGCGAGCGCGGTGAGATTCGCTAGTGATATCGTGACACAGCTAATGTACACGAATCAAAACACCAGCCATGTGTCTCAGTCAATTTCACTCTACCGTGGCCATGTTGGATAAACTCTCTGATTAGAGAGAATACCAGGGCCGTTTCGATGTCACTCGTGAGTTTCGTCAGCGTGCTCGGTGGACCAATGCGACTAAGCCGTTCCATTTGGCTCGTGTTGACCTGCCAAACTGGATTTTGGTAATTATTTCGGCAATAATTAATGCAGTTCTATATATTGTATGCAGTGCGATTTAATGGAATATTATGTTTGTTCCACAGCTGATTTGACATTCCGTCGCAATGTTTTAACGCGAAGGTGATCAAGAACCGACAACGCTCGCTGTTAGACGCAAATCTTAAATGGAACGCTTTTGCGAGCGCGGTGAGATTCGCTAGTGATATCGTGACACAGCTAATGTACACGAATCAAAACACCAGGCATGTGGCTCAGTCAATTTCACTCTACCGTGGCCATGTTGGATAAACTCTCTGATTAGAGAGAATACCAGGGCCGTTTCGATGTCACTCGGTAGTTTCGTCAGCGTGTACGGTCGACCAATGCGATTAAGCCGTTCCATTTGGCTCGTGTTGACCTGTCAAAGTTGGATTTTGGTAATTATTTCGGCAATAATTAATGCAGTTCTTTATATTGTATGCAGTGCGATTTAATGGAATATGTTTGTTCCACAGCTGATTTGACATTGCGTCGCAATGTTTTAACGCGAAGGTGATCAAGAACCGACAACGCTCGCTGTTAGACGCAAATCTTAAATGGAACGCTTTTGCGAGCGCGGTGAGATTCGCTAGTGATATCGTGACACAGCTAATTTACACGAATCAAAACACCAGGCACGTGTCTCAGTCAATTTCACTCTACCGTGGCCGTGTTGGATAAACTCTCTGATTAGAGAGAATACCAGGGCCGTTTCGATGTCAGTCGGGAGTTTCGTCGGCGTGTACGATGGGCCAATGCGATTAACCCGTTCCATTTGGCTGGTGTTGACCTGTGAAAACTGGATTTTGGTAATTATTTTTCGGCAATAATTAATGCAGTTCTATATATTGTATGCAGTGCGATTTAATGGAATATTATGTTTGTTCCACAGCTGATTTGACATTGCGTCGCAATGTTTTAACGCGAAGGTGATCAAGAACCGACAACCCTCGCTGTTAGAGGCAAATCGTAAATGGAACGCTTTTGCGAGCACGGCGAGGTTCACTAGTGATAATGTCACACAGCCAATATACACGAAACAAAACACCAGGCATGTGTCCCAGTCAATTTCACTCTACCGTGGCCATGTTGGATAAACTCCGATTAGAGAGAATACGAGGGCCATTTGGATGTCACTCGGGAGTTTCGGCAGCGTGTACGGTGGACGAATGCGATTAAGCCGTTCCATTTGCCTGGTGTTGACCTGTGAAAACTGGATTTTGGTAATTATTTTTCGGCAATAATTAATGCAGTTCTATATATTGTATGCAGTGCGATTTAATGGAATATTATGTTTGTTCCACAGCTGATTAGACATTGCGTCGCAATGTTTTAACGCGAAGGTGATCAAGAACCGACAACCCTCGCTGTTAGACGCAAATCTTAAATGGAACGCTTTTGCGAGCACGGCGAGGTTCGCTAGTGATATCGTGACACAGCTAATGTACACGAATCAAAACACCATGCATGTGGCTCAGTCAATTTCACTCTACCGTGGCCATGTTGGATAAACTCTCTGATTAGAGAGAATAGGAGGGCCGTTTGGATGTCACTCGGAAGTTTCGGCAGCGTGTACGGTGGACCAATGCGATTAAGCCGTTCCATGTGGCTCGTGTTGATCTGTCAAAACTGGATTTTGGTAATTATTTCGGCAATAATGCAGTTCTATATATTGTATGCAGTGCGATTTAATGGAATATTATGTTTGTTCCACAGCTGATTTGACATTGCGTCGCAATGTTTTAACGCGAAGGTGATCAAGAACCGACAACCCTCGCTGTTAGACGCAAATCTTAAATGGACCGCTTTTGCGAGCACGGCGAGGTTCACTAGTGATATCATGACACAGCAAATGTACACGAAACAAAACACCAGGCATGTGTCCCAGTCAATTTCACTCCACCGTGGTCATGTTGGATAAACTCTCTGATTAGAGAGAATACGAGGGCCGTTTGGATGTCACT